>NC_134560.1:7711759-8336759 GCF_025594145.1 Primulina tabacum | reverse complement strand
AGAATGCCACCTGTCTTTGAATAGTAAACAAGAAAAAAAAAAGGCAATAAATTTGGGAGCTGTCACGCTAAGCTGTATGTGACGCAGTTACAATCCTACCACTTTCAATTTTCTTCCCTCTCACGTCGTTCGCTTTCCTTCTTTTGTTCTTGGGCGAATTGTGAAATTCAATCCAATTTCTTCACGGCCTTAAAAATTTATGGCCAACTATTTCTTGATGTTATATATTACATTGTAATGTATTTTATTTTAATGTCGGATAAAGATCGATCAAATAATGACGGCGGAGGTGGTGGGGGAAACGGCGGAGGAGGTGGGGGAGGCGGTGGCGGCGATGATGAGGATGGAGAAGGAAGGAAAAATTCCAAAGGGTGCAGTAAAAGTGGCAAAAGGGTCGCTTTGTTTCGGCTGAGTAAGGGCAAGAGGATGATTGGAGAGAGGAGGAAGGAGAAGGATGTTTATGTAAATTCGGGGTGTTGGTGGAGGAGGAGCAAGATCCCTGGGTGTCTCTCGTGCTTGAAGGAACCAGGAACTCTGGATTCCTCCGTTGAGTCACCTACCAGTGATCCTAACAGTTCCGAGTTTACATTTAATATGTTGAGGGATCTTATTGAGAAGAATGACTTTTACTCTAAAGAACGCAATACCCATTTTGGTTGAGGTGATTGTATGAAAGAAAGTTTTGAGGAAACTAGAAACAGAGTGATCAATTTTGGCTCTTGGTCAGACGCAATCGAGTGAAACTGTCTTTTTTGTTTTTTCCTTTCAATCTAATGTTTCGCCTATGAGTATTTTATTGTGGGAAATCCCCTACTTACTGAATTGTTATCAGTAGAGAAATCAAGTGTTTATACGAATTACAAGAATACATATTGTTTTATCGACATTTCAGGTTAAAGAAATCAAGATTAGAGGATCAAACACTTTCTTCTTATTGTTTATCAAATTCGATACATGTTTGATGATTATATACAGCTTCCATATGTTTGATGAAATGCCTTGAATTGGTCAGGATATATAATTTCATATAGTATGATGAATTCTTTGTTATCGTGTTGGTATATATTAAAGTTGTTACTGACGTTGAAGCATTTTTATGCTCCCACGTTGGTGTCATAAAGAATTGCGGAATGATTAAAATTTTCGGGAAGTCAGTTCCTTAAAATATATCAACCTTTTATATTTGGGCTTTTCTCTTTGACCTTGTAAACTAAAACAATGGTGGAGGTGGTAGAGATTATTCTAGGGATATGCAGCGAAGAAAAGAGGCAAATTCCATGTACAATGAAACGAGGAAATGCCATCTTTTATGTCAAAATGAAGTTTAAGGCGCTTTCATTTTTCAAACTTTCTTGGAAAATCGTAAAGCTGCCATATATTGCTATAAAGATTGCTAATGCTCTGAGGGTTCGTATATGGACCTCATGCTTGTGGAATTGTATTGTTTTGGCAAGGTGCCTTGTTCGCCCATAGGGTAGTTTTATTTCCAGTGCAATGTTGAATGTCTGTCAAATTATGACATGAACCCGTGTTATGTGGTGCGATTCTTCAGTTTGTTTGGAATTTCACGAAGAATGCTGCAAAAGAATTGCAAATCTCTTGATTGGATTTTGTCAGGTGCATAATTCACTGCATTTGGTAAATTTTTCTGATAATCTTTTCATTTACGATACTGTATGATTTGTTTCGAATTGTAATTCCTTTTATTATATTTCAATTGTATTATAGCATCTTTTGCTTTCATTGTTCAACACGAAGGATGGGGATTTTCTCTTTTATTTTTTTGTTCCTTTTTTAGTATCAACCTGAACATTTTGTAAAATTAGACAACTTAGCTTATTTTTACTTGTTACTATGTTGGATTAGCCTAATGTTGGGATCATGCAGGTTGACTAGTTAAGAAGTGAAGTGTGGTGTGGAAAACCATGAAGTTCTCATAAGACTTGTTTTTATGTGGTGTGAAAACTATGAAGTTCTCATAATAAGACTCGTTTTTGTGCTCATGCAATCTGTTTCTTCGTCTGCACATAATAAAAATGGCTCAATGAATAGTTTACATTAATTATTGCATAATGACAAGACACAATCGGAAACCATACTGTTTATTGCTCTTGGTCGTTACAAAGAGTAACAGATGGGAACCATGTGCTACAGGTTCACATTAAAACTAGGCAAGACATGATGGATTCATCAATATGTACATTGTCCTTTCTTATTCTTCTATATTAAGAATATTCATTAGTTGGTCACTTATATATCATGTGTTATTTGTCTTGGTTCAAGTTAGTTTTTTGGAAGAAAAGTGATGCTGAAACATGAGTTCTACCATATGATTATATCTGTATGTTTATTTAGTTCATCTAAATTAAAGTATGCTCTGTTGAAGATATGATGGTATTCAAGGGAACTAGCTTATTGACATTTCTTGTCATTTGTTGAATTTTATCCATCAATCTTTAATCTACAGACACCTCTATCCCAAAACTCTCTGTGACCTATGAAGCTTATCTTTAATATAGTGAGTGGTGAGTAGATGGTTAATCTGATTTCGCATATATGTTTTCAGCTCCTCAGATAAACTATTCTATCTAATGGTCGCGAGGACAAATTTTGCTCTTCGGTTATAAAATGGTTCATTGGGAGATTATTGGCCTAAATCACCGGCAGACTTGGGGATTCGGTAGCGGGAGGCGGAGTAGGAAAAGTTGGGGGAAATTAAGTGCTTGCCTAGAGGATTCGGCAGCGGGAGATGGAGTAGGAAAAGTTGGGGGATATCAAGTACTTTGGAGCGAGACAAAACTAGAAACTTTAGAAAAATCACATAACGTTCCTCTCTTCCCCCATTGGGCTTGTCTCTCTCTCAAGTGTATTCTTGAAGTTTCCCAATCTTTTGGGCTAAATGACTTGGTGGAACGGCAACGAGGTGCACAACCTCTTTAACTTTTGTTCATTCTCAAAGTTTGCCATAACCACGTTGCTATATTTGGAATGCAGTTAAATGCTATACCAAGAAGGATGAGATTTCTAAGTCTGCCATATGCATGAGTGTTAAGACGATGTTGAGCAACAGAAGAACTCAGCTGTTACTGATAAACTGACATCTTTTTATGTTTAAGCCTTCATAACATTGATTCCTTTGATTATCTTTCTTCTCATCTTTGCCTGGAGAAATTGTAGAGTGCGGTTATGTTGGTTGGCTATGTGCTAAACAGTTATTTGATGTGCATATATTATTATATTATATCTAATGCATGTGGACTCGGCAGAATTAATCTTATTTTGATGGAATAACACACAGTATAAGCAGCAGGAACACATTAAGTAATGAAAAAATCCCGAAACAACAAATTTGTTCATCCAAAATAGTTGACGATTCCTTGAACTTTGCATGGTTGTCTACAGTTGAATGTAATAGATCATTATATGGTCCAATATATTGGTTTGTAGCATATGTGTGTTCGATGTTTGATGCATAAAGACTGCACCCTGGACGACCCTGGACGAGTGATAGTACATAGGTGCATGATTGAGTTGGTTCGACATTGGCCAGATGTATGTTTTTATTCCTAATGACATACTTTCTTTGATAATCATCACACCAATAGAAGTTGTTTGAATACTGAAGAGGGGCCACAGAGATATAGTATTATTTTCCCTGACGGATTACGAATTTATCTGCCTGACATAGAGGCATGAATTTACTGAGTGTATCTTGGAGATGTACAATTTTGTTTTTGTCTTCCCATATTTCCCATTCCATGCTCGTACATATAATACATAGCTGTTATTTTTGAGTTACAAGTGATGTGATTATGATCTCCTTTTGTATGGACTTCAAGCTGCGGCCGCCGAGGGGAGGAACGGAGACGTTAAAGCGAGCATTGCTGCGCGTTTACATGACTAGAGTCTCTGCTTATAGAGGTGCTCTTACAAGTTTTATTGAAGGTTATGAAGAAGTTATACAACAAGTTATGGAGAAGGAAGAGGGTAAAATCTCAATAATGAGAGGGCACGCCTAAAAAACCAACTTGATGTCTTCCATTCGAATAAACACAAAATTCATGGAATTTGAATGTTGTTGGTTTATTCGGAAACATTTTAGTTATTGCTTACCATAACTTCTTCATAAGTGGACTATGCTCATCAATTTATTGTTTAGATAGATTTTCCAATCTATATATACATAAATTGAGTTTTTGTTATATTTAGAAATTTTGACTTATAAAAAGAATACTTATACATTAAATATTTAAAAAATAAGAAATAAATACGAATTTTTTCCATTTTTTAAATATATATTTGAATATGATGTTTCTTATGAATTTATTTTAGTATTTACATTGATTTTATTATTTATTTAATTTTGATTACGATTTGAGTTAATTTTGTTATTTTTATATATTATTATTATTATGTTAATTATAACTTAAAAATATATTTTATTAAAAATAATTAAATTTTTTAATCAAAATTATTCATCTGACAGAAATTTTGACTTTTTGAATTTTATTTTAAATTTTGATAAACAAAAATAATAAATGTTTTTTAAAATATTTTTTTTTATCACCTAACAGTTTAACTTAATTAAAACTAATTATTTTGTACACGTAATGCGTGTGTGTACAGTCTTTTTTATCATTATCAATGGATTAAAGTAAAATTTGACTAATTATGGAGGGACTAAATTGATATTTGAATTGTTGAAATAAAAAAAATAAAATAAAAGTGTGTATTGAAATTTAAAAACAAAAGTGTAATACTAGTATCATATAATGATAAAGATAGAAGAAAAAGTCGGTGTCCTTTCTAGGAGGTTATTATCATGTCCTCAACTTTAATAAAATAAAATAAATAAAAAATTTAATTTATTGTTTATTTCATTTGAATATTATTTCAAATGACAATAATATTCAAATGATAAACATTTTTATATTTAAATATTAATTATATTATTTCAACAATTTTAAATAATTATTCAAAATTTTCATATTTATTAATTTTAATTATTAGTTAGATATTTTAATAGTTAAATTAAATTAAACGAAAACAAAAAATTACGAAAATAAATGAATGTACACCAGAAAAGCGACACAAACACTGCAAAGTTTCTGCATTCCAAGTTACGATATTCTATTACACAGAACATGCATCTATTCATGTCAAGAAATGGACTTCACGACTCCTATAAATGCCCCCCAAAGAAACCAAATTTCTAGTCCCATCATGTTTGGATGTCCAATCACAATCCAACTTCCTGTCTCTTACAAAAAAAAATCTATCCATGCATATCGATTTTCCACTGTGTATCGATTCGAGACTCAATTAAAACAATCGTTGAGATTCTGATTACGTTGAGATTCTGATTACATTTATCTCGTATTTATTTGAAACCTACCATAATTGTTATTGAAATTATTTAGCTCGAAGAATTTGAAATATTTACAAATCATAGATTTAAAATCTATCAGTATTTGCAAAAATTTATTTTTTTTTAAAAAAATATATATAATACAGTTTCATTTAAAATGTAAAAATTATACGGTCTTCGGAATGGTTTCCTAGGTTGACATGGATGGGTCAGGATTCTAAAATGCGCATTGTCAGATTCTAGAATGCGCCCATTGTCAGATTTCTCGACAATTCTATCTTTATCATATTCTTACATCAATTCATTTTCAAATCTAAATTCTCTCACAATTGTATCCACAAAAATTTGGAATTGAGTAGCAATTTGAGGCATGGCTTCTACTTCAAAACAAATCTCTATCCCTTTATTTGGTTATAATTATCAGTTTTATTTCTCTAAATTTTTAAATTTGTAGCCGAATATTTTTCTTTAAAAATCGACGAATCCTTCATTAAAATTTATCTATGTTATTGAATTTATAGTTGAAACCCTGATCAAAATTATATACACATTTAATATATGAGTATCACTTTATCGATATTCATGCGAATGTGTAACGTGAGAGTGCATGATATCTTAAATATATATAGTTTGACAATTCACTGCAATTTACCGATGGTAGGCGTATATATATATATATATATATATATATGTGTGTGTATATATACACGTCATATATATATATATATATACACGTCATCAAAACTTAACCACGACGACACACCTCTTCATGTGGGTTTTCTGCAATACAATCACGTGATCTCCATATCTCATTGGCTACCCGCTTTGCGCCAACTGGGACTCACTTGTCAGCTATATATCGTGGGTATATGAGAAGTTTTTACGTATTTATATTCGTGAGATATGTAAATCTGAATAATAAACACTTAGAATGAAAAATAATAAATTTGAAATAAAAAAAAATATTTTCATGGGTCGAGCTAGATCACAAGATTGATTCCTAAAAAATACAGTACAAGTTTGTGTTTTATATATTAAATTGGATCGGAATGGTTTTAAATTATGGGACAAGGGAGTTGGACCAATCCAATGGTATGCCAGATTGGACCTGTTCCGCCTTGGAAGTGTAATCCAATTCGAATTGACACTGAATTGAACCCGATTGGAAAAAAATTGACTCATGCTAGAAAAAATAAAATATGTTATATTATATAAACAAATTTGCTAAAATAGCATTCAACTCGCTAAATTAAGATAGTGTTTCAAGCAATCAATATGGAGTTGGATTTGGTTTATTCCAGAACCGATGGATCGGATTAACCCGAGTTTGGTTCCGTATTGATGATGGTCAATTTCATAAGACAAACCGAACCAATATATTTATTAAGAAACTTTTATATCATCATGCACACGGCCGAACAATTGTTAAATTTCAACCAATAAAAATGATATTGGTGATATCCCATAAGGATCCGGGTCATTGATGCAATGACCCGGGTAATATCCTCGAGAATCCAAGCACTACGTCTCTTCCCGGGTGTTCGACTAAAAGCCCGGGCTCTCACACAGCCACCCGGGTACTCTGCTAACCGGGCACTTCTCCTCTTCCCGGGAAGTCATCATAGCCCGGGCTCTCATACAAGTACCCGGGTAACCTACTACTCGGGCCACCTCGAGAATTGCACCACACTCGAGTATGATTGATACATGCCGTCTAATCTGTCAGAACTACTTGGATTTGGAGTGTCCTAGAAGTCATCAGAAGCTAGTACGGGCAACCGACTTACCATACTTAGTAGGTGGCGCGAGAATCGAGGTACCTATCCCAATTTCTACTATATATAGCGGGTATTAATGTCATTTAAGGATTCTGAAATCTTTGAACTCTAAAGCACTTACATATTTTCTCTCAAATATTGCTTGTGTTCATCTGAAAACCTGCTGACTTTAGCATCGGAGTGGCCACGCCGGACACCCCTCCGGCGCCCATTCACGAGTTCTTTTTATTGTTTGCAGGTGCTATCACAGCCATTATCTTCACTCAAAATTCCCAAACACTATAAATTTTTGATTTGATCCGTTGGAGCTCCTAATCCGGCTCACCCATTTCAGCGAGATCGCATCATTGACGCCGTCTGTGGCAAATCGAGATTAAGACGTTGATATGACTCGTACAAGAAGAACCAACCAAGATAATTCTCGGGCCCAGGAGGATGGAGGGCAAACTTCAAGACAAGGTGGTGGTAATAACACTGGACCAAATCTCATTACTTTGACCCCGGAAGAGCTGAAAAAAGTTGTATATGATGTAATAAAGCAAGCTATGGCCAGGAAAGAAGTTTCTCAGCATGTTACACCACCCCGAGATAGACAGGAGCATGAGCAGGAGCAGGAACAGGAGATGAGGGAGGAGATGGAGAGACAGGAGGCCGAGGAGTCCAGCGCCGGATCTAAATCTCCGACTGTGGCAGAAGAATTGCTGGAGTTGAGACAAAAGATGAAGGTCCTGGAAGGACAGTTAGAGAGTCGGAGCACTTCCCGAGCAATCACCAAAGGATGCCCATTCGCTGACATTATTGTCCGGGAACCCCTTCCCAGAAATTTCAAGTCCGCCAAAGTGAGAGATTATGATGGTAACGCAGACCCGGAGGAGCTCCTGGCCAGGTTTGAAAATATGGCCATGCTGCATTGTTACACTGATAGAATCAAGTGTAAGGTGTTCCTGACTACATTGGTGGATTCGGCTCAAAGATGGTTTGAGGGTTTGGCTCCTCAAAGTATTAGTTCTTTCAAAAACTTCCAAAAGGTGTTCTCACACCATTTCAGCAGCAGCAAAAAGTACAAGAAGACTGCTTTTAGTCTCTTTGAAGTTAAGCAGAGCCCGGAAGAGAGTTTGAGGGCTTACATTAAAAGATTTAATAAAGTGGCTCTTGACGTTCCTACTTGCGCCACCGAGACAAAGACGACTGCATTCACCCAAGGCTTAAGGGAGGGTGAATTTTTCAAATCACTGACCAAGAAATTGCCCGGGGATTTTGAGGACTTATTGTCCCGGGCAGAGAAGTATATCAATATGGAAAAAGCTCAGAAGCAGAAGAGGGAGGCTGTAAAGAAGGAGAGAGGGGACCGGGTGCCTAAGCCCGAGGATAGAGGACAGAAAAGGGGTAATCCAGGGCATTTTTCTCATCATGTGCCTCTGAAGATTACCCGGGAAAGGGAAGTACAAGAATGCAGTAGAGATCTGGCCCCGGACCATCAATTGTCCCGACTAGAAAAGAGAGGATTTTGCACTCTCCACAAAGTGTGTTATTATAACACCGAGGATTGCAAGACACTGAAGGGAGATTATGTCTTACCTTCTGCTCCGGGACCCAGTCACGACAACAAGAGACCGAGATTGCCACCTTGGACATCCCGGCAGTCAGGATCCAGTGCCCGAGGAGGAGGTGTGAGGAGTGAACCCGGGAGAAGAAGAGAGCTCGAGTCCGAGAGAAAAAAGAATTCGCCACCTGCTACGGGGTTGATTAAAATGATATCAGGAGGCTCCACTGATGAAGACTCGAACCGGGCGAGAAAATCAAGGAGTAAGAGGGAATGTATAGAGGTAGAGGGGACGAGGAAGAATGAGGTGGTAATCAGTTTTGGCCCGGAGGATTTGAAGGGGGTGAATCTACCCCACAATGATGCCTTAGTGATCCAAGCCCGGGTGGCAAACTATGACAATTTGAGGGTCTTTATTGACTCGGGCAGTTTTGTAAATGTAATTTTTAAAGATGCCTTTGTGCGGATGGATTTGCAGGGTTTTCACTTGGAAGCTGTAGAAACTGCCCTCTTTGGCTTTGCTGGTCATGTGGTCTACCCGGAAGGGGAGATTGTCTTACCACTAACCCTGGGCTCTCAGGATCTCAAGAAGACAGTGATGACCTCTTTCACTGTAGTGGACTCCCCATCTTCATATAATATCATTCTGGGGAGACCTGTTATGAATGAATTAAGAGCCGTGGCATCCATTTACCATCAGAAGATAAAATTTCCTGTTGGAGCCCGGGTAGGAGAAGTCTGGGGGGATCAACCATCTTCTCGAAAGTGCTATGTGGAGGCAGTCCGAGCTGATCAGAGTAAAACTAGGAGGGAAGGAAAGAAAGCAAGAGTGGACGAAGAAGGAGGAAGAGTAGTGGGGAAGGGAAAGGTACATTTTGTGGCAGAGGAGGAACATGAGATGATAGAGATCGGACCATGACAACAAATCCGGGTGGCTCGGGACCTCAGTACATCCACCTGGGTTAGTCTGATCAATTGTTTAAAAGCTAATATTCATGTGTTTTCCTGGTCCCAACAGGAGTTAACAGGGATCTCACCCCTGATATTGGAGCATCAATTGAACATTCTCCCGGACTCTCACCCGGTAAAGCAGAAGAAGAGACACTTTGGTCCTGAAAATGACAAAGTTATTGATGAACAGGTGAAGGAGCTGCTGAAAGCCGGCCACATTCGGGAAATTCAATTTCTTACATGGCTCTCAAATGTGGTGTTGGTACCTAAATCTACCGGGAAGTGGCGGATGTGTGTAGATTTCTGCGATCTTAATAAAGCTTGTCCCAAGGATCATTATCCCTTACCCAGGATTGATCAGCTGGTGGATTCCACCTCGGGTTTCGAACTATTGAGTTTCATGGACGCATATCAGGGATATCATCAAATCCCCCTGGCCAAGAGTGATCAAGATAAAGCCAGCTTCATCACCTCGGGAGATACATTTTATTATATTATAATGCCTTTCGGGTTGAAGAATGCAGGTGCTACTTACCAGCGTCTAATGAACAAATTCTTTGAGAAGCAGCTGGGAAGAAATGTGGAAGTTTATGTGAATGATATTCTGGGCAAGACCAAGGAGGTTGCGGAATTTATTGTTGATCTAGAAGAAACTTTTGCCACTCTCATGCATTACGGGATCAAGCTTAACCCTGCCAAATGTATTTTTGGCGTAAAGAGTGGCAAATTCTTGGGATTCATAGTGACAGATCGGGGGATCGAGGTGAATCAGAAAAAGTCAAATCCGTGTTGTGTATGTCATCTCCCCGATCTATCAAAGAAGTGCAGAAACTGACCGAGAGGATTGCTTCCCTGTCTCGATTTATATCCCGGTCAGCAGACAGGAGTTATCCTTTCTTCCAGGTTCTAAGGAAGGCCCAACAATTTGGGTGGGATGAGAAATGTGAACATGCCTTCCAGGACTTGAAGATTCACCTTGCAGAGCTCCCTGTGTTGGTAAAGCCGGAGCCCGGGGAAAAACTATTTGTTTATCTTTCTACTACGGAGCATGCTGTCAGCTCGGTTCTAATAAAATAAGAAGGCGCTGATCAAAATCCTGTCTACTATGTCAGCCATGCTCTAAGAGGCCCCGAGCTCCGTTACAATAAAATAAAGAAGGTTGCTTTGGCCTTGATCATGACCACCCGGAAGCTACGACCTTACTTCCTGTCACATCAAATCATTGTTCTTACCAATAGTCCTCTTGGTAGGATCATGACTCATTCAGAAGTATCCGGGCGGATGATCAAGTGGACAGTAGAGTTGGGAGAATATGACATTGAGTACAAGCCTCGGGTTGCTATCTAAGCGCAAGCCTTATCAGAAATGGTTCAACCCGAGGAAGAAGAAGTATGGAGAGTTTTTGTGGATGGGGCGTCTAGCCTTACTGGATGTGGAGTAGGGGTTGTAATAATATCTCCCCCGGGAGAAAAGATTAAATTAGCTATGAGGATTGACTCCCGGATAACCAATAATGAGGCCGAGTATGAAGCTGTCCTCGCCGGTATCCGAGCTGCCGGGAAGTTGGAGCTTCCCGGATTATCCTGTATTATGATTCACAGCTCATCACTCAACAGATAAAAGGTGTTTATGAAGCTAGGGATGACAGAATGCTCAAATATCTACAGCTCATTCGAGCCCAAGCAGAAATCTTTGCTGATTGGAGTATTGAACAAATACCTCGGGAGGAGAATGGCGAGGCAGATGCTCTGGCAAAAATGGCTGCTTCTTTGTCAGTAGTTAGCACCCGGGAGGTCTTGCATCTTTCTCGGCTGATCCTCTCCACCGAAGAAGAAATATCACAGTACCCGAGAACTCCTGGATGACACCTCTAATTAACTTCATTATGAGTAATGAGTTACCCGTAGACAAAGCTCAAGCTCAAAAGATTAAGAGACAAGCTTCCAGGTTTGTTCTCTTAAATAATATTTTGTACAGGAGATCATTCCAGGGACCTTTTTGAAGTGCTTATCGGAGAAAGAGGTGGATTATGTCCTCGAGAGATTCATGAAGGGTGTTGTGCTGAGCATCTCGGAGGAATATCCTTGGCCCGGAAGACAATGCTTGCCGGGTTCTGGTGGCCAACTCTTAGCCAAGATTCTACTCGAGTGGTCGAGGCTTGTGAGAGCTGTCAACATCATTCAAATTTTCAATATAGCCCAGCCACTTTCATGAAGCCTATTTGGGCATCTTTTCCTTTTGATCAGTGGGGTATGGATATTGTGGGTCCTTTCCCAATCGCCCGGGCTCAGAAGAAATTCTTGCTAGTAGCTGTTGATTATTTTTTTCAAATGGGTAGAGACTGAGCCCTTGGCTAAGATTACTGAACATGAATTTTTAAAATTTCTGTTGAAGAACATTGTGTGCCGGTTTGGGGTGCCCAGAAGATTGATCTCAGACAATGGAAGACAGTTTCAGGGCAAAAAAATTACATCGTGGTGCCGGGAAATGAAGATCACTCGATCTTTCACCTCTGTTGCCTATCCTCAAGCTAATGGTCAAACAGAGGTTGTCAATAGAATTATTGTACAAGCACTGAAAACAAGGCTACAAGGTAAAGGAAGAGATTGGATGGAAGAATTACCCAGTGTTCTCTGAGCTTACAGAACTACTCCCCGGGCACCTACTCAAGAAACTCCTTTTAACTTGGTATATGGTTCTGAAGCAGTCCTTCCAGTGGAAATTGGGCAAACATCTTCCCGGGTAGAATCTTACCCGAACAACAATGATCAAGGCCGGACTATGGGGTTGGATTTGGTGGAAGAAAATAGAGACCGAGCTTTCATTCGAAAGGAAGCGTATCGGAGCCGGGTTATGAAATCATATAACAGAAAGGTCCAGATCCGAGACTTCCAAGTAGGAGATCTAGTCATGAAGAAAGTCAACCCTGCTGGGGATGTTGGAAGCTGAAGGCACGGTGGGAAGGACCTTATAAAATCACCCGGAGAGTCAGCTCGGGATCCTTTTATTTAGAAAATGCTCAAGGACATTCCCTCAAAAGGCCTTGGAATGTATTTAATTTAAAGAAGTATTATGCCTAACAGATGTAATTGTTTAGTTGAAGAAAAAATGAAAGATCTATTTTTCTCAGAGAAAAGTGTTATATATTATTTCTTGTATCTGAACTCAGGAAGTACCAAGCTCCGGTTATTTAAAAAGCCCAGGGCACTAAACCCTGGCTCGGGGAACCACACCTCGACCATTCCCAAGTCCCGGGACATGCTCCTCGGCCCAAGGCTCCTTATCTTGGTTCTAAATAAGCCCAGGGCACTAAACCCTGGCTCGGGGAATCACACCTCGACCATTCTCAAGTCCCGGGACATGCTCCCCGGCCCAAGGCTCCTTACATTGGTTCTTAATAAGCCCAGGGCACTAAACCTTAGCTCGGGGAACCACACCTCGACCATTCCCAAGTCCAACGACATGCTCCCCGGCCCAAGGCTCCTTATCTTGGTTCTTAATAAGCCCAGGGCACTAAACCCTGGCTCGGGGAACCACACCTCGACCATTCTAAATCCCGAAGATGTGCTCTTTTGACCGATTTTTCCATTTTTAAATATACATACCAAGGTTTTATATCCGGGTTTAAAGGTTCACTACACCTGGGTCACTTAGTGAGTATGAAGCATTTTATTCATTACGAGGATAGGATCTCGAGTACTTACTTGAAGTTACCGGTCAAATTACAACACTTGGAAAATTTTCTGGTTATTGGCATACAAGCAGTTGTATTACCCGGGTTTCTTGAAGACTTGTCAGAATATTATAAATTATGCATTGGATGGTTCCCCGGCCTCCTCGGGAGTCTTCTCAGCCTCTTTCTCAGCAGCATCGTCCTTGGGAATGGAATCAATGGCCTTGTCAATATCAGGAAAGCCCTCCCTACCTGCTGGAATAAGGCCTTCTTCCTCAAACTGCTCTTGGCACTTCTCAAAGCCTAATTTGAAGTAGTTGTACGATCTATCCTCAACAACCGCTTGGAACTCCGCAGATTTAAGGAAGATAGTCCTCCATTCATCTTGGGTGAGCTGGTGGAGCCTGAGCTTCTCCTCAGCAGCCGTGGCCCGATGCTGCTGAAGGCTGGTTTCATCCTCGAGATAGTTCACTCGGGATTCGAGGAAGGAGACCCGCCTCTGCAGGGTTTCCTCCCGAGCTATGTTCTCATCCCTGGCAATTTGGGCAGAGGCCAGCTGCTAGTTAGCCATCTCCAAAGAGGCTTGGAGGCCGTCACTCTTTTCTTGATAAGCCTGGGTAGCCTGAGCCAGTTCTGCTTGCATCTTGCCAAAGAGATCTTGGCTAGTTCTGGCTTGTTGTCCCTTCTTAGTGGCCACTACGGCCACCTCCTCGAAAGCCGAAACCATCATTTGAATAGGCCGGACAACAACAACAATAATAAACATTATGTTTATATATACATATACAAGGAAGGAGAAAATGAGAACTTACAGAAAGAAGTCGGTTTGAGCCCTCCAGAAATCGGCCACTCACTGGGGTACTCTTTAGAAATGCCTCCTCGGCGGGGATGAGTATCTTCTTGAGGCGCTTAATGCCGGTGGCAGTAGCTCCCTCAAAAAAGATATTAGCCTGGGAAAGCTGATCGGTTGGAGGGAGCTCTTGGCCGGGTTCTTCGTTAGACTGTTGGCGGAAGGAAGGAGATGGGGCAGATTGGGAGGTCTTCAAGAATGACCAGCTCACGGCCCGCAGCAGCTTTTCATTTCCTCTGACTGAGAGGAATGAGATCTTTAGATTCCTCCGAGGTCTCCGCTATCACCCGGGAAGTGTTATCCCGGGGAGGGTCCTCCCGGGCAGCTTCAGCTCTCCGGGCTGCCGCCTCTACAGCCCGTTTCTTCTCTTCTTCAGCAGCTGCTCGGCGAGCTGCCATTTCTTGCTCTCAGGCCGCCTTCTCAGCTGCTCGCCTCTTGGAAAAAGCTGCCTGCATCTCGGAATTATCTGCATATAGAAGAGACATGGTTATGACAAATTAAAAATGATCAAAATAAGGGAATAAGGAGACAGAGAAGAGAAAGGAAGTACCGGGTTGAGAGCCCGAGATAGTCACCTCGTCAATCACCCTGTCTAGGGGATCCTCTGCCCGGGCACTCAGCCCGTAGGCAATTAGATTCTCTTGGGAGATAAGAATAGAGGAAGAGTATTTACGCCCCTCCACGAATGTTTGACTTATAAGGAAGGGACTCCTCGAATTTGTAAGATTGGGGGAGGGTAGGTTGTGGGGGAAGGGAAGTGAGAAAACCGGTTCGGCATGGAAGAGGACCCGGGAGTTGAATATAAAAGAATTTTCCTTTCCACCCTTTTTGTGAGGAAGGGATGTCATCAAGGAATTGGGCGTTTAGCCGAGCAGTCAAGGAAAATGCATTATCCCTGAGCCGACAGGAGAAGTAATAATGAAAGATAAGGGGCGTGATGAGAAGATTGTTCATTTTAAAAAGGACATAGGCTGAGGCCATGATCCTGAAAGAGTTAGGATGAAGTTGATTGACAGGCACGCCAAAAAACTTGGCAACATCGATATAAAAGGAGGAGATGGGAAACCGGAGACCATTTCTAAGTTGGTCCCGGAAAAAAGTTGTATATCCGGGTGGGGGGTGATCTGCCCGATCAGAAGGACAAGGAATCAGAATGGAAAAATCAGAAGGGATAGACCCCAGAACCCGGAGCTCCTCGTCCGCCCCCGAGCGCAAAGTGCTGCTCAAAGAAGAGAACCAAGGAGTGCCCGAGTCCTCGGTTGCAGGAGAACTCGGGGCCCGGGCTTTACCCTTACCCTTGCTCTTGCTCTTAGCAAGCGCTTGGGAGTGACTAGAAGTGGAGGGTTTAGAAGAAAAAAGTTCGGTTTGATGGGCCACTGGTTTTTTAGAAGGCTGAGTAATGGAACGACGAGGGGGAGATGGGGAAGAATCAGAGCGAAGTGGGGTGGACTCAGCACTAGGTGAGCCTCTCACATTCGCTCCTGATGTAGAAGAAGTTGAATTAGACATTCTGATGAAGAAAAACTTACGAGTAAGGAGGAGAAATACGGTGGAGGATCGTCGGAGGTGAATGTTTTGCACGGAAGAGCTTCGAAGAAAAATTTTGCAAGAGCTTCGCTGCAGTTTTAAATTTGCAAGTGATTTTTGAAAAATAGGTGAGTTACTATATATAAGCGGTGGGGAGAGATCTCGGCCATTGATCCAGACGCACGTGGACGATCAGGATGGATCTAGAAAATGGTGCAAGCAAATGAAAGGACGTGTACGGATATCGAGGAGACAGACTCATTATTGCCTCGGAATATGAAACGATTTTTTGGCGGTATAAATGCTAAAGCATGTGTCATAATAACACCCCTTGGATTACTCGAGAATACTAAACGACACTACACTCAAAGCCCGGGAGATATGAGGCCCCGGCATCTTATTCAAAGACCGGGAGATTTGAGGCCCTGGCACCATTTATTAAGCCCGAGAGATATGAGGCCCCGGCGTCTTATGCAAAACCCGGGTTGTAGCAGACCCCGGTGTCCCATTTCATCTATGGGATATTTAAAGCCCCGATGCTTTACTCACTCTGAATTATGTTTCAACAAAAGTACAAGTGTGACTGATCGGGACAACGAGTCAAGCTCTTGCCCGACTATTTTAAGGATGGGTGGTGATACCCCATAAGGATCCGGGTCATTGATGAACCGGGTAATATCCTCTAGAACCCAAGCACTACGTCTCTTCCCGGGAGTTCAACTAAAAGCCCGGGCTCTCACGTAGCCACCCGGGTACTCTGCTAACCGGGCACTTCTCCTCTTCCAGGGCAGTCATCATAGCCCGGGCTCTCACACAAGTACCCGGGTAACTTACTACCCGGGCCACCTCGAGAATTACACCACACTCGAGTATGATTGATACATGCCGTCGAATCTGTCAGAACTACTTGGATTTGGAGTGTCCTAGAAGTCATCAGAAGCTAGTATGGGCAACCGACTTATCATACTTAGTAGGTGGCGCGAGAATCGAGGTACCTACCCCAATTTCTACTATATATAGCAGGTATTAATGACATTTAAGGATTCTGAAATCTTTAAACTCTAAAGCACTTACATATTTTCTCTCAAATATTGCTTGTGTTCATCTGAAAACTTGCTGACTTTAGCATCGGAGTTGCCACGTCGGACACCCCTCCGGCGCCCATTCACGAGTTCTTTTTATTGTTTGCAGGTGCTATCACAGCTATTATCTTCACTCAAAATTCCCACACACTATAAATTGTTGATTTGATCCGTTGGAGCTCCTAACAGGGGCTCACCCATTTCAGCCGAGATCACATAAGATATATTAAGAGTTTTTATTATTACAAGCGTGTTTTTGTCGAGAAATTTCATTTACAGAATTTTACATCCACAGAAGTATAGTTTAATAAAATATTTGGATAAATCAAGTGTTATCTGCAGGAGGACATATTAAGCTTAAAATATAAATTTTTGTATTAATTTTTTTTTAAAAAAAATGTACGAACTTGGAACTGCAGTCTTTTCCAGCTTTGATTGTTCGTTCATCGCTAGTTAACAACCACAGTAATTGTTCAAAGCTTCCCTAACTGTAAATGTTCTATTAATGGAAATGTATTTCTCGGACACTGGTCAAGGGAAACTATTATTTCTATATATATTGTGCTTATTTTTATATTATTATTATCATTGTCTATATATATACTTGTGTGTATTTATATATTATTATACGGCCAAGTTGTCCGATTACCCAGTTTCGGATAACACAGAGTTCTCCTTCGTGACTGTATTTGGTGGTATCTTTACTTCTACTTTGAGAAGTACTTTTACAGTCGTGAGTAAGCTTTATCTCAACTTTAAATTTGACAAGATATTTATTTCCTTTTTCGCCCCCCTGATTAAAATGGTTTGTTTTCCAGCAATCTGTGCTTATTTTTGGCCATCAAGTGAGGAGGCGTCGATCAAGATTTTGAAAGGTGGAATCTTGAGGGATTTGAGCTCAGATTTTACACCTTATTGGGATTGAGTTTCAGTTGGCACAATTGGATTTTTGGGATTTTTAATTTGGAGGGCTTCAATTTGTTTTGGGCTTCACTGTTTCTTGATTTCTTCTTACAGCTTGAGCTTTGTTTCTTGGCATCTGCGGGTTCATATAAAGTGGTCAGTCTTTCTGATTCGAATTATTTATTGCATGATTCTGTGTTTAGTAACTTTGGTGAATATTTATTGTTATCTGCTTTTTGAATTACGTTCTGTTTTAGCTTTTTAGAATATTTTTTGTCTTTTGAATTGATGGATTTTATATTAATTTCACGAGCGTATGGTAGGTTAGTGTCTGATAAGCATGCGTAACCAGTATTACACAGTAAATTCAAGATACCAGGCTTGAAGTTTGAATACATATTTTCAGTTGAAAATGGATTCCTTCTCCGGGCATATATTTCCTGTAGTTTGGTCTTGAATTTCTATTTTAACGTTAATGACGAGCTCTGATTTTAATGGATTTGGGTAAAAAGACTGTTGTGTCGTAGTTTGAACTGTGTAGTGAAGACTGGACGGAACCGGAAATTCGAAACAGGGGGCAACATGCGACAAGGGAATGGGTGGTGATTTTATAGATTTTTGGAACGAAACTCATAATTCTGGAAAAATTATAGATAAAATTTCCAAATAAATTTTTTTCAAGGGGTTAGCTCCTTTTGGATCCGCCCTTGTGGTGAAAGAGGCTCTAACTGGTAATCCTAGAAAAAGAAAGCTTCAGCGATTGGCCCTCTGTAGTGGTGTAGTAATAACAATATGATAGCCTGTTCTTGATCCTCGATTATCGTCTTATTGTAGAGGAATTTTATATCTTGTCCTTATGGATTACTAGAATTCCATTAATCATCTGTTATTTGATGGAGGCTTTTGGAAAATGCAACCTTTCTGGTCTTTCTTAGAAGGTATTTCTAGAAAACTCTATTGGGGATCTAATATAAATGGCGCTTGAAACATAGTCCTATTACCCTGCTGCTGTTTTTCACGCAAAATGTTAATCCAAATGGTGGGTTTTTTGCACCAAAGAAACAATTTGATTAGTCTTTCTCACGATTTTTTCGCACTTTTATCAGATTTAAGATAGAATGTCATCTTCAAAACGTGGCCAATCTTCAACAAGTTCTGCACGACCAAGGCATGGTGCAAGGATAATTGCACAGACATCTATAGATGCAAAGCTTCAAGCAAACTTTGAGGAATCTGGCAGTTCATTTGACTACTCGAGGTCGGTACGTGTTAGAACTTCTTCCTCCGAAGAGAAAACGCCCAAGTCTGACAAAGTTACTGCCGCTTATCTCCATCAAATACAGAAAGGTAAACGGATCCAGCCCTTTGGATGTCTATTGGCCTTGGATGAGAAAACGTTCCGAGTGATTGCCTATAGTGAGAATGCTTCTGAAATGCTTACAACGGGCAGCCATGCTGTTCCAAGTGTCGGTGATCACCCGGTTCTTGAAATGGGAATTGATATCAAAACAATTTTTACGGGTCCTAGTGCTTCGGCCTTGCAGAAGGCATTAGGATTTGGAGAGGTTTCTTTGTTAAACCCAGTCTTGGTTCATTGCAAAACTTCGGGAAAGCCTTTTTATGCCATAATCCATAGAGTTACGGGTAGTTTAGTCATCGACTTTGAGCCTGTGAAGCCTCAAGACGTTCCTATGACTGCCGCTGGAGCTTTACAATCGTATAAGCTTGCAGCCAAAGCTATCACTCGATTGCAGTCCTTACCGAGTGGGAGCTTGGAAAGGTTATGCGATACCATGGCTCAAGAAATATTTGAACTCACTGGTTATGACAGGGTAATGATATATAAGTTTCATGATGATGATCATGGAGAAGTGATCACCGAGGTAAAAAAACCGGGGCTTGAACCATACCTCGGCTTGCATTACCCGGCAACTGATATCCCGCAAGCTGCCCGTTTCTTGTTCATGAAGAACAAGGTAAGAATGATCTGTGATTGTCGAGCAAATCATGTAAACGTGATTCAAGATGATAAACTGTCGTTTGATCTTACTTTGTGCGGCTCGACCCTTCGAACCCCTCATGGTTGCCATGCACAGTACATGGAAAACATGAATTCAATCGCATCCCTAGTGATGTCAATTGTAGTAAATGAGGGAGATGAAGAGGGCCCAGATTCTTCTTTGCCGCAAAAGAGAAAAAGGCTTTGGGGATTAGTGGTTTGCCATAACACTACTCCAAGATTTGTTCCTTTCCCTCTCCGATATGCATGTGAATTTCTTGCTCAGGTGTTTGCTATACATGTTAACAAGGAATTAGAATTGGAAAATCAAATGGTAGAAAAGAATATTTTGCGGACTCAGACGCTATTGTGTGACATGCTGCTGCGAGATGCGCCCTTAGGTATTGTATCCCAAAGTCCTAATGTAATGGATCTTGTGAAATGTGATGGGGCCGTGTTACTGTACAAGGATAAAAACTATAGATTAGGATCGACTCCAACTGACTTTCAACTTCGAGATATAGTTTCTTGGCTAGAAGAATACCACAGGGACTCAACAGGTTTGAGCACCGATAGTTTGTATGATGCTGGTTTCCCTAGAGCTCTAGCTCTTGGAAACGCTGTCTGTGGAATGGCAGCTGTAAAGTTGAATGACAAGGACTGGCTTTTCTGGTTCAGAGCGCACACTGCTGCCGAAATTCGGTGGGGTGGAGCTAAGCACGAACCTGGTGACAGAGACGATGGGTCAAAGTTGCATCCTAGGTCATCATTTAATGCGTTCTTGGAAGTTGTGAAGATGCGGAGTTCACCTTGGAAAGACTATGAGATGGATGCAATCCACTCGTTGCAGCTAATTATAAGAAATTCGTGTAAAGATTCAGTGGCAATGGATACAGACTCGAAGGCAATTCATACAAGGCTTACAGACCTGAGAATCGATGGAATACAGGAGCTTGAAGCAGTGACTTCTGAGATGGTACGCCTAATTGAAACTGCCTCCGTTCCTATCTTAGCAGTTAATGTAGATGGGCAGGTTACTGGCTGGAATACGAAAATTGCCGATTTAACTCATCTTCCTGTCAATAAAGCAATTGGTCGGCATTTGCTTGAACTTGTTGAAGAAGGTTCTGCAGATACAGTGAATAAGATGTTGGAATTGGCACTTCAAGGTATGAATTCAAGAAACTGATACATGATTCTTTCCATATGATAATGTAAATACCCGAATAAATCGTAATAAATGCCTGCTTTGTCATACTTTTTATCCATCTTTCCCTGATATGGGCCCTTTCATGTGTGTATGAACTGGTAAAATTTAAACCTTTTTCCTTTTCTACCAGGAAGAGAAGAACGTAATGTGCAATTTGAGATCAAGTCATACGGGTCAAATAGCGAATCCTATCCAATCACCTTAGTTGTCAATGCTTGCTCGAGCAGGGATGTCCGGGAGAATGTCGTGGGAGTGTGTTTTATTGCTCATGATATAACCGCACAGAAGAATATAACAGATAAGTTTACAAGAATAGAGGGAGATTATAGATCCATCGTGCAAAACCCGAATCCATTGATCCCGCCAATATTTGGTACTGACGAATTCGGGTGGTGTTCGGAATGGAATCCCGCAATGGTAAAAGTATCGGGATGGTCTAGAGATGATGTGATCAATAAAATGCTCATGGGAGAGGTCTTCGGGGCAAACAACGCTTGTTGCCGTGTCAAGAATCAAGAAACCTATGTAAATCTCGGTATTGTACTCAACAGTGCTGTGAGTGGTCAAGACATTGAAAAATTACCGTTTGGTTTTTTCTCCAGGAGTGGAAAGTACGTGGAATGCCTAATATGTGTGAGCAAAAAGTTGGATCTAGAGGGTGCCATTACCGGAGTGTTTTGCTTCCTGCAGCTTGCAAGTCAAGAGCTTCAACAAGCGCTTCATGTTCAACGGTTATCAGAGCAAACTGCATTTAAGAGATCGAGAGTCTTGGCTTATATTCGAAGAGAGGCGAAGAATCCTCTGTCTGGGATCATATTTTCACGGAAGTTGTTGGAAGGAACCGAACTAGATGAGGAGCAGAGAAAGATTTTGCAGACAAGTGTTTTCTGTCAAAGTCAGCTTGACAAAGTTCTTGACGACACAGATCTTGATCAGATTATCGGAGGGTAAATTGAAAAACATTATTTAATCTTCATATGCATCATATGTAATGTTTTTCTTGGGAGATTTCTTGTTCCATAGACGCATACTTCATTTAACAGAATTTTATTCCATCACTTGTTAGGTACTTGGATCTTGAAATGGTGGAGTTTAAGCTACATGAGGTCTTGATCGCTTCCATAAGTCAAGTCATGCTGAAGAGCCACGAAAAGGAAATTACAATAGTCGATAATTTGACTCCAAATATCTCGAATGAAACACTATTCGGGGACAGTATAAGGCTTCAACAAATCTTGACTTCTTTTTTGCTGACATCTGTTACTTTCACACCGAGCCATGGCCAGCTTGGTGTTGCCGCCACTTTGTCAAAAGATTCTATCGGAGAATCTGTACAGCTCGGCCATTTGGAATTCAGGTATACGCTCACAACTATAATCTGATATAATGAAAGTTAAAATTTTCTTTCTCAGACTCATTATGATGATTTGCCTTTGCCTCATTGAATGGTAAGACTACATATTGGGACTGATTTTGTGATGTAGGATAAGACACAGCGGTGAAGGAGTGCCTCAAGAATTATTGAACCAAATGTTCGGTGACGAAGCAGATGCATCTGAAGATGGGATTAGCCTTTTTATCAGTAGAAAACTGTTGAAGCTTATGAATGGGGATGTTCAGTATCTTAGGGAGGCTGGGCGAGCCACTTTCATCGTCTCTGTTGAGCTTGCAATCTCGAATAGACCTCGCTCCTGACGAAAGTTAGTTGTTCTTTGACGTTTTAAAGTGAACTGTAATCACGCTGTTCTTTTAACTTTTATTCAAATCCATGTTGTAAATATGTAACCTACGTTTGAAGCCACCCACACTTGTTTTTGAAAGTAGATGAGAAGTGCTGGTTTTTTTTTCCTGCTGTTCTTCTAACAGTGTAGATATTGAATTTCACAAGGTGAAACCACGTAACTTTACTCTAAGTTGGCTGAATATTATCCAAAATGCCCATAATATCATATTGATAGAAAATTTCTTTTCATATAAGGTGAACGATGTTGATGCATCTTATTTTGTGAGACAAATTATTCTAAAATAAGTTAAATTATATGTTTAGCCATGAGTTCAAATAACTCGGATGTATCAGTCTCATTTTTATGCCTTACATCCTCATTTTCTTCGAGAACTAACTACTGAGTATCTAAAATCTTATTCCTAAGAGTTTAATATAGATCTCCCTTCATAGTCCACCATTTGATTCTCGGTCTAACATGATCTTTGTTTCTCTGTTTCTATTCTTAAGACAAAGATATAAGATAACAACTTATATTTTGGGTCGTCAGGCATTCTTCTGGTATGACTTTACAATTTTTACAATTACCTAGTTCTTGTCTCCTTAAAAAAAAAAGTAATCAATTTGATTTATATTATGTCATTCCTAAATGTTATTAAATGACTCTCTATCTTCTTACATAAAGTATTATTATTCCAAGATCACTAGCTAAGGAAAAATCTAGAATAGAAACCCTTAAAATTTTTTGAACCCCAAAGCCATGACTTCCATGAACCCTCTCATACCCAGTGACAAATCCAAGGGTGGGTGGGTGGGTGCGACAACCCCTCCCAACCCCAATTTATTAATTTAATTGACTAAGAACCTACAAATAATTATATTTATCACCTTCCTCTATAAAGTTTTTTTGCCCCTCCAACCTCCATTTTCTGGCTCGGTCCCTATTCATACCCAACTCTATCATTACCTACGTAACCATTTAAATCTATGTCTAAGAAGATCTTTTTCTCACGAGAGATCCTACTAATTACATCTCCTAGAGAGTCCTAATTCCTTCTTAGTCTCATCATTTAATCCCACTTGCGATGTATATGCACTAATAACATCAACGATATCTAGTTCTAAGGCTAAAGTGATACTCAAAATCCTATCTTCGAACCTCCTAAGCGCAACAAATGCATCCCTATATCCACCAGTATTTTCACTCATTTTTCTAGTTTATTTGTTCCTAAAAAGTGAGAATTTTGAAACATTCTCCTAATTTCTCAATGTTGCTTCCCTTCCACTTTCTCTCCTAAAGACGAGCTATATTTATCTTCCTTCTTTGCATGACATCCCTAACTCTATTGACTCTACCGTCAATGTCCCTGTTTCCAAGAAGTTGATCTAATCTTCATAATTCTAGTCTGAACTAGCTTCTTTACTAGCCTCTGTTCAGTAAGGTGCGAGAACATTTGCCTATTTATCACTGCAACCGGCTGCTGTTGCGCATCGCCTTCTCATTCGACACTACACCCGAGCGTAGATGAGCGCGTCACTTAAAGCAAGCAATGACCTAGCGTTTCACGTTAATATGTTTGAACTAGTATCCATGTGTAGAGGTGTGACTCAATATTTGGTTGGCTCACAAGCCTAACACCAACGATAATATATTTTTTACAGTGTTAGGCTATCACCGACATAACACCAACACTCCTCCTATATCTGGGTTTGTGATCGACTATCCAAACAAATCAAAGAAATTGAAAATCATCAATTTGAAGTTTCTCATTAAAACTAGTAAAAGATGCACATGCAATTATTATTTTTAATTTGATCAAATAATACTAAATATTAACACGAAATTATTTTCGATTTAGAAAAGTTTTTCGATTTAAAAGGGAAGTTTTGTTTTGATTTTTTTCTATTTAAAATATGGAGTGACTTGAAAAGATTTTTAGTGGGGTAAGAAGGGTAATTATGGAATTAAATATTTTGGTGTCTCAAAGTTAGTTATTCTAAGTCCCTCACACTTAATAGAATAGTATAGATTATCAATACAAATGCAACATTAATGAATCGTGTCAATAATATTATTTTCCCGAAAAATACCTCTATTAATGTTTTTTCAACGTAAATGCACTAATATCCAAAATTATTTAAATCTTATCCAACACATAAATGATCATATCCCTGATTAGGATACCAATCAATAATGATGGATAAAAACCCTTTGTTATCATCATACATCATATCCATCATATCCGATCAGGATCGGACTATCATCATGCGTGATAAGTAGTATATCGGAAGATTTCGGTATTCCAAAAATTCGAATTAATAAATATATTGTTAATTAATATATACCAGTTACTTGGTGCATGCGAGTGATTGTACAGTCGTTGACTCGTTTATTTGAATACACTTCTCTAATATTTTTTGTGTTATTAATTAATATATACATTCTTAATATTATGACTAACAGAATAAAATGTAAAAGTATCCGTTTGGATAAATATTTATAAAATATTTTGTTTAATGTGTGTTTTTTTAAAAAATATATAAAAATATTTTAAGAGGTGTTTTAAGGACAAATATGTGTTTTGACAATTATTCGATAAAAATGTTTTTACAATAAAAAAAACTAGTATATTTTGATTTTCATCATTGACTTCATTTATAAAAACATCAGAAAACAAATCTAAATTGTTAGCTATAATTGAAGAAAAAACATTTTACAAAAATCTTATACACACATGTTTTAAGTTTTTCACGTATAAAACACTAAAAATATTTTTAAAATATCCGTCCAAACGGTTATTATAAAGGTTTTTGTCCTTCCTAGAAGAATTTACAGACACGGATAAACAACTAGCACTATTTCATTTGTCGAATTATGCTGGAATTAATTGTTGGTAATATTTGACTGTATGTAATTTTGGGTGCTCATTTATCAGACGGATTTGTAGAATACTATATAAGAGCATACAATGTCCGACGATAGCGTCTGATTTATTCCGCCAACCCAGGGTTTTTTTTAAAACTAATTTAAATTTTAAATTTTTTTTCAAAAATAATGCAAAAAAAGAAGTTTTGCAAAATTACGGCAAACCGTGCTTTGTAAGCACGGACGCTGCACACGTGGAGCAGCGTCCGTGCTTTGTAAGCACGGATTGAAGTCCACGTTGGCTTATTAGCGACGGTTTTCAAACCGTCGCCGATTCAAAAGTTGCGACGGTTTTGTTAAAATCGTCGCTATATAACAACACCGTCGCTATATTTGTCGTGAATAATAATATTGACGGCGTGCGATTAATGTACGCCGTTAATGTCCAAACATGATGTTTTTAAAAATATTTTACTATTAACACAGCGCACATAAACATGCACGCCGTTGATAATACTATTAACGACGGGTCTTTATTGTGCGCTGCGAAAATTGCATATGTTATTAACAGCACACATAAATGCATGCCGCAGATATTACTATCCACAGCGTGCTTTTAATGCACGCTGCAGATAGTACTATGCGCAGGGTGCTTTTATGCACGCCATAAATCGGATCTTATTGTAAATGGAGATACATGCTCTTGTCTTGTCATGGAGATACATGCTCTTTAATTTATTGTGATGGATCATGGCCTTCATGGACCCCTATTGTAAATTCGCCCAGAGTGGGTAGATATATATAATCCCATAGTGGTTACCAAATTGGTTTACCAACTCTTCGGACATGTTTCTTATTATAAAGTAAAACATGCGTGTTTGTTTTCATGCTAAAACTACGTATGCCGCATACAGATATTAATTAAATATTATGTTCATTCATTATATGTACAGTAACTGTTTTGGGTATTTAATACATCGATCTCGTGCTATCTTAATTACTTTTTAAAAAAAATTGAAAAAATTAAATTGTATATTGTAGATTATAATTTACATCTCACTAAATTTTATATATTAAATGATTTTATATTATATATATATACATATATATATATATATAATATATGATCTAATCATGAGAACATCAACCCGAGCTGGCATGTCTTCCATCATTTTGCACTGTAATTGCTTTATAAGCAAGGAACTTTTTTATCCTTAACTTTTACTATTCAAATATACGACTTTTCATTTCTTCAACGAATTTGCCGATACATAAAATCAAGTATCCATAACGTTATATCTTTTCCTTAATCAAAAATATTTGTTTCTTTAATGAAAAAGAAATGTTTATTTATGTAACTAACTAAATACATTGCATTCATATTTGTTAAAATCAAAAGAAAAATATTAACCGAATTAGGGATGACAATGGATCGGGACGGGACAGGGCGAGGTGGGAGCAAGCTTGCCATCCTCATTCATGTCCCCGAATTTTATCCCTACACCATCCCCAAATCCCCGAAACCGAGGGGATTAAATCCACATCTCTGTCTTCATTAATGTTTCAAAACTATTAATATAGCAAGAGGATGTGAGTACGAGGATTCTCCGAACCAAAACTTATTATTATTAGTGATAATATTAATATAAATATTATTAATATTAATATTTTTATAAATAATAATAATATTATTTTCGGATCGAGTTAGGGGATGTGGATAATATCCTCATACCAGCCTCGAATTATTTCGGATATTTTAAAATATCTCCGAACTCGAACTCGAAAAAATCGAAGATCTCCGTCTCCGTTTCGAGTTTTTCCTACAGGTCCCCAAACCCGTGAAGAAAATTGTCATCCCTAAGAAGGGTTGATTACATCCTACATGTAAGGGCGCTACCCCTATGACAGAATCAAGGACTCAAATTTAGCCACACATACATGGGGTCCACTAATTTTTTTAAAATCACATATGTGTGTGAATCTTGTCCATTCAAATCATGTGAGGGCAGTGTCCCCACATATAACATCGACCTAACCCCTAAAAAGAATGTACGTAAAACTATAAATTTAAGGCATGGTTGTCGGCGTAAATTGTAGTGTCATATTTAAGTTTTAATTGTCTTATACATTTATACTTAATACAAAAAAATTTAAGTGCATAATATATAAATCTTAATTATTACGCAATAATATGTATAGGATTAGGGATGTAAACGAACCAAACCGTTTGTGAGCTATTCGAAGCTCGATTCGATAAAAGCTCGTTTGAGCTCGTTTAATGATGCTCGTTAAGATAAACAAACCAAACTCAAGTTTTCCAGTATTCGGCTTGTTAGCTCGTGAACATGTTCGTTGGTAAGTTCATGAGTAATCTTTTAGATGAAAAAATAATAGTTTTGATATTTGATTTATTGATTTTGCATATTATTTATGAAATATATAGAAAAATCTATTAAATTTATTTATTATAATAAATTTACAAATTTTAATAAGAATAATATATTTTTCTTTAAATATATAATTTACTTTTTAATTAATTTAATGAAATTTAAATATATAATTCATATTTATTAAGCTTGTTTAGGCTCGATAAATGCTTGAATAAACTCGTGAGACATGCATATATTCGTTAAATAAAGCTCGAGCTCGGCTCGATTATAAACGAACCAAGCTCAAACATTCAAGAGTTCGGCTCGGCTCGGTTCGATTACATCCCTATATAGGATGCAATATTCAATTTACCATATTGATTTTGGTTTTTTTACCTCAAAAATATTAAGAAACTTTAGATAACTTCTAGAAATTCAAACTTCGTCCTTTATTGAACATGCCAAGTGAAATTAAATTCTTACATATTTTCAAAAAATTATTAAAAATATATATTACATCTTAATATTTTTTTAAAAAATTTCTTAAAAGATAAATCAAAACAAGTATTATCAATTGCTGACTACTAATTGGACAAAAGAATAAATTAATCATTTCTTGGGTGCCAATTTGGATTTAATCTTCTCGATCTCCTTTGTCCCAACCTGGAAGGCCTTGGTCAGAACATTATCCGGCACCGGCGGCGAAGCTGCAAACAATGTGGCGGCGATGGACTGCGTGCCGGGGAGCTGGCTGTTGAACGCCGCGATCGCCGCCGCAGCAACCTTGCCATTGTTCCTCTGGAAGTGGACCAGACCTCTGGGGAAAACAAAGACCTCCCCTTTCTTGATAGTCTTGGAGAAGAGGACATTGGCGGTGGTGATGAAGCCCACGTCAATTTCTCCCTCGAGAACGAACACGATCTCGGTGGCGCGTGGGTGCGTGTGAGGCGGATTGAGACCGCCCGGGGCGTAGTCGACGCGTGAGAGGGACACGCCGAGTGTGTTAAGACCCGGAATCCTCATCACATTAGCGGCGTTGACCAGCGACCCAACGGAGTTGTTGACGACTCCGGGCTTAGCTAGGCCGGCGAAGAAGAAGTCCTCCGCCGTCACGTTTGACTTACAAGCAAATCCATTCAATCTTACATCTGTCAGAATTGCCTCTTTATTAACTCGAAAACGACGATGAACGAAAAATATACAAATCTTAGCTGAAATTCAAATGAAAAATTCACAAACTAATGATGGGTGAATTCAAACAAAGTACCAGAAGTAAGATCAGCAACACAGATATCTTGAAGCAAATCTGGATCAGCAGAAGCTTTGCTGGTTAACATGATTACGGCCATGATTACCAGTATCCCTCGGCACATAACAGCAGAAGCAGCAGCCATTGCTAGATTCGATCGTGTCACAGTTTAAAAACAAAAATTCTTGAAAAGGATGTAATTATAAGCAAGGAGAAAGTGCTGAAGTTGGAAGAATGAATGGATGTCTTTCTTTGGGTACGAATGGATAGATTATATAGAATCTAAAAGTTTGTAGGTGAAGTGGCGTGAACATGTTGCCTGCTTCGTAAACCCAAAGTTACTTAAAAATATTAGATTTCAACATAGAAATTCAACTTTATTATGTGATATTTGCTTAATAAATATAATCTAGACCTTAAGCTAATCCTACGCCATTGTTTGCATTCTAAAACGTTTATTCTAATTTATAAATCTATATTTATTGTATATATATATATCGAGTTCTCTAGTGAGCTTTACGAGGCCGAAAATTATTGGAGTAGATATATTGTGAGACAATATCACATATCTTTATATGTGAAACGTGCCAAATCTGTACATATTTATAATAAAAAATAATAATTTTGACATAAAAAAATAAATTTTCATGGGTGGCGTAAACAAGAAACGCATTTCACAATAACTAGGGATGGCAATTTACTCCGAACCCGTTAGAGGATCCGATACCCGACCCGAATAGAAGAGGGTATGGAGGGATTTTTAAACCCGATTAAATAATTGGGTAATTGGGTATGTGGATTTTCGGGTTCGGGTATGGAGGCGGGTTTGATATAATCCGACCCACACCCGACCCGAATACCCGTTTAAATTAATATATATAAATATATATATGTATGTATATATGTATATATATAGTGATTATATTTATTTATATTAAAGATTCATTTTCTCAAATCTAAGTAAATCGATACTTTTTCTTTTCTCTTCTCTTTCACTTTCACTTTTACGTTTCAAGGTTTTACCACTCTTTGATTTTTCATTCAATTTCTCATCTTCTCCGTTGAAAAGTTTATTCCATGTTTGAGTTTAAAAATTGAAAAATACTTTATTTTTGTTGAATTGCGTACTTTTGTTTAACTAATATAAACTATTTTTAATATTTTGTTATTTTTTTATAAAGTTTATTTTGCAAATTTTTATCATTAATAATTTTCTTATTGTTCATTTAAATAATTTTTTAAATATTCATAACTTCATTGAAACAATTTAAATTGAAAAAATTCAATTGTATGCGATAATAGTGTATTTGGGTAGGGTAAGGGTATCCGATAATCCGATGAGTATGGGGATGAAGATGAAATTCAATACCCGATGCGTATGGGGATGGGGATGTGGATGAATTTAATAAATGGATATGGAGATGGATGTATGAAATCCGACTCATACCCTACCCATTGTCATCCCTAACAATAACCATGAGAACGTCTCATCTGATTTCAATTTTATTTTAATATATTTTACCATTGATTGAACTTAAATTATTTAATTCCATCGTTTGCAGATTTGAGTAGATTTAGAATGCATAAAAATTAAATTAGCTCATGAGCACACATAATTTGAGTTTTTGTTGAATAGAAATACTTGATAATTAAGCTTGAACCATTAACTCAAACTTGAACTTTGATTTTAGCAATCTAGCTAAAACTATTTAATTTTCAAGATTCAAGCAAAATAAAGAAAATTCAAATTCAGACAAAACATGTAGTTAAATACATGTTAAATTAAAGTATCATATGATACAAAAATTTTATCATAAAAAACTATTTCAAAAAATCTTAAATGCAATCATGTAAATTCTCTATCTGTTTATTTGTTATTTAAGTGGGAATCGAGCTGGACAAAATTTTAGTACCATTTATTTGGCGTACATGCAGATTGTGAATTTTCTCTCTTTTTTTTCATGAAACTTAATCAGAGTTAAATTGAATTATCAACGTTTGATAGTAAGGAAATTAATCTCTCAAATCATTTATTCCAAAATTTGAACTCATATGATGTGGAATTGTGGGTAAATAATATTTTGAGAAAACTGTATTTTTTGTCAAGTATTTTTGCATATTTGTAATTTTGGTTCTTTAATGTTATAAAATTTTAGTTTTAGTCATGTATTTTGTAAATTTTATAATTTTAGTCATTTTTCATTAGGAATACTAGTGTGACACTACACATGTCAACGTTGTATTGACGTCATATTAACATCATATCAGAAAAATGATTAAAATTGTCAAAAAAAATAAACAAATAGAACGTACTGGAACTGAAATTTTACAATTGAAAATCGTAAAAAGACAAATAAACAGGACTAAAAATGCATTTTTTTCTAATAGTTTTATATTTTAATAATTTATAAAGAGTAAATATTGAAAGATTTGCTGAAAATTAAAATTGTGTGTGTAGAACAAGCTTACTTGAAAATTGTTCTCCAAGTCTAAACCACGAATCAGTAATCAACACAAATTATTAGAAGTGCACTAAAATAATTGGCCAGAACGAACTGCTGCTTAACAAATTAGGGCCATCGAAATCATATGATAAATGTACAAATATTATGCATGATGATTTTCAATTACGTTAACTTAAAATTATTTGTAAACATTGAAAATAATTGTTTTCTTTTTTCTTATTTCAAATTGATTATTAGAAAACCGAAATCAAGGTCCAGCAATGACTGATATAGACGCAAAATTTAATTGCTAAAGTTGATCAATGGAGATCGAATCAAGGTACAAGCGCATTATATTGAAAAATCCTAAATGATAAACATTGTTCGGTCCAACATGATATATGAATATGATGAGCCGAACCGGACTGTATCTAATGAGAATAAGGATAAGCATAGGGGGACTAGGATACATCGAACTGGAGAGTTATAAGCCCGACAAGACTTGGCTAAAGGAAAGACAAGGCCCGACTAGATAGCGCTACCAGTCCAATTCGAACCGGTCTAGCCGAAAGTCATAACAAGGCTAACATAACTCTCTGAAGAGGTAGCCTAACATAACTCTCTGAAGTGGATATCTAACTGACACTATAATAGCAGGCTATTTCAAAAGAGATATGGATAGTTAGAATAATCCGCCTAAACAACATTATGTGAGACTAAATACACATAACAGCACCACAACGTATGTTTATGCACAACCACACTTTTTTGGACACACGAGGGTAAGCCCGTTAAGGTAATCCAATACGAGTCCCGAAATGGTTAATCTGATCAGAACCTAACTAGATGTAGGTGCCAAAATGTTATTTCAATAATTTCAGGTACAAATGAAGAAGAAAATCTTAGAATATACATGATATCTAGACAATGACTGCTCCAGACACATGACCGGATATGCCAAACGGCTTTCAGAAGTCAATTAATGCAAATGACCAAAGAGACAACTCAAAGTGTAAGGCTGTTGATAAGGGCAATATTATCCATGACAAAATCATTATTTTGCTAGTTCAAAATTTGTGATATAGCCTGATTAGCATTAGTCAACTATGAGATAATGGTTATTTTGTTGAATTTCACAAACATATTTGCACTATAAAATATATCAATGAAGACATCATGCTAAGCACACTAAGAGAACAAAACACCTACAAAGTTGGTTTGTTTGATGAAAAAATTTATATTTCTACATGTTTTATTGTTATGCATGGTAATAATCATTGGTCGTGGCAGAAATAACTAAATTACTTGAATTTGATCAAACCTATTGTCTATCTGATTAATCAAGACTTGGTGACCGGTTTCCAAAATTGATTTTACTAAAGTAAATATCTGCATAGCATGTCAGTTAGGCAAGCAAGTGAGATCTATATTTAAAAACTGTGGGTGTAACTCATCCACCAAATGCTTGGATTTACTATACATAGACTTATTTGGTCATATACCGTAAAGAGCTTAGGAAATGAGATACACTGGTGTTAGTGGACGATTACTCTAGATGATATACTTGGATGACATTTCTACCATATATCCAAAGACTAAACCAATGTCCACTTGGTCAAGATTTCAACACAGCTATAGAATGAGAAATATCATCTGGGGATGGATAGGATAAGAAGTGATATGAACACTTAATTTACCAACAAAATGTTCTCATGAATAAATACATGTGAGACCGTCTCAAAATAGACATACTCATTTTTATATCCATTAAATTGAAATTCTTTAGCTTCTGTTAGTAGTTGATGTTGATGAGTATTCAAATTTCTTACCCAAATAAAATCATTCCATCCAAACAAAATCTTCAAAGAATTTAGTATCAGAGAAGAATATTTATACAAAGCAAAACAAAAAGTAGAGAATATGAATTAGATTGGATATGCACGCCTAATTATGAGTTTCATGGTTCTTTGGCATCAATTTAGGGCTATTTTCTTGCTTATAGATGCACAAAAATAATCGATTACTTCATTAAACTTAAAGATAATACAAATAAAGATTCTAGTTGGTATAACTAACACTAAATGATATCTAAAAAGATATGATAAAAACTTGATAAGTGTACTTTGAAATTTTTCCAGCAAAGCTCTCAGTAAGTAGCAGATGATGAGTTGCGTAAGTGTGTAGAGTCTGAATGCCAAAGAGATTGTTGGCCTTTTATAAATGATTTCTAACGTTTGGATCTTAACGACTATAAAAGAATCATACTGAAGTCATTAATGCAATCGTTCAATTTTCCATGTGTCATTTGTTTTGATCCGAAGTTAGAAGACATCAATAAATGTTTATGGCACGGTAATCAAATGGTCAGAATCTATTCTCTATAAACAAAATATTGAATATTCCCTGGACGTCTAATTTTCTAAAGTTGTGTTTTATTAAATCGAGTAGCAAATATGATATCATAAAAGACCGCTAACATTTTCAGTAGTCTGAAAATAATTTGCAAGGCTTGTCTAATCAGATTGGTGGTCCTTGGTAAACAATCCGATATTGAATGTTAGTGGTATGTTGAACTTATCAGTTACTGAGTTTCTCGTAGTGCCGAATTTGAATCATCCTGAGTTATTTTTTAAAGACGAGCTCATCATCAAAATTTAAATGTTCCAACAGATTCACAGCCCAAATCCTCAATAAAATTGGAAAAAAAAATATTGATGGATCTTCGATTAGAACACCTACTATTTTTATATAATAGAAAAAAATTAACCGATGTATTAGGTTTCACAACCCCGACTCCTAAATAAAATCAAACAAATTATTGATGGGTAGAGACTTCCAATCTTGGTTATTTATGAAAAACTGAAAAAAAATAATTAAAGGAACGTGGTTCACAATTCCGGTTCCTTGTTAAAAAACTGAGGCGTAGAGGGTCACAAACCCGGATAATTTTATAAAATCGAAAAAAATTGAAGGACCGGAGTTTACAACCCCGGTTCCTCAATAAAATTTAGAAAACTTATCGAGGGGTTGAAGCTGACTACTCCGGCTCTTTTAGTAAAATCGGAAAATAATAATTGAAGATGATGTTCACAATCCCGGCTCCTCAAGAATAAAATGAAATAAAAATTATTGATTGATCGATGATAAACCCCGTAGCTTTATTTATAAAATTAAAAAAAAAAAGTATTAAGTGATCGAGACTCACAATCATAATTTATAAAATAGAAAATTGTAATTGAAAGATTAAAGGATTAGGGTTCACTATTCTAGTTCCTCGATAAAATCGAAAAAAATTATTGAATGTTCGAAGCTCAGACCATCGGCTCTTTTAATAAAATAAAAAAAATAATTGAAAGATCATGGTTCACAATCCCTATTCTCAATAAAATCAAAAAAAATAGTATTGAGAGCTCGAGGTTTCCAACCTAGGCTCCTCTGTAAAATTGAAAAAAAAAATTATTGGTGGGTATTCATCACAACGACTCCTAAATAAAATTGAAAAAAATTTATCGATGGGTCGAGGTTTATAATTCCGCCACATTATACATAATCGAATAAAATAATTGAATGCGTGAGGTTCACAACTCAAGTTCTTCAATAAAATATTAAAAAATTATTGAAGGTTCGAAGCTCACAATCCCAATCTTTTTCTAAAAAATCGAAAAATAATTGAAGAATCATGATTAGAAACGCGGGCTCCTCAATAAAATTTTAAAAAATTATTGAGGAAGTCGAGACTTACAACCCTGACTCTTTTTATAAAATAAAAAAAAAAATGAAAGATCAAGGTTTACAATTAGACCCAATTACCGCCATTATTTTAAAAATATATATTATATGGGGGCGAACATGAATCCCCTATTTAGACAAATTATAATCATTGAATGTGTAGCAGCAACATTGATATCTGCATTATAGGATCTAATTAACCAAAATATCGATGGTGAAATATTAGTTTTTTTGTCTGGTTCGAGTCGAGTTCAAGCACCCTCATGAGTCAAACTCGGACTTTGATGTCTTAGGGTCAAATTGTTAAAATCAATAACTTTATCTTAAAATTATATAAGTTGGAACTAATTATAACATTTAAAAGAAATTTTTTATACAAAATTTATCCCAAAGCTCAAGCTCGAGTAATTCGAAAATTAATCCAGCCAAGTTCAGAAGCCCTACTTGATTGAGCATAGTTTCGTCGAGAAAGAATATATGGAGAGCTCTTCAACTCAAACAACAATTAGGAATCATAGTGAGTTTACTCGTGTCAATAGCCAAGAAATGGAATTAATCAATGAAAGGAAAAATGTTAACCATCATCTTTTTACAAAAAGAATTAAAAAAGGCGAACAATTAATACAAAAAAGGATTAAATGTAAAATTTATATCATAGTAAATGAAAAGTCAAGTGCAAAGTACGTATTTTTCTCTTATTATAAAATAAACATAGAAAATAATTTAGAGATGAGTATATGTTACATCGAGAATTCTAATGTCGATGTGTTTGTATAATATCATCAGCATTGCAAATAAAAAAATATCGATACACCTCATATTCTTTGCTTTCAAGTGATCATCTTGTATAAAACAAAAACCAATATATCTATTTACTATCTCGATGTAACATACACTCACTCATAATTTATCTGTCATTTGTTTGAGGCCTGATTTGTAAAATAGGAGATATTAAGGGGGGGGAAAAATCAGGAATCACGTTTGAAAAGAAAATATGTAAATTTGTTGGAAAAGCAAAATAAAGCATGGGTACATGGTCATCAATTACTGTATGTGCATTAAATTTCTCGTTTCCACATGCAAATTTCTTGGTAAAATAAGACCCGCGGCGAAATATGTGTGTCGGATTTGCTATATTCACTCAATGCCTCTAAATTTCCGAACATGCTCCCAACTTTATCGTACCTACCAAATTTGTTGACTTTCGACCCAACTTCATCGTACCAACTTGATTTCTTGAGCCTTCCCCAATTCAAAATAATAATAATTATTATTATTATTGTTAGCTCAAGCGTTTCCTCCTGTTCAAACAATTTAAATCTTTTAAATTATACAATATCTCAAGCATCACGTTTCAATTATTTTTATACATCAAAATTTTTAGAGTCTTGCACTAATTGTAATTCATGATAATAGAACATGTGTCACATTGTCTTTATTACCGGTTGTTGACATCAAACACTTGTCGTTTTGTCAAAAAACAAAATTTTTTTCTTAACGATTCAAGTTTAATATTTTAAATCATATAACAGTCAAAACATAAAGGTAAAATTACTGCACCTCAACATTTTTCAATGTTGTTAGACTTCTTCTTGTTGTTTACATGATTGTGTAAAGTGATGTATGAGATTAGATTCCTTTAGTTTGATTTAAATATCTTTGGCAAAATTTGATCATGAATTTGAAAATTCCTTTATATTGATTAATTTTGCGCTTTTTTTTCCCGAAAAATCAAATCACTCGAACCTTGTACCAAGTGTATTTTTGAACTGGCAAATTCTTTCTATATAGCAGTGTTGAATTTTTAAAAAAAAAATGAAAGGTTTTTTTTTTAATGAATAATCAAGATGTCCAAAAATGCTACAATAAAAAAAATGTCAAAAAATGTATCTTATTGGACTATTATTTAATATTTAAAAAATTAGAAAAATAAATATTTTTTAAACTATCATGCTTAGCCTAGAGTTTTATTCTTTTTGAAAGTTCGATTCGACTTGATACAATATGTTTCGAACGAAATGAATAAGGCTCACTTCATTTTTTTGGCCCATCTAATCATATTTTTTGTGTTACCCATTAAATTGAATACTATTAAAACCGTACAATTTCTATTTTTCGTGTTTTATTCTTGTATTTCAATTCATTTTATTTTATTTTTTATCCTTATTTTCTAAAGAATTGGGGGGGAAAAAGAGGAGAATTATATTTCTTCATAGTTATGATTTATTTTTCTTTAATCACTCGGTTAATTTGATTATCTTATCGATAAATTATATCTCTTTAACAATTTAAAAAATAATAATTTACACATGAATTTTGAAATATATAAATATTTTTCCAAATATATTAAATTAGATATTCAAAAAAATATGTATTAAATTTATAATATTATCCGCATGCAAGGAAGCTAATTGGCCTATGTCTCGGTGCCCACTAAAATATTAATGATGAAAAATAATTATCATTATTTAATAATGGAACTGGCTACCCAATTAATTTGTATTTAATATCCAATCACAAGATTATGGAAAGAGATATAGCAAGTATATTTATTAAGGAATAATGGTTGGTGACAATACGTGTCCCATTCATAATTAAATAATATACATACTATTTGAATTAGGAATGAATAAAGCAGGAATATAATGTCCAAAATCAAATAAATTTCATTAATGTATAAATAATTTATTAAATTTTAGTTTTACTCGTGCTTATCAAAATTAATAATAACAAGTGTTGATAATCTGAAGTTAGAAAAAAAAAATCTTTGATCATGTAACTTGTATGTTTTTTCTTTCAATTTTTGTTCATGTTATCAGTTAATTTAGGATATAAATTTACTCATTTGTATTTCTTTCGATTTTATTATTTTTATCAGAGTGATGATGTGACACGAGAAAATCGGAAAAAAAGTACAAGTCAGTGAACTAAACCATACGAATTACTGAAAAATAAAAATAAAATCGATGTTACGTGACATTTTCTGAACTTTTTAAAATTTTCTATAGATTAATTGATCTCTCCTTGAACTTGATGGCGTTTGAGATTGAAAGCGACTAATGATAATGTCTCAAGATAGAAGAAAAAGGTCTACATAAATTGTTCTGTTTTCTGTACTGTCAATAATTGGTTATACACAATTTAAATTTATTTTGGTAGCTGATCATTCAATGTATTTCACACACAACAATTATCTCTTTTGAGTAAAGTAATCGAAATATAGTGTTTAAGTTGTTATACAGTTCAAAATATTTGAGTTTAACTATTACAACCAGTAATAACTTTTGATAAACATGCAAACGCTTGATCATATAATTAGTATCAGAACCAAAGTCATATATCTGATTCTCATTGATAATAAGGAGTAGAATTATTGATAGAGATATTGTCTAGTGCAATAATTGTCTATGCTGAGTAGAACAATCGAAACATAGTGCTTGAACTGCTTTACAATTTAAAATATTTGAATTGTACCATTACGACCAGATATAGATTTTGGCAAAATGACAAACATTCGATGCCATTCATATAGCAGCTGCTAATACAATTCCTCTTAATGTAATCAACATTTTATTTGATTTGTGGGTCTTTTATTGGGAAATAATGATGTGAATGAGTTGATATTCCTCCCTAATTCACTTGGAATTATGTGAAGTTAATTTCCCTATTGATTTGACAATAAGTGTGTGTGTGCATTGAATTAGAGGGATTTTTAATTCTTGTTTGGAAAAGAAGAAAATAACAAAGAACATAGGCTAAATGTTAATTTGATTAATCATGCAAATGTGTGTCAATATTATGTATGGTCTTATCAGTCTCCAGGCTCGTACTATAATAATGCTACAGTTATATATGGATAACGCATGACTTGGATTTCCTGATAATTTTGAAATTTTAGATGTATAGAATATATATGTTTTATGTACTTAAATAGTTAAGTATATAAAAAAAATTATTAGATATCAAACAATTAATCATATATGTATGAATAATGAGAAGTAATGTTAATCATTAATAAATAAAGATTATTTAGATAGATTACTTATTTTTGAACTTATTCTTTTAGAGTTTATTAAAAAAAATGGGCGAGAAGCAAAAATAAAAAAATATTTGGAAATAAAAGTCCAAATTTAGGCAATCTCCAACCATAAAATCTATTTTGGTGCAAATGTTAGACTAAAATTGTGCGTTTTCTGCACCAAATACAACATCCATCTCTAATCCATTTACTTCAAATCTTACACCAAAAAAAATATTCTCGAAATATTCTTTTTATTTTACATATATTAATCATTATATTTTATTTAATATATTTAAGTTATGACTAATGTTTTATTATTAATAAATTTATTGATTATTGATTATCTAGTTATTTATCTTCTAAATGTATTTTTCTTTCGATTATTGTTTTTGTATTTGCATTTGTATTTGAATTATGTGTTTCAAATTGCATTTGTATTTCAATTATCTTTTTCAATTTAGTTATAAATTGTATTGTTATATTAATTTTTTGTATTTTTATTAAATTATATTAATTAAAAATCATTAAATCAAATTATTTTTTAAATATTACTAATTAACATAAATAAATAAAATTTAAAAATCAACAATTAGTTTTTTTTATTTTTTATGATTAAATATCTAATTATTAAAAAAATAAAATAAATATTATATTATTATTTAAATAATATTTATAATTTTTTATACAAATAAACATAATAAATACAAATAAAAAAATTAAAAAAATTAAATAAAAAAAGACCCATGCGCCAAATTCTGCGCAAATTTGGCACAGAGGAGGTGGGCTGCACTATTTTGGTGAAATAGCGCAGCCCCCATTGGAGAGATAAAGGCTGCACCAAAATGGTGCAAAACACCGTTTTGGTGCAGCTTAGAGATGCTCTTAATACAAGCTAAGTTTTGATTGTGTGGAAAAAAATTGCTTTTAAGTTTAATCATTATTAAAATGACAATAATATCATTAACATATATAATTTTTAATTGTTTTCTTTTGGGTACATACACCATAAAAAATATATTCATATAATTATTTTTACATTTTAAATATTTTGAATCAAAATTAATTTTGTTATAATATGAATCCTTGAAAAATTATATAAGATTAGTAATTAAAAAAAAAAAACAAATGACAAATTTTGTAGAAATGCAAAAAATATGTAAGAAAACTAAAAATGAAAATTATAGTAAATACAAATATTTTTATTTATAATAAATTATGATTTGAATTTTAATGAGTTTCAAATGAAACTCTTGAAGCTCATATATAAATAAATTTAACATTTAAAAAAATCAAAATTATTTATAAGAATCGAGGGCATTTGTGGAATATCACAAGTTTTTTTTTTTTATGTTGGGTCAATTTTATTTATATGACTATATGTGAGTTATTATGTGATGTGAGCTGTCTGTTAAGGTGAAGTCCAAAACTTAAATTGATCTGTTAATGTTTTGATTAATGAGATTTAATATATCTGATAGGTTGTGCATTAATGTGTAGAAGCAAAAGTATAATTTATATTTTGTGATGAGTTAAAAGGGAAATATCAGAAGATAATATAGATATTATCTATATAATGGTCATGGTCCCCGGATCGTGCGTTATCGCGTTACATATTCTCTAAGCCTTTAATAAAAAAAATTAATCGTATAAGATCTTCAAGATCTACGCGTTTTTTATTCGAAAAAAGATCATGAACTCGTTCTTAAGACAAAAACATCGTGATTTCAGTTAAGCTTTCGCTTAAGTTTACAATCAAATTCTTAATGATTGAGCATGATAAATTATGTGGTTTATATGAATTTTTACTAACAAGTGGCATCCGAACCTCTCATATTGAATAGTTGATATTTGTTTAAAGTTTATGGATATTATTTGGATCCAGATTTGGAAAAAAAATTCATTTTAAATTTTTTTGATATGCCTTCATATCTGAAAAATATTTTGGTTGGAAACAAATTTTGAGGATTCGATAAAGAGATTTTAGTCGAAACATTTACGTTTTCGGTATAGTTTTCTAAGTTTTCCATCCAGTTTTTTTAATAAAGAAAAAAAAGAGGAAAATTCGAAGAACTTCGTAAAAGTTTTGCCAAAAATTGAGTTAGCAGGCTTCAGTTCGTGCAGGGCGCACTTCATAACAAGGCGGAACGCACTGCATCTGCTCAGGAGAGTGGAATGGCGAACGAGACGGGCATGCTGGGGTGCATCCCTAGAGTGCCTGCGCGCACCTTGCACATGTTCAATATGCGTGCCCTGCCCCCCACACGACCTTTAGTACTTTTTTAAAAAAAAAAATTTACGGTTCAGGTTTATTCTGTTTAAGTTTAACTTTTCAATTATTCAAATAATAATAATAAATTTATCTGTACTTTGAAATTTATTATTTGAAATAAAATGTCTCCAAATTAAACTTTTTTGTGGAATTAATTTATTTTGAAATACACAAAGATTTTTGTGTGTGTATGTAATATGTTGATATTTTTCAGCCTAAAGGAAGTTCAATATTTTATATTATATATTAACATGTGGTGATAAACATGTTATAGTTTTTTGGGTTTTTATGTAAATAATAAATCGACCAAAATGAATATTGTTGTTTCACATTACATTTACTATCAGTGTTTGATTGATGCTCCATAATATCACATAAGTTAATATTTTGTTTAAAGATAAAAAATTAATAGAGTGCTCGGTATCTTGTTATGAGTTTTATATTATTTGAATTGTTTTATTATTTTATATGGATATTTGTTGAGCATGTACGTGTAGTTTTGTGCTCTGTTCAGATTTGACTCCTGTGAATATTCATTCCAACATTAATTTTATTTCTATGATAAATTGCTCGAATTTCAAATCATGACATGAGAATTTACTGATAGTTCTTAGGGTCATGAATTTGGACTATGTGATAAGGGTTGATTTTCCACCCGCAATTACGATAAGAGTATATCTGATGAAAAGATGAAGTTTGAAAAGTGGGAGAGGTCGAATCGCGTATGTATAATAATCATGAAGAGGGTCAAACAAATACTTATGTGGCTAAGGGAGACACATTTAGTCTCAAACAATGCCCCAAGAATGACTTTGAGGAAAAGAAATGCAGAAGATTCTCTATGCATCTGCAATGGGGAGTCTGATATATTCTCATGTTTGTACACATCTAGATATTGCGTACGTGATAGGAATGTTGGGCAGATATCTAAGTAATCCAGGAATTGAACATTGGAGAACAATGAAAGAGTTTTATGGTACCTACAGAGAAGAAAGATTGCATGCTCATATATCGGAGTTTGGATCAGCTGGAGGTCAATGGGTATATTGACTCTGATTTTGTTGGATACCAAGATAGTATGAAATCTATATCGGGCTACATCTATCTACTCGTTGAAGGTGACATTTCCTAGAAGAGTGCTAAATAGTCTTTTATAGCATCTTCTATTATGGTAGCTGAGTTTGTAGCGTGTTATGGGGAATTCAATCATGGAATATAGTTGCGAAATTTTGTCACAGGTTGCACATTTTTGAGGGTATTGACAGACCACTAAGATTACATTGTGACAATAAATCAGCAGCTCTATATTCTAATAAAAACAGGAGCTCGACAAAATCAAAACCTATTAACATCTAGTTCCTGGTTTATAAATAAGAATTCAGAGAGGTTATTGTTTATTAAGCATATCTGTACAAACTCCATGGTTGCAGATCCGCTTGCTAGACTACCACACAAAATGTTTCATGAGCCAATTGAGGAAATTCAATTTTAGGGAGAGTTTGTAATTTTAAATACTCTTCCGTTTAGACATTTTTCATTTATGGTTATTAAATTTATTTTCTGCAAAAATAAATTTTAAATTAAGTCACATTTTGATTATGATTTATAGTTTGATCTCAATAAGGTCTAAGGATGACCGCTTGGAAATAGGCATGTTATTATCACATTGCATGAAGTTTCCATATTACACATTCATTATCTATATCATTTAGTTGTGTTGGCATATGTGATCATTTATTGGTCAAGTTACCTTACGTGTAGCGAAGACTGCTTTGATCCTATGTTGATTTGATTGATGAACTTGATTGGTTATAGATACATTTTAGAATGACAACATTTTTTAGCTCATAATGTTATTTTCACAAAACATAATTATAAGGTTAGCCTCAAGTGGAAGATTGTTGGGTCAATTTTACTTATATCAGCTTATATGTGATGTGAATTGTCTTTTAAGATGAAGCTCAAACTTAAAATGATCGATTAAGATTGGTTATCGGATTTTAATGTATCTGATAGGTTGTGAGTTTGTAATATATAGAGACAAAAGTGTAATTTATGATAGACTAAATCAGAAATATCAGAAAATAATGATTATATAATGGTCATGGTCCCTGGATAGGACATTATCGTGTTCCCTATTATCTAACCCCATAATAGAAAATAGATTTGAAGAGAAAATTAAAGGAATCTCTCAAAGAAAGAGCGCGTAGATTTAGAAGATCACGAACTCGTTCTTAAAACGTAAAGATTATGGTTTCAGATACACTTTCGCTTAAGTTTAAAGTCAAATTATTAATGATTTAACATGATAAATTCTGTTATTTATATGGATTTTCTCCAGCATTTTAAAGATAAAAATGTTAAATCATAATTTTAAACATTTAACAAAATAGCAACAAAAAAAAAAACATCACAATCTTACTTCTAACTTCTAGCTGAAAATTACATAAATTGAAACAGAAACAATTATGGACAAACACTCAAAGTACTTCCACTCAACTAAAATCTAAGAAGTGCTTTTTACCAGTTCTTTCAAACTGTTTCTTACTTACAGTCTCACGTGCAGTTTTTGTTCATCATAATCGAGAGTTTTTCCCCTGTCAAATAACAATAAGAAATTTCAAAAAATTAAACCAAGATGTCTGAGCTTGATCAAAATAACGATGACGATTTGGATGATTTGTACAAATTATAATAATTAATTGCATATTTAACTACGGATTTTACGAAAATGGGTTTAGTCAAGCTTGACGATCATAACGGAACAAAGTTTGGAGTTTCCAACAAGGAGTAGGAGCAATCTATTGAACCTTCACTTGTACCCACATTGTTTGGGACGAGTGTTTGCAATCAATAACAAAAATATTTTTTAAGTGAAAATTTATTTTTCACTTAAAAATTCAGTTTTGTTACCTTTTTAACCACAAAGTTTGATTCTACTTATGATTTTGCTCAATTTAATTTAATTAAAATCTCAAATGTAGTATCATATTGATTCTAAATTATTAAAAAATGATTAAGGTATTTTGCTAAATAAATGAAAATTTTCTGGACACTCTTACTTTCAATATTTTGTTTAATCCAAAATTATCTTTTACATTCATTTATTTTGCAAAATAAATGAAAATTCTTTATCACGTCGCAAGAAGGAGATGGATTTTAGAGCCTCAACTCTAAATTTTTTCTAGTTATGTAGCTCAATGATTATTTTTCTTGTGATTTAAGTTCAATATTTTTTATGTAAAAATAATAATAATAAAAATTGGATATAAATACAGCAACCCATTGGCCCGAGGGGTCAGAATTATAATTATTTCTAAAATGTTTTGCTTTTGGAAATGATTACATATTAAGTGTAAAAACATGCAATTCAAACATGATAAAATTAATTACCATATTGGGGATAGAGATAAGTGGAATCCAGGTGGGAATTAAAGATCTGACTTTGAATTTATTTAAAGATCTAAGAAAACGTAAAATATAGGAAATGTGGGGACTTTTCCATGTTAGGATAGATTTTACTTTTTTTTTTTATTTTAAATTTTTAAATGAAGATGAAGATTTAGTGGTGACCTATCTCTAAGGGTGTGTGGTTTATAATCCAAAATCCTTATCGATGGGTCCGACTTTTTTAAAAAGATTTTTAGGGGTTAAAGTTTTAACAATATTCGATTAATTTAGTGGTTTTGAGAGAAAAATAAAACATAACAACAACAAAAATTACAAATTAGTAGATATAACCAAACTCGTACAAATTATAAGACTAAAAATTCAAAACAGGACAACTTACAAAACTAAAATAACAATTTTACTTAAGTTTTGAAATGTTTCTTGGAAGAAAAAGTTTTAGCATATTTTTTTTTCAAAATTATTACGTCATAAAAAAACTTATTAATTCACCAATTAATATCAATTGGCTAACACTTTATTTATATTGAATAGCACGTCAAAACATTAATATGTGGAACAGGAGCGGAAATTAAAGTCAACATAATTTTCTCACCACTGTTTGGTATGATTACATATATTTTTTTATCCAGCATTTAACTCAAATTAAAAAAAAGAATTATAAATCAATCATTATATATATATATATATATATATATATATATATATATATATATATATATATATATTATCGTCTCCACGAACCAAATGACAAAAAAATATTCGACCTAGAAGGATTGACGATGTTTTCATTCTATCCACGCTCACTATCATAATTATTGTGTATTTTCATTAACATACAACAATAATGCATTTTTAGAACAAAAATTACACAATTTTTAACCAATCAAAAGTGACACTACAAGAAAATACTGAATACACAACACTTAAAATACAACGATTTTACAACAAAAAAAACCGTTGTCTTTTACTTTTTAACAACCGTTTTATTGAAAATGATATTTACACCCACAAAATTTTTTTCCCCAATTTAAATGTGTCATTTTAAAAACTTATAGATTTTTGTACAAATAAATTAATTTTTTTTCAAAGACTGCACACAGTTTTAGGTGTAATAATTGGAAGAGTGTAGAGCCAAAACGAAATCCCACCTCAGTGTGATTAAAGCCAAAAGGTTGCAAGGCAACAGTGAATTATCACATGGCTTGCAACCTAAATAAAGATCCCACTCACCTTTTCTTATGACCATGAAATGTAGCTTTCTTCATTTATAATTCCCATCATTCTTTTCTTACTTTTTATTATTACTATATTTTTTTTACAAAAAAAAATCCTAAATTCAATGTATGTAATATTATTTTGAAATGACTTTAAGAATTATGACTTAAAATGACACAGACATTTGATTACTAATGATATATATGCAGTGCTTAAAATTAACTAAACAAGTCGGACAATTTACATTTATTTAGTAGACTAGGAAATGTCACACGTTATAAGATGCTTTTAAATATATAAATTCAAACATGTGAGGGTCGGAGAGAATTTCGGGAATAAATTAAATGTTAATGTTTTTATATATATATATACAAAAAAATTTTGTTACAATGTCCCCACGCCCACCTATTGATGTATATGCATATGTAGTACGAGATGAACATATATGTGTGGCACAGTTGGTGAAAAGCATAATAAAATTGCACACTTACCGTGCACACATATGTGAGCACGATGAGGTGTCACTCACCTATTGGATATGATTAAATATAGAAAAATTGCACATCCAATAGGTGAGTGACACCTCATCGGTGCTCACATACGTGTGCACGGTAGGTGTGCATGATATCAAAACTATATATATATATATATATATAACACAATTTTGCTATATTGCCCACCAATCATGTTCACGCCCACCTATTTATGTGCATGCATATGTAGTATAAAATGAACACAGATGTAAGTACAATTAATGGACAACATAACAAAATTATATATATGTATATGTGTGTCTATATATGTATGTATGTATGTATGGGATCCAGGTTCATATAAGTATGGCTGCACGATCACTAATTCGAGCTGCTACAGATTGTGAACATTATTTCAAAAATCTATTTTAAACTGATACAAAAAGGGTATAAAATATAATTGGAGTATTTTAGTGTATTAATTAATTGTTATGATTTTTAAGTGCGTCTTATTTTCAAAACGTAAAACAATCCAAAGAATTTGGTGTGACTATTGTGGCAACTCATAAATTCGGTATATATCGTTTATTTATTTAAAAATATTGTTTAATTATATTCTAAATATTTTAAATCCCAGATCTTTTTAAGGACTGTGTAAAATTAAATGCGTCGAATAATTAATATTTAGATTGTATTATAGAAAATCAAAGAGTCTTTTGAGTCGCAGTTGCGATTCTTTGACCCAAAGAAGCAATACACATATAATATACACATTTAATATATATATATATGTATGTATATGTATATGTAGGTGCATGAATCCAAATCTCATGGGTTCCTTTTCCAAATCTCATGGGGTCCTTTTTCTAATCTAACACCAACGTTCAAATCCCTCTTGGCCGCATGGTTTCCATGGGGCCAAAGTCGATCGAGTTGGGGATCAATTCAAAGATTGTATATGATATTTTGGAAGCCAAAATCAACTTTTAAAAGTTTTATATCAATTTTTTTTTAAAAAAAAAAGTGCAAGCAATCTACTCGTTCCTATTTAATCAATATTTGCACACCAAAGAATTCATTGGATCTAAATAAAAAATCGATATTAGAATTTAATTTGGATTTCAATCAAATTCAAAATCATCGTGTGCAATCGTTAGGAGTTAGAAAAATTAGGGTTTATGATCGGAAGATTGATTTAGAGGAGTGCGAATAAACAATCTCAGAAAAATAATTAGATTGGGTTAGCAAACTGAGTTATGATTCTCGTCGGTTGGGTATGAATAAGCCAACAACTAAGTACAATACAGAAAAAACTCACTGAGATAGTTTGAACATAATAAATGGTAGAGTTTTGTGAACAACTAGACTAGATAAAAGAAAGTAACTGAAATAGTAGACGCATATAAATTATATTTAGATGTTAGGAGACTTGAATAACTTTTACATCACTTCTTCTTCTACTCAGGAAGTATTCCACTAAAGACTTTGATAATTAATTATAAAAATTTCAAATATCCCCTTCAGTATGATTTACCAACAGTCTGATTGAAACTCTTGGTAAAATCACAACTTAAACAAAATTTAAAATAACATTTCTTACTATCAATTACAAGTATTTCTCAAAGAAATCATTTAAGCACAAATTGATCATTAATGATTAGATATAATAAATGAAGCATGTGCATGAAAATGATTCAATCAGTTAGACTCTCAAAAACTTGATAAACAGAATAGTTCACATAATTTAGAAAATGTTGGAGAGAGTTTAAAGTCCAAGCAACTGATCAATAGGCTACGATTTCTATAATTTTCTTTTTGAATCTGAGAGCCGTTTATAAATACAGTTGTCGTTGTTTCATGTCATCTTCTTTTTTTGACAAATAGTACAATTCTGGTAGTGCATATGGTGCCTGCATTCTAACGGACTGAAAAGCTAGTATAAAGATTTTCTCCGATACGTTATCTCGGCTCTGTTCTTTAAAAAAAGATCTGGAAATCATCAGAGAATGTCCGTCAAACAATCTAACTGATTTAGTAAAAAGGTTTGATCAGTTATGATTGAATCCATTGAGCTTTAGTCAATTATCTATCATCGTTTGAGCTTTGAGATCAGTTAGGCTTGGAATATCAGTTTTGCTTGGGAAAACAATTACGTATGATTGATCAGTTTTTCTTATGAACTCAATTCAGCTAGGTTCATTTTAATTCATCAGCCTTACTAATTCACCAAAACTTAATTTATCCAACACATGAGATGTTCAGGAGACAATCAAATCATAACTTGAAGTTGAACCAAGAAAAGAGGAAATTCATATGTGAAATATTAACATGTTTTTTAGATAAATCAGGTATCCATGCTTTTTCTCCACTAATTCAGGGGGGGTGATGACCTGCCCACCTAGTTCGTCCCTCGGGTAAACTTGGATGTGGACACAACAGTATACACACACTTAGAGTTAACTCTCATTTAATTATATCTCACGCTGATTTGAACTTTGTATATTTCACGTTATCCTTCAAATGTATTCACCACTTTTGTAATTCTTTGTGTTTTCCTGTTGTTCTACGGTCGGCCAGTTGCTCACTTCTACTCATCTTTCTTTTTATTCTCGTTACAAGAAAAACATCTTGTTCCTGAAAAAGAGAATGAGAGCTCTCTAAAATTTCCCAAGTAAATGATAACATAAACTCGTTCTCTCATATTCAATTAGGGAAGATTGATCTGTCATCAAAATTTCTTTTTCTCCAATCTTTCAATAATATATGTGCTGATTATTAAAGGGGTCCAACGAATACAAGAAATGATATGGAGAGTACAATGAAAATAATAATGGAGATAAAGAGAAGACATGCACACGAGCTTGACCATGTCCTTAGCTATGATACTTTGGCCCTAAATAATCACACTTTTACTTTAGTTGCCTTGTGGCGATGGACATGCCATGTAGCGCGTAGGCCAAAAACGTGTCACATCCACTACAAATTATATTGACCCTACAACTCCCTCCCAAAGATAACCCAACCCAAGCACTCACTTTTGCAATTTGGTTATGATTTAATAGTTGGAATCGATTAAAGGTTATAGTTGATAGTAATCGATACAATTATAATATTTTAAGCTCCTAAGGCGAAACAAAAATTTAGAATTTTTGGTTTCGATGATCGAAACTTTCATTGGGCGTCGTATGAGAATTAGAACATCCATAGGGTGTTCAGAATGGTTACATTTATGTACTTAACGCTGGTTTCAAACTATTCTGGATTTTAAACAGAGATAGTCCTTCTCAGAAATCCTTTCGAATAGATCTCCCTCATTTGATCGTCTAATCGGGTCAAAGATCAGAGACCAGATCCCACGTGTAGACCCAGAAATCGTACACAAATTTGTGTTGAGACTAGATCGCCGCAATTTTAGAAGGGACACACGGTGGAAGGAGAGGGGCGTTATATGTACATGTATAGACATATATGTAAAATTAAATAATCATTATTTAATTTATTTATTGATTATTAATTAATTAATCAATTCTAGATGCTTCTATAATATTCTATGAGAATGTACATATAGTAGTTATCATTACTACAATTATTATTTAATTAGTAAATTCTAAATTTATTAATAAATAATTGTGAATTCATTATACCTCAATCGATGATCAAACAACGCTGATATACCTAGCATACAAATCTTGTTGATATAATAAAAATTGAAAATTTCGAAGATCAAAATTTTCCATAATCCGTTTTTGGCAGCTGCCAGTTTTGTGAACTCATTCATTGAAACAAGTCGTTCTATTCTCTTCACTTAATCAACAGTTAAGTTAATTTTCACAACTTCCAATATATGAAATCAACTTATAAACTCTTTTATTAGAAATTTGTTTGATTTCCGTCAAACTATAGTCGCTAAATTCAACTCCTCGAACTTGACTATCCCAATAGAAACATAGAATCCTATACTTGTGTGACCCTCAATGGTTTAGGGATACAAATAATTGTGTGTTAACAACTTATTTTGATTCAAAATAACATTTATTTTTATTCTGGCTTACCCTAGTTAGCTTCATTCTTTTCATCAACCCTTTGATCAAAAATATCAGAACTCAAGTCTGATTGCACCCATCAGATAATTGAAATAGCGTCTAGTAGCATCACCACATGATACCTAATTATCACTGATAGTGTCTGCAAGAACATTAAGTTATGATAAGCATATTGTACGGTCCTTACAATTCATATATTCCAATCGAATCTGCAACCATTGTTATATTGAGAATTGCATTTGAATTTGATAACGATGTGATGCATCATATCACATAGAATATTTTCACCCGTAGGCAAACAGTGAATCCACAACTACAATGCATTTTCTCCTACATATTTTGAAACTACATCCAATCTCGTCACATGATGACCCTCAATGGAGTCGGTAAACGGATCAAAGTGCGTGCTAGTACGTAGAGTCTCTATGTTGTCTCAACTCAAAGGACTAATGTTGTACGACCATAACCGCAGACTATTCTACTCAATAAGTGATAATCACTTAGACAGACGGATGGAGGGTTGTACAGTGCATCATCAAATGATCATGCATTTGTATGAATGTACATCTCCATACCATTGCTAATGAAACACGGCATTTACATAACAGATGTTAGTCTGAAACTCAAGCGACCTTTATCTTTATTTTATGTGGCTGATTCGACTAGGAACCTGTTTAGAATATACGACAAACTTCCTAATGAGTTTCATGATTTCGTTGCGAGACAGACCTAGTGGTACCTATAGTATATTCAGGGGCTTTATTTATGTAGTTTACATGAGTATACAGATAAAGTACATGTCATAATTAAATAAAACCATAAAATATTATTAAAATAAAGATTTTTTTTACATTAGATTCATTAAAATCCAAGCCACAAGTTAGTTTGTTGGACAACTATGTTGATATATATATATATATATATATATATAGACACACACACACAAGGTTGATCATAATGATGAAGTATAAAATTGAATTAACTACAATTAACACATAAAAAATATGTGGATAAAATGTAAGTAATCGCTACATCACACCTTGTTTTTCAATTAAGATATTGTTGTTTGAGCTTGAAGTTACATATTTCCGGCTCTCTGTTTTTTATATATATTTTTTAGAAAGGGTTCACCTAATAACTTAGAGATTCGATTTCCTCTGCACATACATTAAATTATTGTCGTACCCGTAGCCAGGAACTGTCCAAGAATTTTTTTTTTATACGTAACACTTTTTTATTTTTATTTTTTTGTATAATTTTATATTATAAGCTAAATCGACGTTGACGGGTCAATGGGTTTTTAGTTCGATTATTTAAATGACAATGAAACTTGATACGCAAGAACGAACTCGAAAATTTGTCTGGAAGAAGCTACTTTTAGTTAATAATTACATATATAATTTAATAATAATTCTGGAAATGAGTATGGAAAGACTTAAATCGTTTAAATAAATTATATATTAAATTTGAAAATTATTTTAAGAAGATAAGGATTGATTTTACCTATTACCGTCATGAGTTAAATCGGAAATATAAAATAATTTATGGATCATTTCTATTATCTTGATAATAAAACAATTAATAAACAATATCTAGTCATAACTTATTCATCTTTACAATCGATTACGAATGGGTTTTTAAAAATAATAAAACTGGAAATAAATTAAATAATAATTGGTTTTCCAAATAATCTTCCAATTTATTTAATTCTCCACTCTACAGTTATCCGTACTGACATTATTTTTTAAAAAACATTTTACAGTAAGAAAATTTTAATCATGTTTCTTAAAAATATGGCATCGAGATCTAAAAAAGTTAATATAATATTAAAAATAATTATAATTATAATTTTGTTTAACCTTGGAATCAAGAGTTATTATCTCTGTGTGTTTTGAATAAATCTAAATAATCAACACAGTAAGCTGCAAATCACGTTGATTTGATAAATTAGAATGAACAAGCTATACGTGACAGACTCAAAATTATGACGACAAAACAAGAAAAGATTAAACCTCTAACACCTTGAGAGGGAGTCATCATATACCGTTAAAATTGAAGATTGAAGAACCCAATCCTCTCTCTCTTTTTAGTATATAAAATTTAACTGTTATGCCAAGTCGTAAGGAATTTATATCTTTTCCCATTAGATTCAAAATTTTAAATATACATATATATATATATATATATATATATATATTAAATCTATATTTTTATTATGACAAAAACTTGTGTGAGACAGTCTCACGAGTCGTATTTTGTGATACAGATCTCTTATTTGTGTCATCCATGAAAAATATTACTTTTTATGCTAAGGGTATTATTTTTTATTGTAAATATCGGTATGGTCGACATGTCTCAAAGATAAAGATTCGTGAGATCGTCTTACAAAAGACTTACTCTTTTCTTATAATTTGAAAATTCGATCTTGAAAATTGATCGGTAATTTGGAGAAAAATACCTCTGTCAATGATTTAATTAAGATTCAGTACCCAACAGTTTTTTTTTTTTGTAATTTAATATCTGACAAAAGATCAACTTAGTTTTTACTACATGTTTTATGCATTTTTACATTTTTACCCTTTTTAATTAATAAAAAATTATATAAATCTCTAATTTTTGTTGGTCATCTTCTCTTTCCACTCATCATTCCCGATGCATTTTGATGACATGTACATTGAATTAAAATATTTTTTATTTAAAAAAATACAAATTCATAACTAAGCATTGAACTTTTTGAAATACTTAGTTTTACTTGCGAAATACCTAATTTCAGTTTTAAAATACTTAAATTGGTAAATGAGATACTCAGAATGAGTATTAAAATACTAAATATTTGAATATGCAACGTAAGTTCACCAAGTGCTCGTATTTCCATCTAATATCCATTTGGATGACATGTTCATTTCATTTAATTAATTTTTTTTTAAAAAAAACAAATTCGCAACTAAATATTGAACTTTTTCAAGTACTTAGTTTTACTTGTGAAATATCTAATTTCAATTTTAAAATAATTGATTTGGTAAATGAAATACTCAGAATGAGTATTAAAATACTGAATATTCGAATATGCAACGTAAGTTCACCAAGTGCTCTTGGATGACTTGTTCATTTCATTTAATTTTTTTTATTTTAAAAAAAAACACATTCACAACTAAGCATTGAACTTTTTCAAATACTTAGTTTTACTTGTGAAATACCTAATTTCAGTTTTAAAATACTTGATTTGGTAAATGAGATACTCAGAATGAGTATTAAAATACTGGATATTCGAATATGCAACGCAAGTTCACCAAGTGCTCGTATTTCCATCCAAGATCCATTTGGATGACTTGTTCATTTCATTTAATTATTTTTTTATTTTTAAAAAAACAAATTCGCAACTAAGCATTGAACCTTTTCAATTACTTAGTTTTACTTGCGAAATACCTAATTTCAGTTTTAAAATACTTGATTTGATAATTGAGATACTCATAAAAGTTAATAAAATACTGGATATTCTAGTAGGCAATGTAAGTTCACTAAGTGCTCGCATTTACATTCAAGATGCATTTGGATGACATGTACATTTCATTTAAATATTTTTTTTATTTTTAAAAGAAAAACAAATTCACAACTAAACATTGAACTTTTTGAAGTACTTAGTTTTACTTGCGAAATACCTAATTTCAATTTTAAAATACTTGATTTGGTAAATAAAATATTCAGAATGAGTATTAAAATACTGGATATTAGAATATACAACGTAAGTTCACCAAATGCTCGTATTTCCATCCAAGATGCATTTTGATAATATGTTCATTTCATTTAATTATTTTTTTTATTGTTAAAAAAAACAAATTCATAACTAAGCATTGAACATTTTCAAGTACTTAGTTTTACTTGCGAAACACCTAATTTAAAATACTTGATTTGGTAAATGAGATACTCAGAATGAGTATTAAAATACTAGATATTCGAATATGCAACGTAAATTCACCAAGTGTTGGTCTTTCCTTGGAAGATGCATTTGGACGACATATTCTTCTCATGTGATATCTATTTTGTAAAAAAAAATTCAAATTCTCAACTAAGCATGAAACTTTTAAAGTACTTAGTTTATTTGATAAGTACCTAATTTCAGTTTCAAAATACTTGATTTCATAAATGAGATACTCAGAATAGGTAATAAAATACTGAATATTTCTAATATGCATTATGATGCAATTTCAATGCAATTGAAATTTTAACAAATACATTGTTCATCACTCTCTATGAAATAAAAATAACAATTTATTTCGGTATACAAAGAAAGAACTTACTTTTACTCCGGGACAAGTATGCTACTATATTTTTGTTAAAAATAAGTGCTTATTTTGATCTACAAACAACTTACTCTTACTTCACGATCAGTAATGTACTGTGTTCATTTCTATAAATGACATGAATAATTATTCTAATGAATCTTAGTTGGAAAAACCAACCATGACTGAATTTACGTTGCATATTCGAATATCCAGTATTCTATCACATATTATGAGTATCTCATTTACCAAATCAAGTATTTTAAATTAAAATTAGGTATTTCGCAAGTAAAAGTAAGTACTTCAAAATGTTTCATGCTTAGTGATCGAGCAAAACTTTCATTGTAAAATTCTTAGTAAAAATTAATAATATTCAAGCTTGAAATAATCGCAAGTGCACGATGTCAAGTAATAATATAGTGTACAAGAGTACGAGTATCGTTCCTCTAAGGACTGTATTTCTCAATTAGTATTCTCAGTTATTCAATTTTTAGCAGTGATACTTCAGATGATTGTTTACTACTACGATTATTAAATAAAAACTCAATGAAATGGTTCAAGGATTAAATGATGAAATAAATAAAGCTAGAATGATTGATTAAAGTTCAATGAGAAATGAATTTGTTGAGAATCTCGGTTCATCTACCCCTCGCTAATCTTCTTAATTCGTTCGACAATGATCTATGCTTTCGACGAGATTTCCTATCAAGGGTGAATTGCATATTGTTTTATTAAATCCCCTAGCTTTCGACCTACTGGACTATGACTATCGACATGTATCCGACTTCATATTTATATGTAAATTGTAAATCCATGAATTATGCTACTCGTTCCTATCACGGGCTATTATCTCGAAGAACATTGTCCGAAAATCTTCAAATCTTCGCTCCAAGCCTTTTTTCTCTTTCAAAGCCTTGTGGCTGTTAAAAAGTCCTTGAACATGTTATCCAAATGCATCTTGGATGGAAATGCAAGCAGTTGGTGAACTTACGTTGCATATTCGAATATTCAGTATTTTAATACTCATTACGAGTATCTCATTTACCAAATAAATTATTTTAAAACTGAAATTAGGTATTTTGGAAGTAAAACTAAGAACTTGAAAAAGTTCAATGCTCAGTTGCGAATTTGTTTTTTTAACAATAAAAAAGTAATTAAGTGAAATGAACATGTCATCCAAATGTATCTTGGATAGAAATGCGAGCACTTGATGAACTTACGTTGCATATTCGAATATCCTGTATTTTAATACCCATTCTGAGTATCTCATTTACCAAATCAAGTATTTTAAAATTGAAATTAGGTATTTCACAAATAAAAGTAAGTACTTCAAAATGTTCTATGCTTGGTTGCAAATTTGTTTTTTTTTAAATAAAGAAAATAATTAAATGAAATTAACATGTCATCCAAATGCATCTCGGATGAAAATGAGAGCACTTGGTGAACTTACGTTGCATATTCGAATATTCAGTATTTTAATACTCATTCTGAGTATTTCATTTACCAAATCAATTATTTTAAAATTGAAATTAGATATTTCGCAAATAAAACTAAGTACTTGAAAAAGTTCAATGCTTAGTTATGAATTTTTTTTTAAATAAAAAAATAATTAAATGAAATGAACAAGTCATCCAAATGGATCTTTGATGGAAATACGAGCACTTGGTGAACTTACGTTGCATATTCGAATATCCAATATTTTAATACTCATTCTGAGTATCTCATTTACCAAATCAAGCATTTTAAAATTGAAATTAGTTATTTCGCAAATAAAAGTAAGTACTTCAAAATGTTCTATGCTTAGTTGCAAATTTGTTTTTTTTAAATAAAAAATAATTAAATGAAATGAACAAGTCATCCAAATGCATTTTGGATGGACATGCGAGCACTTGGTGAACTTACGTTCCATATTCGAATATCCAGTATTTAAATACTCATTCTGAGTATTTCATTTACCAAGTCAAGTATTTTAAAATTGAAATTAGATACTTCACAACTAAAACTAATTACTTGAAAAACGTTCAATGCTTAGTTACGAATTTGTTTTTTAACAATAAAAAAATAATTAAATGAAATGAACATGTCATCCAAATGCATCTTGGATGGAAATGCGAGCATTTGGTGAACTTACATTGCCTATTCTTTTTTTTTTTTGAAAAGTACGTTGCGTATTCTAATATCCTGTATTTTAATATTTATTCTGAGTATCTCATTTACCAAATCAAGTATTTTAAAACTGAAATTAGGTATTTCGCAAGTAAAACTAAGTACTTGAAAAAGTTCAATGCTTAGTTGCAAATTTGTTTTTTAAAAATAAAAAAATTAAATGAAATGAACAAGTCTTCCAAATGGATCTTGGATGAAAATACGAGCACTTGGTGAATTTGCGTTGCATATTCGAATATCCAGTATTTTAATTCTCATTCTGAGTATCTCATTTACCAAATCAAGTATTTTAAAATTGAAATTAGGTATTTCGCAAGTAAAACTAATTACTTGAAAAAGTTCAATGCTTAGTTGCGGATTTATTTTTTAAAAAACAAAAAAATAATTAAATGAAATGAACATGTCATCCAAATGAATCTTGGATGGAAATACGAACACTTTGTGAACTTTCGTTACATATTCGAATATCCAGTGTTTTAATACATATTTTGAGTATGTTATTTACTGAATCAAGTATTTTAAAATTGAAATTAAGTATTTCGCAAGTAAAACTAAGTATTTCAAAGAGTTCAATGCTTAGTTGTGAATTTTTTTTAAATAAAAAATATTTAATTCAATGTACATGTCATCCAAATGCATCGAGAATGATGAGTGGAAAGAGAATAGACCAACAAAAATAGGGATTTATATACTTTTTTATTAATTAAAAATGGTAAAAAGGTAAAAATGCTTGAAACATGTAGTAAAAACTAAGTTGGTCACTTGTCAGGTATTAAAATACAAAAAAAAAAAATTGATAGGTACTGAATCTTAAAAAAACGATTGACAGATGTATTTTTCTACAAATTACCCAAAATTGATAGACATGATTTGAATGTGGTTAAACTATAAATGTTAAAACAGAAATCTTTAAGTTGGTAAAAGCAATCTCTCTCTTTTATTCTTATCTTATATATTTGTATATGTATCACGTGAGATGTGAATGGAAGAATGTGGTCACCAAATTGTAAAAAGGGCTCTGAAATTTTTTGATATGAATAAATTTAATAAAAATTATCAATTTATGCACCATACCTTTTGTCAAACTAGTCATTTAATTCGCGAAAATGTATGTGTTTGTAGTAAAAAGTCCAACTAGTACTGACTTGCAGCAGCTAGGGATAAACCAAGAAAAATTGAGAACTGAATTTTTAATGGCATTTATTTTGAGTTGATAATTTTTTCTCATTTTCATTTATAATGTATTGCTACATATCTTTGTCTTAATTATACAATACATCTCATATTTTACATATCAATATGTATGTAATGTTGTTATATGTATGACAAAAAATATGTACGTAGGTCTGGATATGTGTAGTAACTAATACACTATACACATTAGATTCGAAAACCTACAGAATACTACAGACAGGCTCAAGCAACGAAGATTTTTGTAAGATTCGACCATGATCTCAAGTTTCACACGTTCAACAAAATCATCTGCGTCAATTTGACTGTGTATGTCATTATATTACATGATATGTACGTATATCCCAGTCAATATTGTTTATATGAGACGTATCTTTCACATGATATATCATGATTATTTTTTTGGCTTGAGATAGCATGTATTTGACCATTTATATTATTATAGAATTTGTTATAATGTCACACTATATTAAATAGCATATCACATGTAAAGACATTATTACGCGTACTTTATTTATTTTTTTTTTATCACATTCTATATTTCATGAATAATTCTCCTCACTAACTATGAAATTTTATGCAAAATCAATTTAAGAAGCCTATCCTTCAAATTATAACCATTGCTTTGTTAGATTTACTCTACCCTACCTTTGTTGTGATACATAAAAATATGTAAAAATTTAATCCAAACATTATAAAAAGTTCATATGTATTTTTTTTCACTTTGTCCAATACATTGTATCATACGAAAAAATGACACGACTTCTTTTATTGCTATTGGATCTAGTGGTTAAGGCACTACCCAAATACTAGGATCGAACTAATATGCTTAGTTGATATAATAGTACATCAAATCTCAGTTAAAGCACTTGAAAAATAGGTCAAAATTGCTTCTTAAAAAAAGTTCACATTTAATCAATTCAAGCCCAGAACAAAGAATCTAAATTAGAGGTGAAGACATATCGGTATGTTTCGATAGACTCGATACCCATATATTTTGTATCTGAACTCGACTATGAATTATTGAATTTTAATTAATCAACATGCAAATTTTACTTTATTTTTTTTTAAAAAAAAGAATTATTTCAAACACAAATTTGGATTGAGTTTTATAGCCCAATCACACAATTCTTGTTTAAAAGATGCTTTTTTTATATAAATAAATATATAAATTCATCATATTATGTAATATGTTAGAGTATGTCTCTTTTGAGAAGATCTCACGAATCTTTATCTGTAAGACGGGTCAACCCTAACGATATTCACAATAAAAAGTAATATTCTTAGTATAAAAAGTAATATTTTTTAATGGATGACCCAAATAAGAGATTTGTCTAACAAAATACGACATGTAAGATCGTCTCACATAAGTTTTTGTCACTATTTTAATACGTATGCGTAACATGTGTATCTCACAGCTACTAGTATATTAAATAATATTTCGAGTGAAGACTAGTAACTCAGAATAAATAGAAGAATCTAAATAAAATTTCATTAAAAAATATATTTAGATACATACATGGATTTGGCTCGAATTCGATAATTCACCAAACAAATAAATCAACCCCCAAAACTCGTAAGTTGGATTGATTTGTTTGGATATGTAGCCTAAGACCTCAAGTCATGTTTCAATGGTATAACTTAGCTAGCTTTGTGCCCACACACCCCCACACACAATCACCAACTCACACATCACCACTCCACTAGTATGGAGTGTCCAAATCATGAATTCTTGGAGAGAGAGGAAAAAAAGACAGTGAGAACAAGAAAGCGATCGATTACATGTCAATGGAGGTTATATGCACATTTCTTTGTTGCCTATATTTATGATTAAGCCACTCCCCCCATTTCTCTTGCATTACACACTTATTCCTCTCGTAACTAGAAAAAATCTAGCTGCCCACGAATTGGTCTTTTGCCTTGCTGAATAAGCCGCCATTTCTTGACTCCCAACCATGGTGAGAGTTGTAGATTTTCTTGAAAAGCGCTCTTTGAAAATGGATTTTGAGTTTTAAGCTAATTTATTTGTTGTCCCATTCAAGCAGGGGGAAAACATGGAGACAGGGTACGACATTCTAAGCCCATCGAAAGTCAACAATGGGAAAGGAGGATTCAGAGCAGCTTCCTTCGTTTTCGGTACCAAGATTAGTTTTTTGTTTCTTGATGAGTATTTTCTTGCACAAATGGTCAGTGAGAACTACGTATTAGCGCAGGATTTGATGTCTTGTTCTTGTGTTTGTATGTAGTTTTGGCGGCATTGGACAATATGGGTTTTGTTGCCAATTTAGTGAGCTTGGTTCTCTACTTCTCGTACAAGATGCACTTTGATCTGTCTAATGCAGCAAACGCTCTCACAAATCTCATGGGATCAGCTTTCTTGTTGTCAATTATTGGTGGTTTGATCTCAGATACTTACATTAACAGATTCAAGACTTGCCTAATCTTCGGCTCTCTTGAATGTATTGGTAAATCTAATTATATTGAAATGTCCCTGTCTTGAATCTGTTTGTGAATTTTTTTGGGATAATTCAAGAATCATTGAATAAATTACGAGGAAATATTTAGTTTGCTTGGCTATAATTTGGGAACAATAATTGCCACGCGGTCCTCTATATGGGCTACAGTACTATTTCTAAAAATTGAGGTATACCATTGTCACCGGTTATGATTTAGATGCTACTAAGTTTGGTCTTACGCACTATTTTATCTTTTTTCACATCGAAGGGATAATATCAATGTCATGACATTGATATCTGCCATTTGGTGAGAAAACATTCCATCTGGTTTAAAGTTTTTGAAATGTACGAATTCTTGAATTCTTGCTTGATGTGACTCATGAGCTATTATGCATATCAACCCCTTTATGATTAAAGAAATTATGTCTTGTTCTTTATCTGTTAGGCTCTATCAATGATGACAATTCAAGCTCATGGTGATAATTTACTACCAAAACCTTGCGGAAAGTCAAGTTGCATTCGAGGTGGAATTGCTGTCTATTTCTACACGTCGTTGTGTATCTTGGCGTTAGGTATTGGTGGGGTAAAGGGTTCTCTTCCTGCACTTGGTGCTGACCAATTCGATGCCAAAAACCCGAAAGAAGCCAAGGGTCTTGCTAGCTATTTCAACTGGCTCTTGCTTAGTTCTGTTGTTGGTTCGTCAATTGGTGTTACTGTCATTGTTTGGTTTGCCACTAATAAGAACAATCAGAATTGGTGGAAGGGATTTCTTACTTGTGCTATTGGTTCATCAGTCGGATTTATCTTTCTCGCGGTTGGGAAACCGTTCTATCGCCTTCAAGTCCCGCGAGAAAGCCCTCTTGTAAGAATTATACAGGTACAAATATATGCATTGATTTCACCTTGTTTCATGCTAAATAAGCATCTTATCTAGCATTATTTAATTATGTACACTTGGTCCACGGTTATTTGACAGAATTTATGTTGGTTAGATAGAGTTCTGATTAATAATTCAACTTTTCTTTTGTGTGCAGGTTGTAGTTGTGGCAATAAAAAATCGTGGGTTGTCACTTCCAGTGGGCACTAGTGAGCTATATGAGATGAACGACAAAGATTCAGACCCAACAGCTCAAAAAATTGTTCATACCAATCAATTTAGGTAGTCTTATAATCTGATATGAGTATGCTTCCTATTTCTGACTCGTGTCAAGTAGATATAGTTCATTCTCTTACCTAAGCTGAATTTGAATCCCTTCTCAAATATAAATTTGTCTCCTTGATCGTTTAAACATGGAATTATGAATTTTGTTTGAAAAACCAAACTGGATTAGGAATATAATATGCTACCAACATATACATGCTGATCATGTCCACTTTCTTTATTATATCTTTACATAACGCCAACTGTAGGTGGCTGGACAAAGCAGCGATTCTTCATCGAAATGCCGAGCCCTCCCCTTGGAAAGTTTGCACAATAACACAAGTGGAAGAAGTAAAAATCCTAACTAGAATGTTGCCAATTATTGCTAGTACAATCCTGCTTAACACATGCATGGCACAGCTACAAACATTCTCAGTTCAACAAGGCTATCGAATGGATCCCCATCTTGGTTCTTTCCAAGTTCCAGCCGCTTCAATCCCCATCATCCCATTACTCTTTATGATCATCCTTATTCCAATCTACGACCGTATTTTTGTACCCTTTATTCGTAATTTCACAAAGCATCCATCTGGAATCACACAGCTTCAAAGAATAGGTGTTGGCCTAGTTCTCTCAGCTCTGTCCATGGCCATCGCCGCAGTTATAGAAGTTAAGAGAAGAAATCAATCTTTGAAGAATCCGTTGAAGCCCATTAGTCTTTTTTGGTTGGCATTTCAATACGGGATATTCGGTATTGCTGATATGTTTACTTTAGTGGGATCGCTTGAATTTTTCTACAAAGAAGCTCCTGCTGGCATGAGGTCACTTTCAACCTCTTTCACGTATATATCACAATCTTTTGGGTATTTCTTGAGCAGTGTTTTCGTGAGTGCTATAAATTCAGTTACGAAAAGAATCTCGCCAAGCAAACAAGGTTGGTTGTATGGACAAGATTTGGACAAGAACAATTTGAATTTGTTCTTTTGGTTCTTGGCAATCTTGAGCGGGCTCAACTTTCTCTGCTTTCTGTATTTTGCAACATGGTACGAATACAAAAACAATGACGCAAATGTAGGCGATAAGAATGCTGTTCCAACTTCCCAGTCCATCAATCCTCTCTTCAAGGCAGTGGCGGAAGAGGATCCGTTGAAGGCTGTAAATGGTGGCTCTGCCGTTGAGCTAACGAATGGGAAAGATTAATATAGTATACTCACATGAAAACAGGAGATGAAACTTAAATGGTATTTCGTAAAGTTATAGTCTTGATGGCCTTTCCAATTATTATTATTAATTTATTTGTGGGTTTTTGTGTGCTGTGATTTTTTATGATCTTATATTGGCTTGAATTGATACTTAGATGTACTCACAATAATGTTGTAAAAATGTTTTTGGGGGAATGAAGATTACTCTACAAGATATAGATATAGAAAATATGAATGGATTTTGATTGTTCTGTGGATTGCATCAGTTCTTGTTTGGTAGTCTTATTCTATCTATGAGTCCATTGTTCACGATGATGGCCCGAGAAAGACTCGTGCACATTGAAGCGTCCTCTGAATACCTACTTTCAAATGATTTTATAATGCTCGTATAGTCTTATTCCTTTTCAACCCACCCAACACTATGGATTTTGTTGTGGGGACCGACTTAATGAAGGGAAAATCTTCGTAAGGGTCGATCGCGAGTTCAAGGACGATGTTGAATCATAATTTCAATACTTGCGGTCGAGGCAAATTCTATCACTTTTAGTCGTGTGTATTTTGAGTTGTAATATGTTTAGTTATGTATTTTTTATAGTTGTTAGATATACTCCGACGATCAATTTTAAAATTTGATTAGTCTAATTTTACACTTATATTTTCGGGGTTTTTGACTTAGATTTACGCTAGTTTTCGAATAGAATTAGTGTTCGGTAATTGTTGTGATGTGCAAGAATATATGTAACATGAATTTTTATGGTACAAAAAGAGATGAAAATGAACAAAAAAAGGAAGGAAAAGCGTGCGAGAAAGGAAACAAATTCGAAGCTCAAACGCATCAACGCTTAATCTTTTCCCGCTGAGGCGCCCAACGTTGCCAAAAAAATTTATTCGAAGGCAAGGCACCTCAGCGACTACTTCTGAGTGCCTCAGCTCCCATGTGTCAAAAAGGCAGGAGCCTCAGCTTCTCAGTTACACAAAAATATTCTTCGGGAATTTTTATAAGGTGTTTTCACGTTAGGAGTGGGAAAAAATATCGAATTTTCGGTATATCGTGATTATCATATTGAAATATACTAAATTTATCGAAATTTTTGGTACGATATGATACATATACCGAAATATTTGGTACGGTAACAGTATGAAATTTGAAATTTTCGGTATATACCGAAATATCGAAATAATATATATAAATTAAAAAATATAATATTTTTAAATAATATAATTAAATTTTAAAAAAATATAAGATATTTTTTGGTATAAAATGATATATATTGATACCATATCAAAATAAAGAATCTAACTTCTGTTTGAACTCATCATGTTGGAATAGTCCAAATCAAAGTTCAGTGAAGCAACTCGACTCATAGTTGAGAATTTAAACTATTGAAAAGTCATATCTCAGTCGCCTAACCTTACAATTAGCTAGAGGGACTGGATGATGGGCCTCGATTTTTTAAAAAACTGACAAGCTTCAGAAATCACATGACCTCAGACATTGTTGCAAAGATAGTAGATGAAGAAGTCGAACATGTTGCGGTTGAAGTTTATTGGTGTTCATTGATGTCTTGGATCTCCACACATATTGCGATTGATGTGAGAACCGAATTTCCAGCAGCAGCTAGCAATATTCAGCAGCAATGCAAAAATTTCAGCGGCTAACAATTCCAGCAGAAAAAGATTTCAGTAGCGCGAGATTCCAGCATTCAACTACTGATTCTACTTATGACTTGTAACTGAAGCATTTAACATGTAATAAAAGTTGTTAATGGTATGTAATGGCAGATTATAGCCATTAATTGGGATGCTAACAGTCAGAATTTTGCCTATAAATAACACCCTCAAATATCTGAATTGGTGTTATACAAATCGTGAGTTATCACTTGAAATTCGAGCTAAAAGAGTGCCTTTTTCGAGCAGAAAAAATCCAGTAGCGAGAGCAAGCAGATTCCAGACTTCAATCGAAACTTTCTAGCAAATTACTGTAAGTGGGCTTATGTATAAATATCTTGAAACCAGTTTGATAATTTATCTCTTGAAGCAAAGTATATGTATTTTTGATTTCTAATATCTGATTTTTGAAATATTGAAACCTAGTGAACTAATGGTAAGAATATATATTCTAAAACATTCCTGATTACTGAATTCTGATTACTGATTACTGGCATCACCCCTTAGAGGAGAGAACATATAGGGGACTGATATCAGTTTAGCCATGAAATTCACAAACGTGCTCAGTGCTTGCTTGCTAAATTTTAAGTTCTGATTTCTGTTCTGAAACCTGTTATTCCTGAATACCGACTCCTGTTATGAAAGTAAGAGTTTCTGTATATTATTTGTATTACTGTTTCTGTTGAAAATGGTTTTGAAAACTGAGAATTATTCCCGCCTCCGTTTATTGAGTGACGACCATATCACTCACCCACCAAACCCATCTCAGATAAGAACAAGGAAGAAATGTGAGAAGAAGAAGAGCAGAATAAGTTTTGAGGCTGGTAAAGAAGACTGTTGTCTCTCAGTTCTAATTTATGTTTTTCCGCTGCATTTGTTAAAACGTTGTTATATATGGTTTTTATATTTTCGTTGTAAAACATTAATTATTTGAGTTTGTATCAGACAATGAAATATTCAGTATTATGAGTAAAAAGACTGATTTCTGAATTTTGTACTTCTGAGGCTTGTTGTTTTCGAATGCAAATTTGAGAGCAACGCCGGTGTCGACCAACCCCATCCTTGAGACGTGACAATTGATGTTTATTGTCTTGATGGATTTGTTTTATATATATATATCTTTTCGGGTCTCTTTGATTGTCTTGAGAGACTTCTTTAGTATTGATGATCACTGGAATTGGAATTACAAGATAATGAATTTTATTATATATACTTTCGGTATGACGGTATTTTACCGATACCGTACCGAAACTTCAGCATACCGACTTTTCGGTATATCGGTACGATAACAATATCATTTTTCTCATACCTGTGTTTTTGGTACGGTATACGGTATCCGAAATTTCGGTACGATATGTCGGCAAAGTCATAGCATTAAATGAGAAGACGTGTGGTTGGCTATGGAAATTTCGTGGAAATTTTCAGAGGAGAAAACTTGTTTTCACTCGGACAAGAGGCTCTATAAATAGAGCTCTCCCTTTCATTCTGAAATTATCCCTTATTCGAGTTTTCTCTCATCCTATTAGTTATATAATATTTGTGAGGTGTTTGTTCCTCTGTATTAAGAGAGAGTGTGTTCTCTTTGGAAACACATTGAGTGAGTTGTACACCACAAAATATTATAGTGGAATTCTTTTCATCTTGCCCGTGGTTTTTACCCTAATAATTTTTCGGGGTTTTCCACGTAAATCTCGGTGTCCAAGTTATTTTTTATTTTCGGGTTTTATCATCTCAAATTCCGCACGTGGGACCAACAAGTGGTATCAGAGCCTTGATTTAAAATTTCTTAAAATTCTGAGTATGCTATGTGGTTGCAGCCTAGACTGATATTCCACATCAGAAAAGATTTTTTGAGATTTTTTTTATTAAGACGGGATTATTTTGTTTAGTCTACTAAATTGTTGTAGACATAATGGCGGGCAGGTACGAGATATCAAAGTTCAACGGAAACAATTTTATGCTGTGGAAAATAAAGATACAAGCAATTTTAAGAAATGAGAATTGCTTGGCAGCTATTGAAGATAGACCGGTGGAGATTACAGATGATGGAAAGTGGAATGAGATAAATGACAATGTTGTTGCCAATTTACACTTTGATATAGCAGACGAAGTATTGTTAAGTATCTCTGAGATAAAAACAACCAAAGTTATCTGGGATAATCTGACAAAGATGTACGAGGTCAAGTCCCTACACAACATGATTTTCCTAAAGAGAAGGCTTTATACTCTTCGGATGGCGGAATCATCATCGATGACCGACCATATCAACACATTAAATACTCTATTTGCCAAGCTCACTTCAATGGGACATAAAATAGGGGAAAATGAACATGCGGAGCTTTTACTTCAAAGTCTACCAGATTCATATTATCAACTTATCATCAACATTACCAACAATATTGTTATGGGCTTTCTAAAATTCGATGATGTCTTAACTGCGGTTCTCGGAGAAGAAAGCCGGCGCAAGAATAAGGAAGATAGGTTGGTAAGCTCGAAGCAGGCAGAGGCTTTATCGATGATAAGAGGAAGATTTATGGACCGTGACTCCAGTGGGAGCCAAAGACGAGGTAGATCAAAATCGAAAAGTAAGAAGAAAAAAATTTATTGCTTTAAATGTGGCAGTAAAGGGCACTTCAAGAAAGAGTGTACGAGTATGGAAAAGCGAAGTAGCAACTATTGCAGAAGGCAAGCACAAATTTTGTGACACATGAATTATGGAGCGACGTGGCACATGACGTCTCGGAGAGAATGGTTTGATCATTATGAACCAGTCTCAGGAGGATCTGTATTCATGAGAAATGATCATGTCATGGAAATCGCTGGGGTCGGTACTATCAAAATTAAAATGTTTGATGGAACCATTCGCACCATACATGAGATATAACATGTGAAAGGACTGACGAAAAATCTTTTTTCCTTGGGGCAATTGGATGATATCGGGTGAAAAATGCGTATCGAGAACATGATCATGAAAATTGTGAAGGGCGCGCTTGTAGTTATGAAGGCAGAAAAAGTTGCTGCAAATCTGTATGTACTTTTTGGGGAAACACACAAAGAGGCGGAACTAGCTGTTGCATCAATTGGTTTAGAAGAAGAATTAACAGTGTTATGGCATAGAAAGCTCAGGCATATGTCAGAACGAGGGTTGAAAATTCTATCAGAACAGAAGCTGCTGCCGGGACTTACAAAAGTGTCACTATCATTTTGTGAGCGCTGTGTTACCAGTAAACAACACATATTAAAGTTTGGCACTTCTACTGCCAGGATCAAAAGCATATTGGAGCTGATTCATTCGGATGTTTGGCAAGCACCGGTTGTATCCCTAGGAGGAGTGAGATACTTTGTCTCGTTCATTGATGATTTCTATAGGAGATGTTGGGTGTATCCAATCCAGAAGAAATCATATGCTTTCCAGATCTTCAAAGATTTCAAAGCACGGGTAGAACTTGATTCAAAAAAGAAAATCAAGTGTTTGAGGACTGATAATGGAGAAGAATATACCAGTGACGAGTTTGATGCATTTTGTCAACATGAGGGCATCAAAAGACAATTCACGACGGCTTACACACCTCAACAGAAAGCAGTGACGGAGCGGATGAACAGGACCTTGTTGGACAGAACAAGATCTATGTTGAGGACTGCAGGTCTAGAAAGCCATTTTGGGCAGAAGCAGTCAAAACTGCTTGTTATATTATCAATCGTTCTCCTTCAGTAGCGATTGATCTGAAGACTCAGATGGAGATGTGGACCGGGAAGCCGAGAGATTATTCTCATTTGCATACATTTGGAAGTCTTGTGTACGTTCTGTACAATAAGCAAGAAAGATCGAAGTTGGATTCGAAATCCAGAAAATGTATCTTCTTGGATTATGCTGATGGAGTAAAGGGGTTTCGCTTGTGGGATCCTACTGTTCACAAGCTTGTCATTAGCAGAGATGTTATCTTCGAGGAAGATAGAGTAAAGGGAGACAAAGGCACACTGAATTCAAAAACTACTATATTTCAGGTGGAAAATAAGACGGACGAAGGTCAAGTTTCTTGTGAAGCAGTATCAGAGCACGAAGAACAAGAACATATTGAGTCTGAAGTTTCCAATGTGAGGCAGTCAACTCGAGACAGAAGACCACCAGGTTGGCTTTCAGATTATGTCACTGAAAGCAATATTGCATATTATCTATTATCAGAGGATGGTGAGCCATCGAGTTTCCACGAGGCTACTCAAAGCTCGGATGTATCCTTGTGGATGATAGAAATGCAAGAAGAATTGGAGGCATTGGACAAGAATAAAACTTGGGATCTTGTTACACTACCACGAGGGAAGAAAGCCATTGGAAACAGATGGGTCTATAAGATCAAGCGTGATGGCAATAACCAAGTGGAGCGGTATCGTGCTAGATTGGTGGTAAAAGGGTATGCTCAGAAAGAAGGCATTGACTTCAATGAGATATTTTCTTCTGTAGTTCGGCTTACAACAGTCAGAGTGGTGCTGGCATTATGTGCGGTGTTTGACATACATCTAGAACAACTATATGTGAAAACGGCATTTCTTCTTGGAGATCTTGAAGAAGAAATCTATATGCTCCAGCCAGAAGGTTTTGCGGAAAAAGGCAAAGGGAACTTGGTTTGCAGGTTGAAGAAATCTTTGTACGGTCTCAAACAAGCGCCGAGGTGTTGGTAAAAGAGATTTGATTCCTATATCATGAGCCTTGGATACAACAGACTAAGTGCAGACCCTTGTACATATTTCAAGAGGTCCGGTGATGATTATATCATTTTGCTGTTGTATGTGGAGGACATGTTGGTAGCAGGCCCCAACAAAGACCATGTCCAAGGATTGAAGGCACAGTTGGCTAGGGAATTTGATATGAAAGACTTGGGACAAGAAAACAAGATTATAGGGATGCAAGTTCATCGAGACAGAAGTAACAGAAAGATTTGGCTTCCCCAGAAAAATTATTTGAAGAAAATCTTGCAACGCTTCAACATGCAAGATAGTAAGCCAATTTCGACCCCTCTTCCTGTTAACTTCAAGTTATCCTCCGAGATGTGTCTTAGCAGTGAAGCAGAGAGAATGGAGATGTATCGAGTACCATATGCATCAGCAGTGGGAAGTTTGATGTTCATCATGATCTGTACAAGACCGGACGTTGCTCAAGCAATGGGAGCAGTTAGTCTGTATATGACGAATCCTGGACGAGAGCATTGGAGCACTGTCAAGAGAATCCTTAGATATATCAAGGGTACCTTAAATGCTGCATTATGTTATGGAGGATCAGATTTTACACTCAGGGGCTATGTCGATTCAGATTATGCAGGTGATCCTGATAAGAGGAAATTTACTACTTATGTGTTTACACTTGCAGGAGGAGCAGTAAGCCGGGTTTCAAAACTGCAGACAGTTGTGGTGTTATCTACAACAAAGGCAGAATACATGGCAGCTCCTCAAGCTTGTAAGGAAGCAATATGGATTAAAAGGTTATTGGAGGAGATCGAGCACAAACAAGAGAATGTTTCCTTGTTTTGTGATAGTCAGAGTGCCTTGCACATCGCAAGGAATCAGACATTTCATTCTAGGACTAAACACATTGGAGTTCAATTTCACTTTGTACGGGAAGTAGTAGAAGAAGGAAGCGTGTATATGCAGAAGATCCATACAAAGGATAACATAGCTGATTTTCTGACCAAGCCAGTGAACACTGATAAGTTTGAGTGTTGTAGATCCTCAAGTGGTCTAGCAAAAACGTAAGCAGCAGGGAATGGCAAGATTGAAAGGATGTGTGAAGATGTGTTTGGTTCTCATTCAAATCTCAAAGTGGGAGAAATGTCGGCAAAGTCATTGCATTAAATGAGAAGATGCATGGTTGGTCATGGAAATTCCGCGGAAATTTTCAGAGGAGAAAATGCGTTTTCTATAAAATGGAGCTCTCACATTCATTTTGAAATTATCCATTCGTCGAGTTTTCTCTCATCCTATTAGTTATATAATATTTGTTAGGTGTTTGTTCTCCTGTATTAAGAGAGTGTATGTTCTCTTTGGAAACACAGTGAGTGAGTTGTACACCATAAAATATTATAGCGGAATTCTTTTCATCTTGTCCGTGGCTCTTACCCTAATAATTTTTAGGGGTTTTCCACGTAAATCTCGGTGTCCAGTTTATTCTTTATTTTCGGGTTTTATTATCTCAAATTCCGCACGTGAGACCAACACGGTATACCGTACGAACCACCTCTACTAGTACCCACTTGACTTGAGTAACAATTAACAAAGAACAAACCAAAAGTGGCATGACAAGAAAATTTTGAGAACATAATTTGAGTATGGACACAACAAGTGCTTTTATTCAACTCTCGTCTCAAATTATTTATAGGGAAATTGAAATCTAGGTGTTCATTACCTTTCATTGTGGAAAAGGTGCACCCTTGTGTTGATTGAGGTGAAGTGTAGCGATAGAAAATTTTTTCAAGTCAATGACCAGCGAGGGAAGCAATATTTTTGAATGACGAACCGAATTGATGCTTGACCGGAAGTCAGGTTGACGAATTTAAACAAAATGCTTTTTGGGAGGCAACCCAAATGCACATCCTTTTATTTTATTTTGCATCATTCGTTCTTTTCTTTATTTTAGTGATCATGCATATGTCTATTTGGCGGAAGCATGTTTCCTTCAACATTATCATATGAGATTCCAAATTTTCTTTTAAGATCAATAACGAGATCACTTGCCACAAATACCAAGTGTGAAGGAGTAACTAAGATGAAAATTCGAAGTTTCATCACTTTAGAACCCAAGCCCAAAAACTATGAAGCTCGTTCCTACCATCCCTAAATTTCTCAAAGGTGTTGTTTATCATCACGTTCACTCAGATCCGCACATAAGTTAGGAATTATTGAGTTAGAGTTTCGAAATAAAATTTGGGACCTTTTTTTTATTAAGCTTGAGGCTCGATTTTCTTGTCATCAATTGCGAGATTACATAGTTTCACTCCTACTCAAGTGCAAGGTATTTCAATTTTATTGGAGTTTTGGTCGGAATTCTGGGAGTTTTTGATTTTATACGTCGGGTGAGGAAATCCAACTTTTGTTAGAATTTTGCATGTTTTGGTGGGTATTGTATGCGCATATTTGTCTTGACATTGATTGAGAATAAATGTTTGATGGGATTTCGGACATTGATTGGTGCTTGATATTGTTGCGTGGATTAAGATTATTGTGCAAAGAATTGAATTTGCGGTGGTATCGTTGTGGTAATTAGTTGAAGAGTAGGTCTTTGTAAGACGGTCTCACGAATCTTTATCCGTGAGACGGTCAACCCTACCGATATTCACAATAAAAAATAATATTCTTAGCATAAAAAGTAATAATTTTTCATGGATGACCCAAATAAGAGATCTGTCTCATAAAATACGATCCGTGAGATCGTCTCACACAAGTTTTTGCCTTATTTGAAATGTGAAATATAGTGAATTCATGGCACCAAAGAAAAAGCAAAAACATGATGCTTTTTCATCTTCCTCGGTGGCTTTTGATCACCATAAATTTTGGGATTTGGGAAGAGTATGCAGCATAGAGAGCGAGGTATTGATATTGTTAGAGTAGATATCCTGTAAGCCAACTGTTGGCTGGGGAATTTATTGACTCAAGTGTAATAAACAATCTTTATTTTAATATAATTTACTTTTTAATGGTTTCGTTTTACTTTATCTGTATACACATGCAATCAGCATAGATAAAGTCCTTTATTATGCTTTAATACAAATGAATCGTAATTCGATGTTGAAACTCGTTTGTAAACACTGTATGATCTAAATTCGTTCCTAGTCGATTCAGCCGCCTAAAACATGGATAAAGGTCGCTTGAGCTCGAGAATAGCATCTGTGATGTTGTGTACTGCGTTTCTTGGTAAGGGCATAGAGATGTCCAAATATGCAGATGGGTAGTCATATGATGATTATACCGAACAACCCTCCCTCGAACTTTCCAAGTGGTTATCATTCATCGAGAGGATAACTCAGTGGTTATGATTGTACACCATTAGTCCTTATGACCCGGGACAACACTGAAGCTCTATATGCTAGGGCTATGCTTTGACTAGTTTACCGGCTCCAGGAGAGTCATCAGGTGGCGAGGTTGGGTATAGTTGCGACACATATAGGAGCCAGTGCATTGTAGTCGGGGATTCACCGCTCACCTACGGGTGTGGATATCCTATGTGATCTGATGTAATAATAGTGCAAAACCTTGATCAACGCAAAATTTTCGAGAATCCTAGCCTCCATAACACACCATAATTTTCGAAAGTCCTCCTCCTTCTCTCCACAAAATTTTAGCCACCTCCTTGAAGAAAAAAGGTTGAGCTGTCTCTCAAACCTTGATCAACGCAAAACTTCTCCCAATTTTCTAGTTCAAATTGGAAGAGGAATAGATCATCCAGTCGTGGACCTGATTAGAAGAAAAAAAAGGAGTCTCTTGAAGAAAGTTCGTAGGGATTCATCAAGAGCTAGATCCGTCATACCGGATAAGTTGGTGTAAAGTGATTTAATCATCATAGGTATAAATTTTCAACATCTTATGAATGTTTATTTTTAAAACCATATGAGTGCTCAAAAATATCTTGAATGTCAAGATCTAAAATTTTTAAAACTTCCACTGCGTTTTGGGCACGAGAAAATCGAGATCCAACAGTGGTATCAGAGCCAGGCTTTCTGAATCGTATGGTTTTAAATCATATTGAATAATTTGTTTCTAACCACATAAGAAAATTTTTCAGAAAATTATAGCACCATAAAAAATTATTTTTTTCAGAAAACAAAAAAAAATTTTAATCTGCCCTGAAACTGTTCCGGGCAGTCCGTGTGTGCAGGGACGCAGCACGGCAGCTCGCAGCGCGCGCGCGTCGTAGGACGCCCGTGCGCCGCGCGTACCTGTGCGCGCCTGCGCGTACAGGGGCTACCGCCACTGCCCGAAGCGTTCGGGCAGCGGGCGGCTGCCCGAGATCGTCTCGGAAAGCGTGCTGAATGGTGGGCTTGAATTATTTGGGCCCAAGGTGCAATTTTCTGATTTTTCAAATTTTTGGGCAAAATTGATATTTTTGAAAATTGGTTCAATTTTTATTTTGGAAAATTAAATTTTGGAAAATTAATAATTTTCTTGTAAAATAAATAATAAGAATATGATTACCGTGAGTTTTATGAGAAATCAATTATTATTGATTTAATTGGAAATTAAATAAAGGAGTTTATTTAATTTATTAAATTTTTTAATAATTGTGGTGGTTAGTGATAAAATTATTAGATATATGATTTATCAATTAATTAAATTGATGTTAATATTTGATATTAAATGCATGAAGGATGATCGAGAGCCTTGACCAATGTTTTAGGTGTATGTTAAGATATTTTACTGTTTTATTCGTTTTTTTAATATTTGATATTATTAAAGTGGGCCTGGTTTATGGCCTGTTCCCACCCCATGAGATGTATCCCTTATGTGCCATGGCTATTTAAATGTAATTATTAGAAATAGTGGGAGATCAAGACTGGAAGATGGTGGGCCCGATGAACGAGATGAAGACATGTAAAATATTGAAAGCACTTGTAATAGTTGCATTTGCATCTCTGCATTCACCTAGGTTTTGGACCTGGATCCATGTATGGCTCACATGGATCTAATAGTGTTGGCGATCGATCATCCTTATTTATTGTTGAATGTCATATTATGATATATGCGATATATAGTAGTATGCATATATATATTATTAGATAATATAGTTGCATGGATCCGGCAAACATACAAACTCGTGGGACACGATTTTAAAAATTAAAATGATGAGACAATTTTAAAATTAAAATCCCTCATTTTGAATATGATTCAAAATTCATATCAAACCGTAAAAGTAAAAATTAAAAGAGTTTAATTTTTCCTTGCCTTCTATCAACCGTGGTTGCATGTTGATCGCTACCCGCGGACAGTGTCTGGCTCATATTATTGGGGAGGCCTGGACACCGAAAAGCTGTGACTTCCACCAGACATATGATGTGAATTGAGTGGAACTACCATGACTTCGGCTCATATTATTGGGGGAACTCATGGTGACCGTCTGCTACAATTCAACATTGATGGGTCGGTTTGACACGCGAAAATATACGACGTCATATTATTGGATCCTTATTAAACGTGAGGCAAAACAAGCGGAGGTTGCATAGGGATGAAATTGGATTCTACCTTTTAGAAATTATAATTGGCTGATATTATTCGAGATTATAATTGGCTAATTGGACTCTACGTGCCCACTAAGGAAATACGATTTCCCCTTTTCATCAGAGGGTGGTGAAAATGTCAAAATAGTGGGAGGGAATTTATAAAATAAAAATCCATATTTTATATCTTAAAATTATTTTAAAATAATCAGCAACCATTATTCTGTTTCCATATCAGTATATTTTCGATTTCGTCACTTAATCAATTTTTGTTGTTAACAAGCTAACCGAATCTAATTTTCAAGACTGGTTGGGAAAATTGTTCTGAGTTCGGAGAAAATGGCATACACACTAACGCTAGTCCTGCTGAACTGACAAAGCTTGCAAGATGATAGGACCATAGTATGCAAGCTAAAGTGTAACATGCTCATTTTTATGTCAAATGAACTGTAGAGACAGTTTGAGGAAATGTTGAATGTTGCTAACATTCGAATACACTTGCAAGAGTTGCATGGTGCATGAAACTCATACTATGATGCACATTACTTTCAAGGAGCTCATGACTACATACATGCAAGATGGGGCTCTAGCCCATGAGCATGGTGTACATATGACTGAGCTAATTGAGAATGTGGTGGGCCTGAAATATGTGATTCCTAACAAATTACTAGATAACATCAATTTGTTGTCTTACTCTTCCTCATTTGACGGGGTTATGGTGAACTTCAATTTGAAGAAGATAGATGATAGCCTTGAAGAGCTAGTCAATACGCTCATAACTTATGAGATCACCATAAAACAGGAAATTATTGTTTTTCTTATGGGCATATCGTCAGACGAAAATGGCCCACAAGGTAAGGGAAAGAAATGTTCTGCCCCACACAAGAAAAACAATCTCAATAAGAGGCAAACTCTGAAAGACACTTAAAAGGCCTACAAAGCCCGATAAGTTAGAACATATTTATTTCACTGCAAGAAGTCCGGACATAAAAAATTATATGTGCCAGAAATGTTCTGGAAATGATAAGTGAATGTCCAAGTAAACATGATTTCAACAACAAACAAAAGAAAGTTAGATGATCCAAATCCCACACAAATATGGCACGCTAGACTATGTCACATTTCCCAAAGAAAGATGCACAAACTAGTGGGAGAAGGCATATTTGACTTGTCAGACATAAATTCTCTACCTACTCGTAAATCCTGTCTAAAAGGAAAATGACCAAGACTCCATTCGATGGAAATGTGGAATGTGCGCATGGTCTACTGAATTTGATCCACACAGACGTTTGTGGTCCGTTAAGTGTTAGCACAACATATGGGCAATCCTACTTCATTATCTTTACTGATGATCATTCGAGGTATGGGTATTTTTATATGATAAAACACAAATCTGAAGTATTTGAAAGGTTCAAAGAATTCAGATCTGAAGTAGAAAAACAGCTAAAAAGAAGTATTAAGACACTTCGATCTGATCGAGGTGGAGAATACTTGAGTGCTGAATTTTTGGGTTATCTAAAAGAGAATGAGATTCTCTCACAGTGGATCCACCAGCAACACCATAATTGAATGGTGTTTCTGCACGTCGTAATCGAACTTTCATGGACATGGTTCGATCCAAGATGGGATTCACTGAATTGCCTACATCGTTTTGGGGCTTTGCGCTTGAAACTGCGGCAATGTTGTTGAATAATGTCCATATTAAAGCAGTGAATAAGAAAACCATATGAGATATGGATGGAAAAAACTCTCAAATATTCTTACATGAGAATATGGGGGTGTCCTGCTTACGTGAAACAGACAGTGGGAGAGAAATTGGATAGTAGATCCACTTTTTGCTACTTTGTAAGATATCCAAAGAATTCTGTTGGATATTATTTCTATCACCCTCAATGAAGCAAAAGTGTTTGTTTCAAGAAATGTCACCTTTTTGGAAAGGTAATTTCTATTAGATAGAAAAGGCAAGATGATAGAACTTGAAGAAATTCAATATACTCCCTCAACTATAGAAGTTGAACACATTTTCCAAGAACCAGTAGTTGAAGTACAAGCTCCTAGAAGATCTGATAGGGTTATTAGACCACCTGCAAGATATACGCTTCTTCATGAACAAAGCCATGATGAGCATTGTGTTGGATGTGATCCAATAAATTTTAAAGAAGCAATATCTGATACTGATTCAACCAAATGGCTTGAAGCCATGCAGTCTGAAATGGACTCTATGTATTCAAACCAAGTCTGGACATTGGTGGATCCACCTGAGGGAATCGTTCCCATAGGATGCAAATGGATCTACAAAAGAAAGCTTGGGGCAGATGGGAAGGTAGTGACCTTCAAAGCAAGGCTGGTTGCAAAATGTTACACTCAAAGGCAAGGAGTTGACTATGAGGAAACTTTTTCACCAGTTGCTATGTTTAAGTCCATTAGAATAATACTAGCCATAGCATCATGGTATGACTATGAGATATGGCAAATGGATGTAAAGACTGAATTCCTCAATGGAGACATCAAAGAAGAAATTTATATGTCTCAACTTGAGGGATACACATCAGTAGGAAGTGAGCATAAGATATGCAAACTTCATAGATCAATATATGGTCTCAAGCAGGCGTCAAGGAGTTGGAACCTCAGATTTGATAAGCACTATCAAAGAGTTTGGTTTTTGCTAAGAATCCTGAGGAATCGTGCGTGTACAAGAAAGTAAGTGGGAGTGCAGTGACATTCCTGGGACTTTCTGTTGATGCTATCCTGCTCATTGGGAATGATGTAGGACTACTGCAATCAACTAAAGTATGGTTAGCAAGTAAATTTTTCATGAAAGACATGGGTGAAGCATCCTATGTATTGGAAATACAAATCTATAGAGATAGATCAAAGAGGATGCTAGGACTCACCCAAGCCACTTATATCGATACCATTTTGAAACGATTCTCTATGGAAGAGTCCAAGAGAGGATACTTACCAATATGTCATGGTGTTACTCTATCTAAAGCTTTGTGTCCCAAAACTGATGAAGAGATAGAGATGATGACACGTATTCCATATGCGTCAGCTATTGGTAGTATCATGTATGGTATGATATCGACACGTCCTGATGTTGCTTATGGTCTGAGTGTTACAAGCAGATATCAGGCGAACCCTGGTGCAATGCATTGGAAGGCCATGAAAGATATTCTTAAGTACTTGAGAAGAACTAAGAACTTGTTTATGGTCTAAGGGGGTGGAGAATTAAAATTAGAAGGCTACACTGATTCTAGCTTTCAATGTGACGTAGATGATTCGAAATCGACCTCTAATTTTGTATTCATACTAAATGGTGCGGGTATCTCTTGGAAAAGTTCCAAGCAAGACACCATTGCGGATTCCACCACTGAAGTTGAATACATTGTTGCATCTGATGCAGCCAAAGAGGAAGTTTGGATGAGGAATTTTGTCCAAGAGTTGAGCGTTATTCCTAATGGAGTTGATCCAGTCCCGGTGTACTGCGACAACACTGGTGCCTTTGCGCAAGCAAATGAACCAAGGTCTCATCAGCGATCCAAACATGTACTGAGGAAGTTCCACATCATACGAGAGATTGTGGGAAGAGGAGACATATCAGTCGAAAGAGTCCCCTCTGCCGATAATGTTGCTGATCTACTTACATAGCCCTTGCCAGGACCATTGTTTGAAAAGCATCGCGAAGCAATGTGATTAAAGTTATGGGTAGTTTGCTCTAGGGCAAGTGGGAGATTGTTAGAGTAGATGTCCTGTAAGCCAACTGTTGGCTGGGGAATTTATTGACTCAAGTGTAATAAACAATCTTTATTTTAATATAATTTACTTTTTAATGGTTTCGTTTTACTTTATTTGTATACCCATGCAATCAGCATAGATAAAGTCCTTGATTATGCTTTAATACAAATGAATCGTAATTCGATGTTGAAACTCGTTTGTAAAAATTGTATGATCTAAATTCGTTCCTAGTCGATTCAGCCGCCTAAAACATGGATAAAGGTCGTTTGAGCTCGAGAATAGCATCTGTGATGTTGTGTAATGCGTTTCTTGGTAAGGGCATAGAGATGTCCAAATATGCAGATGGGTAGTCATATGATGATTATACCGAACAACCATCCCTCGGACTTTCCAAGTGGTTATCATTCATCGAGAGGATAACTCAGTGGTTATGATTGTACACCATTAGTCCTTATGACCCGGGACAACACTGAAGCTCTATATGCTAGGGCTATGCTTTGACTAGTTTACCGGCTCCAGGAGAGTCATCAGGTGGCGAGGTTGGGTATAGTTGCGACACATATAGGAGCCAGTGCATTGTAGTCGGGGATTCACCGCTCACCTACGGGTGTGGATATCCTATGTGATCTGATGTAATAATAGTGCATGGAATCTCTGGACAGAGTATAAAATGTATGTTGGAGAAGGAGTTCTCCAATAGTTCACGCGATGCCACTATTATAGTTATCACATAGTTATCGAATTAATATGCAACACTCGATGAACCAATGGCTGCAGATTCGATCGGGATATATGAGATGAAGGGACAGTACTGTACGTTAATCATAATCGTCTGGTTCTTGCAAGCACTATCAGTGATATCTAGGGGATCATGGGGCGATGCTACTAGACGCTCTTACCATGATCCGATGGGTGCAATCAGAAATGAGTTCTGACATTCTTAATCAAGGTGTTGATGAAAAGAACGTGGCTAACTAGGGTAAGCTCGAATAAGAATAAATATTATTCTGATTCACAAAGAGTTGTGAACCCACGGCTAGTTGTATCCCTAAATCATTGAGGGTCACATAAGTACTGGATCATTTGTTCCCGTTGAGAAAATAAATTCAAGTAGTTGAATTTATATATTATTATAGTAAATTCAAGGAGTTGAATTTATGATAATTAAACTTTGAAAAAATAAATTCAATGAGTTGAATTTATGAGATAGTAAATTCAAGAAGTTGAATTTATGAAATATGGAGAGAATAAATTCAAGGATTGAATTTATAAAATTTGAGAATTTAATTTATTAAACTCAAAAGTTTGGTTTATTAAATATTAAATTTTGGAGGTGATAAAAATCAAGGAGTTGAATTTGTAATTTTAATAATAAATTCAAATGTTGAATTTATAAAAGAATTAATTTATTAAGCTCAAAAGTTGAGTTTATTAAATAATAAATTAAATATAATGGGAAGTGTGTTTAATGGGCTTGTAGGAGTACAAGTTCAACATACTAAATAATTAAAGTTTTAATGGACTTTGATTAATTAAACTAGTTGGACTAGTTCAATTAATTAATCAAGCTCATTAATGTTATTTAACAGGCCCATGTATTATTTTATGGTAATTAGGTCATGGAGGTTTTATTTAAGTAGGAGACTTAAACCCTAGCCTCCATAACACACCATAATTTTCGAAAATCCTCCTCCTTCTCTCCACAAAATTTCGGCCACCTCCTTGAAGAAAAAAGGTTAAGCCGTCTCTCAAACCTTGATCAACGCAAAACTTCTCCCAATTTTCTAGTTCAAATTGGAAGAGGAATAGATCATCCAGTCGTGGACCTGATTAGAAGAAAAGAAAGGAGTCTCTTGAAGAAAGTTCGTAGGGATTCATCAAGAGCTAGATCCGTCATACCGGATCAGTTGGTGTAAAGTGATTTAATCACCAAAGGTATAAATTTTCAACATCCTATGAATGTTTATTTAAAACCATACGAGTGCTCAAAAATATCTTGAATGTCAAGATCTAAAATATCTTGAATGTCAAGATCTTGTATGCGTGCAAGTTAAAAACCATGTAACAATATTTTTTGTCAAAATCATTTAATCAAAAGAGTGATATCATTTTAAATTTTATAATTATATTGTTAAACACACCGCATGTCCCAATGTATATTTTTTACCATCTGACTATAAAATTTTAACAATGATATTAGTAGTTAGTTACATGATTTAGATGAAAAAGACTAAAACTGATTGTTGGAACATAGTTTCAGGATTATAATTGATTCAATAAAATATGTGTGATTAGAAATATCACATCTCAATACATACACGAATAAGACATTTTACTCATGTAATATTAATTATTTGAAATTCATTGTCAAGTGGATTTTGTTAAACAAACAAATTAATTTATTATTATAGATTTGAAATCTCTAAATTCAAATTCTGTTTATACATCAAATGCAATATGAAATTATATGTTACTCGTCTAAGATTAAAACGGGTCTAAGATCTTGTTGGACCAGGATTTATACTCTTTTATCTTTTCAGAAATTAACATGATTTCTTTGAAATGAAAATGGACCTACCTAAAGAACCGAAGTGCAACTTGTCACTCCAAGCAAGAACACGTCCATTTCCGTATGCATGTGCTAGGATTTTACATATGTTAGATATATTTTGTCCGCTAGGAACATAATAATTATATACATGTTAATTGGCGTGATTATTTAATAATTATAATTAATTATTCTTACATGATACAATATACGGAAAATTTGAAATTAATTTTTAAACCCTATTTTCATATAGACTTTACTCCTTTGTTTATCAAAAGTTAATTTAAGCTCCTTATTTTATTTAAAAAAATTCAAAATCATCTTTGACCTCATTTTTTGGTAAGTGGCATTGTTATACTTATCGAGTCTGTCCATAGGCATAGAGCAACGCAAGGTTTCTAGCCTATATACTATGAATATGAGAGTTATATATATAGCCTATCATGCTTCCATATAATAAATTAAACATTTTACTTATTTAACAGGAATGTCGTCGGGTCGTATTAACTGGATTTATAGACTGTTCCTCACAGCCTAACCACGTAGTCATAATAGATGGTCCCTAATGTAGATACCTTCAACAGCACTTAGCAGAGCTCTGTATCGTTTCTTATCTCAGATGTATAATAAAGAAATTTAATTTTGAAAATAATACACGAGAGAGACAATAAGTCTTGGTTCTTTTATTCAAACATATATACAATATATTATTGAATAGTAACCTCATGTAGAGGAGTAGAAACTTGTTTAGCTGCTTATCATAGCTGAAGTTACAACACACATAAACTGAAAATATTGCAATTTTTATTTTGAAAGAAAAATGAAGATATTGTATAATATCTTGATCTTCCTTTTGTCCTGATATATATAGAAGTCTTGGTGGATTTGAAATCTGAACTTCAAACTTGTGAATTGCTTTTGCCATTTGTGTCCGACAACATCTTTTAGTTGGTGTTATTGGTTTGTCATATTGTAGTGGTTGAGTCGTTCTTCCTCCAATAATAGAGTGGTTGTATCATATGTCTTCTTTACCTTTGTCGGGGAATATTTTGCTTTTGTATGGTCTCCGGAAAAACGTGACTTGTGTGGACCTTCACCACTTGAACTTGTTTCCGCATTATGTTTTTGGTCAGATTTGAGCCAAAAACCTTTCTCGAATTCTTTCTCTTTGTGGTTTGGACATTCTGGATAGATTCATTCTCATTATCTTCCGACATGAGTCATATTGTAGAATTTCCGACGAGTTTCTTTACTCTCTGATAGCTTGCTGTTTCACATAAGATTTTTTTTCTTTCAAATATTTCACCTACAAAGCTTGTAGTTTTCAAGTCATAGTATTTAACAAAAAAGATCTATTTAAAGAATTTTGATAGAACTTAAATAGAAATTGACTTTGTCTATCTTTGTGAGACAGACCCATAATCCTCGTGCTCCTCTAGTGGATATGTTGTCTTCAATGAGTGACGAAACAAGATGTGATTCATTCTTCGGAGGATCCTTGATGAACTTCTGAATGTTCATGTATGTTCTTCTCAATTTTATGAAGTGAAAGGCTTCATGCGAGCCTTTCTGGACTGGTTTTAGTGCTGCACTAAAAGTAAATTTCCAGAATATCTCATCTGGACAAATAATCATAATTTACCCATGTTTCACGAACAGTTTCCTTGATCCGTTTGGTAGTGCTTAGATTTCTGGGAAGTTGGGTGATATAGCATAAACTGAGACATTCTTGGCATAATTCACCCAACTAGCTATAGCTTTTGGTAAAGCGGCAAACGCTCGGTCCTACAATCTCGGCATTCCCTCTTGGATGTAATAAGATTTCATTAACAAAAGATAGTGTTATCTTTCCTTCCGATATCTTTTTACTATAATTTGGATTTTTGTTTGAATATTATTTTTTGTTCAAAGAATTTCTTTTTGTTTTTCAAAGATTTCCTCGATTTATGTAGTACATAATATAGATAATTGTCATAGTTTTGTACTATCTTTTGGATCTCTCTAAGATCTCCGGAGAGGTTAGAGAAATTCGAGACTATTTCTAGGTACCTATTACTTGAATCATGAGTTTAACTTAAGATTTGATGTGTTCTTCTCTGCTCTTGATGTCTAACATTGTTTCCTGTAAATATTTAATCTTGAACATATGTTCGGAGTCATAATTTTTTTGAGAAAATATTCTCGTCAAATATTTAATTACACGGTTCAACTCTGATATATTTATGATATGATTATAAAATTAATGATATTTTTGATCATTTTGTTAGAATCGAGGAATTCAAACTTAATTTATTTTATGGTCCACGAGTAAATCTAAAGTAAATTTGAATTGGAAATTCAGAATATATGTTTCTTAGTTTTGTCGGTTATCATTATTGTCGGTGATCATTCTAAATTTTTAAGAAATAAAAAACAAGTCTCATTGCCATTTTCCAAAACCAGTGATCTGTATTCTTTTCCCTTAAGAGTTGGGCACGTATGTATATCTATAATATATATTTAATAAATGTATAATATTGTAAATATTTATATTAATTTTTTAAGTGTTCGTGTAAAATATTGTGTTACTTCGATTCAATCTTTAGGGTAATTGATTAAATAGCTATAAAGAGAGTGAAATCATTTTTCATCGTCGTACAATACCAAAAATACAGAAATTTGTGTGAGACGATCTCATGGGTCGTATTCTGTGAGACGGATATCTTATTTGGGTCATCCATGAAAAAATATTATTTTTCATTGTGAATATCAGTAGGGTTGACTCGTCTCACAGATAAAGATTCGTGAGACCGTCTCACAAGAGACCTACTCTACGAAAAAACATATGTGACTCATTTACGAAACATAAAATAAACTCTACGGCAATATCTTATCGAATAAACAAAATATCGATATGATCATAACAAGCAATTTAATTTATTGTTTTCCTTTTTAGTTTCTGAGTTAATTAATTTAATTATTGTAAACGAACACAATCAATGCGATGGAGATGTCACAGCTAAGACGTATTCATTATCTTTGACAAGTCTATAATACAACAAACCTCGCACTTAATTATTACATATAAATAATCAGAAACTTTTAAAAACCTATTTAATTTAATTTCCACTGTATAATAATTATTTTCTTCCATCTTAATTAATATTTTTCTTTAAAAATAATAATATAGATGGTGACATCAAAACTAAAAAAAATACAATCCCAGCTGGTGTACTCTTTAACTACTGATGTTCTCTCGATTAGGGCTAGAAAAAAAATACCGAATTTTCGGTACACCAGGGTTACCGTACTGAAAAATACCAATTTTATCGAAATTTTTGGTATACTGAAATTTTCGGTATTGTATGGTACCTATACCAAAATTTTCAGTATGAAATTTGAAATTTTCGGTAAATACCGAAAATAATATATATAAATTAAAAATATTTTTTTGATAAAAAATGATATATATCGATATCGTACCAAAATAAAGAATTTAACTTCTGTTTGGACTCATCATGTTGGAATAGTCCAAATCAAAGTTCAGTAAAGCAACTCGACTTATAGTTGAGAATTTAAACTGTTGAGAAGTCTTATCTCTATAGCCTAACCTTACAGCTAGCTAGAGGAGTGGATGCTGAGCCACGACTTGTTGAAAAGCTAGCACGCTTCAGAAATCACATGACCTCAGACATTGTTGCAAAGATAGCGGATGAAAAAGTCACACATGTTACGGTTGAAGTTTATTGGTGTTCATTGATGTCTTGGATCTCCAGACACATGTTGCGATTGATATTTATTGTCTTTATGTATTTGTTTTGTATATATCTTTCCTCATCTCTTTGAATGTCTTGAGGGATCTGTTTAGTACTTGTAATCATTGGCCTTGAAATTACAAGAGAATGAATTTTTTTATATATATTTTTGGTACGACGGTATGATACCGATACTTTCACGGCCCACCCCACTTGTGATATATCCGCTTTGGCCCGAGGGTCTTACGGCTTTAAAACGCGTAAAAAGGGATTGTTACACGCTCATTTAAATGCCCAACATCTCTCCCGTTGTTTAGCGAGGTGGGATTTCGCCTAAGGGCCTTCTCACCCCCCTTTCGGGACTCAGCGTCCTCGCTGAGGTTTGCACCATCAACCCAAACCCACACGGAGTTGCTCTGATACCAAATGTCACGGCCCAGCCCACTTGTGATATTGTCCGCTTTGGCCCGAGGGCCTCACGGCTTTAAAATGTGTCACAAGGGATTGTTACACGCTCATTTAAATGCCCAGCATCTCTCCCGTTGTTTAACGATGTGGGATTTCGCCTAAAAGCCTTCTCAGCCGTGACTTTTGGCATCAGAGCGACCCCGCGTGGGTTTGGGATGGTGGGGCAAACCTCGGCAAGGACGCTGAGTCCCGAAAGAGGGGGTGAGAAGGCCCTTAGGCTAAATCTCACATCGCTAAACAATGGGAGAGATGCTGAGTATTTAAATTAGCGTGTAGCAACCCCTTGTGACGCGTTTTAAAGCCATGAGGCCCTTGAGCCAAAGCGGACAATATCACAAGTGGGCAGGGTCGTGACATTTGGTATCAGGGCGATTCCGCGTGGGTTTGGGATGGTGGGGAGAACCTCAGCGAGGACGCCAAGTCCCGAAAGGGGGGGGTGAGAAGACCCTTAGGCGAAATCCCTCAACGCTAAAAAACGGGAGAGATGATGGGTATTTAAATGAGCGTGTAGCAACCCCTTGTGACGCGTTTTAAAGCCGTGAGGCCCTCAGGACAAAGCGGACAATACCACAAGTGGGCTGGGCCGTGACATTTTGTATCAGAGCGACTCCGCGTGGGTTTGGGATTGTGGGACAAACCTCAGCGAGGACGCTTGAGTCCCGAAAGGGGGGGTGAGAAGGCCCTTAGACGTGACATTTGGTATCAGAGCGACTCCATTTGGGTTTGGGATGGTGGGGCAAACCTCAGCGAGGACGCTGAGTCCCGAAAGGGGGGGTGAGAAGGCCCTTAGGCGAAATCCCACAACGCTAAACAACGGGAGAGATGCTGGGCATTTAAATGAGCGTGTAGCAACCCCTTGTGACGGGTTTTAAAGCCGTGAGGTCCCTCGGGCCAAAGCGGACAATATCACAAGTGGGCTGGGCCGTGACATTTGGTATCAGAGCGACTTCGCGTGGGTTTGGGATTGTGGGCCAAACCTAAGCAAGGACGCTGAGTCTCGAAAGGGGGTGTGAGAAGGCCCTTAGGTGAAATCCCACATTGATAAACAATGGGAGAGATGCTGGGCATTTAAATTAGCGTGTAGCAACCCCTTGTGGCGTGTTTTAAAGCTATGAGGCCCTCGGGTCAAAACGGACAATATCACAAGTGGGCTGGACCGTTACATTTGGTATCAGAGCGACTCCGCGTGGGTTTGGGATGGTGGGGCAAACCTCAGCGAAGACGCTGAGTCCCGAAAGGGGGGTGAGAAGGCCGTTAGGCTAAATCCCACATCGCTAAACAACGGGAGAGATGCTGGGCATTTAAATTAGCGTGTAGCAATCCCTTGTGGCGCGTTTTAAAGCCATGAGGCCCTCGGACCAAAGCGGACAATATCACAAGTGGGCTGGACCGTTACATTTGGTATCAGAGCGACTCCGCATGGGTTTGGGATGGTGGGGCAAACCTCAGCGAGGATGCTGAGTCCCGGAAGGGGGGGTGAGAAGGCCCTTAGGCTAAATCCCACATTGCTAAACAACGAAAGAGATGCTTGGACATTTAAATAAGCGTGTAGTAACAAAAAAGAGCCCAAATGAATATATGGATACAAAATTTTTAGGGGGCATGAATCCGGCCCTACTCAAATCCTGCCGAGAACCATCGGGATGGGAATGGGACCAATTATTGACATGCGTCATCGTGCCATCTATTTCCCATACCACCGTTCAGCTATCAAAGTTTTTTTTCTTCTTCCTAAATCCTAATAGTATATTTGTTATATTTGGATTTCGAATTTATATTTCATCTTAAATTTGAGATACGATGATTTTATATGATTTTTTATTTATATACCGTATACCGTACCGAAAATACCGATATTTATAAGTTCATTTATTTCTACTAGAATTTTTTCGGACGAGTTTATTGGACAAAGTTTGTTTAATATTATTAATATACTAACGTGGTTTGCAGGATATTGTGTCATCTCAAAGATTTATCTAGTGCACCACAAATTCTAGCGATTGCGGGTTTAATCTTTACAAAACAAAACACAAAAAGAAAAGTAAGATGCAAGAGAGCTCGTTTAGAAACAAAAAATATATATTATCAAATATGACATATAATTGCATTAAAATAAGCTTATAATCACATCTTTAAATATATATTTTGTTAATCAGTAAAAAGTAAAAACTTCACACACACAAAATAGACTTCCTTGGGGTTTGCATGCGCCCGCTGGAACTTCACCTTTCTAATATTTTATACTACCTTTCCGCCTTTGTTATTTGGCTTAATCAAACTTTACAAATGTAGAATAATATTCAATGTAGTGGTTCTTTAACCCCATCAAAGCTCATTTTATTTAATAATGATAAATCTTTTACGAGACAATCTTACATATTTTTATTTATGAGACCGATCAAATTAACTCATATTTATAATAAAAAATAATTTTTTGACATAAAAAGTAATATTTTTTCACGGGTGATCCAAATATAATATACGTCTCAAATAATTGACTCCTGAAACCATCTCACTAAAACTTTTATTATTATTAATTGATACATAAACTATTGAAAATAATTTAACTTGTACATGTTACTTAGAAATCACATAGTTGAAATGGAAACGGCTATTTTTTATATATATAAATTCCTTAAACAAATATTCTTAGCCACACAATTATTCTCTCAAAATTAGGAACAGAATACGATACATATTTGGTTACATATTTTTTTGATGGGATATTTAATCATATTATAAATATTAGACTATTCAATTTTTATACTTTTTAAAAAATTGGCTGCTATAATTACTTTTGCTGACAAGGTGATATTTTAACTACTGTATAATTTAAAAAATTTGAATTTCATCGTTATCATTATATATATAATTTTCGTTAACACACAAGCGTTTGGTAATAAAAAAATATCTATTTAAAATATAGTTCACGCTGAGTATGTGAAAGTGTGGATAAATATATTATTATAGAAAAAATAAAAAATATTATACTTTTCCTAGTTACAATTTTGCGGCAGGTAAAATTCGTTAGTATCACAAGAACGCCACCGCACCGAATGGCACGGTTCGAAGGCAACGTCACCGCTGGGATAAGGGAAATGCTAATCCCACGCAACTGTGCTGAAATAGAATGAAATTCCCGCTGTGATTTCGACACGTGTTATGTGATGGTGACGATAAAAAGGCATATGTGGGGCACATACAGCTTAGGATCTGAAGCCTGACTCCCATTAGAATGTGTGGTGTCTCGAGATGAGCCTCGTGGCTTTTATTTAATTTATTTTGATTTGAGAATAAGTGTGTCGTAATATGGTCTATTTTTTTTTTTTTAAATTTAAGATTTTGATATTCGTCGGCTTGTCGCTCTTAGTAATTACTATTTATTTTATCAATTTATTTTTACAAATATTATAAGTAAAACTAATTATTATAATTTATTTATTTAAAATTTAAAATTAGATAAAAATGTGTTACTATATAAATATGTATATACATATATTATATGTGGATTTTTCTTTCTGTATTTTATATACCATATCAAGTTTTCAATATCACGGGTGATACTCACGGGAAATTCAGAGTCCGATTCCAGCAAATGTCACTAGTCCAGACGCAGTCTTTGAAATTGTGCTTAGCATGAAATCACGAATAAGACCGACCGTTAGAAGGGGCAATGAGGGTGTCCTGACGTAGTCCCTCCGACGCTCAAGTCAGAGACCTGAGGATAAAAGTGGAGAGCAGCTAAGGGTGCTGCTGAAAAACAATATAAGGAATGAATGAATTAAACACTCAAACCTGATATTTATAGGAGAATACCTGGGCCCTTGATGGGTTTGTTCTCCATTTGGGCTAGGGATGAGACAGAGATAGTGGGTCCTATCCATGGGGTATCAACGGGATAAGAAATTTAAATAAAATTTCCATTTCTGTTGAAGCAAAAGAGAGATGGAAATCAAGGATCAATTAGCTGCATAAGATTATTAAATGAAATGAACGAGCTTAATTATTTTAAGCTTTAATATTTGGTTGAAGAATCATTAATAATATTTGGACAACATAGAAAGAAATTATTATATTTTTAAAAAGAGTTGATATCCAACTACCATTAAAAGTTGAAATATAGGGTATTTTTGCCATTTAATTAATTTTAAAGATAAGATAGAGTGTAAATAACAATTTTCTTCCTTAATTATAGGATATATATAGCATAAGCTCTTTTTATATTAGGATATATTCTCTTATTATGTTTAATTTTTCGGTACATTTGATGCAATTTTGGAATTTTTAAAATATTACAAATATTACGCCTTTGATATTAAGAAATTTAAATCTACGACATATGATTAAATATCTTCAGTTTTTTTAAAAATATATATATATTTTATATATACTCCTTTTCTTAGTACTAATATAATACATAGAAATTTGAAATTCTTTTTATTCTAATAATAATTTAAAAATAAAATATCAGTAATAATTGTTATGATTAAGAATATTGACAACTTGGGGTCCTTTTGTTGCTTCTCCCTGTGTACAAACCTTTTATTGGTGGAGAAATTTGCCAGTTACAACTTTTTCCTGAAAATAAAACCTGGACTTTTAAAACAAAAATATATATATATATATATATATACAAACTTTTTATTGGTGGAATAGTTTGCCAGTTCCAACTTTCTCCAGAAAAGAAAATCATGACTTTTAAAACAAAATATCTTTTATTTTAAAGTTTTAACACATTATTGGTACGCATATTAATTTTGGACAAAAACTTGTGAGACGGTCTCACAGATCGTATTTTGTGAGACGAATCTCTTATTTAGGTCATCCATGAAAAGTTTTACTTTTTATACTAAGAGTATTACTTTTTATTGTAAATATCGGTATGGTTGACTTATCTCACAGATAAAGATTCATGAGATCGTCTCACAAGAGACCTACTATTAATTTTGTTTTCATTAGAACTTCATTTTTATTCAAGTTAAATTGTTTTCTAGCTTAGATGGATTGAAAGAGGGTGAAGTCTTACTATTAAAGAATCACTTTACTCATAAGATGTGATCATACGAATATGTTGTTAGAGATATTGATCTAAACATTGGATGGAATAATGACGTGCGATGTTATCTTTTGAACAAAGATGCAATTTGTATTTGGATATTTGACGGTTGGAGATGTGTTTGATATTGTAAAACTAGAATGTAGCACAATATTTTATCGCGTCTTTAAGATAATATGTGTGTTTATGAAATTTATGTATTCACTTCTTCCGTCTCAAATATATAGGTTTGCTTTGTTTTTCATGCAAAATAAGAAAATCATTGGAAAAACAAAGTTAACATACAAAATTTCTATTTTTTCCATATTTAGTTCATTCAAAAAATGGTTTCACGTTTTCAAGGTTTATTTAATAGAGATTTATTAGTAGAAACACAAAAAAATGCAACTAAATGTAGAAAATGGACAATATGTTTGAGACAATCGAAAATAAAAGAAGCTTATATAATTGGGATAGAATAAGTATAGATAACATTTTATGTGATAACGATGTGGTCAAAACTCTAGTGAAAATATTTTACATCTGTTGTGATATCTCTTGTCTCACCATATTAAAAATTAAGGATTTAAAACGAGTTTGTAATAGGTTATAATTGACTTATAAAGCAACTTGGGTTAATTATTTTTGTAAAAGCAAGGACGAATACGAAGTAGTTGCTATAAGGGCCTATTGTACAGTCACGCAGGTGCGGGCCTGGGCTCGGGGCGTGACAAAATGGTATCAGAGCCGGTCACTGGCATGGAACACCGAGAAATAAGTGCTATGCGGGGCAAAGTGCTACGTGCATGGGAGCCACCTCTTGAACCTGCGGGGAAAAGTGCTACATAACGGAAGCCACCTCTTGAATCTGTAGGAGCCACCTCTGTCGCGTTCTAAAGGAGAGCTGATTGTGATACCTCTTGTACCACATCTTAAAAATTAAATATTTAAAATGAATTTATAATAGGCTATAATTGACTTATATAGCAACTTGAATTAATCATTTTCGTAAAAGCAAGGACGAATATAAATTAGTTGCTATAGGGACCCATTATACAGTCACGCAGGCGCAAGCCCGGGCTCAAGACGTGATATCTGTCATCTTATTTGAGATTAAATTGTTAATCATATGGTTGTGTGACACTAATCCTAGGATATGCGAATTCAATTCATCCACCATATACTTAATTAAAATGATCTTGATATAACATGTCTTTTTACGATATTGGTTTTTTCAAATTTTATATAATTCGTAATCTTTATTTTTTTTTTGTGTGTGTAATAATTTGTCTTTTTTAGATGTGACACGATGTTGATACACTTATATGGTGTTGATCTATGTAATGTCACATTAGCATTATCAATCCACTACCGATAAAAAAATAATTAAAATTGTCAAAAAAATCTAAGATACATTACTAAAATAAAATTTGACAATATAGATATTAGAATCTTAGAAACAAATACACATAACCAAAAATACAATTTAATTTATATAAATATAGATGTTTGATCTCCTCGACATCTAATGTGAGCATTTATATGAACATCAGTTATGTGATATCCATCTATTTGATGTGATTAAATTGTATATCTAATATATGTATGTCATTTTGGTGATACGTATATAGATGCTCAAAATCAAGAATGCTAGATGAATTTTATATATTTAAAGCCAAACAGGGAAAATGGGAGATATAAAAATCTTTAAAATGCCCGGCAAAATGGCACAAGCTGGTTAGATCTCCAAACTACATTTTTCCCCCCGAAGAAAAGAGTGCCTTCCCCAAGAAATTCTACAAACATTTCTCAATAATCAGATTCTCAAAATCCGGGACTCCTTTCATAGATTTGGTCAAATACTTGCACTTTTCCCTTATTTAGCTCATTATTTTAATATAATCCTTATACTTTATTACTACATAAAAAAACATCAAACATGATTAAATTCCATCGGTGACGAGGGTACTTGGGAGTATACATGCTTTGTAGTTTAGTTTTATTTGTTCTTGGAATATTTAGTGGAAAGTGAGTGGCAATGGCGAACTGGATGGGATTTTGGGTTGTGATTTTTGTTGGGATTGTTTCGAGCAAATGGGGTGTTGAAAGTTTCGAATTCGACGAGGTTTTTAGGAAGAATAGAACAAGATTTTCGTTCTTGGAGTCCATTTCTTACTTGGAGACCGTATATGGAGTGTCTGCTGCAGCTTCTCCAGCCAATGCTCTCATGGTGGGTCTCACTCTTATTCAAGGAGCTGCTTCTAAAGGGGCTGGTACTTATATCTTTCCTTTTCCAAAGGCTCTCTAAATCTAGGATTTTCGTTCTCTTCTTTTTTCAAGATTCATTTTTTGTAGCAAAATTGTCGAGGGAATTGAGTTTCTTCCTTTGTTTTGAGGTTTAATCATACTTTCCAATGTGTTACTTTGCACTGAATTTCTGTAAAGATTATGATTAGATTTCTGGGGATTTCTGTTCTTTTCTTTTCTATTCTCATGATCTTTATTTCAAACCTGTTTTTGGCATTGTATATGTTTTGTTTGTTTAGTTTAACTTTTGGTTTAGTTTTTCCTCTCAGGATTTTCCTTCTGCACCGTAATGAATCTCCAATCTTATGTTCTATTTCTAGTTCGTTAATTTTTTTGATGATTTTTTAAATTTAGACTTTTGTTCTGAAAAAAAAAAATATTATATTATAGTTGTCTTCTCTACTGTAATAATTCATTTTCCACTTGTTGAATGCATAATTCACGGAGTGAATTAATTGAGAGGCTTTTGTTGTATAGCTACGACGTTACTTTACAACTCTTATGGCTAATGAGTCCATCAATAAGAGTTTGTTACGCAGTTGATTATGCCGAGCTGTCTTTTCTGGTAGCTATAATTAGAACTCACATGCCAAGAAAAAATACTCTATGGTTGATGGATTTAAACTTTAATGCTTGAAAATGAAAGTTTTTTTCAGTACAATTCGGGGAGGGTTTTTTTTTTAATTGTCTTCAGGTTCAAATCCTTGGCCTGTCCCACAGTAGCGTGGAATGGACAGTTTTTCGAGGAAGTATAGCTAGCTTTTGTTACTTTTGAGTGTATTAGTTTTCATTATTTGCAACTCATTTCAGTATGTTTGGATGGTACTCTACCTGGCTATCACTTGCATGGTGGATTTGGAACTGGAGCAAACAGTTGGCTTATCCAGTTGGAGGTTTGTACACAAAGCTTTGAAAATCGTGATTTTCTTGATCGAGTTCAATATCTATCAGGTTTTTTCATGATTTTTCAGTTTGGTGTAAATTTATGAATTTGTGTTAAACAAAATACATTTTTATCCCTTTTGAATTTAAATTCTTTTGTTTATTCGGGCTTCAATGGGTGGCCATATTCCGTATCCATTTATGAATCACTAATTTGACAGGGTTATTGCGCTGAGATTATTTTCCTATCTGAGCTAATGGGTAATTTTGAGTAACCAGGCATTCAAGATGATACATACCTTTTTTTCTATTATGAAACCTTATCTTTGAGACTTGTGTCAGGGTGGAGGATGGTGCAACACTATAAGATCCTGTGTTTTCCGTAAAACCACACGTCGTGGATCATCCAAATATTTTGAGAAACAACTTCCATTTACAGGGATACTAAGCAACAAGGCTCAAGAAAATCCAGGTTCAATACAGAGAAACTTGTTAATTTTGTCAATCACATTACTCGTCTCATCTTGATTGCTTTATCATTTGTATGATCTTAATATTCAACTTGCAGATTTTTTTAACTGGAACAGAGTAAAGATACGATATTGTGATGGGGCTTCCTTTGCCGGTGATGGTGAAAACAAGGTAAGTGCCATTTTAGCCATGACATTCTATCTATTATTTAATTGTAAATCTGTGTTTCCCTCACAATTACTAGCTATTTGTTCTATGGGTTTTTATTGGCATCTTTCCAATTTCCGGACCCAAAAGCCCATACGAGCAAGAGTTTGCACAACAATTACCCCCAACTGCCAAATGATTTGTATCTCACTCATTTGATGAGAATGATTAGTAATCGGAGTTGCCCAGAAAATATATCACATACAAACTTATAAAATCCCGCACACAAATGCAATGTGACGCGAGATATGCGACATGTGTATCACACATTTGGTGCTACATTTTAAGTATTCTATGTTTTAATGGAAATACTTTACCTACTGATCTGATTAGTGTTCAAGCTTTCAAAATATATTTCATCTATTAAAAAAGCATGTTGTGCAGGCTGCAGCATTGCAGTTCAGAGGACAACGTATATGGCAGGCAGCAATTGAAGAGCTGATGTCGAAAGGAATGCGTAATGCTGACCATGTAATCAAATTGGAATGCTACTTCTTTTAATTAAAAGTCACTCTGCATGTCTAAATTTACTTAACAACAAATTCTGATAATGAAATTAAAATTTGACATTTAAAACTGTCAATATAATTTCAACTCAAAAATCCATGTTGATTTTATGCTTTAATATTTTTAAAATTCTTTTCAGGCACTTCTTTCCGGTTGCTCTGCAGGTGGTTTAGCTTCTATATTGCACTGTGACGAGTTTCGAGAATTTTTTCCAGCAAGTACAAAAGTGAAATGTTTGAGCGATGCTGGATTGTTTATGGACGCGTAATTTCCAAATCTTAATACAACATTTCCTTTTCAGTAATTTTGTCGTATACTCTATCCACATTTTTTTTCCTTCGCAGCACCGATATATCTGGAGGACACACAATGCGAACTTTCTTTGGCGGTGTTGTTAGCTTACAGGTACTTGGATTAATCAAAGTTATGATTTAACATGTTCATGTACCTATAAATATATCCTGAGTTTTTGAGTTAGATGGCGCTGAAGGATATTTTAGTCCTGGATTATATCAATTGACACACTTTACTGCTGAGTGGTATTTCCTAGCCACTGTTCTTTGTGATGCAACCAACTCTATGTCGAAATGGGATAAAAGTATTTCTGCAGTCTTTGTTTTGAGAAGTCATTACAAGTTCGATATGTTACAGGGTGTTCAAAGCCACCTAGCAAGAACTTGTACCAGCCACCTCGATCCAACATCAGTAAGATTTCAGTGCACGGTTTTTTTTTTCACAGCTCCATCATATTTTATGTACCTCATCTAATTTCTCTCCAATTGTGCTGTTATATATTGCAGTGCTTCTTCCCTCAGAATTTAGTTGCAAACATCAAAACCCCTTTGTTCATTCTCAATGCTGCTTATGATTCATGGCAGGTAGGAAACTGTTTTAGCATTTAGCTTCCTTTTTGAAAGCACAAAAATTATTGTCGGACCACTTTCATGAGCATCAACAGCTAGAAAAAGTGGTTTCAAATACTATAACAGAGTTGGGGATCATTTATTTCATTTACTTGGGATTTGGAGCTTATTTCTAGATGTTTGTTGGTTAGCACCCGGCAGATATATATATATCATTGGTCTCCAGCTTATAGATGGTGGATGTGTTAAAGCACAAAACTATTGTTAGATCACTTTCTACGAACTTGAACTTTTGGAAAAAAATCGTTTCGGACACTAATTTTTCAACAGGTTTGAATAACTACGTTATAAGGAGTGTATTATATCCAAATAAATTCTTCTTCTCATCTCGTATTCAGGTCCAACAAAGCTTGGCTCCTCCATCAGCTGATCCAAGTGGGACGTGGCGCGAATGTAAAATGGACAATGAAAAATGTTCAGCAACACAGCTTCAATTTCTGCAAGGTGATTAATTCTACTTGTTGAATTTTATAAGCTATTAATTTCCTCATGTTTGGAGCATTTCAAGTTCTTAATGATTCTGCTGTGGATTAGGTTTTAGGAATTCAATGCTGAATGCAATAAAAGGAGTTGAAAGGATAAGTCAAAATGGCTTGTTCATAAATTCTTGTTTCGCTCACTGCCAATCGGAGAGGCAGGATACTTGGTTCGCAGATGATTCTCCTGTACTAGGGAATAAGGTGTGTTTTCCTTCTGAACAACACACTCGTATTGACAAATATGTTTCCAGATGTTTGATGGTAAATACTAAATTTGATCGAGTTTGTTTAACTGGGCGAGTATCATTTCGCAGGCAATTGCCATTTCTGTTGGAGATTGGTATTTTGATCGAGGAAGTAGCAAGGCGATTGACTGCGCGTATCCATGCGACAAAACATGTCACAACCTGGTATTCAATTGAACCAGTAGTATTACTTAATACTTATACACCATTATTGTTGGTTTGATCAATTGATCATCAAATATGACCAGTAATTTAAGCAGCCATTTGTTGTAAGGAAGAAAAATAAAAGAAAATTCTAAGGCAATAAATAGCCTATTCTGCTGTCAAATTATGTGCCGCATTGGACAACTTGGGCCATGTTTGGATCTTGGAGAAAATAGCTGTGAAACTCTAAAAGACATTTTATATTATTCTCATCATGCTCTTAGAAATATACTCAATATACCACATTTATTTGCCATGGAAAAGCACTACATTCTGTAGGACATCTCGAGTTCAAGGCCACGAGTTGAGAAATGTCAGGTCCCACGCTCGAGCTTCATAGTAAATTATAAATCAAATCAGTTTGTTTCATAAATAACTTTGTAAATAAACTTTTCTTTATAATAGAAATTCCAATGATGAAATAAAAATCTACAGAAACGTTAATATCACTTGAAATCAACTAATGCTAATAGAATTAAATAAGTACGGAATTTGCGAATTATTCTTCATCACCCCAAATCATATTCTGCTCGTCTTCTTCTAACTATTCTTCATTTTTATCTGAGGAGGGTAGGTAAGGAGTGAGTGTTTGAGAAAATATCCAGCAAACGAGAGCCGATTAAATACAACATATAACAACATTTATAAAAGAACAAATGCACACACACTTTTCGAAACATATCATAAACAGATCATAATCGTATAGTACTGAGATTTTATCTAATTTCCTCGAAGATTATACTGATCAGTCCCTAATTTTTATTCATCTGTGAAGTGAGGCTGTTATACAGTTATAATCCCATCGTGGTAGAGTCACATCATATCATAATTTTCGAAATTCCTATCCACTTAAGATTTCGAATCATCACAGTGTTTAAGCAATACTATTCAAAAACGTATATAAATAAAAAAAAATGTATGTTCAATCAATTTAAAACACATACTTATTTCGAAAACAATAAGCCCACTTATATTGCTTAACAAGATTTTGGCTGCTTCTTGAAATTCGAACTTGGGGATATTTCTGCAGTGCTTAGCCTATGGCTCGCCTCTTCTTTGCTCGAAACTATGTGTGTGGCGCTATGCTGAAACTTTCAAAATTTGTGGTTTAAGTTTTGAATGGCTTTCAGCCTTATTTAAACTATGGATTTTGGCACAAAATTGTGTTATTCTTGGCATTTAAATCATGTCATATTTAGCTAGAAATCTCTTCTCTAATCTGGCGCAAATTATTTCATGATTAACAAAACTATCTTCCAAAATTTCAGTCCCAAATCTTATCAAAATTTCGAATTCTTTTGCACTAAGTTAGCAGATTTGGAAGTTTCAATAGACCAAAATTTCGAAATTTAGTTCAAACCCAGTCCAAATTTTCGTGGGCTTTACGCGAAACCCAACCACTCTATCTATATTATCTATATTATTTTTTTAAGTTTAAGACACTTAGAGTAACTAACTTTGGTGTCATGGTTTGTTTTAATATTATATATAATAATAAATTTTTAAAATTTTAATGCAAGTTATATGTAGTTAAGTGGATATAATATTTGTTTCGGGGTTTATGTTATAGGTTCAATTCTCACTGATGTCATTTTTTATTCTTTTATTTTTCAATTTATTTTTAATTTATATATCAAAATTACAGTGTAGTTCCTCGCTATTTCTTATAATTATATTTTGATTCTCATTTAAATATAAATCAAATGAATTATAAAAATATTATATAAGCACGCAACGCGTGCGTCGGTGCACTAGTGTGCATGAAGTATGAACCACTCAACTCTTTTATGTGTCATTGATTGCATCATAATGATGCAATTAAGACCTTTTAAGGAACACAATTAAGGAAAAAACGAGGGGATTAATTTTGTATTTTGAGTTTTTGTAATATTTGAAATAATAATATTATTTTTCAAGAAAATTAATGATGATGATGATGATGATGATGTGGTGGGAGGAGAGGTCTAATTAGGCGGCTGAGTTTCAATTTATTTATTATATTGGCAGACATATATAAAGAAAGAATAAAATGAATTTTTTTTATGAATTGTCTGTCTTTCATAGGAAGTGTCCTTTGTGGAAGAATCGATGTCTCCAGGTCGTTTCCTCGTGAAAGAAAATGTCGAAATGAAATCACACATCAAGAAAATGAGCATCTTTGGGATTAGGACATTTATGTATTCATCTTTTGATTTTTTTTTTTTAAATTCAGAAAAAAAATTTGAATTGTTTTTAATTTAGTTGATAATAATAATTGATGTACATTTATTACAAGAATTCAAAAATATTTGCTTTTTTTTTTTAAAAAAATATTTGTTTGTTTTTTTTTTTAAAAAAGATTATACAAAGAGAGTGGCGTTGCTAGAAAACAAACGTGGTTATTTGTCTATTTCACATATATTCTTTTTCTAATATAGTTTTTTTTTTTAAAAAAAATAAAGGGAATTATTGATGTAATTTATGAAAATTGAGTGACTACAGTAGAAAAAACATTCAAATACGAATAATTAATGAAAATATTGTGATTGAATTACAACATCGTACCGATTTTGTTTTGTTCAGTTTTTGGATCAATATATATATATATATATATGTATGTATGTATGTATGTATATATATATGTATGTATGTATGTATATTATCGCTATCCATCATTGAGGCACGATTATTATTATTATTATTATTCTTTAGTAACGATTTATTAATAATGAATGATATATTGCCCGGTTAAATTAGAATTTTTTAAATAAAATTTATTTAGAATTAGTTAATTTATTACAAAAAGATTTTAGCAGTTTATAGCATACACCGTATCAAAATAATGCATGATATCGTCACCTAAATTAATTTCATTAGCCAAAATAACGATGAGTATTATTCTTTCCATAAAGTTGAATACTAAAGTGCTGTTCCTTTGAACTTCTAATTATGTGTTATTTAATACTTGAATAATGAGACAACCTATAGAATTCAGGATAAGGCTTATTTGGTGAAATAATATGAACACTAGTTCATATGTATAATTTTCATTTTCATTATATTAGTACGGATGAAATAATAATTTAAAAAAAATAATATATAACGAGAGCGAAGTAGAACTTCTCAAACAGCTCACGAACATGAAACTAATTCAATATCGCAATAGTTACAAAATTTATATCATAATTATCAACCATTTGCTAACATCAACATTCTCGATGAAAAATGATTAAAATTACAAAATATTGAAATATATATGACTAAATCGAAATTTGATAACATAAAAAATTAAAATTCGCAAATAAAAAAACAAACAAATAGAACGATAAAAATGCAGTTTTCTAAAAAAAAAAATAAAAGTGTTTGAAATAAGAAATGCTTAAAAGATGTAACAAAATCAGCCCAACTCCATGATTTGAAACACGAAATTAAAATACTATTTTGATACAAGAAATCCCTATAATAGTGTGTGATTATCACAATTAGATTTTAAACTAGTAAGATCTTTTTTACCCCTTTTTTCTTCCTAATCAATGCAAATTGAGGGAAAATAACATTAAATTAAAAGCAAAATCTTATTTTAAAACCTCGACAATATTGTTATTATTATTATTGTTATTATTATTATTATTATTATTATTATTATTATTGTGGATGTAAAACAGTAGGGTCAATAGAAAGGAACTCAATAATTTTCTTCACATGCATTCATATCGGAAACGTGTAAAATAAATGATACTCCAAACAATACGCATAAATAAAAACATCGCGATTCAATTAATCTGAGAAGTCTACATTTTGAAATGTGCACGTGGGATCCGAGAAGATACCTCTGCCTTAGTGCCTCGTCGCCCACAATACATACGATTGTATAGTCCATTATATATATATATATATATATATATATAATAACGATGAAACTTGTCGTGTTGTCTTATTTTTTGGTGGGTAACATTCTACGGGCTAACGTAATAATATGCAAACCACATGATTTAAGTAAATAACACTAAACAAACTTTATGCGACAATTCGCTCAAAAAATATTGATAGAGTAAATCGAATAATTGACCATATTGAATATGTTTTGACGCTTTTCGGGAATGATATGATTGGAAATTGAAGTAAAATTTTGTGGATAATGATTTAACTTAATTATTATAGTATATATCTAATTTGGCATCTGAAACCTACAATTGACTTCCTGAAAATTACAATTTGTGCTCGGAAATATATAGACATTCTTCCTCTTTTCCATCTCCTATTCATGATCGATATCTAGAAATGGGCACGAAAGGGGACCTTAGCTCTTCTTGTGTTCAATGCCCCCTTAGAGGGGTTGTGTCACATAATTATGAAGTGTCCACAAGAGAATGGAATCCATCCGAGTTGTGATATTTCGAAATTAAATCATGTAACTCTAATATTCTTAAATCGTCCAGCTGTTCAAATAGTATATTTCGGTCGTTTTCTAGAAAAGACAATTATCTCTTCTGAATAATCCCTCTCAGGGCGATTGCACTATTTGTAATTCATGAAAATCAAACATATTACAGTCTTCAAGTATTTCGGTTTTTTTTTTTTAATTTATGAATTTGTGATATATTTGTGTCGGTTTTAACCAACAAAAATAGATAATCTGCTTTCAATGTTCCAAATTTAACAACGATGTTTTTGGTTCAAAAATTATTTATAATAAACTAGTCCCCATCTAAAAAACATATTCATCCAAAAACAGATATATGCATCCAAAAATCGTGAGCGCATGCAAATATTTAGCGTAGGACAGTGATATTTACCCATTTTTTAAAAATATTATTAAATGATTAATATATGCAATTTAATTACAAATTACTAATGCTAGTCATGGGGCCACACGTGAAATGAGTGCTCAATATGTTACAACTTTAAATAAATGCATCTTTCGTATAAAATTTCTGTGAATACAACAATTGTGACGCCAATATTTCACAAAATCAATTGAACTTTTAACTCAAAATTTATTGCGACGGGAGACCTAAAATTAGCCTATTTATACTTTTTTGAAAAACCTTCTTATTCCTTCTAAAACCAGTTGTTTGTAGATTTCATAAATAAAAACAACTTAAAAACAAAACCACTGATTTTGAGTATCCTACTTTCACACAATTCGTAAGGTTCAACAAGCAATCAATATTTCATTATCAAGGGTGTAATATACTTTGTAGTAGAAGTCCAATATATGTCGTATAACAATCGAAATATGGCAATTCTTATTTGAGGGGATCATTTCTTGAAGTCTCTCTTCTGATTCAAAATCGCAGTATAATGTATATCATCCCATGTCCCGATCATGGAATAGATGAAGTAAATCAAAAAATAGGTTTTTGTTCAATAATGATATCTTATTGGAATTGTCAATTTCCGGTTCATCCTTCGGAACCCTATCACATCTCGGATATGATGAAATAAGATGAACTGAGATAATATTTTGTAAATACATAATTATCTTGAATATATTAACTAGTTACGATTATTATTGACTCTCGGACATGAGAGCTTGGTGCTGAATGAACTACAAACCATGGACAAAACAAAATATAAGTTCTCCAATGTTTATTTTTGGATTGTTCATGTTAATTGTTTTGATATTCTCTATTTTACTATCATTTCAACATTTTTACATGCTTTATTCACGCACATGCAATTTTTATTATTTACTAGCGTTCCTTGTTATACGATATGTGCCTATATATTAAATTATGTTATAATTTTTACACGAAACACCTGAAATTATATTAAAATAAAAAATTTTAAATTTTTATAATAATTTTTATGTTAATGCTGATATGATTATTTAAAAGTTAAGAAATATTAAATAGAAGTTAAGTAACAAAAAAAAAAACAAGAGTAGGTCTCTTGTGAGACAGTCTCACGAATCTTTATCTGTGTTACGGATCAACCCTACCGATATTCACAATAAAAATAATACTCTTAGCATAAAAATTAATACTTTTATACGGATGATCCAAATAAGAGATCAGTCTCACAAAATACCACCCATGAGATCATCTCACACAAGTTTTTATTAAAAAACAATTAATCGCTTCATTCACATCAATCTATATGAAAAAGAAGCTAGTAATTTTTTTTTTTAAAACTAGAGATAAATTTATTATTATTGAATCTTAAAATTAAAATATCATTCAAACATTCAGATATTAGCGTCAGATGCACAGTAACCACCGACAGATTGATGGTGTGTAGCGGCGTTTCGTATACCGAAAATGGCGATATAACGGTGGAAAACGGAGACGTAGCGGTGGAAAGGAACCGGAACGCAATTCGCGACGGTTTTATCTTTAACCGTCGCTACGGTTTTATGTATGTGGCGACGGTTTTAATAACACCGTCGCTAATATAGCGACGGTTTTATTAGAACCGTCGCTACTTTAGAGACGGTTTGAATAAAAAAAAATTTATAGGCTTATAAAGTGCGTCCGTCTCTCCTTCGGAAATTGCTCATTTCCGCAACATTGGAAAGCAAAGCAACTCGGTTGATGTGAGATGGTGAATTTTGAGTCTTCTTCCCGCTGTATCTATCAATGAAAGACTAATAAAGAAGAGACCGCAAATCAACTATTTCTATTGAGAAATTTTCATTACAAAGTGTGAAAAAAACTAAGTTAATTATAACATTTTTATATTTTAATTGATGTTAAATAATTTGTAAAATCACTTTATATAAGATTCGATGGTTATTATTAGTCCATCACTCTAAATTGATTCAAATTTGTGCGAACTTATATATATTCAATCGAAAATATTTTAATGTTTTGATTAATTAAATACAAATAACTTTTAATAGTATATTTAATTTTTGATATGATTGGAAATATTTTAAATATAATGACGATATAAATTGTGTTCAATAAATTGTTAATAAAATTTAAAAAATATTTAAATTTTTTATTTACATCAAATATTCTATTTAAATGATATTTATTTTAATTTTTTTATTTCTAAATATTTTCCAAAAAATTTAAATTTTTATATATTTATAATATTTTTTTTAAATACCCGTTCCGCGACCGTTCCGCGAAATTTCATTGTAACTGGAACGGTAGCATCCGTTCCGATCTCCGCGACCGCGAACCATGGGAATGACAATGAAACGAGGCTGGAAATTCTTGACAAGATGGAAAACAAATGATGAAATTTTAATTGGAAAAATGTGGGTTCGATGAAGCTGCAAGATTCTGTTCATAATCCAACCCATATTTACAGATTAAGAAGAAATAAATAAATAAAACACTGTAGCACACAGTACCTATTCGAAATTAACAGCTTTTGGAGAGTTGGGAATGCTTCAAGAAAATCCAAAGGTGGCAGGAAGTCTCTGGAACTGGTTTCTATATAATTGTGAACCTTGTAATAATGGCTGCTGTATTTGCTGGTTTGAATGCCAATTTCCATTATTGTAGGAACCGTGTGTTGCAAAAAGTTCTTGTGATTTCGATTCCATGTTTAAATCTTGAGCAGTTTGATTATGGATTAAGTTGTTTCCCAATAAATATGGAGTTTGCAGATACTCTGCCCACTTGATATCTTCCGGGATTTCGTCTTCTTTATCTGATTTTTCACAATCTGCAAGTCCCCAAGAAAAAGGATTATTTTCCAAGCAGCTGAAGTCTGTTTGGAGATCAGAGGACTTTGTGCTGCTTAAATTCTGAAACCTTACACTATCATATGATGGGGTAATGGGATTTTCGGGGCCGAAATTCGGGTACGGTTTTGTTCGGGTTGGGGTGGAGAGAATTGAGCTTAAAAGAGGTGGTGGAACGGTAGATATTTTAGAGTTGAATTGATCGGGAATAATTTCTGGAGATTTGTTGCTTAAATTAGAGAGAAGATTTGTGTTGGGATTCGTCGAGAGCCCGATTCTTGGCCTGTGATTGATTTGCTGATTAAAGGAGAGGAATCCAGACAGATCAGATGGCCTCACAGGGTTACTTTCGTGGCTGGAAACAAACCTGTTGACAAAGAATTCTTGTGTCGGTTTCTCTGCCGCGGAAGCTTTATTTTTCGAGTTTTCGGAGTTGAAAAAACTAACTTCACTCGATCCTTCCGACGTTCTCTCATTGCTTTTGCCGGTTGGTGATGCCTTTTCTTGATCCTCGACTTCCGCGAGAGGCTTATGTGTATTGGGATCAATGCCCTTTTGCCTTAGTTTTTTCTTGATGGATGAATTCCACAGGTTCTTGATTTCATTATCTGTTCTTCCAGGCAACTGCACAGCAATTTGGGACCATCTAATGTAACATAGTAAATATGTACAAATGTCAGTAAAAATATTATATAGTATCAGTTTATTACATAAATATTTATTTGATATAAATCAGTGCACCTGTTCCCAAGAACTGAATGCAGTTCAATGATCAAATTCTCTTCTTCAAATGAAAACGTCCCTCTTTTCAAATCTGGCCTTAAATAATTAATCCACCTTAATCTGCAACTCTTCCCACACCTTTGAAGCCCTTCAAGATTCGCCACAGAAAATGAAAGAAAAGACCAAGAAATTAACCCAAAAAAAAAAAAAAAAACGAGCCTCCTTCTTAGCATTTTAATGAAAAGACCAATAAAAATTCGAGATTTTAATTCACCTGCTAGTTTTGGAACTGAGCTCCAGCAGCCGTGACCATGTTTGGTTATGTGTTTTACAAGTTTTTCATCTTCCTCAGGTGACCATAGCCCTTTTCTTAGCTTCTGCTTGTAATAACAAGAATTCCCGCCCATGTATATAACTGGTACAAGAAAGCGCACACCAAAAATTGCCAAAATTCCGAGGAAAATGATAGAGAAATGCGATAGAGAGAGAAGGCTTACTTCTGAAAATGAGATTGCAATTGGAAGACGGTTTAAAAAGAGAGTCATTGTCAAAAAGATTATAATTAATTTTATATATCATGAAATGGGATTTTATTTTTATAAAATATAAATGCGAATAAGAAGTAAAAAAATGACTTGAAAATCTATTGTCAAAAGGGTTTTAAGAAAATAGTATAATGAGCATGACAGCAGTTGTGGGCATGGAGACAGATATTAATTTGGTGGGAAAAACAGGATTTTTTTTTATGGTAATACATGATTGTTGGGATAAAAATATGATGAAGTCAGCCCACAAGTTTCATATAGGTTTTAAAAATCTGAATTGAGAGTTATAATTGTCTCCAATGGTGGAGCGATTAAATTCTTGCGCTTTGGTTCTTGTATAATTTTAAAGATTTAAGCTAAACATTATTAATAGTTATAACTTTTAGCAAATCGACAAACAGTTAATTCTACCATTTATATTAGAGTTGACAAGTGTGTTTACTGGATGAGCGATTATTTTTTTTTCAAACAAATGAAATCGAGCCACATAGTACTTATATTCGAGGTCAAACTCAAGTTCAAATCAATTTAATTAGCTGGTTGAGCTCGAAAAATTGTTTCTTTTTGAGCTCGAAGTCGAGTTGATCAAAGTACAAATTCTTAATCAATTCAATTAGCTTGAATCAAACATGTTAAAGCTTGACTTGAGTTTAAAATGTTCAAAAACAAATTAAATTTCTCTCTCAGAGAACCCTGCGCTTGTTGGTTTAGCTCAGTTAACTCTTTGTTTTGAAGCCAATACGAATTAACATTTATAATGAGATTGTATAGAGGTTCAAGAAAACCCTTCTAATGGAGCAAATTATTCAAAGATACAAGAAAGACAAAAACATTTGCAAATGGGAAAATGTTATTTTAGAGAAGAAATTGCTATGATTAGCATTGGCTACCAATCATAGTAATGTGCAATTAATTAATTTAAGTCGTGTCGTAGTTGGACATTCTCTCGTCTTGCCTATTTCACAATTCAATAAATAAATAAATAATAGTACTCGGATTCTACTTTTTTAGTGAATTTATGGCATCTGGCTTTGGAATTACTTGGTTTTGTGAATAATATACTCATTTTAAGGCCTACACAATTAAATTTCTTCGGGGGTAATGTTCTTGCTTTGCTCCCAATTCAGTGAATTCACTCACTACCCGTATAAAAGTTTTCCAAATGGTGAAAAAAATATCATTATGTGTTTTAATGTAAAAATACATCTAACGTGACTCTTAAATAAATTCGTGACACAACTTCAATCCAATGGCGTAAATGATTTGTCTAATAGAAAGTATACTAAAAGAAAAAAGAATTGTCTAATTTGGGTTTGACCCACTATATATTCAAAGTTTAATTCTGGCATTTCAAACCCACAAGGACCGAGGTGTAGCAACTCGTGGATGCGAACTTTCAGCTCGTAAACTTGAAACTTCAGCTCAACGAAGCTCATTATACGATGTACTAAATAAATCAAAATTCAGCTAAGGGATGACTTAGAAGATGAACACTATTATGATGTAAAAAATGACAATTGAGTGCACCAATGTGTCTTTTGAAGTTGGTAGATTTTGCACGACAATTATTGCAGACTTTGTGCTCCAAGAAATTAGTTTTTTGCCTTTTCGGATATTTTTGTTGCCCGTAAATACCCCTACACAATCTGAAAATGAAGCACAAAAAAACCCCCAATGATTATCCAAGGTTTCATGCATTTGGAGAGCAAAGTTGAAGGCCACAGTCTAGAATCTATTGTTGTCGGCATAGAGCCAAGAATCTCATCTCCACCGTTCATAATGTACAACAATATGTATTGAATGTTATGTCGAAATGTCATCTCGCTCCGACGGTTATATTTCAAGAAATAACCTTCACACGAAGACTGTACATATTTTATGCGAGAAAACAATAACTTCTGTTCATAGTTTATTTACTACTCCAAATGACGTCAAAACCCAATGTCCAATGTTCCCAATTTAGTAACCTTCCATATAAATGTGACAACCAAATTTCATCTTGATACGACGGTTAGAAATGTCGCAGAGACTTCTGCACTCTGACTAGTTTGCAGACATATTGAAATCCAAAATTTATTTCACTCTCATCCTTTGAGTATTCTATTTGTGGCTTGTGGAATCAAAATAGAGCAAATTATTGTCCAAGTTCGTTCCAAAAAAGTAGAGCCATGATCGAACCACGTTCAAGCCACTCGTTTATGGCTATTTGCAACCAACTCTCCTCTTACTATTTTGACTCAAGAAACAGTAAGCGAGTTTATGTATTGTTTTAAAGGCTTGAATATATTTTAAAATTCGATCGATGTACTATATGTTTTTATGTCTTGACTTCATTTGCCTTTGTTCGTTTCGTTCTAGTAGTTTTTTTCCGACCTCCACAGAGTAGGTATAAAACTGTGTTTTGGTCCCCACACAATGGGTATAAAACCTTGTCCTGGCCCCCACACAATGGTTTTAAAATTGTGTATCCGGCCTCAACCGTTAGAGGAATAACATATATGAGATAGTTCGACCATAGATAATGAGATGATTTTCAGTGCTCTGCTATGATCTATTCTAATTGTTATGTTCCGATATTTTATTCAGATTCTGTTTTTGTTTTGATATAATAAGCTTGAAATATGTCCAAGTTATCTATTGAACTTTTAAAATCATGTCTTTATGTATAAATCTTGTTATTTTGATAATCGATATGAGTGTTTCACAATACACTCACATATCTTACTTCTCTCCCCAGATAAGACTATAGAACAAGTGAACGGTGAAGAGCGAGAGACGTTCTGGGACTGGTGATGGAATTGAAAATTTGAAGATCAGGCACCGTTTAGCTTCAGTACTACCTTCCTCTCTGTTTCACTTCCACAATTATGAGATGTAAATTTCTGATTTTCAGTTGTCAATGTAAATACAATATTAATGTATGAAAATGACTGTTTTGGCTATCCGTTTTGCTACGATACTTATTGTTATCAAACAATGTCGGACGTCTATACACATTGATCTTGAGACATGACATTTAAGTGATATCAGAGCCGTCAGGTTCATAATCCAGTAGAGATTTTGATATACAAAACTTGAATTTTGGCAAAAACCTAGTAGAATCTTATTTGAATTGGCCCGGGAGTAAAAATCTCCATGAAAATTCCCTTCATCATGATGTCACATTCGAAATCAATTGTTTAGTTTTTCGAAATCGTGTTTTTTCATTTTTGGAAATTTTGGATATTCAATAACTTCACGTAGGAAACTCGAAGTTCGATTCCGCCAATTTTATAAACCTCATGATGTAGGCTTTCCGTCTATATCGAAATCTCCAAATTTTCTATTTAAAAAAAAATAGAAAATCACTTTCAACACGTAGAATTTTATGAAATTGTATTACGTAAGAAGGAAACAATTAGTATTGACTTATATTCTAGGGAATATACCTATCTGAGATAAGGTGATGATAATTTATTTATGAAATCTGAGATAAGAATTATTTAAGTTTTTGGATATTCAAATATAGAAGTTGATTTTTATCGATAATTAACGAGTGAACATTAAATTTGGGATTTTAAGCACTGACTTTAAATATGTAGAATTTTGGAATATCTTATTTAAAATAAAGGTAAGAAACAATATCTTCAGGTTTAGAAATTTATATTATTTTGCGAAAAAATATTTTATTACCTTGTGTAAATAACGTAAGTTAGAGCATGTTAGGCTCATGATCTTGATAAAAACAAGATTTAATAAAAGAAAAAATATTTGAGAATTAGTTTATTTCGTATAAAGTTGAATATAATTTTATATTATAACGACTAGGTTATAATTTTGGGATTTAAGTCAATTGGTTTATATTGAGTTAAGTTAAAAGATTTTATATTGGTTTTTAGATAATAATCGTGATGATTTCAAAATAGAATAAAATCAGTATCAATACATAAATTCAGTGCCAATTTGTTCAAATTACTATGGTGGATTTCGACGCCATTATGAAAATGGATTGGTTAGCCAAGAATCATGCAATGATAGATTGTTGAGATAAGAATGTTAAACTATGAACCCCAAACCAAGAATAAAACATATATCATGGCAATACCAAGGAACAGAAACCCCCCATTTCAGCTTTCCAGACTTGGAAAGCCATGAAGTCTGATGAATAGTCTATCAATCAATGGTCAATGAAGTTAAAGAAGGAATCGAGCTCTAGCTATAAGATATTATAGTGGTGTGAGAATTTCCGAACATTTTTCGGGTAGCGTTACCTGCAATAATCTCGGATCGCGAAGTAGAATTCGAAATTTACTTGATACCCGATCCTTCAACAATATCAAAGGAACCCTAACGAATGACTCTAGCTGAATTCAATAAGCTAAAAGAACAACTCTAAGATCTTTAGACATGAAGAAAATCAGACCAAGTGCCTTGTCGGGGAGCTCAAATCTTATTTGTAAAAAATAATGATGGAAGTATAAGATTGTGTATAGACTATAAAGAACTCATAAGATCACAATCAATAACAAATATCTTCTTATAGGGATGGAAATTTTTTTAGATAAAATTAGAGGCGCTATGGTCTTTTACAAGCTCGATATGAGGTCAGACTATCATCAATTAAAAATCAAGGCAGATGATATTTCTAAATCAATCTTCAGGAAAAGATATGGACACTATGAGTTCAGTAATACCGTTTGTCCTGACCAATGCTTCAGTGGCATTCATGGATCTCATGAAGAGAGTGTTCAAGACATTACTCAAAAAATTGTGGTGGTACTCATGGATTACATTCTTGTGAACTCACCAAGTGAGGAAGACCACAATGAACATGATCTTCACATCACTCTGTAAACACTCAGAGAAAAAGAACTATACTGTCAAATTCAAGAAGTGTGAATTCTGACTAAAAAAAATCACTTTCTTGGGTCATATAATCTCTGAAATGAGCATATAAGTAGACTCCAAGAAAGTAGAGACAATCATTGACCGGTCTCAACCGAAAAATGTAACAGAATTTTGATGCTTTCTGGGATTGGCTGGATATTATAGAAAATTGTTCAAGGATTTTTTTCAAAAACTATTCATTTCACCTAGATCACACAAAAAATCTAAATTCAATTGGAGTGAATAGTGTGAGAAAACTTTCAAGATAATGAAAAAGAAGTTTCTATACTAGTAATAGTACTCCCAAAGAAGGAAAAAGTTTCACAATTTACAATGATGTAAATGATGCGTCAAAAAGAGGAATGTGATGCGTACTCATGCAAGTTGGGCAATTGCTCACGCGTCATGACAATTATAAACTATACAAGAAAATTACCCAACAAAGGACATTGAATTAACAACAATTTTATTTGCGCTAAAGATCAGGAGATACTATTTATAATGTGTCAAATGCGAGATATTTACCGATTGCCAAAGTATCAAATACTTATTCATGAGGCAAAGACGGTAGATAAAACTCTTGAAGAATTACGACCTAACAATAAACTATCATCCCGGTAAAAGAAAAAAAGGTTGTTGATGAGCTAAGTCAAAATGACACAGATAAAGTAAACTTAGCCTCTCTTTTGTTTGACTAGAGATCCATGGTTTTGTCCTGGTTTCGAAAAAGTTTTCAAGAAGCCATGGGACTAAGGTCACTCTCAGTTAAGATTATCACCCTCAAACGATGGCCAATATGAGACTATGATACAGATTCTTTAATATATGTTGAAAGCGTGTGCCCTAGAATTCATAAGAAATTGGAGTGAACATCTTTCCCTGATTGACTTCACTTAAAAAAATAATTATCACAGGAGCATTGGAATGGCTCCATAGAGGCTCTATATGGACGAAAATGTTGATCACCCTTATACTGGGATAAGATGGTTGAAAAAACTATCATAGGACTTGAACTTGTCCAAACAACAGTGTACAAGGTAGCCATCATCAAAGAGAGACTCAAGGCAACCCATAATCGACGAAAAAGCTAGGCTGACTTAAAAAAAAAGACCAGTATAATTTGAAGTTAGTGAAGAAGCTTACGTGAAAGTCTCACAAATGAAAAGAGTTATCATATTCAACAAGGCGGGGAAATTAAACCCCAGATATGAAGGGCCTTTAATTATATATAAAGTTGAACACTAGCCTACCATCTAGACTTGACACCAAATACGTAAAGAATACACATTGTATTTCGCAATTAAGGAACTACATACCTGATCCGGGCCAAATTATTGAAGTTGAGCTATTTTGGACCGAAATAATTTTTGAGTGAAGAACTAAAGAATGAAGAACTCCCTATCTATATAGTAGACACCAAAGATTTCCATACGCTGAAATACAATATGGTTTAACTATTCTAAACGAGAGGCAACATGAGAGTTAGAGGAGAAGATGCGAACTCAACCCCTACCTTTTTTAAGACCAAGCAAACTCAAATTTCGTAAGTTTCGATGACGAAATTTCCAATAATGCGGGAAGGAAGTGATGACCCAAATTTTCACATCCGAAACCTCAGCGAGCTCAAGACAAGCTCAAAATTATTCCAATTCAGCTTGTTAGAGCTCAAAACATTTCAAACTTGCAAGGACCGAGGTGTAACAATTCGTGGATGCAAACCCTCAGCTCTTAAACTTAAAATTTCAGCTCAAAAAAGCTCATTATATGATGTTATAAATAACTCATAATTTAGCTAAGGGATGAGCCCCATTATAGTGTAAGAAATGATCATTAAGTGCATCAATGTGCTCTTGAGTTTGATTAGATTTTTTTACCACAATAATGGAAACCTTTAGGCTCCAAGGAATTGATTTTGAATACGTTCTCAGATGGTTCTTATGTCCTATAAATACCCCCACACAATATGAAAATGAGGACACAAAATCCCAAAAGACTGTCCAAAGTTTCAATCATTTCTGAGGCAAAGTTTAGGGCGACATTCCAGAACCTATGGCTGTCGATACAGAGCCAAGAATCTAATCTCCACCATTCAGAACATAAAACCATATGTATTGAATGTTATGTCCATATTTGAGCTCGATCCAACGGTCCAGGAAATGGTGGAACATAAAACCATATGTATTGAATGTTATGTCCAAATTTGAGCTCGATCCAAAAGTCCAGGAAATAACCTTCACACTAGGACTGCACATATTTTATGTGAGAAAATAGCAACTTCTGTTCGTCATCTATTTACTACCCCAAATGAACTGGAAACCTGATCTCGATTGTTCATAATTTAGTTACCTTTCATAATAACCAACCAACCAACCAAATTTCATCTTGATCCGAAGGATAGAAATGTCACAGTGACTTCTGCACACTGAATGGTTTGCATACATGTGGAAATCATAAATTCCTTCCACTCTCATCGTTTGAATATTCTCTTGGTGGCTTGTGGTGTACCAAAATAGAGTACATTATTGTCTAAGTTCGATGAAAGAATTCAAGCTACGAATGAACCACGTTCGAGCCACTAGAAACCATTCGTGTACGCCCATTTGCAACCAACTCTTTTCTCACGCTTTTGATTAAAGAAACAATACGTGGGCTTATGTATTGTTTTAAAGGCTTGAGTATGTTCTAAAAATTGAATGATGCATTATATATTTGTTATTTATTCGCTTATTTTGCCTTTGTTTGTTCCGTTCTAATTATTTTGTGGCATGCCTATCAAGTTTTGAATCCGAAAAACACTGATTCCAATTTGAAGTGATGAGAAAACTGACAAGTTTTGTTCTAGCCCCCACACAATGGGTCTAAAATTGTGAGAAGAAAATTGATAAGCTTTGTTCTGACCCCACATAGTAGGTATAAAACTGTCTCTGGCCTTGCCATTTACAGGATTAACATATAGAGGACATTTCGACCATGGATAATGAGATAAATATTAGTGTAATGCTATGTTCTGATATTTTTTGATTTTGATTCTGATTATGTTTCTTTTCTGATATGGTCAGCTATGTTTTGAAATTTGTTCAACTTATGTATTGAACTTTTAAAACTCTGTCTTTATGTATAAATCACGATATTGTGGTAATCGACCGACCCCCTTAGTTTTCTCCCCGGATAAGACTGAAAAATAGGTTAACGAGGAAGAACAAGAAATGTTTTGGAGCTGGTGATGGAATCCACATATGAAAATCAAGCACCATGTAGCTTCAACATTAACTTCCGTTGTATTTCACTTCTGCAACTATGAGATGTAATTTTATGTTATCGATGTAAAGACAATATTTATGTATGAAAGAGAATGATTTTAGCTATTTGTTTTGCTACGAGGCTAATTATTATCAAATAATGAACATGAATATTTATACGCTTTGATCTCGGAGCATGCCAATATTGATTATTACCCAACAAAAGATTTTTAGGGTACCCTAATATTATCGAATATAATGTTCTACATGGTATTTTAATGTAATATTTCTTATGTTTATATGATCAATTATATATTCTATGGATGTACATGAATACGTATATTTAATTCAGAGATTTGAAATAAGACGTTTCTACTTCCTTGTATCCTTGAAAGATATTGGTAAATGCATGAATGAATTTTTCCTTTAATAAAAATCCAATTTTAACAATATATCTCCTTGATGACCCTCTCAATGTAATGAATTATATTGGAGATGGTTAGTGTTTTTTAAAAAAAATTGATCAGAGTTAGTTTTTTTAACTATCCATATGTCTAAAATTTTGGCCCGTTATGTCATTAAAATTGAATTTTGGCTATGTATCTTCTTTTCTTTTTTGGCAATTTTATCTTTCTTTGGTTGTTTTAGCTACTTTTTTGTGTGTGGATGGGAAGTTTACTCGATGTCATTTGGAAAAATGATAAAATTGTCAAAAAGGAAAGATAACATAAAGTATTGAAATTTGACAATGTAAATAACCAAAATCATAAATAGACAAATGTAAAATAGCAAAATTAAATTCTCCCTTTATTTTACAACACATATGTATGTTTTCATGATTTTTTTTCACTTTGTCAATATATAATGTTGAAAAATTTCATTGTCCGTATATTATCTAATACAGTGATTGCCACTCGATATCTATATTTCTATATAATTTATAATATTTAAATTTCGTTTTTACTATCATTTATTCATTTTTAACATTTGATATAATTACAAATGTTCGATTATACACTTATTATACAGATACGCACTCGATGAGTGAACACAATCACGTTTAAAAATTATAGGTCCTTACTAAAACTGGATTATCGTTACAAGTAGAGTTGGAAAGGGAGCGGATGAAACGAGTGGAAAAAACTATCAATCCTTCCTTTAGAACTAGGGATTGTAAAATATATCTATATCTTCCATCCGCTTCCTGAAATAGGAGGCTTACTCAGGATAATAGGCAAAAACATGATAAAATATGACAACATGAAGTGTAAAATACCGTAAAAAAGCAAAAGAAGTGTAATTAAGCTGAAGATTTTTAGATAAAATTGTAAGTTAATTCTAAAATTTTATTTGAAATATTTTATAATGTAAAATTTTTAAACAAAAATATTCTAAAAGCACCAAAATTTCTAATGAATGTAGATAATCTTATGTCAAACGAGGCTATGTCACGCCCCGAGATCGGGGTTAGTCGACATCGACGTTGTTTATTAATCACACAATTAAAAACAATCAGCCTCGTAGCACAGTATAAACCGAAAACCAGTTTATTCCATAATTCTCAAACAAATACCAATGTCCTTACATCTGAAAAGAATAAAATGCGGAAACGTCTTACAACTGAAATTACGAAAATTCGAAATTTAAATACTACAATTCTCGAAATTTTAAGCAATTCACCAGCCCAGAATTGTTCAAATTCCTCCTCTTCGACCTGTTCTTCGGATTTATCTGGGAGGGTAGAGTAAGGGGTGAGTATTTTGAGAAATACTCAGCAAGCGGTGGCCGTTCGAGTACAAAATAACAATATGCATAATATTTCGAAAACACATAACTTGTACAATATTCACATCACATGCATAACATTTTCCAGACACTGAGATTCCTCAACTTTCTATGGTTTACTGATATCAATCCCTAATTTTTACTTCTCTAAGGGGACGAGGCCGAATCGGTTATATCCCCAACGTATGAGGGTCATATCATGGTTGGAATTCCTACTCATATCGGGTTGAATCCTCACAGTGTCAAAACATAACTCATGCCAAAACTCGTAACCAGAAGGTGGTAGAAGAAGGACTGTACTCGACCGAATCTTTTAAAAACCGAAAATACATGCACCAAAAATTCAAAATTTAAAAGAAGTCCACTTACCTTAGACGTTGTAGAAAAAGACGTGAGAAAGAGAGGTCCCCTTGCACTGAAATTTTCGAACCCTAGCTTCGGGTTTGGACTGCAGCAGCGCTTCGCTTCTTCGCACACTGAGAGAGCAAGCCCTCGAAAATCCTAAGAAAACTAGGAGAGAAACTCAAAAATTTGGAGTAGAGAATGGTGTGATTTTCGAGATACTAGGCCCTCCTATTTATAGGGGTTGGCTGCTATCCGATCGTGTATCATCCTGCGTTTGAATTCTGAATCAAATCTGAATCTAAGATACTTATAAATTTTTTATCCTTGATCCTGGATAATATTTCGGTAGACTTTTTATTTCCCAACATAATAAAATTATCTTTCTTAAATCCCAAAAACTTCCCTACCTAAATCCGAAATTTAGTGGTATTTTCCACAAATAAGATTTTGATTCCCCCCCTAAAATCCTGGTAGTTAAACTTTTACATTTTTCTCAAGCCTGTATTTTATATCGTGCAGACTCTTCCCTATATCTACTATTTTCGAAAATCCTATGATATATTCTTCAAGATTTTGAGATCCAAGATTAAGTTATCTTCTTGCTTAAATCTTTATCCAGGTATAATTTTGTATATCTCAAATATTCTGTATATCTCCAACCTTGATAAGAAAATATTTCATCTTAATTAATGGGATGAGCATCCAAGATGGTACAATCCTAGTACAATTTAAATCACTAACCTAGTACAATTTAAATCACTAAAATATGATCACGGTCATATAAAATTATGGGTTTTACATCCCTCCCTCCTTAAGGGAAGTTTCGTCCTCGAAACTCGGGTCGGCTTGGTCTATGAAGAGGTACGGGTACTGGTCCTCATCCTTTCTTCTAGCTCCCACGTGGCTTCTCTTTCCGTGTGGTTAGACCATTGCACCTTGACGTAGGGAATGACTCGTCGCCTTAGTACTTGGTCCTTGGTGTCCATGATTCTGATGGGAACTTATTCGTACTTCAGCTCTTCTCCCAAGTTACTCTCGATCATGAGCGGTTCTACTTCTAACACATGGCTTGGATCTGAGATGTATTTCCACAGTTGGGACACGTGGAAAACATTATGAATGCTAGACATGTTTGGCGGCAGTGCCAGTCTGTATGCCAGTGTGCCCACTTTTTCCAAAATTTCAAAGGGTCCCACGTAGCGGGGGTTTAGTTTCCCAGCTTTACTGAACCGAAAAAATCCTTTCATAGGCGAGACTTTTACGTAGGCTTTCTCGCCAATGTTGAATTATACTGGCCTTCTTTTCAGGTCTGTCCAACTCTTTTGTCGGTCTTGAGCTGCCTTGAGTTTCTCTCGGACAACGGTAACTTTGTCTACTGTTATCTGCACGAGCTCGGACCCTATTACTGCCTTTTCACCCACTTCATCCCAATATAAGGGTGACCGACATTTCCTTCCATACAGAGCTTCATATGGAGCCATCCCAATACTTCTGTGATAGCTGTTATTATAAGCGAACTCGATCAATGATAGATGATTGCTCCAATTGCTACTGAATTCTAGGGCGCATGCCCGCAGCATGTCTTCCAGGGTTTGAATTGTTCTCTCGTTTTGGCCATCGGTTTGAGGGTGATAGGCCGTGCTAAGAGTAAGTTTTGTTCCCATGACCCCTTGGAAGCTCTTCCAAAAACGTGAGACGAACCTTGGGTCTCTGTCGGACAGGATGCTCACTGGTACTCCATGAAGTCGTACGACATTGTCCATGTACAGTGTAGCCAACTTGTCCAGATTGTAATTCATACGAACGGGTAAGAAGTGTGCAGATTTGTAAGTCTATCCACAATTACCCATATTCCGTCCTGACCTTGTCTCGACTTCGGCAACCCTACCACAAAGTCCATGGAGATATATTTCCATTCAGGTATCTCCAAAGGTTGCAACAGTCCTCCAGGTCGCTGGTGCTCTGCTTTGACCTGCTGACAAACTTGGCATTTAGCGACAAATTCTGCCACGTCTCTTTTCATTCCGTTCCACCAAAAATTTCCCTTATGGTCCCTTGTCATCAACTTGTAGATCTTGAGACTTCCCGATTTCGACTTGCTCCTTAAGTTTCTTTAGCTCGGGATCTCGGTCCTGATTTAACTTGACGGTCTCTTGCAGACATGTCCGAGCGGAGAGTGAAGCTAGAGTGATCTTGCCTCCATTTTTACGACTCAGAGCATCGGCCACCTTGTTCGCTTTACCTGTATGGTAACTTATAGTCAAGTCGTAATCTTTCAGTAGTTCGATCCACCGCCTTTGCCTCATGTTTAGTTCTTTTTGGGTGAACAAGTACTTGAGGCTCTGGTGATCTGTGAAAATTTCACACTTGGCGCCATAGAGATAGTGCCTCCAAATTTTCAAAGCAAAGACAACTGCTGCTAGTTCAAGATCATGCGTAGGGTAGTTCTGCTCGTGCGGTTTCAACTGCCTTGATGCGTAGGCGATCACTCTTCCCTCTTGCATGAGTACGCATCCCAGACCTTCCTTAGAAGCGTCACTATAGATGGTGAATTCCTTATCTTCAGTGGGTAAGATTAGTACTGGAGTGGATGCGAGCTTTTCTTTTAATGTCCGAAAACTTTTCTCGCAACCTTCGTCCCAAATGAACTTGGAATTCTTCTGAGTGAGTTTAGTCAGTGGTATGGCAATTGAAGAAAAACCCTCGACGAACTTTCTGTAATAACCTGCCAGTCCAAGAAAGCTCCTGATGTCTGTGGCGTTCTTCGGCTATGGCCATTCTGTAATTGCCTCGACTTTCTTAGGGTCCACTGATACTCCTGCTTCGGAGATCACATGTCCTAAAAAGAATACACTCTTCAGCCAGAACTCACATTTCTTAAACTTAGCATAGAGTTCCTTTTCTCTCAGAGTCTGTAGTGTAAGGCGGAGGTGTTCTTCATGCTCTTTCTCGTTGGAAGAATAGACGAGGATGTCGTCAATAAACACTACTATGAATCGGTCCAGGAATGGTTTGAACACTCTGTTCATAAGGTCCATGAAGGCTGCAGGCGCATTGGTCAGCCCAAAAGGCATCACTGTGAACTCATAATGCCCATATCTTGTTCGAAAAGCTGTTTTGGGGATATCTTCAGCCCTGACCTTCAGTTGGTGGTATCCAGTCCTCAGATCCAGTTTAGAAAAGACCGCAGCTCCCTTAAGCTGATCAAATAGGTCGTCTATTCTCGGGAGAGGGTACCTGTTCTTGATAGTGATCTTGTTCAGTTCTCTATAGTCGATGCACAATCTCATACTCCCATCTTTCTTCTTTACAAAGAGTACTGGTGCTCCCCATTGGGACACACTTGGTCGAACTTGCTTTTTGTCCATCAATTCTTGGAGTTGTTCCTTTAACTCTTTGAGTTCAGCTGGCGCCATCCTGTAAGGTGCTTTCGAAATCGGTGCTGCACCAGGGACCAGATTAATTTCGAACTCAACTTCGCAGTCCGGGACTATCCCTGGGAGTTCTTCTGGAAAAACATCCGGGAACTCACATACTATTGGGATGTCTTCTATCTTCAGTTCTACTTCTCCTTGCACTTCGCTAACCATTGCTAGGTAGATATCTTCTCCGGACTTCATGGATTTCCATGCTTGGGAATCGGAAAGGAGTGATTTTCGTTTCTTGGATTTACCATGAAACACGACTTCTTCCTGACATGGGGTTCGGAGTTTGACTCCCTTTCCTTTACAATCTACTATCGCAATGTTTCTTGCTAACCAATCCATCCCTAGGATGATGTCAAAATCGACCATGATCAACTGTATCAAATCGGCGCAAAAAGGCTGATTGTTGATACTAATTTTACAATCTCTGTAAATTTCGTGGGTTTCAATGGCCCTATTTGTAGGTGTGTCTATTCGAAAGGGCTCATTTAGTTTCTCGGGCTTACATCCTAACTTCTTAGAAAATCTCTTAGACATAAAAGAATGCGTAGCACCACAGTCAAATAACACATAAGCAGGTACTTGCTGAATAAATATGGTACCTGACACGACGTCGCTTGCGTCGTCTGCCTCCTCTTGCGTGCAAACACCCTGGCATTGGGCTTATTCTCCTTTGGTTTGTTGGGGTTATCTCCTGCATTCGACCCAGTTCCTTTGTTGGGCCCTGCTGGTTGGTTGGCGGAAGTAGGACATTCAGAAATTCGGTGCCCTGGTTTCCCACATCCGAAGCACGCGCCACTGGCCCTTCGACATTCCCCGGTGTGTCTGAAACCGCATTTTGGGCACGGTTTGGGTCCTTGGTAGTTAGTGGCTGCTGAGGGTTGCCCTGAAGAAGGTCCGCCTGATTGGTTGGGTTTCCTGAACTTTTGACCACTCTGAGAAGACTGACCGATATGTGGACGCTTGTTCTTATTCTCTCCCTCTCTTCTACGGATATTTTCAGCTCGGATAGCTGCGCCCATAAGATCTGAAAAATTAGCGGGCTGATAAACTGCTAAGGCCGACTAGATTTGGCTGTTCAATCCCTTCTTGAAACGGTGCAGCTTCAAAACTTCGTCCGCCATGATTGCCGGAGCATACGATCTAAGGGCATTAAACTGAGATGTGTACTACAGTACTGACATGTCTGGAGTTTGAGTGAGATTTTCAAACTCACTTAACTTCTGCAATCTGACTTCTGTCGGATAGTACTGTTTTTGAAATGTTTCTCGGAAGTTTCGCCATGTGATTGGTCCAGCAGCGATCATAGCTGGCGAGACTGCTTCCCACCATTTAGCTGCTCTGTATTCCAGGAAAGGCACAATCACATCCACTTTGAGTGCCTCGGGAACTTCCAAAGCCTTAACTGAGTCTCGACACTCTTTAGCCAACTTTGGCCAACTTCGGGATCAGCGTCCCCTCTGAATATCGGACATTTGTTCTTTCGGAGGGACTCATAATGAAATTTGATTCCGTTCGGTGGTGGTGGTGGAGGTGGTTGATTGGCGTTCGGGTTTCCCAATCCTTGCAGTGTTGTGGCCACTATGGTGGCTATGGCCATAAGGTCAACTTGGCTTAAGCCCACTCTGGGAGGTGGATTTCCGCCAGTATTGGGATCTTCGTTATTGTTGTTGCGGTGGTTGGCGTACTGTGGGTTTCGATTGTTTCGTGGAGGTCTTTCGGCCATTTCCTACAAATGTAGAAGTTCTAAGAATTTGTTGTACGAGTAGGATTCATGCAGTAGATCGTGCAGAAGTAAATTGAAATCAATGGAACAAATAAAATATTTTATTGATTTCTCAAGCAGAAAAAATAAATGAACATGACCAATCTAAATGAAATAAATAACTGTACTGAAGAAAACGTAGCAACAATGGGAATAAATTACTAAGAATGGTTCACTAAAACGCTCTAATCCGCAATCTCTCCGTTCCCCACGGCCACGTCGGGTGGGGCTTCTTCCTCCTCGGGATCCTCCTCCGGCACCTCCGGGTCTAACAAGTCTGCAAGCTACAACTGGAGACTTTGATTATCTGATTTCAACTCAGCAATCTCTTCACGGTGGAACAAAATCTTTCCTATAGCGTCATTCAACTCGTTTCTTGCATGTATACATTTTGCTTTATTTTTCTCGATGAGCTCTTTCTTCTTCACTTTACCTTTGTCTACCTCCTTGGACAACCTTTGATTACCCTTAGACAACTGCATAATCATATTCCATGATTCTTCAATTTTCTTCTTGTCCTTTGGTCGTGCTTCAGACAATTCCCTGGTGCGTCGATCCATTTCCTCCGTAGCCCGCTTGGCTTGACCCACTGCTATGACTAACGAGTCTCGAAGCTCGGAATTATGCTCCTTAGTGAGCTCGAACATTTGAAAGATCTCGTCGAACCTCTTCTCTGTCGCCTCCAGTTTGGTAGTCAAGTTTTCCACTTGTTGCCTTCGCTCGAAATTATTAGCTCTCAGCCTTCTGATAGTCTTATCCTGGTTTTCTAGGGCCAATTCCTTTAAACGTATAGCCGCCTGAGTGCGCGTGCGAGGTCGGTGATTGTCCAACTGGATCATCTCCTATGAGTAATCGGGGCTACTTTCTTACGGGCAGTGACACGCATACCAGCCATTTCCTGGAAACAATAAAAAGGAAATGCTCAGAATATCATAAATAGGACATAATAAAAATATCAGGGTCATATAGAGTCAAGTATATAAAAATAATTAAAATTTTCGAAAATTTTCAAACATGGAAAGTTTTGAGATAGACATATGGATTCGAAACATATGTCGAGAGGATTCCAGAACAGTTGATAGAATCGAATTCGGAGTTTTCTTTGAAAAGTTATAGGGATTACGAAACTTTCCTAAAACGGCAAAAACGAGGTTTCGGAGGCCTAAACGAAGGATTTTCGCGATTTTGACCCCTACCTCACGACTTTAGGGTGGTGAGTATCGTTCGTTGGGCCGTTTTGGAGGGGATAGCGTCGGCCTCGAGTAAAAATTCCACAGAAGATTTTTTTTTTCGAAATTCGATTTTTCCCACTCGGATTATGAACCTGGCGGCTCTGATACCACTTAAATGTCACGCCCCGAGATCGGGGTTAGTCGACATCGACGTTGTTTATTAATCACACAATTAAAAACAACCAGCCTCGTAGCACAGTATAAACCGAAAACCAGCTTATTCCATAATTCTCAAACAAATACCAATGTCCTTACATCTGAAAAGAATAAAATGCGGAAACGTCTTACAACTGAAATTACGAAAATTCGAAATTTAAATACTACAATTCTCGAAATTTTAAGCAATTCACCAGCCCAGAATTGTTCAGATTCCTCCTCTTCGACCTGTTCTTCGGATTTATCTGGAAGGGTAGAGTAAGGGGTGAGTATTTTGAGAAATACTCAGCAAGCGGGGGCCGTTCGAGTACAAAATAACAATATGCATAATATTTCGAAAACACATAACTTGTACAACATTCACATCACATGCATAACATTTTCCAGACACTGAGATTCCTCAACTTTCTATGGTTTAATGATATCAGTCCCTAATTTTTACTTCTCTAAGGGGGCGAGGCCTCGGTTATATCCCCAACGTATGAGGGTCATATCATGGTTGGAATTCCTACCCATATCGGGTTGAATCCTCACAGTGTCAAAACATAACTCATGCCAAAACTCGTAACCAGAAGGTGGTAGAAGAAGGACTGTACTCGACCGAATCTTTTAAAAACCGAAAATACATGCACCGAAAATTCAAAATTTAAAAGAAGCCCACTTACCTTAGATGTTGTAGAAAAAGACGTGAGAAAGAGAGGTCCCCTTGCACTGAAATTTTCGAACCCTAGCTTCGGGTTTGGACTGCAGCAGCGCTTCGCTTCTTCGCACACTGAGAGAGCAAGCCCTCGAAAATCCTAAGAAAACTAGGAGAGAAACTCGAAAATTTGGAGTAGAGAATGGTGTGATTTTCGAGATACTAGGCCCTCCTATTTATAGGGGTTGGCTGCTATCCGATCGTGTATCATCCTGCGTTTGAATTCTGAATCAAATCTGAATCTACGATACTTATAAATCTTTTATCCTTGATAATATTTCGAAACCTAGATATCCCTCCCTTGGATAATTTCGAAATATGCCTTGTCCAGCCTGAAAAATTTCGACTTTTGTGTCTAATTTCCAATATTCGGTAGACTTTTTATTTCCCAATATAATAAAATTATCTTTCTTAAATCCCAAAAACTTCCCTACCTAATTCCGAAATTTAGTGGTATTTTCCAAAAATAAGATTTTCCAAAACTCGTAACCAGAAGGTGGTAGAAGAAGGACTGTACTCGACCGAATCTTTTAAAAACCGAAAATACATGCACCGAAAATTCAAAATTTAAAAGAAGCCCACTTACCTTAGATGTTGTAGAAAAAGACGTGAGAAAGAGAGGTCCCCTTGCACTGAAATTTTCGAACCCTAGCTTCGGGTTTGGAATGCAGCAGCGCTTCGCTTCTTCGCACACTGAGAGAGCAAGCCCTCGAAAATCCTAAGAAAACTAGGAGAGAAACTCGAAAATTTGGAGTAGAGAATGGTGTGATTTTCGAGATACTAGGCCCTCCTATTTATAGGGGTTGGCTGCTATCCGATCGTGTATCATCCTGCGTTTGAATTCTGAATCAAATCTGAATCTACGATACTTATAAATCTTTTATCCTTGATAATATTTCGAAACCTAGATATCCCTCCCTTGGATAATTTCGAAATATGCCTTGTCCAGCCTGAAAAATTTCGACTTTTGTGTCTAATTTCCAATATTCGGTAGACTTTTTATTTCCCAATATAATAAAATTATCTTTCTTAAATCCCAAAAACTTCCCTACCTAATTCCGAAATTTAGTGGTATTTTCCAAAAATAAGATTTTGATCCCCCCCCCCCCCCCAAAATCCTGGTAGTTAAACTTTTACATTTTTCCCAAGCTTGTATTTTATATCGTGCAGACTCTTTTCTATATCTACTATTTTCAATAATCCTATGATATATTCTTCAAGATTTTGAGATTCAAGATTAAGTTATCTTCTTGCTTAAATCTTTATCCAGGTATAATTTTGTATATCTCAAATATTCTGTATATCTCCAACCTTGATAAGAAAATATTTCATCTTAATTAATGGGATGAGCATCCAAGATGGTACAATCCTAGTACAATTTAAATCACTAATCTAGTACAATTTAAATCACTAAAATATGATCACGGTCATATAAAGTTATGGGTTTTACAGGCTATAGGGAAATCGTGAAAGTAATATTAAAAATAGGCAAAAATTTGTGTGAGACGGTCTCACAGGTCGTATTTTGTGAGACAGATCTCTTATTTGGATCATCCATGAAAAAGTATTACTCTATGCTAAGAGTATTATTTTTATTGTGAATATCGGTAGGGTTGACCCGTCTAACAGATAAAGATTCGTGAGACAGTCTCACAATAGACCTACTCTTAAAAATAATAATGATAAAGAGATAAACTTATAAGCCAAAAGTTAATCATTGTTATCATTTTGTTACTAAGTTAATTTAATTTAAAAACTTCCAGAATATTCTCAAATTATTTTGGATATAGTAAACGCCCTTTTGCGTTGAAATTCTTTCATTACCCCAACTACTAAACAAATCATTTGATTCTTCGGAGGGAATCATCGGAATAAAATAAATGACAAAACTTTTCGTTATCCGCGCGTGATTTTCTCACACATATTTTTATATCATTTTTGATGTTTGACTTAAAATCAGTTTAGCGTTTTGCGTTCATTTCAGCTTAATTTTATTGAAATTCGGTGGGATGTTAATTTTATTTATATAAAAATGATTTCGATAAAAAAAAATAGTAATAGATAGTTAACATTTAAGAAAATACTATTACTGTAAATGTCAATGTTAGAGCTGCCAGGCGGGTCGGACCACCCTGGTCAGACGTCAAACGAGGATCGACAAGCCCGCCCGCCCGCCAACTCGGCGTGTCGGGAAACCCCGAAATCAACCCGCCAAAAAATTGGTAAAAATTGGGAAAAAAAATAATAAATATACCATTATAAATAATATACAAATTAATTTAAAAATTCGTCAATTATATATAAATCATTATAATTAATGTAATTTTTTCAAAACTTATCAATCATATATATATATATTATTCAAATAATATAAATCTTTCAAAATTATTAACCATGCCTAAACTATAAGAAATAATAATTATAATATAATTTTAAAAAAATTGGCAGGCCGGCTTTCCTTGATCTGCGGTCCAAACGGGCCAGCCTATTTCGACCCGTCTCCAAACCGACCGCTGAAATCACAACCGAACCCGTTTTTTTAGCGACGGAGTGATTTGGTCCGACGGGTTAAACCTGAACTGATGACATCGTCGACACCTCCGATTTCATGTTTTAAATTACCTTAAAATAAATATTTTATAATAATTAAAATCATTCTTGTTTTTGTTATTTATTATTGTTTGCTGCGCCAACTCCAAAACAATTAAAAAAAATTTAAAGATTGATTAATAGAATAAGTTATGTGGTCGTAAAGTCATAACCGACAATCACAATAATGCATCTTTCTCGCAGTCCGAACAGTGACAAATTTGTCAACACTAAATGTTCCACAAACCAAAGGTTATATTAATCGTACAATTAATAAATGATTGACTAAATTTTAAATTGGCTGAATTGGAATCTTTATCCACCATTTGATTATTTTATATGCAAGGAAAAAAACATATGCAATAATGGACGTATACGACTTATTTTTAATCGTTTGATAGATAGGTGGTGATTAAAAATTGTTAGATATCCACGTTGGTCTTATTAAGTGTTTAAGAGTCGTATATATAAATTTGAACAATACTCTCTTCTTGAGCTAGATTTTAGGGTACGATCTTAACATGATCTGAGAGCCTAAATTCATCGTTATATGTTAGACTGTCTTTATGAGATATCCATTAATATCTTGGAAAATTAATATTCCAAATGTTTCGTTCCTGTAGTGAGGGGGTGTGTTTGTAGGGCCAAATACTTGTGTTTTACCAAAACCTATAACTGATAATAATAGTTTTGTAAGGTCCAAAAATACGATAACGTAACCTAACTGTATGCAAATCTAGGGAAAATGAAAAATGACTAATTAAATAGTTTTAATTGCATAAATTTAATGTGGTGTGCATGTTTAAAATGTACATTTCTACATGAATGCATAAAACTGTATTTTAAAGAATATTCGAGACCAGATCGAGGAACGGAGACCGTAGTCCATATGAGAGAAAATATTTTTTTAAAATAATTATTTTTAATTGTTTAATATGTGATGTATTTTAAATGGAATTTTCGAAAATGAGGTGTTTTACACGCCGAGTCATATTTTAAACCAGTATTTGATTCCCGACAAAAATATGAACTTTTCGAGAAATCGACTAATATTTTCACAAACTTTCCTAAAAAAATATTTTAATGATCCTTTAATGAGATTAAAGGACCAAATATACTAGGTTAATGGGCCTAAGCTTGCACCTTATGTTTTAATTAAAATAAAAACCCTAAAACCCTACCCTCAAACCCCATAACCCACAGTTTTTGAAGGAAATTCAGCATAGGGTTTTCTCTACATCGACGTCCTCGCATCGCAAGCCGTTTTTCGTGCGTAATAAAAACAAAGGCACGCCTTAATCTTCTTTTTTCTCATCTATCACATCATATTAAAAACCAAGGTACGGAGCCTTGGGTCGGGGATCATGTCCGGGATTTGGGAATGGTCGAGATGTGGTGTCCCGAGTCAGGGTGGAGAGCCCTGGGCTTATTAATAACCAAGGTATGGAGCCTTGGGCCTAAGATTATGTCCCGAAACTTGGGAATGGTCGAGGTGTGGTGCCCGAGCCAGGGTGGAGAGCCCTGGGCTTATTGTAGGACCGATTGCTTACCGCTTTACCAAAAGCTATAGCTTGTAGTAATGGTGCAACTCAAATATTTTAAACCGCACAGCAGCTCAAGCATCACGATTCGATCGCTCTACCAAGCAGAGATTATTATTGCACCCAACAATCTCCCTCCCAATAATTGCACTCCTTGCAATCAATGGGAATAGAACCCATGACCTTGGCTCTGATACCAATTGTAGGACCGAGTGCTTACCGCTTTACCAAAATCTATAATTAGTAGTAATGGTGCAACTCAAATCTTTTAAACCGCACAGCAGCTCAAGCACCACGATTCGATCGCTCTACCGAGCAGGGACAATTATTGCACCCAACACTTATAAATAACCAAGGTACGGAGCCTTGGGCATGGATTCATGTCCCGGGACTTGGGAATGGTCGATGTGTGGTATCCCGAGCCAGGGTGGAGAGCCCTGACCTTATTAATAACCAAGGTATGGAACATTGGGCTAGGGATCATGTCCCGGGACTTGGGAATGGTCGAGGTGTGGTGCCCCGAGCCAGGGTGGAGAGCCCTGTGCTTATTAATAACCAAGGTACGGAGCCTTGGGCCGGGGATCATGTGCTGGGACTTAGGAATGGTCGAGGTGTAGTGCCCTGAGCTAGGGTGGAGAGCCCTGAGCTTATTAATAACCAAGGTACGGGGCCTTGGGCTGAAAATCATGTCCCGGGACTTACAAATTAATAGGGGCTTTGTATCTCTCGGGTTTAGATATAATATTCCTACACTTTCTGAGAAGAAAAGAACTTTCATTATATCTTCAATCAATAAGTACATCTTTCAAACAAAATACTTCTTTAAATGAAATACATTCCATGGTCGCTTGAGAGAGCGTCATTGAGCATCCTCTAGATAAAAAGCTGAGCTAACTTTCCGAGTTATTTTAAAAGAACCTTCCCACCGAGCTTCCAATTTTACAACATCTCTGACTGGATTGACTTTTTTCATCACCAGATCCCCTATTTGAAAGTCTCGGATTCGGACTCGCTTGTTGTATGATTTCATAACCCGGCCTCGGTAAGCTTCCATTCGAATCAGAGCATGCTCTCTCTTATTTTCTACTAGATCCAATTTCATTGCCCGGCTTTGATCATTGTCATCTGAGTAAGATTCTACCTGGGGAGAAGATTGCCCGATTTCAACCGGAAGAACTGCTTCAGAACCATATATCAGATTAAAAGGAGTCTCTTGCGTAGGTGCTCGAGAAGTAGTTTTGTATGCCCAGAGAACACTAGGCAATTCTTCCACCCAGTCTTTTTCTTTGCCCTGTATCCTAGTTTTCAAGGCTTGAACAATAATTCTGTCACCACCTCTGTTTGACCATCTGCTTGAGGATAGGCAATTGAAGTGAAAGAATGAGGGACTTTTCATTTCCTGGCACCAGGCTGTGATCTCTTTTCCGTGGAACTGCCTCCCATCATCCGAAATTAGTCTCCTAGGAACTCCGAATTGGCATACAATATTCTTCCACAGAAACCTAAAAACTTCATGCCCAGTAATCCTTGCCAAGGGCTCGGCTTCTACCTACTTAGAAAAATAATCAACTGCTACCAAAAAAATTTCTTCTGGGCCCGGGCAACTGGAAAGGGACCAACAATATCTATACCCCACTGGTCAAAGGGGCAAGATGCCTAGATGGGCTTCATGATAGTTGTCGGACTGTGCTGAAAATTTGAATGATGTTGACAACCCTCACAAGCCCGGACCACTCGAGCGGAATCTTGGCTAATAGTTGGCCACAAAAATTCGGCAAGCATTGCGTTCCAGACTAATGCTATTCCTCCGAGATGATCTCCACAACACCCTTCACCACATATAAGCACTTTATTAGAGGTCCCTGAAATGATCTCATGTACAAGATATTATTTAAGAGAACAAACCTGGGAGCTTATCTCTTGATCTTCTGAGCTTGAACTTTATCTTCAGGTAATTCATTGTGTACAATGAACTTAATCAGGGGTGTCATCCACGAATGCTCTGGTGCTGGAAATGTCTCTTTTTCAGTGGAGAGTATTAACTTGCAAACGTGAAATACTTCTCGGGTATTAATTTCTGATAAATAGCGATGCGGTAAGTAAAAAGTCACCAACAGTGTACACGTTTCACGACGTTGGTCGCACACGTCAACTTAAGGTATTACCATATGGTGACAATGTCCGGGCATCACGAAATGTATTTTTCCGTTCGATTTTGAATATTACTGTAATTATTTGGCGGTTCCCATCTATGGCTTCTTATTTGGTGCATCTTTATTTTGCAAACCATAGAGTTTCTTCCGGTGCTGCCTCCTCATCTTACATCTTCATCCTAGATATGATTTCACAATTAGCCGCTCAAAATCAGCCTTCACCACACTCATATTTGGATATATAAATTTGTTCTTCCAAAAAAAAAAAAAAAAACAAACTCATTAATACAATGATTCTTATTATTATACAAATAAAATAACATAAGGTAACTTTCCAAACTTACATAAAGAGGATGAAAGATGAGTTGTTTTTCAACCAAAATGACATCGTCCCAAGCCGAAATATGAGGAGATATTGTATCTCGAACTATTTGAGCTATCAAGTTATTAAATCATTTTTCAGTTTCTCCAACACCCACCCTTGCATACTCCTCAAATTTAGCCTAAAATTTATCATATTTTCACTTTCTCAATGCCTTCTCGAGAACTTTACTACAAGACTGTCCTCTCCATGTTGTTTGTCTGCATCCTCCATCTCTTCTGAATCCACCTCTCCAATACCAAAACCAATAGCATTCAAACTAGACATCCTTTAAAAAAAATTAGTAATATGAATAAATGAATGACGTTATAAACCATGGAATAAATGGACTATAGCATAAAGAAAAGATAAAAGATTGCATTCAAACTAGCACATACCACTCTGCCTTAAAAGATTGCAATCTGGAATTTTTTAACAATGTCCATCCTGGAGTCTCACGTGCTACAATTTATTTGCATTAATAATTTCTCTTAGACTTAGAAAAATGAATTCAAATTTGCTCCTTAATCTTTTAGAATTTTCAAAAGCTGTCTATGCATAATTATAAAAAATTTCTTACAAGTTGATCAAATTTGAAAATTTTGTTTCTCATTCCAGCTAATGATGCTAAAAAATCTGTAGGTTTTAAAGTGATTTTGGTATGGTATTTGCTTAACATATTGCCTCTATTTATAGGCTACCCCATGTGAGTTGAAAGGGTGCCATAATGGCCCTCTTTCAATGGTCATTATACACATTTTTATGAGAAATGAAAAACTCTTAATTTCACTACAAGAAATTTTGCATTTGACGACACTGACCAGCGTCGCAATATGTAAGAAAAACATATCCCAGAATATTTCGTGACACAAGATGCTAATTGCTTCCAGGCAAATGTCAATCTTCCCTTAGGCGATGTGGTAAGTAAAACGTCACCAACGGTGTACACGTTTCCCGACGTTGGATGCACACATCAGCGTAAGTTATTACCATTTGGCGAAAATGTCGCGAAATGTATTTTTCGGTTCAATATTTTAATATTATTATAATTATTTGGTGTGCATCTTTATTTTGCAACCCATCGGTTGCTTCCAGTGCCTCCTCATCTTACATCTTCATCCTAGTATTGCTCTCACAGCGAGTTGCTCTACTTCTTCCTTCACCACACTCGTCTTGAATATATAAATTTGTTCTTCCAAAAAAAAAAACTCATTAATATATAGATTCTTATTATTATATAATTAAAATAACATAATGTAATTTTCCAAACTTACATCAAAACGACCAAAGATGAGTTGTTTTTCAATCAAAGAGACATCTTCCCAAGCCTTAATACGATGAGATATTGTATCTCGAACTATTTGAGCTATCAAGTTATTAAACAATTTTCCAGTTTCTCAAATACCACCCCATGTATATTCTTCAAACTCAACCTACAATTTATCATGTTTTTGTTTTCTCAATGCCTTTACTACAAAATTGTCCTCTCCATGTTGTTTTTATGCCTCTTCCATCCCTTTCGAATTCACCCACTCCAATAATAGAACCATTAGCATTCAAACTAGACATCCTGCAAAAAAAATAAGAAAAATTATTAATAATACGAATAAATGAATGACATTATAAATCATGGGATAAATGGACAATAACATAAATAATAGATAAACCGACATTAATATGAAAAATATATTTATTATTTTTTCAGATGTTGTGTCGTTATTTCATTTTCAATATTATCATCCTCATAAATTTCAACAGTACCATCATCGTTTTCATCATATTCTTCTAATGTGTTGTCTTCAAAATCGTCATCATCAACTAAGGCGCCTTCTGGCGGTTCTATGGCAACTGTAACTCGAATTTCTGGCGCTGAGGCGCCATGTCTGCTCAACTTAATACCAAAATAGGCGCTAAGGTGCCCGAATTTCTACCAACCAGAATATGGACGTCGTGGATCTGATGCAACTTCGATTTCATGCATCGAAATTGAGGTTTATGACATCGATGTTGTTTAAAAATCACACAATCGTAAACAACAAGTCTCAGAAATACAGAATTTTCAAAACAGTCTATTTTTCTCTCATAAAATGAAATATGTTGTCTTTACAAATAAAAAGTAACATAATAACATAATATTTTACTGCATGTGAATGTAAAACATAATATATGAAAACGAAACTAAACATTGAAATGAAACTATACATTGACAATTGTTATATTTTTCTTCACCATCCTCAAAGCTGGATTTGTTTTATATCCTCAAAATTTTCCTCATTCTTATCTGAGAGGTGTTTGGAGTGAGTGAGTGATATAGTCGTCACTCAATAATTGGCAGAGTAAATCATCACAGTTTCAAAATCAATACATACTTAATAGTATATTTGGACAGCAAACGAAATAATTTTTGGATAACATCAGTCTGAACTTCAGTGATAAGTAGTAACGGTACTCATATTTAACAAATACACTGAAATAACTATGATCTTCATGGCTAAATTGATAGCCTCTTATATGTTATATATTCTAAGGAGTGAGACTAGTAATCATTAGTAAATTGATGCGATCGTGGTTGATCAAGCTCCAAAGAAGTCATGGGATTCGCTAGAGTTGCCAGAAGGATCTATAACGAGGGGACGAAGTAAGAAGTTCAAGGACTCATGGTGAGCTACCAAGAAAGGCCTACAAACATGATGTCCCGATCAAAAGGGTTTGGGGAGTATGACAACAAAGTTGGAGGTTATTGCAACATCATTCAAGTGATAGAGAATCAAAAGGACAATAGCATCTGTGCACCCGTGCGCGCAACACAGAAAAGTGGCACGGGACAGAAATTGACGAGTGCCGATTCACGCGCACCAGCGCGCCCCAACGCCAAATCTGGTGCACATGCGCTCTCCTTTCTGGCCTAAGTGAAGAATTACAGTAGATCGCGCATACCTACGCAAACTTGGGTGTACCCACGCGCACTGCTGCGAGGAAAAAAATTTGTTTCCTAGTTTAGAGTTCAAATATTTAGGGAACTTGATTATTGATATCTTTTGTTTTGTAAACATATATAAACGAATTTTGAGCATTATCAAACACATTGTTGAGTTTATACAAAAGCTTTTGTGAGTTTTCTCTCAAATTTTTCAAAGCGTTATTTTGTTCAAATAAAATAAACTTATCAAAGATTTAATATTTGTGCCGTTTGTCAATTGTTTTCATAGGAATTGTCAAGGATGAGTTCTTCGAAGGTTCGTTTGAATAACAGTTGTTTCAATCGTGATTATTAGTTACTAAGCTTCTCATAGTTTAATGATGAATGTCACAAACCTGCTTATTTCAAAAGATCGGGACAACACAACATTATTTAGTTCATCGAATCGAGGACGTGACTCCGTTTTGATCGCGTTTGCTTTTCGTGTAGATGGTTTAGATGAATATTATATTAAGGCTAAATATGGTGTTACAATATGAAAATTTTCGAGTCATATATCTTAACAATGGATGCATATTTGAGTTTCATGTACTGCGCTTTATTACATTAATAATTTCTCTTAAACTTAGAAAAATGAATTTAGATTTGCTCTTTAATCTTATTGAATTTTCGAAACACGTCCCTGCATGTTTGTAAAATTTCCTTGCACGTTGATCAAATTTTTTGGGTCTTCACAGGCGGTGCTTTAAGCACTTCACATAAGACATATGCTCCCAACACAGTGAAGAGGAGTGAGATCGATTAGAATATATGATTCTCGAAGTGGAAATGATGGAAGTATGAGATTGAGAGGAGGTCTGGACCATGAGAAGAATGATAGTCCTTTATTTAAAAATACATGAGAAGACCATGAATTTATAAGCTGGAAGATATCTAAATTGGTATGAGATTTTTTGGGTAAAATCCAAAAACAAATATTTCATGAGACTTAATCCTCGAAGTAGACAATATCATTATAGAGACACGTAACTTACATTACAACAAACTCTAATCGTATAAATAATAACTCACATATATATTTCCATGTCCACGTACAACTGGCGCGATCGATGAGCTGGATTAATAATTAAGGGAGGTGAATATTTCATTTTCCTTACCACATGAAATCAAAGACCGTGGCCCCTCATTTATTCATTTATATTTACTTATAATAAATGGAGATTACATATAATTAAAAAAAGGATTTGTGGGGTTTTGATGTTAGAAACAATTATCACTGTGCCATGTCCACAATGCCGAGAGTGATAGTACAATTATTACAACTATCTCCAAATCACACCACACCCATTTCATCTAATAAGAGGATCGATGCATTTGATATATTAATTCATTCATCTAATTGTGCAACTCAATTTCACATTAATTGTGCTCATATATATATAACAACGAATGTTCAAGAAATCAAATATATATATATATAAACACACACAATCTGTTCCAATGATTATGTAATACTTGAATTAGCGCCATAAATTTTGGTGAATGCAACAAAGACTCGATCATCGTATTCTTCGACAAAATAGTAAACAAAATGTTTCTTTGTTTCCTTTTTGGATAAAGTGAATGTCGACCTAGCTAGGCTTCAGCCCTATTTTGGGAAAATACACACACAGATAGGGGTGAACAAGATTTCGGTTAAACCGAATCAACCGACCGAACCGAGCCAATTCGGAAATTCAGTTCGGTTATTTCGGATATTTGGTTTTCAAATAAAAAAAAATCGGTTATATCGGTTAATTCGGTTCGGTTACGGTTTTCAAAATTTTGAAATTGTTTAACCGAATTAACCGATATTAAAAATACTATTATTTAATAAATTTTTATCATTTATCAATTTATATATATATATTTAAATTTTTAATTTTAAAATCAACCCTAATTCTAATCTAATTCTAAACGCATTGGCTTTCTCGTTCTCACTTCTATATTCTCTACTCTTGACTTCATCCGCCGTCCACCCATCTCTCGTCAACGTTCGAGACGATGATCGCCCATGTTATGTTATTTATAAAAAAACATATATTAATTGTATTCAAACAAAACTTATACATTTGTGATGTATGTGATTTTATATATTTATGCATTTGTGTAGACTGTAGTGTTCAAGAAAAATTACACATATAATTAAAGTTAAATCACAATTTTTTTTAAAAGTTAATCGGCTAATTCGGTTAACGACCAAATTAACCGATTTTAATTCGGTTCGGTTTTCACCAGTTATGAAAATTATTCGGTCGATTCGGTTATGGATAAATATTTCGGTTCGGTTATGGCTAATTCGGTTCTTTCGGTAACTGAACCGACCGAATGCTCACCCCTACACACAGATGACAATTTGATGAAAAAAATCGGAAGTCTTATTGAGAGATGGGGCTATATATATGTGCTATGCTTCCGTGGGTAATAATCGATGGACAGCTTTAAAATATACGGTTTGACGTGAAATTTTATGAGATCCACATGATTTAACGATGATGGATACACCAGGGCGAAAAGTCCCCAATCAACCTACATTGGGGATGCATGGACGAAGTTGCAAGTAATTAATTTTTTAGCACCGACTGTAATATTGATGTCTTATTAGTTCCGTACGTACAATTATTATCCACAAATAAAAATGGCCCCCTGCTTATTGTTCTTGATTCATTATATATATATATATATATATATATATATATATATATATATATATATATATATTGGTAAAATTATAAATATTCAGTCCTACAACCGATATGAGAGAGTCAATGACGTGTTTGATTCTCGTATATTCCAAAGAATACGTACAGTTAAATGAGAAAGATTGTTTAAGGGCAATAATTGTTTCTGCTACGAGAGCAATCAAAATGTAACATTTCAGCTGTTGCACGGTTTGAAGTATTAGATTTCTGCAATTACCTTCGTCATTAACTTTTGGTAAAGCGACGAACGTTTAATCATATATAATCAGTTGCACAACTTACTATGAAATAATAATAATAATAATAATAATGGGATAAGTGGACAACTAATTGACAAGAAATGTTGATCCTTTTTTTTCCTCATCTCAAAATTCATTTAATTTAGTCTCAATTACAACTAATGAGATAAATGGACAACTAATTGACAAGAAAGAGCAATAATCCTTCAAATAATGTTTTACACCTAATGTCTAATCCTTATGAGGATAACTAGTCGTTTTAATTGGAGTATAGCTTTTGATAAAAAGGTTTTGCCAAAATGTATAAATGTGTAAAATTATACGGGTCGAGATTTTCGGGTTTTTTGCCAGCCCTAATTAATTTCACGTTTTCTCATAAATGAAAATGATATTTTTATTACATTATAATGCATTATATATAAAGCAAAAAGGGTAATAAAAATTTATGTTTAATAAAATGATATTATTTTTATTTGTTTTCATTTAATTTCTCATGCATTCTATATAAAATCTGATGTAATATTAGTTTATCATAATTTCAGACATTGACATAGAAAGATTTTTGGTCAAGGGTCTTCTTTGTTTTCAACTCTTGAGCATATATACCCTGAAAATATGTACGGACAAGAGTGTGTGCACTCAAAATTTCGAAACATAGGGATTTGTATGCTCAAGATATGAAAATACGAGGAATTAATATATCATTTTTATGTGGGCTTTTAACAATCTCGATATTTAATTGGGGTGATGTATGCAATTAACCCTAAATGATATTTTGACATTAAAAGAAAAAAATTATATAAATAAGCGATCTCAAAGTTTCAATTAGTAATATTTTTTTTCCTAAACAATGAAATATAATTAACTTGAGATGAAACAATGAAGTATTGTTTTGAAATGAGAATTAAGTATTTTGGACATAAATGAAACTCAAAATTAAAGAATCGAATATTCAGATAATATAATAGAATCTACCAAAAATATTGGCCTGCAAATTTGTCATTTGAAATGGTCCTTTCCTCCAAACAAAGCCCATGAACAACGTAGGCCAAATAAAAGGCCACAAAATTTGGAATTGAACTTTTTGTTGTATATTGTTTATTATAAAAACCGAGAGCCTATAAAATAAAATTTTCTATTGAAAATAACACTCGATCAGAATTTAGCCCATTTCTTCCATAAGATCTATGATTAACATAACATAAACAAGCTCTGATGTTCGAGTTGGTAGAATAGATGAAACCAATGATCATGAGATCCCCGTCAACACTTCGTTGATAAGCTTGTTGCACATAGTTATCCACACACTGAAAGCTAACGGATGTGGATTCCATCAACAAACAAATAAAAATAGCATGAACGATTAAATTAAATTCGAAGTTATTAATTCGATATGAAAATCTTTCGGAATAGCTAGTGGAATAGAAACAATCTGCAGCAAATATTTTTTTAAAAAATGTGTTACTTAATTGAGTTAAAATAGATTTAAACATTTCTATCAGTCAACGCATTAGTGTACATATATTGAAGTCCAAGATAAATTAGAATAGGATTTTTAAAAATAAATATTCTTTAAAACTTTATGATACAATAAAGTTATGGTGTATGTTTACTTCAAACGAATTATTACAATTTGAGGAATAATAATTAGTTGGAAAATTTGGACACATGAATGTATTCTCAAACTTCATACTAATTGGAAACCGTGAAAACTTAAATCGAATTATTATAAATAATTGTTGGGTTTGAATTAAAAATTATAGATGAAATCTTTCAAATTATGGATGAAACTTAAATTTAAACCGTGGAAGCATTAATGTCAAACAATCCATTAAAAAGAATATCACAAAAATTTTTGTGAAACCATCTCAAAGAAATTTTTTGAGACAGATCTCCTATCCGACTCGACCAATGAAAAATTATTATCTTTTATGCAAAAACATCAATTTTCGCTCTCAGTATGAACCAAGTCGACTTATCTCATGGATAAAGATCCATGATATTGTCTCACAAGAGACATGCCCAAAGAATATATAACAATGTGCTTGTAGAATATAAGTAAAAAAGAATAAAAAATGTCAATTTAGTATAGAGGCTCGACGATAAAATGTTTACGCCCCATCTTTATATTTATATTTTTGGTTAATTGAACATATATAATGTTAGATCAATTAAGTTTTAGTGGTTTAAAAAGAGACCGACTGAATTTAAGAGGATGACTGATTTACTAATTTATTTTAAAAAAAATTGGTTTGAGAAGCCTACCGAATCATAAATAAAATCATCAGGCTTCTCATACAAACACTCCATGGAATTTTTCAATTTTCTCTGAGTTAAGGATCAGAGACTAGCTGAATTATCGGATAAAATTTTCCGTATTTTAACAGTCTAATTCCATGACCGCTACTCTCAATATACTATTGCCAAAAAGGACAATGACGGGGAAAACTATATGACCAACGATTACTTTATTTGGAACGGATATCATGCTTGATTTTACCGATTGTTAGATCAAAGTCTATAAATAGAGGAAGATATCAGTCAGTCTAGCTCTCACATTTCTGAAAAATTTCAAGCATTCTCAAGCTTTCAAGAGCCCAACTGATAAAAGTTTTATCAGTTAGACAATGTGATAAGTCCCACTGAAGTGTAAAGTTGCGAAGTTTTTTAATTGTCAAAGTCTTTTAGTGAAATCTTTCCACAAAAAGAAGAGGTGAAGTAGGAGTATTGAAGTCTCCGAACATCCAGAAACAAACTTGTGTTACTTATATTTTATTTAGCATTTTCTTATTCAATATCTGATAGCCTAATTCTATTACCTTAAGCCATTCTTTCAGTGTCCAAACCGTATCAGTGAGTCTATTTTAACGCAATGATATATTGTTGGCTTATTGATACCTAAGTGACATTTCAGTGTTGCTAACCTAACAAAAATATTTTCAAAATTTGTTGATACTATTTATTTACCCCTTCTAAATAATCTTTGATCCTAACAAGTGGTATCAAAGAAGGTTAATTCTTGTCTCTGAACACTAAACTCTAATAGCCTCCTTCAGTAAAATTATCATGTTCTACAAAAATGACTTTGATGATTGGAAATCAGGATGCAAGATCATTTAACTATACAAGATGATGATATGTGGTATGTTATCACATATGGATCAATGAAGATCATGAAAGCAAAAAATGACATTGCCATTTCTGATAGTGCTCCTCATATGATTGGAAAACTAAGAATGTTGTGGACCGATGAATACAAAAGAAAGGAAAATCTGGATAATATTGACAAAAACATCTTGTATAAAACATTGGACATGAATAATTTTAGCGAAATCAAGATGTTCTCCACTGCCAAAAATATCTGGGAGAAACTGATGCAGATGTGTGAAAGAAACGATCAAACGAAAAAACAAACTATCTCTTCCGATCCAAAAATTTGACAGTATCAAGATGAAAGCCGGGGAGCCTATGTCAGACTTCGATTAAAGAGTGGGCAACATAATTATTGAGCTGAGTGCTCTTGACAAAGAGAATGGCAATCGTGAGATAGCTTTGAAAGTAATGAGGCACTTCCGAGAGAATGAGATGTCAAAAAATGGTCATCGTGAATCAAAAGACCTTAACAAGCATGAACTGTACGATTTTTTATCAGATCTTAAAGCATATGAATTTTAACTTAAGTCGAGAACTGATGGTGAATCGACTACCAAACATATGATGGCTCTGACATCTACATCCATTGATCAATCTGTCTCGAAAGAGAAGTTACCTGAGTAGTTAAGTAATGATAAAATGTCACTATTTGTGAAAAATTTAGAAAGTTCCTAAGGAAGAATCATGAAAATTTCTAAAGCCCAAACAGATCCAATCACTACACAGAAGGGTCAACTAATGAGGACAATGTGTATTTCAACAGTGGGAAAGTCGGGCATTTCATTGTCGACTAAGAAAGATGAGAGAAGACCAACTGATAAATAATTTTGATCTCATTACAAGAAAAAAGAGGTCGAAGGATGACAAGAGGTCATTTAGGAAGAGAAAAACTGGAAGGTACTGTGGCCGAGGAAGTAAGGCCCAGTAGGCAGAATCTGATTCCGACTCATCCGAGTCAGAAAGTTCCACTTGTGGAAGTGATTGAGATGCAATGCAATGCCTTATGGCTGATGCAGAGCTGAGATCTGTCAGTGAAGAGGTATTTGATTTTAGCTCAACTGATTTGACCAAATATGATATCATCACTGCACTTCATGACATGATAAATGAGTACAATAGACTTTCTCAATTATTCGAGGAATTCAAAGCAAAGCAAGCAAGAAAACCCAACTGAAAGCGATACAGAGTCTAACTGGGAACAGCCAGGTGAAGTGCTATGTCTTAACGCAGAAGTTGCAAAGCTTAAAACTATTGAAATATTATTGATTGAGCATCAACAACTTATGTCTAGAACATAAAATTAGATGAACTGGTTAATGTTTGGAACAAGTCTTCAGTCAGTCTTGAGAAAATTCAGGAGCTCCAGAAGCCATCTATAGACAAAATTGGTCTTGCCTTAAGTAGTATAGCAGCTTCACTGACAGCAGCACTCAATCAAAACTGAACATGTGCAAATGGAAATACATCACTTTGTTAAGTCTAATACGATAAATGAACATGAGGAGCCAAGTGTTTAAATTGAGAAATCTATTGAACAGATGAACAAGGGCGGAAAAGTTGGTATTAGTTATGAACCCGAGAGTTTTAATGCTAAGCCTAACTGGTCTGGTAACAGATTAAGTTCGGCAAGGCATAACTCAATGAGAGGTAAGCTCTACCAATACTACACCTGCAAGACTGTTCAAAAAAGATACAAGCAGACCAATGATGATAGAAAGGTAAGACAACATGTTTTCAATACACATAGAGCACCACACACATGTTTTTTTACAACCATTTCTGAAGAAACAAAGTGGTCGACCAGTCAGGTTGGTCAAAGTGTGGATTCCTAAGAGATTAAACCCATTTGGATCCAAATAAGATTTTGTACCGGTTGATTTAACTTGTGATTGAAGATCAATAAACAAGAAGGCTGAAGTATTCAGTTTGGTACTTGAACAATGGATGTTCGAGGCACATGACTAATCAAGCCCAAAAATTGACTAATCTAATCAAATTTGAAAGACCCGAAATCATTTTTGGTGACACTACGAAGGGCAATACTATGGATAAGAGTAAGATTATTCATTAAAAAATTGTGATTAATGTGTATTACTTGTTGAGAATTTATGTGAAAATATGATCAGTACCGGCCAGTTTTGTGATAATGGTTATTTGGATGTATTTCATAAGAGTGACTGCTTAATTAAAGATGTAGATAATTGAACTTTGTTAACTGTGTTAGAAATGATAATAATTATGAAATTGACTAGAATAGTGATTGTCTAGCCTCACCATCTTATTTTTTGTTATTAATAATGATAAACAATGGTTATAACATAAAAGATTGAATCATCTTAACTTCATATCAATAAATAACATGCATAAATTAAACCTTGCCGATGGATTACCTGTCATAGAATTTGTTAAAAATCATGTATGATAGCAAACTAAATAATAGATACTTAAAACTACTGCATATGGATCTATTCGGTCTATACATGTAATTAGTTTAGGGGGAATACGATATACACTTGTTATTGTTGATGATATTTATAGATTTATATGGGTGATTTTCTTAAGTGGAATATATCATATCAATATTCAATTGATTAAATTTCTTAAACGTACTCAAATGGAGAAATCAGTCTTAGCAATCAGGATCGGAAGTGTTAGCGGTACTTAGTTCACTAACAAAACTTTGGATGCTTATCTAGCAAAATAGAGAATATAGCATGAGTATTTTGCAACTAAAACACCTCAAGAGAATGAAGTAGCTGAAAGAAGGAACAAAACTATGAAGGAAGCTACAAGGACAATACTTAATAATCCTGGTGTTTTACAAAGATTTTGGCTAGAATAAATTAACACCGCGTGTTATACACATGACCGATCCATAATCAACAAGAAGGCTGGTAAAAATTCAAATGAATATAGAATTAGAGTAAGCCAAATCTTTCATATTTTCATGCATTTGGTTTTAAAAGATATATCCATAATAATGGTAGAACTCAACTGTGTGTATTTGATGCTAAATATGATGTTGATAATTTTCTTGGATAGCCAACAGTCAGCAAATCTTATCATGTATTTAATAATATATCATTATATTTTGAAGGGACAGATCATGTTGTTTTTGTTGCAATCGAATCGATTGAGGATCATACTAACCTAGTTGATCCGAGCAATCGGATGCAAATTATTGATTTCGTATATAACAACAAAGATGAAATCAATGTTAAAAAAAGATTCACCAATCACCTGAACCAGAGATCTCAGATCAATTAGTCAAACAAAGAAATGAAGAATATGATAACCAAACTGTTTTGAATCAAGCTGACTTGAACTAGACTAATGATATCCAAGTCAATGACAACCAAGCTGATGAGGATAATCTAACTAATCCTAATTCGAACAATGCTGATGTTAATTCACTTTGACCAAATTAAAAATGGAGATCCACCCTCACTGGTGATCAATAACCCTTCAGCATCCCTCAAAACTAGACAACAAATGATATATAAATTATTATAAAAGTTTTCAACAAGTTTCATAATCTTTATAAATTTATTTAATACAGGTCTTTAGGACTACAAGCTAGCCGCAAACACTTGTAATGCTAGTGAAAACTTAATCGATACATTTACCCTAAATTGGGTACATCGATTTCAGCCATTTTACGTGAAAATCTTGTAGATTGTGGAAGAAAATTCAAACATTTTGTTGGGAGCGATCATAATTTAATGGTGTAAAATAAATTTGATTGAAATTAATAATCATGTATATAAATTATTACACATTTAGTTTCTTATACCATTACAATAATGAAAATATAATTCTATTAATGCTAAATTGTCTATTTAACATGTCAGTATTATTGGATTATTTATATTTCACTCATACAAAAACGATACGAAAATCATATATATATTAGTGCTTTGACAAGTATGTTGTGTGTGTTAAATATAAATTTATATTAAGTAATTTTTGGTATGCTGTTGTTAAGCCACCAAACTTAAATCCCTACTCTTTAAGTAAAATAAGTGTAATAGTGAGTAGGATTGAATCCATGTGGAATGGGAGATTTATTTCTTTCCAGAAAAGACAATTAAAAAGGGGATTTGTTTGATAAAACTAAATAAAATACTAGAACTAATTTAGCATGCCAGAAGAAATAACTAATCAAAAGGAATAACTAATAAAATGTAAAATTTGATATTACCAAGCTTTGATTCAAGAGCTGTAACGCCCCGAAAATTTAAAGGTCCACGCGAACCACATGCATACGATTTATTAAATTCTCTTGTATTTTAATTAACTGTTTTAATTGCATTAATTAATTATGTTGTGCATATTTGCATGTTTAAAATATATTTTTCTACATTGTTGCATTAAAATGTATTTTTAAAAGGTTATTCGAGTTGCGATCGAGGAACGGAGACCAATTGCTGAAAATAGAAAATGTTTTTATTGGTTAATTGTTTTTAATTATTTAAATTAAGGGTGATGTTTTTTTTGATTTTTTGAAAATATGGGGTTTTGAGGTGATTTTATACGCAGGGACATAATTTTTATCGGTGTTGGTTTTTCAACAAAAATACAAATGTTTTGGCAACACGGCTAATAAATTCACAAATTTATTTAAACAAAACTATGATAATATTTTAATTAAACTTTAATCAAGCACTAATGTGCCTAATTACACTCTTAATGGGCCTAAGTTTGTTTAAGGGATTAATTAAGTATTTAAATTAAGTTAAACCCTCCCCAAACCATCACACCTACACGCCTCAATCTTTTACACAATTCAAACTCTCTCCAACAATTTTATACACGACACACACACTCAATAATTTGAAATAAAAAGTTTGAAGGCTTCAAGGAAATTTCCAGCCATGGATCTTCGTCGCCTGTTCTTCAATCGCCAACAGTTTTTCGTGCGTAAAATACGCAAAGGAACGCCATATTTCTTTCCTTCAAACATCTATCACATCATAATATTTATTTGAACACGTTTTGAAAGAAAAATAAGGCACACACTTTAATATTTTCGTATATGCATATTGTATGGTTTTAAAGACATGTATTTGGATCCAAAATTCAAGAAATTTATGTATCTAAGGTGCTGCCATGATTAGGAAGGGTTAGGTTTATGTTTTACACAAGTTTAAAGAGTCCTAATCACCCCAAAACGCTGCAAACAAGAGTAGAAGAAAGCTGGAACCGTAGAATAGAAAACAGCAAGTAGGGCCGTGAGTTCTGCAAAAAACATTCATGGGACGCGATCACTATGCATGGGGGCTTGGGGTTCGACCAGGTCTCGAGGGGGGCTGGAGCTGGACGTGGGTCAGGGTCAGGAAGGACCCCTGGCTCGCAGCTCTGGAGGAGTCCCATGCAGCAGGGACTCCTCGCGCGAGCAGTTTCTGGGGTTGCTGATAAAAGGGACTTGCGGCTGGCCTGGGGGCGAGCCAGGTGGGTCCTATAGGGTCCAAGGGAGTTGGTTAAGGTCTGGGCTAGGGGCTGGTGCGGCTGGGTTGCTACTGGCTCGAGGAGATAGAGGGAACCGTGAGGGAAGGCCATCAACCGCGCATGCTACTGTCATCTGGTTAAGTGCTTCGTGAGTGGGTTCTTTGGGCTGGGCTGGTTTCGGCGGGGTCTGGGCGGGGTCCAGGGATGGCTAGGGTCAGGTGGGGCTCGGTGGTTAAGGGCTGGTAGAGTCCTAGGCAGCTAGGAGTCCCAATAAATCAAGAACATCTCACGCACACAAATCACATGCAATTGGGTCGGTTTCAGGAGTGATGTGCGACTTAGAGGCTGGTTATATGGGCTGGGCTTGGCCAGGAGGGTTCATCGGCTAATATATTATTTATTTATGCAGTTACAAGCAATTAACCTTAGAAATATAGAGATAGTCGCTAAAATCCTTGTATTTTTCTAATTTAATTGACCAAACACAGGATCCAGTCAAAACTTTTCAATAATAAACTGGATATGATAGTGTTTTATATTAATTAAAAATAGTATTTTCGATTTGTGAATACAGTTAATCCTAAAATTTAACAATCGAAATAGCTACAACTGATAAATTTTGTTTCATCGATTTATTTAGACTAAATATGTTATGATTACTTAGGTACCAATCGTTCATGATAATTACGGATAATCCAATTCATAGATATGAGTAGAAAGTTATATGATAAATTAAATTTTCATATTAACCGACATACAACTTTCATATAATTAAATATAAATCAACAAATTTTTGACGAAACAAGAATATTAAATTAAAGCGCAAAAACATTACAGTGAGAAAATTGAAATAATATAAATATATCTTGAATTAGAAATAAAAAGCTTAGCCTAAGTTCTTGAGAAGAGATGAAAAAAATCCTACGCCTCGTTGTGTTTCACGTTGAAGAAAGTGAGGGAGAAGAGAAAATTCTCCTTAGTTTGTATGGCTTCTTCTCTTCTTCACGTATAGATGGTTAATTGGGTCAAAAGGAAAAGACCATTAACCAAAAGAAAATTTAATGTAGAAAATATCTCAAAAAACGAATATAGAGTTTTTATGGAATAAAACTCTATCTAGTATTCTTTATCCCAAAAACAACTTCTCTCGCTAAGAATTATTTTTAAGTCAAATACCATAGGACTCTAAATTTTGACATAATCTTAACAAACTTCGAGATTCAATCTTTGAAATTCTGTCAGCTTCAGTTTCACATACAGCAGAAGAACAGTTACAAGATACAGCAGAAGAACAGTCACAAGACGAGATCACGCCTTTTGGAAAATCCATTTCTATATTTTTTTTGCTTCAAGTCCTCCACAAAGTTCATATTGACAACTTTAATTGTGATATAAAATCACATTTTTAGCACATATTTATCCCAAGAGAAGAAAAATTCTTCCTACATCAAAAACACAAAAAAATTTGTATCAATTAAGCACGTCGAAAATGGCAATAATGAAAAATATGACAACAAAAATACAAATTATTACGAGCCTATCACTAATTTGAAAAATATATATTAGTAAATAAATAAGTATTAAAAAGAAATAAAAGAAGATTATAAACAATAAATAATTTAAAATAATTATAAAAATAAAATGTGGAGAAGTGCAACATGGTGGGCCCGAATTCTAAAAGGAAAGCAGCTACCCACCAGGGGTGAGCTGTAACCGATCCCCGCATCTGATTCCATCAAGCTGTGACTCAACACAGCTAAGAAAATACTCAAAATGTAATTGCTTTATCTATAGATTTTATTTTTTTTAAAAAATAATTAACTTTTGATGTATTGATAAATATATATATATATATATATTAAAAAAATATTCAATAAATATACCTCAATTCTATTTGTAAAATAGTCTCTATAGAAGAGAGATCAAAGCGAGAAAATCATAGAGAGCGAAGGTGATGAAAATTGAAAGTTACAGTGATATTTATTGAAGGCTTCACCAACTTAACGAAATAATTAATAGTGGAGGTTTCACTTTAGTATAGTACTAACATAATGTTGAACATCCTCACACATGTGGTATGTAGAAAAAAAATAAAGGAAAAAATATTTTTAAAATATTGAAATGAATGATTTTCTTATACATAATCCTTTTTTGAAATTGAAATGGTAGAATAAATTATATGATATATATATATATAGTTTTGTTATATTATTCATCTTCATGATCACCTCTGGCCACCAATAAGATGATATGCTGCAGATTCATCGTACACATTTATGTGAGTACCGATGAGATAACACTCACATATTAAACACAACTCACATAAGTGTGCACGATGGGCGTACAAAATGTCAATAATATATAGACTTTTGATATATTGAACACCCAATATATAAATTTACATGAATACTGCTGATGTGACGTCATATACATTCAATAGGTTTGCGATTTAGATGTTAGATATTTATTTATATATTTGTATTAGTTATATTATAATGTTAAATACCACATCTTATGAGTAACTACATTGTCCGTTTTAAGAAAAAATTTATGTGAGACGGTCTCACGGGTCGTATTTTGTGAGACGGATATCTTATTTGGGTCATCCATAAAAAATATTACTTTTTATGCTAAAAGTATTATTTTTTATTGTGAATATCGGTATGGTTGACCCGTCTCACATATAAAGATTCATAAAACCGTATTACAAGATACATACTCCCGTTTCAAATTGTTATCATACATCCGTTTCATAATCATAATAAAAATGAATATTACTTAATTCTTGTCTATATCTTGCATTTATAAAAAAAACGATGAGAATATATTTTATAAATTTAATATAATAATTCGATTAGGAAAAAATAAAGAAGTAACACGTGAATTAAACGTACACACAAAACGAACACCACACACCCGATCATCACCCGCAAAGTGGTATCCCTCCAGCCTCCTATAAACCCGTAGGCCGCCCCCATTTCACTTCTGCCCACACTTCCCTTCTCTTCAAGAAACATATCTCTCAGGCAAAAAAATGGCTGATGGAACCGCAACTTGCATCGACATTCTCGTCGCCATTCTCCTGCCTCCTCTGGGCGTCTTCCTCAAGTTCGGATGCGAGGTTTGATAAATTACTGCACCGATTGGGAACATTAATTTCATCGAATGTTTTGTTTTTGTTTTTTTTAAATGAGTGGAGTTAGTTTATTAACACGTGCGCAAAGTTGTTCGCAGGTTGAGTTCTGGCTGTGTTTAGTGCTCACCCTCTTCGGGTACATCCCCGGGATAATCTACGCTATATATGCCATCACCAAGTAGTCATCGTTTCGAGTTTCTATCCATCCATGGTAAACTAATTCCTTCATCTTCTATTCTCAAATATCAAACGAAATTTACATTTTGACTGCTAGCTCAACTATTATATCAATGTTATTTTTGTTTTTGACAGTTGAAGATGGCCAGGAATATCATCTGGAGTTTTCATTTGTGTTTTCCTATTGTTTTGCTAGTTCCTTCGTTGTTCTTCCTTAAATATTAGCAATGTTGTAATGTGACATTTGTTTATCTGGATTCAACCAATATTCGTCTTCACATCAACAATTTCTCGTGACACGTCGTCTAATTTTTTAAACCACAGCGTCACTCCAATGAAAAAGGAGTAAAATAAAATATATATAAATTTGTGAATTAAGACAGTAAATTGATCGATAATATGGTAAGAAACAAAAAATTTGCTAATTACAAGTCTGAAAATATATAAGATTGTGTAAGCTTTTTTTTTTTTTTTTTATATAGGAAGATATTTGTTTTAAAAAAAATTTACCAAGAAATTTCAGACTGCTTACAGTATCTTAAGCTAAGCTGTTTTTAATATTCTATGAACTCAGTTAAAAAGACTTTAAAAATCTTCTTAACAAATAATATAAAGACATCTTATAGCTAATTAAAATATTTTGTAAGTTTTTAAAAATCATAGAAAATTATTTCATCTCAACTCCTAAGACTCTGCAACATATACCCGAGCATTTTTCAGTCAATGCAAAGTGAGTTTGAATAAAATAATTTCACCGAAAGATTTTGAATCAATAATTTAAATTAATTTATTAATTTGGAGGGGTGATATACAGTAAGAAAATATATATCGATATCTTGTCGAAACTTTCGGTCTAACAAAGTTTTCGGTGTTAATAACCAGCTTATTGATTATACATTTATACCGAAATTTCGATAGTATATAGCTTTTTACACCAAAAAATTATATATTTTTTAATTTTATGACTTTATTATTTAAAAATATTATATATTTTAAATTTATATATATTGTTTCGATATTTTGGTATATTTCGAAATTTTTCAAATTTCATATGATTAACATATCGAAATATTCGGTATACCGAAAATTTTGATATTTGTTTCTCAACCCTAATTTGGATATGCCTCAAATTGAAATAGTTTAAAATTTAATTATCCACTGGTGTTCAAATCTTTTGATACATAGCATGCAACATAATAGAATGGAGTCCTTGATTCTATTCAGTTTGACTAAAAAGAAATGGAGCGGTTGATGACATTGCTGGAGAATCATTGACTGGATTCGCGGAGGAGGTTTTCTAAATATAGGTTAATTCTTGCCTATATATAATGAATAGGTTTCCTATTAAACAATGTTATTCGTCATGCGTATCAAACTGATACGTATTTACAATGAAAAATAATATTTTTGATATAAAAAACAAATTTTTTTTATGGATCGGACTGGATTGAAGATCAATTTTACAAAATTGATATGTCAGATAGTCTAATAAGAATTTTTTATGATAATTGTTATAAACTTTTCTTTAACAAAATTTTACAAATTTGTAAATGAAAATTACATAACCACTTTTTTAAGCATTTTGAAATAATACTATAATATAGGTAGATGCAAATGAAATATCAAAGGAAAAGTGTAATCGATTAGTTTATAATTTTTGTTATATTAGTATAAAGTTTAAAACTATCTCTATTAAAAAGTCAGTAGTATTCAAAATGTATCCCTAACATTCAGTTCATAATTACCGAGTGTACAACAATCAGTAATTGATAATCTTATTTTAAGAAAAACCATACGTTCAAAATACACATATAAATATATTTTATTTTGACATAAAATATGTATTGTAAAACTAAAGCCCAATTATAGAAAACAAGCATGTATGTGTGTGTGTATAGAAAATAAGAGTGCAAAATTTATAGATAGACGAAAGCAAAAACCACTCACATAAAGATGTTTCAAAAACACGAAGAACTTGCTTAATATTTCTCTAGTTGGCTGTCTAAACAGAAAGACTATGCTACTCGAATTGTACAACTAGACCTTGCCTTGATAATCTGACAGCACTCGAATAGAACTTCGACTTGGAAAAGTTTGAAGAATTTTGTTTCAACTTGAAGCTAGTGATGCTCGAAAAAAACTAGAGGTTTTAGAGTTATATTTCCTTAACACAGTGCCTCTATTTATATGATACCCAATGTGAGTTGAAAGGGTGCCATGATGGCCCTCCTTCAACGACCATTATACAAGTTTTTATTAGAAATCAATAACCCTTGATGTTGTGTATTCAAATAAGAAATAATGGTGCTTAAATGGCTTCAGTGGCTATTATATTGAGGCTGAAACATGATGTTGAAATATGCAAACTTTCGAGTTGTACATCTTTTCTGTTTCATGTGCTGCAATTTATTTGCATTAATTATTTCTCTTAAACTTAGACAAGTGAATCCAGATTTGATCTTTAATTTTTAGAATTTTCGAAACATGCCATATATTGATATAATTTTTCGTCTTCACATTTATTGTCATTACTAACTCTCATTTTCACGCATTGTTAGAGCTGTCAATATGAGTTGGGTTTTTGGGTTGCCCCAACCCGCCAACTAAATTAAGTGGGTTGGGTTCCTCCATAGGCTGGTCCATGCTAGTCGCGGGCTAGGCGGGTTGGGTTAGCCTACGGATTGGGAAATTATTTTTAAAAAAAATTATATATATATATAGATTTTTTTGTAGTGAAAGTTGTAAATTTTTTGTGATAATTATTTCAATTAATATATAGAAGTGTGAAATCAATAATTTAAAATTTTATTTATGAAATTTTTAAATTCAATTAATTTTATTTTTTTATTGGTGGCCAGTCTAACTCGCAACCCACATTGGGTTGGGTTGGGTTGGGTTGAGGAATTCTCGAATTGCCAAGAGGCGAGTCGGCCCTAAATGGCTCTATGTGTTGTGTTTGTCCAGACTAAAAAAAAAATAAGTATTTAAAAAAAAAAAATTGAAAATTTTTAAATAAAATTTTTTAAATAATTTTTTTACATAAGTTGATTTTTTCATGGAAAAAAATAAGGGGCTAAAAAAAGAAAGAGGGGTATTTTGCATATTTTGCACGGCGTTCAGGATGTCGCACTATTTAAAATACCAGAGTTACATTGTTACTATCAGTTATAGCTTTGATGAAGCGATAAACTTTCGATCTTACATAATTATTTTTAGTGAAAAGAAGACATGGCTCTACTCGACGAACCCGAAATGTATCTCGTTTGTTGGACACTAGATTTTTAGAAATCTAGTATTCAAATGGTTGCCCCTTCGAAAGAGGAAAAAGTTTTCTTAAAATTAAACTGACAAATGACTATAATAATTAACATAATCAAAGTCAGGTGAAGCTTTGACTGGTTTGATTACTTGATTAATATTATTATTAATCAAATCTCTTATTATTCTGATTGTTATAACAGGACTTACAAGTATCTGGAAAATATAATCCTTTCGCTTTTAAAACAAAAATATTTAGCTATATCAAGTAAAAAGTTAATCGTCAATCCTTCATAGGTTCAAGAATATAATACATTTGCCCCTAATGAATAACTGAGATGATAGGATATGACGGACATTTACCAAGAGATGTAGGTATGGGATAAAGAACTCAATGGACGAATCTTGGTCCTGTTGAAAATACTAGTGAAAGTGAAGATCCGAATAGAAAAGGCAGATGTTCAATTCATCTTTGTCTCTGTCTTCCTAATTTGAGACTGTCACACAAGATTTGTCCAATGTGATTTACCTGGTCAGCGTAATTTGTAGGCTACTGCGTTGGCCATTTGGGTTTACCCAGAACATACAAAAAAATAACATTTGCGGAAACCTAAAGTTTAAAAAAATATAATGCAGTTTCCACCTCTAAAGGATTGTCTTTCCATAAAAAAATGAAAAAGGCTTTACAATATAATATCTCTCTTCATAATATCACAACTATATGGGATACTTCTAAATTCATAATCGATTATATAACTTTTGATTAAATAACGTATTCGTCAATGAAATTTTGTTAATATCCTAATCGATAAATATAGATCAAAACAGGGTTGATCTTAATAATTTTTGGATCAAAGTTTAACTTTTAAAAAAGAATGCTAAATCATAATGTGTTCATATTCTTTTAGTTACATTTAAACTTTTTCGAATTAAATCAATACACTAAAGATAAAATAAAACACTAAATAATACATAATATTCAAAATATTTCTATTATAATTAAATATTTTTGTCCAAAATAATACCTACAAAACAACTTGTCTTATAGTTTTACAGCAAAAAATACTAATCAAGTTGTTTAGTCTGCGTGTTTATAAATAGTACAATTAAAAAAGATCCCAAAGAAAAAGTGGTAAGTTAGACGGTTACCATTGAAAATAGGGTAAGAGCTATTCACAAAAAGGAAAATGTAGGTAGCATCTTTGCTTCTGCTATAAGGCTCTTTGCATGCAACTGTGTCTCTGTATCTTATGTTATTTGAGCATCTTTGCTTCTGCTACAGGGCTTTTTGCATGCACTTTGTCTCTAGTATCTTATGTTATTTGAGGTCAATAGCTCCTAGGTTAAAGTGAGCAGCACAAACGAAAGAATACGAACTAAAAGGGGATCGATCTGATCTTGGTCAAGTTCCTTTCCCTTGGTTGGGGGTGGAGGAAAGTACAAAGCTCGTCAGGTGGTGATGATATGATGTATACCGGCGGGAAAACCATAATTTGTATTTGGTTAAGCTAAAGTAGATGAAAAAAATATATTTTTGTCCAAGAAGGGTGTTCGAATTGATGAAATAGGTAAACGTTTGACTAATTATCAAGAGTTCGATTATCTTTATTAACACTTTCTTGGATGCTTGTCTCACATAGTTTATTCAATTACATGGTTTTGCATACTATAGTATTAGGCCTGAAAATTTACCCACACAACTAAGGATAACGGCCTCTCGTCATAAAACGAACATATATTTTTTTGTATAACACAATTTTTTAATTGAAACAATGCGCCAAGATGTTTAAGAACTTTAACAATGATATCAATTAAGGTATAGTTTGGTACATGAGATAAGAGAGGGATTGATAAATAATCCTCTTATCCCACGTTTGGTACCTTTTTATAAAGCCAACGTGATAAATAATTTTATTAAGGGATAAAATATCTCTTTTATGAGATGAGATAATTTTAATCTAATGATAAAAACACCACAAATGACTTGATTGTCCTCAATATATAAAAATCATAAACTCCATTGTTCTCTTATTTCACTTGTAGGTAGAAATTAAAATCAAATAAATATTTTTATTTATTTTTATATATTATATAATATGATAATTATATAAATAAACTCGAGATAATGAAATAAACGATTTGTATAAATCTCAATAAAATTATTAGTATCACTCGATCAACCTTAAAAATTAATATTTGATTTGACTCAAAAAATTAAGGGTTCAATTATCATATTATATAATATATAAAATTAGGTTAAAAAAGTAAATCATGCAAGCATTGTCCGCGCACGAACATATAAGAAATATGAACTCAAGTAAAAACTTTGAAATTATAAAATTTATTATGATAAGGTTAATTTTGTCATTACAATCTAATATATAAATTTAATCAATCTTATTAAAATCATACCAAACATTAAATATAATATCTTACATCTTATTTATCATTAACTTATCATTATATTATATATCACATGTTTATCCTATCATGTGTACCAAACTATGCCTTAATATTCACCCGATACAATTTTAGACAAAACAGACCTTAAACTATTCTTTTAAATCAGCCCATTGAATAAACTGAAAAAATATTACGACTTAGACGTTAATTGAGATTCAAATAGATATACTGGAAATAAGAGCATTACATTAACACACCGATTTTAGTGACAAAACTCATTAATCACCATATATATCAAATATAACAAATATAACAAAAAAATTAGTTAAAAAATAATAAATATAATTGGAATTCAATTGGTTAAGTTATATAAAAAGAGAAATTACATCTTTTGTCTTTAATTTGTACATTTTTTTAATTTTTTTGAAAACTAAATCCAAAAACGTGAAATTAGTAGACTAAGAAGACCCTAAAATGACCAACAACATGAACAAAAATTTAAAATATGCAGTTACAGGATTAAAAAATATAATTTCCTCCTAGGAAAACCCAAAATTAGCTATTTTCCAAAAAAGTCACAATTTTAAACTTCAATTCTAATTCATAATAAAACACTAAAAGTTCAAATGATCTATCCACACCATATAATTAATGGAAGATAAAAAATATTTCCTAAATTATATGATTACATTTACTTAATTTGCATAAATTTACGATTTAAGTGTTTTTTTAATTTGAAACATTAATTTTATGTAATTTTATGTTTGTGGAGAAACGGGATATGATCATCTGTCGCACAAAGTCTTTCTTCGAGCTCGAATACTCTGTTAATATATATATATATATATATTAATATTAGCTCACAAGTTTGTTTAAGACTTTGATGCAATAAAATATAATAAAAATTGTAATCGCCAAATATTGAAACATCGTGTATACATTAAATCTTCAACTTATTTAATCTAAAGAACAAATTAAGACGTACAAATAATTAATTAGCTGCTGCTGATTTCTCCCATTTATCAGTAGTTAAAGAGATGTAAGCAGAAGCCTTGTTGTCAATCCCAGGCTCGGAAACCCACCGGCCTCTATCTTCATCACTAGGATACACTTTGTACGCCTTCACGTACCCGTCGCAAGTGTCGTCCCCTCCTCGTCTCACCCTCGAGTTCTTGCCTTTGAAGAAACCCAACAGACTGAATGAAGATTTCTTCTGCCTGTTGTTGCCTGCCATTTCTGGGATTTTTTTGCTTTGAATTTTTGTTTCTTTTTTCCCTTTTTGTTGCTAACGACAGGAAACCTTGGAAGGGTTTTTTAATTTTGTGTTTTTTGTTGCATTTTGTTGGATGTCAGGTTGTGTTGAATTTATACTACTTAGATTGGAGGTGGATCCGAGAGCGGGGAAACTAATTAAGCTCAATTATGAGTCTAATAATAAATAGAAAATTAGATCTAGCTAGATTCTCATGTATTTTAACGGGTAGGTCTCTTGAGAAATGATTTCACGAATCTTTATCTATGAGACGGGTCAACCCTACCGATATTAACAATAAAAAGTAATAATGTTAGCATAAAAAGTAATATTTTTTTCATGGATGCCCCAAATAAGAGATCCGTATCACAAAATACGATCCGTAAGACCGTCTCGCACAAGTTTTTGCCTATTTTAAATGATCTGATCATAACAAATGCAATGAAATTATAATACTTTCATTATAATAGTCAAGGTACCGTTTAGCACGAATGATGAGATATAAATTAATCATGTATATTAATTTTATTTAACGTCTGACTCCAGTTCTAGAAACAATTAAAGTTATAAGCTATGTTATCTTATTCTTATACATGCATGGATTTATCATCCATATATATTTTACATCATTATTTTAAGAATTCTCTAAAATAATTTTTCATTGAAACATATCTCAGTACTTCATATTTGGATTGATGAATTTGAACGAAGGTACTATTTTAATTCCAAGTACGAAACCCTTTGTCAAGTTAAATCCGTATGACTCGAATCAAATCAGTCCATCTAAATACAATATCGGACGATCATTTTGATATTTACAGATCGTTTATTTTCTATTTAATTTTGTGATACGAAAGTTTCAAGTATAACGACGCGATGCTCGATCTAGTAAAAGTGTAATGAGGCAAAAGAACATGCAACTTGGATCGTAGGTTCCAAATTAAAGTAGAGTCATGACTAAACAGTAAGCACACTTAATGGCATGTTTTCCATTACTTTATCGATTGAGGTCAGATGCGGCCACCTTTAATTTCTTCTCAAAGTCACTGACCCTTCTTTTCGAATTTTCTATACATACACAAGTGATTCTTCGTCAGAAGATGTCCGTGACTTGGCTTCAAATTCTAGCTTCTTGGAAAATATTGCTTGTTATTTCCCCTTTTTCTTACACGCATTTGCGTGACATCCCATATTATATATACTTGGAATCAGTCATTAGTACTACAAAAAGATGTTTGAATGAACGAAGTCGCAGAAATTTAGGCCGACAAAGGAAAACCAACTTCGGAGATTCTGAAATGAAATTTATTAAATTGTATTGGTGGTAAGTGGTAACTTACCAACCATTATATGTTTTTTTAAAAAAATTTAAAATGAACACATAAAATCAAAGTTCAAAAGAGAACAAAAAACATTACGTGTTTTTACTCGAAAGAAGTTAGAATATTTTAGGTTATTGAACTCAATGAAATGGTCTTTGCACGCATAAAATTGTTAATTAATTGCTACTTTAATTTGTTTGATATTAATTGTTGAAGGGCATATTCTAGGAAGGTATTAGAAATTTTAAAAGTTGCGCTCAATTAAAATTGATATTTTCAATTGATCTTGGTAATAATATATGCTCTTTTGGGGGCCATTTTTTTGTCATCAATTTATGATCTTAATCTACAGATTTATACTTTTTTCGATTTTAGTTCTTTTCGTCGGAGTGATGATGTAACACTGAATTTGCTGATGTGGTGAAGAATATTATTGGTGTATCTGATGCCACACCAATACTCCAGTTAATGGACTAAAATAGTTAATTGACCGATAACAATATCAAAAATTAAAAAAAAGTGTAATTTATAAGATTACAAATATAATTTCATAATGTCTATTATTAATTGTCCTACATTGGTTAAATAAAATCCATGTGAGTTGCATATATGGATTTGGACAATCCTCTCTTTTTGAGTTAGCTTTTGAGATTGAATTATGTCCAAGTTCCAATCTTAACATGGTATCAGAGCTCAAGTTCCACCGTTATGTGTTGGATTGATTGAGGCATCTGTTCTGGCCATATTTTGGTCATTTGTAAATTTCACGCTCCAAATGTTCATTCTTGGGCGTTGGGGGTGTTAGTTTTCCCACATCGGTTAAATAAAATCCCTGGAAGCTTGCATACACTACAAGAAAAATGTCATACGACAACGATCAGCGATGGTTTATTAATAATCGTCGCTACATGTATCGACGACATTCATGTGCAAAACCGTCGCTACTTAGCGACTGTTTATAAATGAATTCTGTCACTAATATTTTAGGTAAAATTAAAAAAAATTTAATAATTTAAAAAATCTGTGTTGTGAATTGGTACAATCGTGTAAGAGATAAAAAAATTTAAGTATCGTGAAGTGATAAAATCGTGTAAGAGATAAAAATTTTAATTGTTTTGAAGTAGTAAAATCGTGTAAGAGATAAAAATTTTAAGTGTTGTGGTAAAATCGTGTAAGAGATAAAAATTTTAAGTGTTGTGAAGTTGTAAATTCGTGTAAGTAAGAAAAATTTTAAGTGTTGTGAAGTGAAGTAGAAGAAAATGGAGCGAATTTGCAGGTATTTATAGAGAATGGTGGAAGAAAATGGAGGGAATTTTAGGCGGTATCGAATTTTTGAAATTAGCGACGATTCTCCTACAACCGTCGCTAATGTTAGCGACGGTTATAGCTAAATCGTCGCTAATTTCAAATTAGCGACAGTTTTACTTGATTCTGTTGCTAACGTTAGCGACGGTTAGCGACGGTTAAAATTAAACCGTCGCTAATTTGAAATTAGCGATGATTTAGCTATAACTGTCGCTAACATTAAAAACCGTCGCTAACATTAGCGACGTTTGTAGGAAAACTGTCGCTAAATACCGTTGTGTTTTATTCTAAACTCACGCCAACCGTTGTCGATTGTCCAAAAAAACACGCTAATAGACAACGGTTTTCTAAAACCGTTGTCGATTGTCCAAAAAAACACGCTAATAGACAACGGTTCACGTTCAAAGACAACGGTTCTTACAGAACCGTTGTCATTGACCTTAAAAACCGTTGTCTTTGACCCCTAAAAGACAACGGTTTTATAACCGTTGTCTTTTGCTTAAAAAATGATTTACGACAGCGGTTTTAACTAAATCCAATGTTAAAAGTTGTTTTAGTTAAAACCGTTGTCGTATGTGTGTTGTTGATTCTGAAATTTCTTGTAGTGATATATGGACTTGGACAATCTTCCCTCTTGCGTTAGCTTTTGAAGTTGAGTTAGGTTCAAGTTTTAATTTTAACATTTATAATAGTTTAATCACGCATAATTAATATCTTTAAATTTAACAATCCAGGGAAACTTGTATGCCCTCATTCATGAATGGAATCTCAGGCGACACGTATGACTTAAAGGGAAAATTTAATCGCTGATGAATTTTGAATGGTAGATGAATAACATAACTTAAAAATTAAATACATCATATATAATGCAAGAAATAAGATTTATTTTCTCCCATTGTTTTGCCTCACTCGTATCTTTCCAATAGTTGCCTAACCATGCACTACATCAAATTAAAAATCAAATTTTCACAATTCAAAAACTTGGAAAGGGTCAAAAGGGCACTATCCGAAATACTAAATTAATGCATTACTCCTAAAAAGGAAGTGTTTTGTTCATAAAAAATATAAAGTAAAAAAGGTAAAAGGTTGGAAATTTCTTTTAACTTTCACAGTGCCCCGCAAGCTGTCTAGCTTTTGGGATTCTTGAAAAATCTTAATACAAAAATAAGAGCCAGAGATTGTTATCTACTTTAATAATTTGTACTTGGAACTACGGAACTCATGCATATAATCTCCCCACTTGCTTTAATTAAGAATGTTGATATTTCCGTAATTGGGTTCAGGTGGGATTTAGGGATGGTTACTTTGCATCGAAACGTATAACTTTTCGGAAGTACGATTTTTGTCTTTCCGTCACAATTTACATGTTCAAAGTTTATAATATCGCAAAAAGAAAATCGTTAATCAATTAGATTGGAGGAAAATCGATGAAGTTGAATGTGTCCATGATTTGTTTAATTTCTAGCAAATTCTTGAGTGTTATGGATGTGTGAAACTTAAGCTAAGTTGAGTTAATGTGACACATACTGATGCGCAGAAGCGGTAGAGTAGATCAATTATGCTGCTAATGATGAAGCCGTGGAATAGCTTAGCATTACATGATCGGTTGAATGAGTTTCTCTAAAGCGGTCAAGTATCTGTAACACAGATCAAACGACAACTATATCTAATATAATAAATTATTGATTGTTTTCACCAAAACTAAAGAATCTAATACCTATATTATTTGCTAAAGTTAAACCTCATTATTACTAACTAATTTTGGTACGATGATGAATTTTTTTTTATAATAATTTTGAGAATAACATCTAACTATCCAACTACATATACCCTGTTTTCATTTATATTTTTATTTTCCTCTTACCATATCAACCTCAAAAATTAATAACTTTCATTTTTTTAAAAAAAAGAAGCTATTTCATTCTAATTTTTATTCGAAACACAAATATCCTTATGTCATAATCCGCTAGTATATTTAATTTTTGAGTATATTGTTTCATAAATAATTTCTTTAGATACATAATAATTGAAAAAAAAAAAAAATGATTTCAATTATGTTTCAATCCGGTAACGAACCGGTCAATTTAGTTCTCGTTTGAAATCTTACAAGTTTGGTATGATTCCACTGTCCAACCGATCCCAGAGCACCACTACTTTTGACCATCTAAACTCTTTCTTCTCACCGAAGTTAATTAATGACTGTGAAGTGTGAAACCTTAACTTTCATGCCATAAAAACGTGCAATCCAAGCGTCAAGTAGTGAGTCCATGAGTCGGGAAAAAAAAAATCAAAATTGAATTATATAAAAAGCAAGGTTCTAAAAAGCGTGAAGCGTCCTGAAGCGCGGATGGCGAGCTCCAAGCTTTTCAAGCTTAAAACTATTCGCGAAGAAATGTTTTGGTTTGTTTTAGATAGTAAAATTCCAAAATCTAACATTTTTTTGTGGTCGAATATTTTATTTCGACATCACAAGAAAACAAAAACTGGTCTGCCTGTCGTTGCGACAAAAAAAAATATATATCAGAGTAATTATTACAACCTCGTAAATATAAAATATTAATAATTAAATATCACAACTTCGTAAATGTATAGTACTGATGTTGAACAATGAGAAATCGAACATCAAGTTCGACTAACATCAATCGTTTCAAATATATATGTTTGTTTGTTCACGATCGAGCTGTTGCAGCTCATTCGTGAACAAAATATAGAATTATTTTCGTATTTAGAGTAGCAATGACATTAATATTTTCGAGATATTATTTAATATTTAGACTAAGCCTAGTTTTGGACGTAAGAATTAATGATGGATTATTATATTTGAACTCTCAACATTGGGAAATTAAAACCTGTGTGAGAACTCAGGGTCGTATTTGTGAGACGGATCTCTTATTTGGATCACCCATGAAAAAGTATTACTTTTTATGCTAAGAGTATTACTTTTTATTGTGAATATGAGTAGGGTTGATCCGTCTCACATATTATGATCCGTGAGATGGTCTCACATGAGACCGTCTCAAATAAAAATATGAGGCAGATTTTCAATCCGGCCCGATTCATTACAAAAATATTACATTTTATGCATATGTTTTAATGAAACAAGAGCATAAATAAATTGAACTTTAAAATAAAAAAAAAAATTGTTATTAAAATAAATCACGTGATATGCACGTGATGGAGGCCCAACGTCAACTGTCTCTTCCGGGCGGCAGTTGAGTTATCTTCCACTTTGCTTACTCAGTAATGATTTGCTTCCATGTCATCCACTTCCCCCCATTTCATACATCATAACCGCCGCCGCCGCCGCAGTCGGCTTCAATGGATTCTCTCCTCCCCAGAAGCGGCTCCACCACGCAAAATTCATTAAAATCAATAACCCCAGAGGAGATCCGCTCTGAATTCTCCCATCATGACCCCACAGTGGCCCGCATAAACAACGGAAGCTTCGGGTGCTGTCCAGCCACAATTATCGCTGCCCAACAGCGCCACCAGCTCCTCTTCCTCCGCCAGCCAGATTATTTCTATTTCAACACACTCAAGCCCTCCATCTTCGAAACCCGTCGCCTAATCCAGACCCTCATCAACGCGGACAATCCAGATGAAGTCTCCGGCGTGGATAACGCCACCACCGCCGCAGCTATCGTCCTACAGCATACCACCTGGTCTTCCTTCTTATCTCATTTTCATCCCGGTGACGCCGTTATCATGCTCCACTATGCCTACGGAGCCGTCAAGAAGTCCGTCCACGCGTACATTTCTCGCGCCGGTGGCCATGTCATTGAGGTTCACCTTCCTTTTCCTGTGAAATCTAGTTCTGATATTATATTTGAATTTCAAAAGGCTCTTCAAAAAGGGAAAGAAAATGGTAGAAAGATTAGATTGGCTGTCATTGATCATATAACTTCAATGCCCTGTGTAATAATCCCTGTGAAAGAGCTTGTGAGAATGTGTAGAGATGAGGGTGTTGATAGAATATTTATTGATGGGGCACACGCCATTGGCAATGTGGATTTAGACATGAAGGACATAGGCGCTGACTTTTACACTAGTAATTTGCACAAGTGGTTGTTTTGCCCGCCATCTGCAGCATTTTTGTATTGTAAGATGTCGGAAAAATCCTCTGACTTACACCACCCCGTAGTGTCTCATGAATACGGTAATGGGTTAGCAATGGAGAGTGCCTGGATCGGGACGAGGGACTATAGCTCTCAATTGGTTGTGCCAGAGGTTATGAAATTCTTGAATCGGTTTGAGGGTGGCATATATGGGATTATGCAGAGGAATCACGAGGCAGTGATAGAGATGGCAGAAATGTTAGTAGAAGCATGGGGGACAGAATTGGGGACTCCTCTGGATATGTGCTCGAGTATGGCTATGGTGGGAATGCCCACTTGTTTGGGGATTAAGAGTGATTCAGATGCATTGAAATTGAGGGCTAATTTGAGAACTGTTTTTAAGGTTGAGGTTCCGATTTACTATAGGGAGCCAGTTGAGGGAGAAGTTGATCCAATCACAGGGTTTGCTAGGATTTCTCATCAGGTGTACAATGTGGTTGAGGACTACAATAGGTTAAGGGATGCTGTCAACAAGTTGGTCAAAGCTGGTGTTACTTGCGCATCACTTTCCAACTGAAAAGGTGATACTTCATTTTGCATGTTTTTGTGGATTACAATATGGAGTTGTTACCTGTTAGAAATCGCAGTGCAAAAACCATCTGGTTTGTCTTCGTTTCAACCCCCAGCTTTAATAATGGTCGTTTTGCTTCGACTCTTGGCTTTGATAATGGTCAGAAGTGTTATCCTGTTCACTCAATGTTTCCCTTTTCTTCATGTTGTGGTGACAAATTAATATCATTATGAAAGATTAACCTTGGTGGTTATTGATGAGTTGTTATATACTCAGAGGTTTTCTATGATAGAAGCGTGCATTTAAAATATGGTATTGTGATGTCTCGCTTTGGAGGTTACGGCCATGCATTGCCTCAATGCTAAAGTGATTAAAGAACACCCAAATTATTGAATGACCCTGACTTTCTTATTGAAGGAAAACTTGTTCTTTGATGATAGAAGCATGCATTTGAAGAGCAAATCATTGTCAAGCCTTCCTCTGGAGACATTGGCATGGCTGTACCCCAAATGCCTAAAGAATTCAGGAACACGAAGCCTTGAATAGTACAAAACCCGTTAATATAATGAATCACTCTTTATCAACCAATATATTAGTGGGACCATCCTATAAATATAGTCAGATGATTAAAGATTGTATAAATTGTTAACTGTCATATTTATGATACAGTAGTTACTTACATTGAAAAATTAGTACAATTAAAGGTATGTGAGTAATGCATTTTGGATCTGTTTGTTATGAGATTTGGCATATGAAATTGCTGCAAATATTGGACATTCCTTAACAGAAAGAACTTCTGGTTTGAGAGCTAACTTTATTTATATATTTTTGCCTCATTAGAGTAATCTTTACTTTTAGCACACGATAAACAATCTTAACCTTTTAAATCCCTTGTGATCAGAAAAAGAATACTTGCAAAGTTGTAGACTTGATATTATCACGCACAAAAACACACGCATATGCACATAATCTGATTTTCGTCTGAATTCATTGTTTCCCCTTCTGCAGCTTACCCAGATGCGAGCACACGGTATCTTCTTTACTAGCTCGGTGACCCTGAAATCGAAGGTATCACTATTTACCAAGGTTCTAAAAAGCGTGAAGCGTCCCGAATCGCGGATGTCGAGCTCTAAGCTTTTCAAGCTTAAGCGAGATTAGCACAGACTTAAGCGTGAAAAAACGTTTTTTATTTTTAGTGTCATTATAATTATCTCAAACCAATAAATAAATAAAATAATACATAAATATGATAAATTTAAGTCTGATGCATTAATTCTTATATTTATAAAAGCATAAAAATCTCAAAATTGCAATCTTTATTTGTTTTTGCAACTAGACCACATTAAAAAATGCTAAATATTTGTCAAATCATTATCAGACTTGCTTAATCATAATTAAAATTGAAAAATAAACATCTAAATTATAAACATAATTTATTATTTTAAAATAAAAAGACATACATTCAAAATAAAAAATTTAAAACTAAATAGATGCGATTAATTAAGCTTAAACACACTTAATTAAATACCTTAATTACGCTTAATTCGGTCAAACTACAGTTTAACCGCTTTTTTCTGCTTTTCCCCGAAGCGGGACGGTTTTGTCGAGCTTCAAGCTTAAACGCGTTTAAGCGGAGTTTAAGCGGACTTTTTAGAACACTACTATTTACTCGGCCCGGATAATTTTTCGGGTACAAACTTCCTGGGAAAACAATAAAATTTTACTTCTAGTATCAAGCCTCAACACTAGTGCTGTGTTGTTTGTAATAGTAAAAAGTCAATGGTTATGTAACTTCATTGAGTTTCTCATGATCATCAATCATTAACCTCATTTTCTTCTCTGGTGTTTGCTGTTAAGTCATTCCTCCCCTATTTGACATTTTATTATTGATTCGATTTAATGATTTTTAAAGCTATATTTTTTAATAGCAAAATAATATTGGAAATATAAATATAAATATTTAAAAAAAAGCTTATTTTGAGAAGGGAAAATGCTTAATAATATATAGACCAAGAAATTATAATAATAATTCTAATATCTTCCTTATTTAAAAACTTAGAAAATACTTAAAATATTATTTTAAAATCACAAACTTTTTTAAATAAATGATTTATTGTTGAATTCTTCATATGACAGGTGAGTTGTCGTGCATCCTTTTAATCATTAAAAAAAATCAAGAAAGTTGACATTTACATTTGATCGATAGACTAGCCAATCTGAAGAATGTATGTGCAAACCTGGAAAGTCAATAAATAAAATTTCGAATTTAATCAAACTGAGGAATCAAATCATTTAATTCGGTTTGAGTCTGTTCCAAACTAAACAATCAAATCAAGGGGGATGAATTAAAAACCCTTTCTGGCATATATTTCGATAATTCTGAATCAAACTTGTTTTTCCCCCTTTTTTTGGGTGAGATTATTTTCTATTATTAATTCAATTATTGCAAAGAAAAAAAAAATATTATTTAATAGACAATTTTGATTGTTTGATTTGAACGACTAGATGTTATTGGCAGTCTAACAAAAGCAGGGAAGAATGCTCAGTTAATGCCGCCAAATATATATTTTTAAAAAGGTTTAATGGGCAATTCCATGCCGACTCGATTTATGATTTAAATTTGAAGAACAATTTGTGGGATGTGATCATTTCATATTTAACGTTAAAAATTCAAACGTCGAACTTTATTTTTTTAATGGCATGCATCGAAATCTTGAGTGACGCATGGCCTCACCTCATCGTGCTGCATTGTCTGAAAAAGGCATGAAACACAACATGAAGCCCACTATTTAATGTTCAGTAACATTGCAAAAAGGCTGGAACTTGGTTTGTTCAGCTGAGAATGGCGCAGTTGATTGGAGTGGATGAAATTGAATCATTCAGGAATGAGCTCTCGGAGATTGGGAGAAGCTTCAGAGCATCTTTGCGGCGTCATGCATCGAGTTTTCGGAGCTTGGGTTCGGATAGGAACTTTGATTTGGACGATGATGCTATGTTGCAATGGGAGGAAATCGACAGGCTGCCTACTTTTGAACGATTGAAATCTTCATTGTTCGATGAAGATGATGAACATGGCGATGGGATTAGAGGGAAAAGAGTGGTCGATGTTACTAAGCTTGGTGCCCAGGAAAGGCATGTGTTCATTGAGAAACTTATCAAACACATTGAGCATGATAATCTCGAATTGCTGCATAAAATTCGAAAAAGAATGGACAAGTAAGTTTTTTATTTCTGGAAATCTTGAATGCCAACTAGCAATGATTTAATGGGTTCGTTAGATAAGATTTGTTGGATTAATTCTTGCAGAGTTGGTGTAAAACTGCCCACCATTGAGGTGAGATACACGAATTTGAGTATCGAAGCCGAGTGTGAAGTTGTTTATGGAAAGCCCCTCCCTACTCTTTGGAATTCTTTCAAGAGCATGATATCGGTAGGCTTTGTTTAGTTTTGTTTTTAATTAATAGTTCATCAACATGTTGAAATTGGTGACACTGAACTGACTGAAGGCTTCATCTTTCGCTTACTCTTCGTACATTTGTTGCTGTATGTTGAACACAATTTACGTTTCTGTGACATATGTAACAACTGATAACCTAACATTGGTGCTCTCTTTGAGAGCCGGTATAGTGAAAGTAGACCTTCTTTGAGCTGGTGTCAATGTGAAGTCTGTTAACATCATAGCCTGAACTATAAAATTCACGAATTCTTTTAAGTGGGTACATGTAGTCCAGGAATGGGTACTCTTTCGGGTTGGATTGTCAAGGGTCGGGAGTATCATGATCCTACATTTGCTAATTATTAGCTTTTGAGGCATGCACACAAAAGAAGAATCTACATGGATACTAAGAATTTGAAGCAACCTAATAATTTGCATTTCCCTATGCTGAATACATGCTCTTTTTGTTTTACAGGATATCGCCAGGCTTCCTGGTTTGCAGTCACAAAAGGCACATATAAACATCATTAACAATGTCAGTGGTTTGATTAAGCCTGGAAGGTACAGTGTAGACGCTTTCCATGACCAGACTTAATGGGTTTTCTTTAACTTCATTTCATTCTCTATGCTAAACTGTTTTTTGTCTCTCCGTCCCTTACAAGAATTGAGTCATTATTTTCTTCTGTGCAATTTGTTCGATGAAATTACGCTTGTTACCTGGTATGTGAGAACACAAATGTACAGTAGTTCACAGCTTCCATTGTAAAAAGTTTATCTTGAAGTTGTGTTAAAACGACACCAAGTTAAAGCAGCTCCATTCTTCTTCGAAAATTTTAATGTTGTCTTTGTGTAAGGCACAGGAAGTGTCATTTGAATTCTAACTTCAATATCAATTCAGGGAGGGAATTGGAGCTCTATCCATCCAGTCTTTTATGTTCTGTTTGGTTTGGTTGTCCAGGATATATTATACATTTGACTCTGAATTTTGTGATTACATGATTACAGGTTGACGCTATTACTTGGTCCTCCAGGGTGTGGGAAGACTACACTATTGAAATCTTTATCAGGAAATTTGGACAAATCATTAAAGGTGCCTCTATTTTGCATAGTTATAAAGATCTGAATTGTATTCGAAGAACAAGCTCAAATCAGGAAGATAATTTTTACTGAGACCTCTGAGTAATGATCTAATTGTTTCTAAACAACAGGTTACCGGTGAGGTTTCATACAACGGATACACATTTGATGAGTTTGTAGCCCAGAAAACATCAGCTTATATAAGCCAATATGATCTGCATATCCCGGAAATGACCGTCAGGGAAACACTTGATTTTTCATCTCAATGTCAGGGTATTGGTAGCAGAGCAGGTGTGTGTATGTATTTATGTCATTTTACTTTTAGAAATTACAATTATTTTTTTGAAACTATTTTGTCATAACAATTGTGTGTATGATGTTCCATCTCATTAAAAAGAAATCATGACTGAGCTTACAAGAAGAGAGAAAGAAGCAAAAATCATACCAGATCCAGATATAGATACTTACATGAAGGTAATATTGAAGCCTCATATTCTGTCTTACTTAATTGTAATTGTATAGAATTATTAATAGATAATAAGAAATTGAAACGGCTTTCAAAAATTTCAGTGAATGAATCATCTTTCCAAAAATAACTTGTTTTCCATTCCTTAATGTCATTATATTGTAAACGTCGTTAACTGTGCAGGCAATCTCTTTGGAAGGTCAAAAGACAAATCTTCAAACAGACTACATGTTGAAAGTACTTTCTTGTCATATGTAACTACTTAATTTTAGTTATCTTGCAAAAGATTATTTGGTTGATTACAGATTCGAAACTCTTCCATTGTATTTCAGATTCTTGGTCTTGATATCTGTGCTGATACACTATTTGGAGATGCAATGAGGAGAGGTATTTCTGGTGGTCAGAAGAAGAGACTGACAACAGGTAACCACAATCTCGTCCCTTACGAGTATTTGACCAAACATTTGTGCTTCCAAACACGAGGAGATCTTGCAACTTTAAAGAAAAGTGATGGTACATATCTGACATTGGTTACAAGGAAGATTTTGATTAGGTTTTAAGGCTAAATAATTTAATTCCTGCACCATCTTGGATTAACAATTTCATTAAGCAAGAATGAATGTGAAACACCTGCTAGCATAATCAATCATGTGGAGTCTCATTTACTTAATGGGGTTGGCGCATGACATACTGAGGCTAAGACAATGTTATGTAGGTGAGATGATTGTTGGGCCGACAAAAGCTTTATTCATGGATGAAATTTCGAGTGGTTTGGATAGCTCGACCACATATCAGGTCGTCAGCTTCCTTCAACAACTGGCACACATCACAGATGCTACAATACTTGTTTCACTTCTTCAGCCGGCACCAGAAACCTTTGATCTCTTTGATGATGTTATCTTGATGGGAGAAGGGAATATTGCCTATCATGGACCCCGAAGTGATATTTTAGAATTCTTTTGGACTTGTGGGTTTCAATGTCCTGAAAGAAAAGGAGTGGCTGACTTTCTCCAGGAGGCATGTATATCGGACAGTATTTTTAACATCAATTTCTTGTTTTGTTAGCCAAAATATTTACTAGTTCTTTTATTTTCAGGTTATATCAAGAAAAGATCAAGAACAATACTGGCATGAAACTCAAAAACCTTACAGTTATGTTTCTATTGATACATTTTCAAGGAAATTTAAGGAGTCTCCGCAAGGAAAGAAGCTTAATGTAGAACTCTCCATTCCATTTGACAAGTCGAAGAGCCACAAGAATGCAATTAGTTTTAGTGGGTATTCTTTGCCGAAATGGACTCTCTTTAGATCTTGTATGTCAAGAGAACTTCTTCTCATGAAAAGAAATTCTTTTGTTTACATATTCAAAATTGTTCAGGTTAGCACAATTATATTTTAACTTCCTCAATCCTTTCGAGTTCAATATGCAATTTTTTCCCTTGAGAATTCTAACGTGTATGCTCAGTAACATACTTTTACAGCTTGTCATCATAGCATCTGTATCAATGACTGTATTCTTGAGGACACAGATGGGCATTGATCTCGTTCATGCAAATAACTACTTGGGAGCAATATTTTATTCTCTGATAGTTGTTCTTATTGATGGAATGCCGGAGCTCTCGATGACCGTTTCAAGGCTTGCAGTTTTCTACAAACAGAGAGATTTACGTTTCTACCCTGCTTGGGCATATGCAGTTCCAGCTACCATTCTCAAGATTCCTCTCTCATTGTTGTCAGCTTTAGCATGGACTTCTCTTACTTATTACGTCATTGGGTATAGCCCAGAGCCTGGGAGGTTGGTGGACCAAAGCATAGTGAATGCTTCATATGCTTCTTTTTAGTTTAATAGATTGCATTTCGTCCTATGTTCCAAAACATTAATAATTTCTTTTCCAGGTTTTTTAGCCACATGCTGATGATATGCGCTGTCCACATGGCCTCAATCTCTATGTTCCGCTTCTTGGCATCAATTTTTCGTACTATGGTCGCATCTACAACAGCTGGTAGTTTGGCGATAGTATTCGTGATGCTATTCAGTGGCTTTTTGATTCCAAGACGTCGGTAATTTTTTTTTAATTAGATTAGATTCCTTGTACTTTATGAAGGTGTACCTTACCTCCAGAACTAACCTTCTTTGCAGCATCCATGCCGTCTTGGTTAAAATGGGCATTTTGGATTTCTCCATTATCCTACGGAGAGATAGGCCTTTCGATAAATGAGTTTTTAGCACCAAGATGGCAAAAGGTTAGCACATAATAATCATGCATCTCTTTCACACAAATAATGATAGTGTTGACAGTGTCCTTTGTATTTGTTTTATTTTGCTATTTTTCTGATATTTAAAATGAATATTGATATGCCCGTTTTAAGGATCTGGAAATTTGCTAAGCTATGTTATAAAATAAAATGTGATATTTTTTATTTCACAACTCACAAGTTCTCACAAGCATTCAGTGACAGATCTATCTCAGTTGCTTTGGTTGATTCTTAGATAAGTTTTTTGGGACATTATTTTTGTATTTCTTATGATACACCATTTGTGTAAAGGAGCTATCAGGATATACCACATTGGGACATCAGACACTTGAAAACCGTGGGCTAAATTTCGGAGGATATTTTTTTTGGATATCAATAGGTGCCTTGTTTGGACTGACAGTGCTCTTCAACATTGGGTTCGTATTGGCCTTGAGTTTCTTAAAATGTAAGAACATCACTGTAGTTCCGTCCTTATGATTGTAAAAGAACAATCAAATAATTTTTGTTAAAATCGTATCAGCGTCTGGTTCTCGTGTCATCATTTCAAGTGAAACACTCACTCAATTACATGGAAGTAAAGAATCCAAGAACAAAATGCGAGAAGAAGAAAAACTGCGAGATCCTCCTCCAACAACTAGCACAAAATTGCATAAAGGTTATATCTTACATCTCTCTGTCCCAGAAACAATTTGACATTTGGTTCCATAATTGAATAGTATGTTACTTTTTTGTTGCAGAAAAAATGGTTTTACCTTTTGAACCCCTGTCTATATCTTTCCAAGACGTTCAATACTACATTGAAACACCAATGGTAAAGACACATTATCTATTTCTAAACCCAAAGATCAATTATTTGGTGTAGTTTGTTGAATACTTTCCTTTTCAGGCCATGAAGGACCATGGTTACAATCAGAAAAAGCGTCAACTTTTATGTGATATAACCGGGGCATTTAGACCTGGTATTCTTACTGCTCTCATGGGTGTAAGTGGTGCTGGGAAAACAACCCTTCTTGATGTACTTTCTGGTAGGAAAACTGTTGGCATTGTGGAAGGAGAAATAAGAATTGGGGGTTATCCAAAAAATCAAAGGACATTCGCTAGGATTTCAGGTTACTGTGAGCAAACTGACATACATTCTCCACAAATTACAGTGGAAGAATCAGTGGTTTTTTCAGCTTGGCTACGCCTTCAATCCAATGTCAATCCAAAGACAAAATATGTAAGATCCTATATACTCAATCATCAAATTTCTATCTAATTCTTATTCCAATTTGCAATAATATTATTCGTTTTTGTTTGGTATTCTTGTAGGAATTTGTTAAAGAAGTCCTTGAAACCATTGAGCTTGATGGAATAAAAGATGCATTAGTGGGTACTCCTGGTGTTACTGGTTTGTCAACTGAGCAACGGAAGCGGTTGACTATAGCTGTGGAACTTGTAGCGAACCCCTCAATAATCTTTATGGACGAGCCAACAACCGGACTCGATGCCAGATCAGCAGCAATCGTCATGCGGGCAGTAAAGAATGTGGCAAATACTGGGAGAACAATTGTCTGCACCATTCATCAACCAAGCATCAACATATTTGAAGCATTTGATGAGGTAAATTTGGCACTAAATTTCATTTTTTATAGCCTTAAATTACTTTTTGAATGACGGATGTTATCACTTTGTGCCTACAGTTGGTACTTCTGAAAGCTGGAGGTCGCATGATATATTGTGGACCCTTAGGCCAGCACTCCTGCAAAGTGATAGAGTATTTTGAGGTAGGATGACCTTTTTTTTGTTTCTCAAATATCTAGTATATATGTGCTTTCTATTGCAGGCTAGAGCTTATACTTTTTTCCGGATTTAAATATGTAGTGCATCTCTGGTGTCCCAAAAATAAGAGATAACTACAATCCGGCCACGTGGATGTTGGAGGTCACGTCAACTTCTTCAGAAGCTGAACTTGGAGTAGACTTTGCACAGATTTACGAGAGTTCTGCTTTGCACGAGTAAGTTAACAAGTTGGACAAAATACTTTTTCTGTGAACTTGATTCCTTACATGGCCAGCTGAAATGGACCATTTGATATATTCCATTGCTGTATCTAATGGAAGTGATTTTTAATTTAAAGGGAAAACAAAGAGCTTGTGAGAAAGCTTAGCTTGCCACCTTCGGGATCAAAAGATTTGCATTTCCCTACCACCTATTCCCAAAATGGTTGGCAACAATTCAAAGCTTGTCTGTGGAAGCAGCACTGGTCTTACTGGAGAAGCCCTTCCTACAATTTGATGCGCTCCTTGCATATGCTTTTTGCGTCTTTCCTTTTTGGTGTCCTTTTCTGGGGTCAAGGCAAGAAAATGTAAGAAAGCATCTTGAATTATATAATTCTCACTATTTCACCAGTTAATCCTTGGAGTACTCTTTATGTTCCAAACTCTTATGTATGTTTCTTTTGACCGGTTTTCAATAGACATAATCAGCAGAGTCTATTCACTCTGCTTGGTTCAATGTATAGCTCGACGCTCTTCTGTGGAATAAACAATTCTGCATCCGTCCTACCATATGTCAGCACAGAGCGAAATGTTCTCTACAGAGAAAGATTTGCAGGGATGTATGCTTCATGGGCTTATTCAGCAGCTCAGGTATGCCCCATTCTGCTGCATCACTTACTGTAATTTCTTGGTCATAAATGGAGAAGATTGAGAAAAAAAACTATCTTTTCCCGTATATGAAGAGTAATGATTATATGTCGATGGATGATCAAATATCTCTAGGCTCTCTCAAGAGCGGGCTTCTTGATTTTGCAGGTCATAATCGAGATTCCATATCTGTTTGCTCAAGCAATAGCATTCACTGCAATCACATATCCAATGATCGGATACTATCAGTCAGCATACAAGATCTTCTGGTATTTCTACTCCATGTTCTGTTCACTTTTGTACTTCACTTACCTCGGAATGCTGCTGATTTCGATAACTCCAAGCTTTCCAGTAGCTGCCATTTCACAGTCAGCCTTTTACACATTTCTAAATCTGTTCTCTGGATTCCTCATTCCCCGACCTGTAAGTATTACATATATAGAATATTTAAACCAATTCCTTTTGCTGGTGATATCTATATATTTAACTTTGATATATATTGATGAACTATGTTCTTGATTTCCAGCAAATTCCCAAGTGGTGGGTATGGTTTTATTATGTGGTTCCAACTTCTTGGACTTTAAATGGGATGCTGAATTCACAGTTCGGAGATATAGGGAAGCAAATTGTTGTGTTTGGTGAAAACAAAAGAATTGAAGATTTTTTGAGAGATTATTTTGGATATCACCATGATATGTTGCCTCTTGTTGGTGTTCTTCTGATGCTGTACCCCATTGCCTTTGCTTCTCTGTTCGCAGTTTGCATCGAAAACTTGAACTTTCAAAGGAGATAAGCACTTGTAAACATTTGAATTTCATTGTCCATTGATCTTGTTTTGGGTTTTGTTAAATGCGTTGCCGAATTATCAGATTATTTTCTCTCTTCTTTCTTGTTTGTTTTTTTTTTTTTTGGTGGTTGTTGTTTTGAACAATCCAATCTTGTGCATGTGTACTTTAGTATACATAGAATATTAGTAAGCAAAGTTTGATTTGAATAATTAAATATTTTTTTCTCCTTGGACTCAACTTCAATTCACTCCCTTTCGTTTTGTATTTATTTTACAGCGGCAGGTCACATTGAGTTTCTGTGCGAATGATGTTTTTTTAAGGAATTTAATTATCTTGCTTTCAGTTTTTTCAATATTCAATTGAACAAAACTAGGTAAAATAACTAAAATTTACCAAAGAATTTAAATTCATATATATCTTTGTAATTGTGTCTATTCATTGATTATCGAAATTAACTTTAGAAGATCTAACATTTATATCACTTTTATATATATATATATATATATATATATATATATATATATATATATATATATATATATATACCTATAAAAGTATGGATGAGTGGCAAAGCTTTTGCATTATAATTTTATTATATTGTCCAAATATTGTGTATTGTTTGTATTAATTGAATGGACATTGGTGGAAAAAGTATATAAAATTTAGGGACAACTTTGAAATATTAAATTTGTAATATATTGATTATTTATTTACATATGCATTATTTGTATTAATTGCATGGGCATTAGTGGAAAAATATATAAAATTTAGGGACAAGTATTTTTTGTATTAATTGCATGGGCATTAGAAATTTTGAGAAATAATATTTTCTTCATACATAATTCTTAGAAAAATATTAAAAAATAGATTTTTTAATAAAAAAAACATATTTTTCATTAAAAATATTAAAAGAATATATATATAACTATTATACTTATAAAAGTGTATACAGAATAACAAAGTTTTTCATCATAAATTTTCTATTATTCTCATAAATTGCGTGTTGTAAGATTAATTGCAAAGAATAACAAAGTTTTTCATTGTAAATTTTCTATTATTCCCATAAAATGCGTGTTGTTAAATTAATTGCATGAAAATTTTCTACACAATCATTAAATACATGATGATCATAAAATTGTTTTTATTTTTAATAGAAATTTGCAACATAAGAAATTTTGAAAATAATGTTACATCAAAATTGAATAGATATTTGATGATAAAAATACATTAGAGAAATAACATTTTCTTGATACATAATTCTTAGAAAAAATATTAAAAAAATAGATTTTTTAATTTAAAAAATGCATTAAAATATTAAAAGAATATATATTTAAATATTATACTTATAAAAATGTAAAAAGAATAATAAAGTTTTTCATTGTTAATTTTCTACTATCCCCTTAAATTGTGTGTTAGATTAATTGCATGGAAATTTTCTACACAATTTATGAGAAATCTATTCATTAAAAATGAATATATGTTTGATACTAAAAATATTTTTTTTTATTTATATATGTACAAAAATGTAGTTCATTGGCCATGTTTTTCAATTGTCAAAAGATAAAAATGGCATCATCATCAATACAAATCCAAAAATTCAATAAAAATATATGTGTAAATTTCTACTTTTTGTAAGTGTAAAAATGAAATATCAAATTTTTTTATTTATTCCACCTAATATATAATTAATTAGTAGCCTAATTATTCAACATAATATATAATTAATAGTTTAACAACTGCTAATGAATTATCACTATAATATACATTGATTGTAGTAATTTATATTACTTCAAGAATAAAATGTAACTTCTATATAGTTTTAATTAGTTTATTCGTCTAATAAACTCAGATAAATAAAAAAACTATTCAAATTATATTTTTTTAAAAAAAATATTTTTATTAATAATTAATATTTACATGCATCGCACGTGCTTATTGCTAGTATATAAAAAAGTATCGATTAATTAATTTGTTTATTTTGATATTTTCTCATTGTGATGATTCTTTGAATTACCACTATTATGAATTTATTGCAGCATAGATAGACGTGTGGAGTATTATAGATTATATGTTTTACGAATTATAGTTGCTAGCATTTGAAGATTAAAACCACACAAAAAATGAAATATGACAGATTATATGTATGTTAAAGACACATAATTAATAACAGTCTTAAATATTCATGAATAAAGTTCAATTTTCAAACAAAGCATAAGTTACTCAATATAACACTACAAGAAAAAATGCATATTGTGGGGGCCCGCACGCTAATCATGTTCTTAATCATTATTGGGACTAATTAATCAATTATAATAAACAGGATCTAAAATTTTTTTTTTAAAATAATGCGGAACGTAGTGACATAAAAACATATATACATCTCAGTATATAAAAGTACCAATTCTGTACCACATACATTTATTTAATTAAGGTTTAACAGCTAATATCAAGTGTCCAACCCTATCTCTAATCCAAGTCCGGAGCCGCCACTCTAATCACGATCTCTCTCTTTATCTCCGTGACCATGAACCTGTCCCACCTGTTGTCATGTACACATACAGACAAGACAACAGCCGGATAATTCCGGTGAGAATATAATCCCAGTATAAATCAACGAAACATGCAATCATATAAACAAATATAAAGCATGTAGCAGGTAACAGCAATATGTATCAAAATCTGAAACATAACTAATATCAAACTGTCGACAATACTCGTAGCTACACAATTTAGACTATACTCAATCCTAGTCTAGGGATCCCGGTTTCCAGAAGTTGGCATTCCTATATCGACCAACAGTAATAGAAAAGACTCCAGGTCTATCCACGTCGATAAGGTATCGATCACCAGAAATAGAAAAAGGTCTGATTCTATCCACACCGATATGGTATCGATAGCCAGTAATAGAAGAACTCTAATTCTATCAACACCGATATAATATCGATCACCAGTAATAGAAGAAGCTCCAATTCTATCCACACCGATACGACATCGATCAACAGTAATAGAAAAAACCCAAATTCTATCCACATCGATAGCCAATCATCTGGAAACAGACTTTGGCACTATCGTCCATACACTATCTTGTGACATCGTGCAATGTGCCCGTGGCGATCACGCCACTATCAGGCACTTCTGTCACAAGATTACTCGTCTAATACCTGCTATCTATAAATCAAGAGAACAAGTACATCAATCAAATCAATGCAAATATCAATGCAATAAAGTAAAGTATGTGATTTAGGGAAACTCAACTCTAAACCGACTTAAGTCGATCTTCCGATACCACATTGACTTATACCTTTCGTTTGTAGTCTCGGTCTGAAGCAATATCAATTCCGAACTCAAGACTGTCTCTGTAAATCTGAAACGACATATTGAGAATCATAATATCAATATTCCATTCTCAATTCAACACTGAATCTGATTAATCCGGATTTAATTCAAATAACAGCATAACGGCACAATCTCAGTATCCCCGTCAATACCATATCAACAGACATCAATTACAAATCATAACTCATATCCGATACAATTTGTAATCCATCCATAATCCAAATCTGTCCGATTTCAAATCAATCAGAAAATCATAACAATTCCATAATCAGTCTGTTTCTTAATATGACCTCGATTCTATGATGTCTAACATGTCAAGAACATCATATATGACGTGTATTCAATTCCAGCAACATCATAATTTCAAAACATGTCAAAACGTAGTAAAACTTACGTCCAGTTGTAGCCTACGTTGCTAGAAACTCGGTACCGAAGTCGGATTCAAAATCAGACGGACGGATTTTGCACAAAAGGCGTAAGGATTTTCTATAACTTCACAGAGACTTTTCTCGACTCTTTTCTCGGAAATAATGAAGGAGGAACGAAGCTTTGTTACATATATATATATTGCATTCACGCATGTAAAGCAAATGGCCAATCCTACATGCAACACGTCTCGCGCATATGCGCGACCTAAATCGGCGCATATGCGCGAGACCTTCTGGTCTTCGCACATTTCCTCTCGGCAGCTCGCGCATATGCGCGACACCTTCCGCGCATATGCGCGAGACTCTCTGGAGTTGTGATTGAACCTTCACACAGCTCGCGCATATGCGCGCCTTCCTGTCGCGCATATGCGCGAGACCTTCTGTCCAATTCGCGCATGTGCGCGTCTCATGTCGCGCATGTGCGCCGATGGTACTGTCCTCGCACATACATTTTCACACGTTACTTCAAATCGTGTCTCGGTTAATCCTTTCATAATCATATCAAATTATAAATCAATAATTACAGATTACTAGGATTAAATTTCCGGGCATTACACATATGGTGACATTCATAAATGTCATCATATTCAATATTTAGTGACATTTAAGTTTTAGTGACATCTCCAATAAATGTCATCTATTCCAATGTCGTCTTAAACTTCTTGACATTTTTTAATGTCATTATAAGATGTTAATGACAACTTCATATGTGTTACTAATTATTCATATAATGACAATTTTAAATCTCATGAAAACTCATGTTTTAAAGACATTTATACATGTCTTGTTATTATAGTAATAATGACAAATTTATATGTCAGTTAAAATAATTTATAATAACAACCAAAAGTGTCATGTATGTTATTTATAATGACAATAAAAAATGTCAATAATGATAGGTTATAAAGTTAATTTAAAATGTCTCATTATGTAATCTGTAGTGACACTTGCAAATGTCTTATATACTAGTATATAAAAACATTGAAAATTGTCATTAATAATTATTTATAATGACTTTTTGAAATGTCTTCATATGAGTTTTACAATGATATTTTTTGTGTACATGATTTAATGTTCTATTGTGACATAAAAAATGTCATATTTTATGAAATGTCATCGATTTTCAATATTTTCATGATATAATATTCAAGGATATAACAAATTAACATAAATACAAATACAAAATTTTAAAATAGAAATTAAATTGCTAATCAATAATTGTCATTAATTTTACAATAATTGATGTATAAGACTGACAAATTTTTTTAACTTGAAAAACATCTATACCCCAACAAATGTACCAAAGTATTTAGTTTAAGAACAAGTAAACAATTAAGTCTTGTAAAGCAAAACATAACCAAACTTGTGACGCATCTTCATTCTTCAACCATCTCATCTTAATCAAAATCCAATATTCTTGTCACCTACAATAAAAATTCATATATTTGTATGAATGAAATAAAATTAAAGAAGCTCAAAATAAAGAGATTAAAATTTAATTCAAACTAGTGAATATCATACCAAATGATAAACTGAAAAATTATTATTTATCCAAATGCATCTAGTAGAAATCTTCCTCATTAACTGTCAACTGCAAATATAATTGATATTGGTTTAAAAAGATACTAACATGACGGACATAACAATAAATACTACTTAATTGAAAAGTTGAATATCATACCAAATGACAAGACCAAGCTATCATTCCTCCAAGTGTATCCCCAACCTTTTGTAAAAGATCCTATGGCCTAATCAATCTCTCTTCTCGTTTTAGGACAACTAGAACTTGTATTTCACACAATATATAATAAAACATCGATTATACGTGTAATATATATTCTTAACCAAAATATATTATCTAAATCAATAAATGGCTAACTCGAGATAATTAAAAACTCACACAAAACATAGCTTACAAAAAAGCAAACTCCAACTCATTATGCCACATCAAATAATAAATAATATCAAAATAAACAAAAGAAAAACCATTTACCCATCTGACGTATATTCAAATAAAAAATGATTGTCTCCACCTCTACAAGTTCCATCGATGACTCATGGGCTGTTACCAAAGCTTTGAAATCCATGTCCATTTTCAGGAGGTCATTGTATTTTCCAGATTGAACAATCATCCGTCTCTCATGACCTGGATTGAAGATGTCATCGTTGAGTACACTTTATATCCGATTTGAAACTCGAAAATTGATGCAATTAAGATTTCGGAAATCAAAGGGTTTCATACATATCAAAATTTGATCAACATTATTCAAGAAGTCCAACTAGTGGGTCATAAGTATAATGGTCTTACCTCTAAGGGTTCCTCTCACACATTCCTGCGAAAGAACAATAAAATGTTTTGATTTCTTGTAATAAAAAACATTTCGATACATTATTCATTTGTGAAAGAAATTCCCAAAATATAGAGGAACAATAATCTAAAAATTGCATGACATTAAAAAATAATGAGTATAGTCGATTCTTCTCGATAAGATAAGCAATTTGCACCTTGAATATGTCTGATCCACTGTGAGCATCAACAGCACTAAACACATCATAAATTAAATAAATATCACAATCTTGATAAACAGCTCTTGCAAGTTGAATTCGTTGTTTCTGGCCACCACTAAAATTGATACCACGTTCTCCAATTTCAGTTTGGTCTCCAAACTCCATCATTTCCAAGTCTTTCTCCAAGCAGCACACCCTGATAGTTTCCTTTTATCTCTTTCCATTAATAGGTAAGCCAAATAATATGTTTTCTTGTACTGTCCCACTTTGGATCCATGATGTTTGAGCGACATAGGCTGTGGAACCACATACTCTGATCTGTGATGCAGAAAAACAAGTTAGATCAAGTTCATAAGAGTCTGATACATTCGATGAAATTGAGGTATAAGTTGAAAAATAGGATCCTCAAAAGATTGAAAATGGTATCCACTAAACATGAGATTTGAACATTGCACCTTTCCTAATAGTTTTTTCATCTCGCCAAGAATTGCCGCCAGAAGGGAAGACTTCCCTGATCCCACAGTACCAACAATTGCAGCAAGCTCCCCTTTTCTGATCTCAAAATTTAAGTTCTTAACTATCTCTTTCTCACTGTTATCCTCCCAGTTAAACAACCCGTTTTCGACCTCTACAGCAATCTCTCCTCCACAATCTACTTAAACTAGTTCAGCAAACAAATATATAATATGTGTATGTGGAGAGTAAAATATCGAACAAGATATATACCACAATGAACCAGATAAAATATCTTAACTATTGTTGAAAATACAAATACAATAATCCATAAATATCCCTAGTTTTTAGCAAGATTTTTCACAAAATATCCACAATAAAAAGCACACAAAACACAAAAGGTGGACATACAGAAAATTCAATATACAAATATTTAGTTCTGTTATTGCCTCTTTTAAAAGGATAATTTATTAACTGAATAATGTGCCGATGTCGATCTCTCCATGAACTTATGCTCTTGTGAAAACTCCTCGAAACCTTCCATTAGTCTGAGCAAGAGTCATACACAAAATCTAAACATCATAACGTCATAAAACGAAAAAAAAAACACTTACAAGCCAAAGAGAACCCAATGCTATGAGCAAGAGCACTGCTACCAATCCAACAGAGAACAACCGAGAACGCAGCCAAAGAACCTGCCTTTTTTTATCTAAACCAATATAATAAAAGGAAAAAATTACATGAACAGAAACCTGTAATTGAAAATAAGAAACCATGGTAATCTGAGAATATAGAAACAAAGGCCAAGGAAATTTGTACCAGAAAATTACATTATAAGTGGTCAGATTTGTAAATTGTTGAGTTGATGACTTAATCTTTTGACTAGGCTGAAGTAGGTGATAAAGGAAAGAAGGTTGAAGAGTTAGGTGGCAGTTAGTTGTTGGTTAAAAACAACAAGTATAAAAGAAAATAAAGACACATATTTTCTATGTATTCTTCATAAAAGGTCTTCACATTGTACAGAGCATTTTCTTCTGTGAATAAAAGTCTTCTTTCTCCCACAAACACTACAAGAAAAACGCCCAACGACAACGGTAAAAAACCATTGTCGTCTTTTGACCGCACCCTTTAACAATACAGCATTTCACAACAGTTTGAAAAGACCTACAAGGAATATCAACTTACAAGTAAAAACAGCAACAGCTCACGTCCATAACTGAATAGTAAAATGATAAGAAAATTACTTGAACAACTTTATACATAAATGCATAAACTCTTTACCTCTTGTTGAGCAGCTTTCTTCATGTTTGCCTTTGCTTGCAAATTAGCATTCCTTAAATCCACCCACAGACTAAATAAAAGACAACCAGTTAAAACAAAATACATACCATTATACTCCACATACCTACGTAATCACCTGATTGATTAAATGATAACTTAACACAATGTAGCTGGAGTGAAAAGAGAAATGTAATAGAAAATTCTATGTAATGACCGAGAAAGAGCAGATTTTATATCCCAAGATTCCATTTCTAACTGTATTGTCTTTCGGTTACTCTTCTTTTTGGTTGCCTTCTTCTAAAGAGGTCTCAGGAATCCCCAGAAAGAAATCTTCACCACCAAAGTCATAAAGTACTTCACAGACGTGCTTGATTGTGGAAAACATACACACAAAAGAATACAAATTTTTAGCAAGGAAACAACAAAACCTTGAGCTCTTGTAAGAATTATTTACCAACACTCTCATTCTAAAAAAATCCAAGGCATGCTTATGTAAATACATAGAACAGCTGCAACAAACGTCTTGTCTCCTATCTCCGATAACACGGTCATCGCGAGTGACTTCGTGAACCCCTATTAATTCCTCACAAAGACAAAATACGCAATAAACAAACAAAAAGTAGATGAATTTGAGAGAAAAAATTATCAGAAGCAACACCACAAGCACATAATCATAGTTGAACAATGGAGAAATCCATTTTCACCGAAGAAATGGTGAAAGCGAAACGAACCATGAATGCGGAGAGATGGAAGAGCGTGGAAAGATCCATTTTTGAAGCCCTTAAACCTAAGCAATATACCAAGAATCGACCAAAAACGAAGCCAAGAAACTCACCGAAGCCGGAAAGAATTCGCGCGCAGAAACATGTCACGAACAACACCTCCATTCGCGCGATTCAGGGTTCGATTTCTACGATTCAAAGCTTAATTGAAAGCTACACATCATGGTCTAGGTGAGGGACCCATTTCCGGTGGTGAACGATGGCGACAAGGAAGATTATGGAAGAAGGGGAGGAGGAAACGGGTTTGGGGATTTGGTTCTCTTTCTTTTTCCCTTTCTCCGTTAAAAGGTAAATGCATGTACGTGTGTATATATATTAGAACGTAAATCGATTACTAAAAAAATAATAAGGTAAATGTATGTACAAGGATATATAATGACATCAATTAAAAATATCACGATAACTAATCTAATATGTTTTTTTATTTTATATATTATTAATTTTTTACAAGTGTCATTATTAAGGATTTGTAACAACATTTAATTAAAAGTGTCTACAGAAAAGTGTCATAATAGCCATTTATTGTTGTAGTGTAACCTTTTAAAAACCAATTAAACATTTTAGAAATCATTTGAAAAGAATGTAAGTTGAAATAATAAAAAGTTTGGTTGAAGAATTTTATCAACACTTTCTATGTGACAGATATTGTGGTATTTTAGATAAACATAAAATGTTTCAACACTGTCTACCAAAACAGTAGAAATAATTAAATGTTATAAAATAAGTAGACACAAATTTGTTTATGAAAGTTGAAGGTCAAATTCTTCTAGAAGACTTGAATTATACAACCCATTGTGTAATCCCAATCCAAACAATGTCACTATCTTGACTAGAAAGTCCTAGCACGCTCTCAATATTCTTCACAAAAAATCAACAAATAATTACACATTCTTTAATGTCTTTATACAAAAACTCTTACTCAATTATTCTATGAAAGCTCATCTGTCTTTATGTGAGTGCATTTCTTCAAATGATGTATTTTTCGATATTTGAACAAGGAAAAGAATACCACAAACTCATTTTGGTGGGGAGGATTTGTCTCTCAAAGCTCATTTCTTGCATTGTTCTTCACATACTCTTCTTGTTGGGTTTGAATTTTTTTTTTCCTAATATGTAGAAGTGCTCTAAACCTTTTAAATATTTTTTTCTTTCTTTTTTTTTTTTGATATTCTAAGTGTTGTATTTACGACCTCACGTTAGAAACAAGAATGCAGGCATTTGGAAGAGTTCTGAACAATTGGATAACCGAGTTAATGATCCATTTCAATCTCAATCTATTCAAAAATTGAATAACCAAGTTAGTGAATTTTCTGAGCACTTATTTGAATGTATTCATTTAGTCAAAGCAAGTGCCGCCAAACAGGGGGAAGAATATGCAAGAAAAAGAACAGAAGCATAACCTGCACAAGATCAAACTGAAAGTGAAGATGAAGAAATCAATTATGAGGAGTTGATTGAAAGTCATCATTTTTTAAGCTCTTCTTTAATTTGGCTACAATTACTCTATCCATTGTTATGATATTGATGTTCTCAATTTGCTTATTTATGTTCTTATCTTATTTTTTATCTGCTTTATAATCTTCTGGATTTTGGCATCATCATAAAAAAGAAATTGTTAAGAAAATCTTAATTGTGGTGATGTAGTGATTAAGGAAATCCATAACCTTATTTTTAGTGATCTACTGCTTAAGAAAAACCAGAATTGTGGGGTTCTGCTAATTTTAAGGTTAAGAAAAACCAGAAAACTCATTTAAAAGAGAACTCTAGTAGGCCGTCAAAATCAGATATCAAAAAATATAGAATTCACTAATTCAAAAGCAGAAGCAATAGTCATCCTGCTAGTTTTTTTTTATATCATGTTGGACTAACATCAAATCATATAATCTTTAATAAGAGACTGATGTTATTCGTTTTGTTTGTACTATCTATCTAAAAATGTTCTTATTTAATATGGTTGTTCTGTACAATAGAACAATTCATTTAATGTCTTTAAATGAACTGTACAAGATCATTTATTAGGGCATCCGCATTCGTTACCGTTATAACACTCACCGCCTCATCAAAAATCGTAGGTCCACAAGTCACATACACATTATATTAACACATATATTCTACCACATCCATTTTAACATTAACACTAATTATTTGTAAGTCTCGTTGTCCACTTATTCATATTTTATATTACATAAATTTAATTTTAAATTATTTACAAAATTTAAATTATTATTATTTTTATAAATAATAATATGTTTTTATATATTTAGTACGTAAAATTATTTTATCTTATTTTATGAGTGTCATTTATTTAAAATTAAACTTTTATTATAAACTTAATGAAACAGTACAACATATAAAAATAAATACCACTTGCATAAAAATTAAAAAGAAAAACATATAAATTAAACGTAAGAGAAGATGTAAAATAATAATTCAAGGATTGTTGTTTTATTGTGATCAAATATGTTCAACTACGTATTTTTAGAAATATATTTTTCAAATAAAATTTTAATCCATTTCGGCACGAAGTAGGATTTTAGAATTAAATTTTTCAAATAAAATTGATATGATGAAAATAGAAGAGAGAAGATGTTTTTAGTGATTTATGATATTTAATAATATGTTTAGATGTTTGAAATAATTTGTGGAATGTGTGGGTATTTATAGATAAATATTTAATTTTTTATTAAAACAGTCGTTAATTAGCCATTAAAATAATTTTCTAATTTTTTAAATAAAACTAACCGTTACTATTTTAATATTTTTAAAAATAAATAATCTTTATTTAATTATTAAAATACATTACTAAATAAAATAGTATACATATATATAAAATAATAATAATAATATATGTAGTTAATGGGGTGGGCCAAGCAGCCCACCACTTTCACTCTTCTTTTAAAAAAAGAAATAATGTAGACGTTCCACGTTACGTGACACAAGTGAGTGGATGATTGGTATTAACATCACATTGGTGTTAAATCCATTGGTTTGAAAATCAATGTAGGTGCCTTTACTCACTATAAAAAAGTCTATTTCTAGATTCAAGTACTCTTAACGAATAAAAGAGTCGTTCTTATTTGAATATTGAAGATCAACTATATAAAGGCTTCTCATGATTCACAAAATATCTCTCCATTTCTTCAAATTCTCGAACTCTGAATTTACTGTGAATCGTTTTTCAAAAAGACTCAAGCCTTTTGAAGCCTCAGAAAAACCAGTACACGCTTTAAAGCATTATCAGATTCAGAAGATAAATTGTGCTATCTTCATTCTCACTCTTTCATTATTTTAACTACCGTAAAATGTGAAGGATTTGTAATATGCGGAAAGAGTCTTTTCCAAAATTAAATTTCTTAAATGATTGCATTGTAATACTAGGAGTTTCAGTAGGCAAATGTAAAACATGTTGAACTGAGTTTCTACAAGTGTGTACCAATCAAATTCTTCTAGTGATACCATCTGGAAATAGAAGAAAGAGAGACGTACAAAATTTTTGTCCTGAAACAAGTATCGTGTCTTACTTCCTTCTACTGCTTTTAGCTCATTAAAGTGTTGTCCACTGATTCCGCACTTCTTAAAGTAATATGCTACAATTTCAAAGAATGAGACCGACTTCTGACTTCTTAAAACATTTCATAAGCACACATTTCGGAAGTCGAAGAATTTTAAGTTTGAAATTATTATTCAATCCTTTATTCTAAATACTTCACCGATCATAACAAGCCGGTAACATATCTATACTATTAACTAAAGACAATCACAAAAATTCTCGTTAGACTGTCTCACGTCTCAATTTTGTGAGACATATATTCGACCTACCTAATTCATGAAAAAATATAAATCTTTATATCATAATTAATACTTTTCATAGTATATATCAATTGGATTGACCTGTATCATAATATAGACACGTGATATGTCTCACAAGATATTAACTCAAAGTGGAGTCCCCAATACTAACTAAATTTTAATTTATTTGGTGAAATCTTATTTAAAATTACAATTATACTCTCATTATATAACTCTATTGATATTTTTTTATTTTTCTAAAATAGCCTATTTTTAATATTTCATTCATATCTTTATCTATAATTTTAAATCATATCATATTTTTATCTATACTCTTAAAATTTTAGATTATTATATTATGCTTAATTAATATTTCACTCGTACGATACACATATTGTATGTTGTATATAATATGATAAAAAATTGAGACATTTAATCAATGTTGCTTGATATATTAAAATATTATTTTGTGTGGGTTTTGGATTATTGTCTTTGTGAGTAACATATTTAAAAATGGATTTTGAAAGTTATGCGTGAGTAATGAAAATATTTATTTTATACACATATATAAAATGACTATAATTCGGGAAAATTCGAAATAACTAGATTTATACATAAACGAGTTTAAAATTTGAGGGAAGCAATTACAAATGCATTGAATTCAAAAGCATTCAAACAAGAAATATGGATTTTAATCTTGAATATCCGGAATAAAATGAGCGGTTGGATCATATTACAATTTTGACAGAATTTTATAACTAGATCAAAGAAGGAGCACTTTCAATATTATATATATGAGTATTATATAAATAATTCGACATCAAATATAACTATTTATATTAGTAAATTTTAATAATTACATATAAAAAATTATATTCAAATTTTTACTTTACATAAATAACGTTAAAATAAATTTAAATACACCAAAGAAACCTCGTACTAGGACTTTGACCATCGTTGTCAACTACAATACACCAGAATTTGGTTAACAACGTCAAAGTTATAGCATTGCAACTCAATAAATGGGCTTCCAACATTTTTTTTTATTTGGAGAATTAAATGTATTTGTATTAATAAAATAAAAATAATAATTTATAACTTTAAGCAAAACTTTCCATGGGTTTCACAAACAACTTCTGAACTATCTTAAATACCCATCATTCAACTCATTGATAATTTAATAGTTCCGGTAGCCTCCCATTTTCATCAACATGTATAATATAAACAAAAAACATGGACCATTCCCCTTGCTAATACAACTATTTTCGAAGCAAAGAAGGCCGATAAACTGCGTGACTCTGAGCCATTTCGATAAGTTCTCGAGGATCATTCATCGTTTCGTCTCTTAAGGCTTCAAGAATCCCCTCGCAAGATACCTCTCTGAGACAGACATTCAGATAAAATCAATAATCATAGTACGTTGTCACATATTACATTCGCTGATACGTCATAATGTTGATCGATATCATATATACATACCTCAAAATCAGAATTTTATATAGTGTCTGCAAGATTGGACATAGCTCCACTGGAGCAACATGCTCGTTTTTGCTCGGATGTAGAACATTTAAAGAAGATTGACTAAGTAGCTCATAGAATGCTTTCACAGCAGAAACACCCTGTAGTCAGGTGAGGAAATAAGATACCAATATCAGAGGGAACGATTTTATGAAATAAAACCTGCGGCCAAAGTGACTGAAAACTGGTTACTTTAATTTGTCTCTCTTAATCATCTAGTGTAGATGTATAAATATATTTTTCAATTGAATCAGTACAAGTATTTACATGATTACCTGAATTGTTCCCTTGCCTTTGATGCTGTCCCCCATATCGAGGCTTATTTCTTTTTTAGCCAACTTTTGGCCGTACCAAGCATTACGACCTTTCAACAGTGTCACATAAGTGTCGGCCAACAGAGGACCTGCAAGCTTTTCTGGTTCTTCCGTCAAAAGATGCGTGATAAAGATCATTTCTGATGTACAGTGCGCGAAATAGACCGACTTGCTAGTTGCACTCTCGTTAGTTAGATCCGCAACCATCCCTATCCATATTTCGATTTATAAATGTTAATACAGATGATCATCCAGGAAATCAAAATAATATGAAGACTTGTCAGAAGAATTATGGATCGTTATTTTCAAGCAGGAGATTACACGACAAATCCCTACATCATGAGGTACCACAAGCCACAAGGCTAAAATGAACTAAGAGCAAAATATACAAGACGTAATGGCAAAATAATGTTCCTTTTATCTTTATATCGGCTTCTCCACAAAACGTCGAAACTTCTAAAAAAATGAGAAAAAGACCAGATGCACAAATCCCTTGATCCTTTCATAAGTCAGAAACAATAATTACTATCCATATTTTTCAAGTTTGAAGAACACGCAAACACAAAACTCTAATATATATGTATGTATGTAACAATGTATGTACACAAAAATCCACGAATGCTTACCGGCCCCAATTGCATATACATTCTTCAAGCCACCCATAACCTCATGAGTAACAAGATCACCGTTATCCCAAACAATAAAATGTGGCTGCCTGAGAAACTTTGCCAGTGGTTTCCTCCATTTTTCAGTTCCACAGATCCGAGCATTAGCATATTCCTTATTGTAAATTTCGGATGCAATATTAGGCCCTCCAAGGTAAAGAATGTTTTCCATAGGAACCTTAGCTGAAATAGGCCATCAATTAAAAATATTAAATAGTCAATTTCAATTTCAAAAAAGAAAATATAAGAGTTGGATCCAAAACAAAATTTATTGCATCTATGATATTGATCAAACCATGTGTTATCAGAGACATGTAAACAGCAAGAAGGAAAATAAATTTTTTACGCTAAAGGAAAATTATTCGATCGATTGCTAAGGATTACAGTATGTCATTTAGTACATGCTTATATTGAAATATCCTAGCATCCACCTTATACAAACACATTTCCTAACTTTTCAAAAATGCACCTTGATCATTGATTTGATGATACAGGTACAACAGAAGTCATTTAAAATTTAAATATGTTTTATATGGTTGGCCATATTATTGTGCTCATATGCACACTTATCATACATATTCCTTCAATGAAAGTATGCAAAGACTCGAGCAATGAACCCAAAATGAGTACGGAAGTTTAGTTCCATATCATTTGGAGTTGATCATAAAATGGTTGGATATTAGAAGAATAGCACAAGTTCAAAAACAGCGCACAGGATCAATAGGAGACTTAAAAAGTTATTAGCAATTTAACATGATGTAAATTTCTTCAATACATGACTCTTTGTAATAATCATGGGCTATCCCGATTTTGGGCTCTCTCTGGAGCCTTCTCTCATAAATGGACTTCCTCTGGACCTTATCCCTCACGGGATTTTCCATGTGCCACTACTCATAGAATATCATCCCTAGAAAATAGGTTCATTTCCACTACCCCAACCTAAGACCTCCAGCATAAATACTTAGATTCCTAGAGTGTTGGTCCTTTTTTTTGTAACGACTATGGGTTATCTTGATCTTGGGCCTTCTCCCTTAAACGGGCTCCCTCTGGGGCCTTTCCTCTCACAGGCTTTCTCATGCGCCATAACTCACAGAATATCCTCGTCCCCAAGCACTCGAACCTAAAACCTCAAGGATAAGTACATAGATTCCTAGAGTGTCAGAACCAATTAGGCCCATTTTTCAAGAATGATGATATTCTATGAGTATTGGCGCATGGAAAAGCCCGTGAGGGAGGAGTCCATGATCGGGATAGCTCATAGTCGTTACACTCTTTGTAGCTAATCATTGAATTTTAATAACCTTCCTTTTCTTATTGAAACACAGATGACATGGTCAACTAGAAACCGTACATTGCAACTTAAGTTTTTAAGGCAAATCCAGTAACATGAAATTTGTAGATAAACCATAGTTTTAAAAAAAAAATCCAGGATTGTATTCCCATGCATACGTGGAAAAAGATAAAAAAAGATGATTTATTCATCTACTGAAAATTATTTCATACCGTCATCTTAAACCTCCGATTAATCTCCACCTAGAGAGTTTAAAGCTCTAAATATATAGCATACATATTATCAGAAAGATGAAATTAAATAAAGTTAAAATTATATAGTTTGCTTCACCTTTTTTACGTCATAGTATTAATCAATTATCAATCGTATTTACCAGTAGATACCAGAGTAACATAGAATATCTCAAATGAGACAAACACTTTATCTCAATGAATTAAGATATCACAAAACTATCCATTTAATCAGTAAAAACACATAAAAAGCTACGAAAAATGGTGCACATGTCTTACTTGCTCGATTGATCATCTGAGTGGGAGTGATTATCCGAGGCTCAGGCTCTAGTTCAGCTTCTATTCCCTTCGCCAAAGACACAATAACAGGAGCAGTAATTCGTTCCTTCCAAAACCTACCAATCTCCTCAAAAGCTTCCCGAGTTTCCGTCGAGGGCAATCCATTAATAACAATATCAGCATCCCATACCGCCTCTTGCAAGTTCGTCACGACCTTTAATGGACAGAGTGGAGTGTCAATCATATTCAAGCAGAACCCATCTTTCAAAATCTCATCAGCATTAAGTGTTCGATCACCTAATCTTGCTTCTACATATTTCAAATATGCGCATCGCCTTATCAGCCTCCTCAACACATCTTCCCTCGAATTAATCACCTCAAATAAATGCTCAGCCGTGGATCTATCAACGGACCTACCAGGCCTTCTCCATATTCTAATCTGAACCTTATCTCGAAAATTCCCATATCCATCTTGCAGCATCGCTGCAAATACACTGCCCCATGCCCCTGCACCGACACATACAATCCTTAATGGATCCCCATCTACTTTCCCAAACAATTCACGAAGCTCGTCAATCTTTTCTTCTGAAGAACAATTTGTGTTATGAATCGTTCCATTCGAACATCCGTTGCCTCCTTCAGTAGCAAGTACCATTTTCTTTCAATGAATCTCCCACTTTAACAAACGAATTGAACTAAAAAAAATGTCCCACGCATACAGACTTTGTTGAGGTGAATATGACAGACAAGATTTAATATCAAATGCCAATCAATAAGATCAAAAACTACAAATCGAAATTTGATAACCCGATTGAAGATCCCACGTGGGCTTCACACTTTCGCTCCCCCTTTCATACAGCAATACAAAAAGACAACAGTCTGAACACAAAAAACATCGAGAACACGCCGATTTCGTTGGTGGGTTTCACACCAAACTTTAACAACCGGCTCCAGTCATATAATTCAGAACAAAATCGACCAATATAACGACTTTAGCTTAAAGTCTAGAATGCCAGATGGCCAGAGCCAATGAAACACCATTACAAACACATTGGTTTCCCCGATTAAGGGTAAAATAAAAAACGAACCGTATGAAGTAAGGACGATAACAGAACATTCCCAAACACCAGATCTGGATAACCCGTCAAACAGAAAGAGAAATTAGGTAAGCCAACCCCACCTAAAAAACGTAAGCTTGAAGGACAAAATGTGAGGATAAAGCAAAGAAGGTGAGCTGTCTTCCTGTAAGAGTAGGATAAACAGGAGGTGATTATTCGTGCTTTACTGCGGAGCCCTCGACTTCGAGCTGAAAATGGTTAATTGGCTTTCTTTTTTGCGAAGAACTTGATGTTCATGCAAATGAAACTCGATGTAGCTAAGCGATCCTATCTGGACATGCGGATCAACCTTTGCTTTTGTCTTCTTCTAAACAAAAAATACCATAATATTTTATTTTTTTTATTATATACAATTACGGTTAAATTCACCAAAACTCACGTGAAATAGCTTCACAAATTAATATCGTAAGATAAATTTTCTATTTCACCAAATTTATATAAAAAAATATTTTTTTACCAAAAGTATTAGTTTTCAATCTAAATATGAAGACCGTCGATTCGTCTCATATATACATATTAATTTTTGAGACCATTTTAACCAAATCAATTAAGTTTTTAATACATGAACGATATTTCCGAAGGTTTCGGTATGCCGAATATATTGATTTATGCAAGAATTTAGTTTGCCTGCTTGGATTGTGAAAATTTTTGGGGGTAGATATCCAATTCCCGATTTATGAAATATATTATATTCTATAATAAAAATATTATTTTTTATTTTAAATATAAACTAAGCTGATTTAAAAAAATATAGATACGTAAAACCGTCACGAAAAAAAGTTACTCAAACTTTAAAGATGGTTACACTCCCCTCGTCCAATATTGATAAAACAACATATTGAGTTATTCTGGATATTGCCCTGAACGGGGGGGTTCAAAATAGGTCCAATTTTTTTTTCCCAAATTTCTATTATGTATAAGTTATCATATAAATAAATAACTAAAAGATAATAAAAAAATAAAAAAAGCTAAAGTTATTTTTTAAATTTCGCCTCCTCGATTTTTAAAATTTATAAATCTCTTAAATTTTGTTTAAAAACGCGAGCCTTAATTTATTTGTGAGATCGATGTGTGCTTCTCATTAACTGTTTAAAGGCCAAGTTGATACATAAAATCATATATTATTAATTACACTTGTTAACTTTTTAAAAAATATATATATATCGACGATTTATATTCTGGAAACATAATAATTTAGTATACTATGGATAAATTAAACTAGATCGATTTAATTATTACAATGTTTATTATAACAACAGAAAAATGTTTTTTTAGCTTTTAAAATTGTAAATACTAGATAACAAAATATATTAAAAAAATAATGTTTTAATAGTTATTTGTTAATGTATATTGATATAGATTTCTTTTAGACTTTCAATAATTATTTAATCATTTATTATTTTCGAGGTAATAATTCTCAATTTATCAATGTTTTAATTTTCATTATTACTTCAAATAGTAAAGGGTCGAGAAATTTGTCAATTTTTGAACCAGATTCATAAGAAAGTTGGAGGAAATCGAAGAATATTAATGATAAATACAAAAGATCGCCATAATGAAATCCATATTTTTTTTAATTTGTAATCTGATTATGATTAACAAACAAATCTTCTCAAATTACAACACTTTTTCTCACATTTTCTGATTTTCACACCATTTGAATTTAGCAAACTTGAAAAGTTGGATTATTACAATTATCTTGAATATTAAGCTAACTGTGTCTACATAAGCCACCACGCACCTCCAATCCTACAAACCATGATGTTAGCAATGGACAAGATAACTCAAGTCTTGTTATTGTTCCTTGCATGCAACTTTTTCCTTGCATATGGCCTTAGAAAATATGGCCTTAGAATTGATCTTCATATCGTCGACAAACTGCCCGAGAAGTCGCCACCGCTGATCGTGTCGTGCCGTGATCGAGAGGGTGATTTCAAAAACCGAACACTTTATGCAAACCAAGATTTTAGCTGGAGTTTTACTGATGTTTTGGAACTTATTTACTACTATTTGTCATGCTGATTGGGGTTCGAAGAAGATAATTTTCATGGATTACAGAGGAGACGCGGGGCATGTATGCCTTCCGGGAAGGGATTGTTATTGGATAGCGAAATATGATGGTATTTATTTTAACGAGAAATTGTTTTTTACTTGGTCTGGTGAGACATCATGATTTTGGATGAAAATTAAGTAAGTAAATCAATCTGCTTTTATTAGCAATATTAATGTAAATTCAATTTAATAATGTTGATATTGATCATCTATTATTTGATAAAGTTTAGATCAATTATTTTTTAATGAATAATTAACATAATTAATTAGTATACTGGTGTTAAAATAAATCAGATCCGATAAAATTTTAATCTCAAATAATAATTGTAGGACCGAGTGCTTACCGCTTTACCAAAAGCTATAGCTAGTGGTAGTGGTGCAATTCAAATCTTTTAAACCGCACAACAACTCAAGCACCACGGTTCGATCGTTCTACCAAGCAGGGACAATTATTGCACCCAACAACCTCCCCTCCCAATAATTGCACTCGTTGCAATCAATGAGAATTGAACCCGTGACCTTGGCTCTGATACCAATTGTAGTACCGAGTGCTTACCGCTTTACCAAAAGCTATAGCTTGTGGTAATGGTGCTACTCAAATCTTTTAAACTGCACAACAAGTCAAGTATCACGGTTCGATCGCTCTACCAAGCAGGGACAATTATTGCACCCAACAATAATAATAAAACTCACATTCCAAAACAAACATACCATTTCTTTCGAAAACATCACTCAGTCCTCCCATCCTTCTCTGTCCACGGTTATGTCCCCCATTTTTAACCTAACTCATCTCATTTCGTTTATTTTACCAGCCGATTTGCCGTTGTCGTTGACCTGAATTCCGAACTAATTACATTTTTGAAAAGCCCTCGACTTTTGAACAATCTTTTGGTATTAATATTTAGTGTATTTCGATCCCTTGACATCGACTCGTTTCTTTTTCGGTCGTCTTTTATCATCGCTCGCCGCTTGAAATGTGTGTACATCGTCTCAAAATTATATGACAAATAAGGGACACTTGGCACCAATAAAACAACAATATTGAATTATAAATTATGTAAAATTATGTAATTTATAAATAATTTTATATAATTATTATCTTTATTTATCTATATATCTCTCTATTAAGCTTGAGGGATGCTTTGGTACGTTTGGTAGTGCATCGATCTCTCCCTTTTATTCTTTTTTTTTTTCCCTCTTTAATGTCTATTTATTTACCGAAATTTCATATTTGTAAAATTGATGCACATGCTTTTCTATGACTAATTTTTTACGAAAACCTCACATTTAAAATTATTTTCAATCTTCTATTTCTACATTAAGATTTATGTATTTGTTTCATTTACAATGTATTTTTTCCTTTTTTTTTAGGTTTTTTAATATACAAGTATGCAACACGTACGTGCAAGTGAATACTATTTTGATATTAGTTTTAGTTACTCTTGATTTCTTTTTTTTTTTTAAATAATTTTATTTATTCTTGAGGGCTAGTTTCATTAACACTCCCGTAAAAAAATGTAAAAGAAAAAACATCATATGCAAAATTAGTAACATTTTAGTTCCTGTGTTTTAAAAAGCACACGTGTTGGGTGCAATAATTGTCCTTATTTGATGGAGCGATCGAACCGTGGTGTTTAGCTGTTGTGCGGTTTAAAAGATTTGAGTTACACCATTACCACTAGCTATAGCTTTTGGTAAAGCGGTAAGTACTCGGTCCTACAATTGATATCAGAGCTATGGTAACGGGTTCGATTCCCGTTGATTGTAAGGAGTGCAATTATTGGGAAGGAGATTGTTTGGTGCAATAATTGTCCATGTTTGATGGAGCGATAGAACCGCGCGTGGTGCTTGATCTGCTGTGCGGTTTAAAAGATTTGAGTTGCACAATTACCACTAGCTATAACTTTTAGTAAAACGGCAAACATTCGGTCCTACAAGACGTAAAACCCCACCAAAATGGACAAATGTGTCCTAGCTTTTATAATATATGGTTAAATGTGTCTGATTTTTTTAAAAATGAATGATTTATATGTCTGTTAATATTTTTCAAAGGGTTTTATGTTTTTTAGATTTTTCACTAGTGGGGTTGGTGCAAATTAGCCCTGTAATTGCTTTAATTTAACATTTTAAAGGGGTTTTATGTTTTTTTAACAAATCACCCGAACATCTATTTAAATGGATCCAAAATCATTTAAATTCACAAAAATTCTAATTTCTTTTGAAATTTTAAAATCATAATATTCGATTAAAATATCTAAAATCATTCATTTATAGTCTAAATTGTCGCATAATATCCATTATTATAACTTAAAAGAATACCAAAATCAATTTAAGCGACCAACTATCCTGAATTTTTCCTACTTTGTGATTTACTTCCAAAAGTTGCACAAAAATTTCCCAACTCGGGATTTAACAATTCTAAGGTATCGAACATCTAAATATCGAATTATCCAACACTAAAATTCGAAATCACTAAATTTAATAGGCTGAAAATTCAAAGATTGCCAAACCATTTCTGAAAATTCGACCAATACCTAAAATTGACACAAAGTTTGTACCTACATCCAAATATACAACAGATATCAAAGATTGGTACCAAAATTGCATAAATGGTTTGGTGGGTGAGCACTCTTTTACAATTTTGGGTTAAAACTTGATCAAATCAGGTTATTTCGACACCTGACTGTTAATTACGTATTTGTTTTAATTATTTTGATTTCTTATTTTAAATAATTAATCTCAATTTTCCTAATAATGATTAATTATCATTAGGTCAATATTATGTGTGGAAGAAATTTGTGTTGCCGATGACTTTATCGATATAAACAGTTGTTTCTTTGTTTAATTTCCATTTAAACTACGGTTTCCTGTCATAACAAGGACATGGACTTCTGAAAAATCCTCTGCCCCGGAGCTAGAATTGCTAAAGGATCATAAGCTGATTTCCTCCGTACAAAGACTCCCCACCGTGCACCAAAGTGCGCCCGCCACTCGTCCCGCGTGGTATAATGAGGCAGATATTGCTTCACTCCTAAAATTTCAAACTTACAGAAATATAAAATTCTTTCGTTTCGAATTAAGATGCTTTCTAAGCCATCGTTTTCTGATGATAAGGGAATGGCGTGTGGAAGAAATGCCACCAGGTAAAAGATTTCCCCGTCTGGTAACACAAATGAAGTTCGGTTGTCCCACCTGAAAAAATAATGAAACTGCAAGAACTTGGGAGATTGTGTAAATAGATAAGTTCTTTTGATGAGACTGTTACTTGTATTTATTCACAGGGTAGACGAGGACTGGACCGTTATTTGTTTCAGTCAAAATATTTCCGAAGACAACCTCCGCGAAGCGGTTGATTTTGCTTTTAGGAACAAGCAGATTGAGCCATGGATGAGGAAGATCCCACAATCCTTTTGATCTTAGTTTAAGTTCCGCTGCATGGACCCGATCCAGGAATGTCAGGTATGGGACTTCGGTAACAAAGAGTGTTGAGGGAATGTAGCTTAATGGAGACAATAAGGACTTAATTTCCTGCAAAAGTCACATATTGTGAAATCTGCAGAAATTTGATAGTCAAATGGCCATCATTCAAAATGTTTTTTATGCCTCACCTGGTCTACTTTATCAGCCTCATCAGGGTTGAAATTTTTAGTCAATTCCAGGCAAAAAAGTGTCTTTCCATCTGATGTAAATTTGCTGGCTTGTTCTGGCTCTTGTGGGATGAAAGAAGATCTCCAGTTGTTAATGAGGCCTGTCTTGTTTATGATCACGAGACCTTCTATGTAATCAAACGTGTTTTCTGCGGATATTAAACGTTCCTGGTCTCTGGAGAATGTCAAAAAATCTGAATATAGTACTCTAATCCACTTCACCTGTCAATAGTTCAATTAAAAGTTTACTAAACTGTTCTCGAATACGACCGATTTTGATTAGTTGTTAGTTTTTTCAGAGTGTTTATGAGATTTTACCAACTTTGGCGCTGGCTCTAGAGCGATTCGTGCTCGAATTATTATTCCAAACTGGCCAAGTCCACCTAACACACCATGAAAGAGGTCTGCATTCTTCTCGTCTGAGCAAACTATTACTTCTCCTTTTCCTGCATCCACGAGTTCAGTCAAAAACTTCAGCAAATATTTATTTATAGATACAAGAAAGATATAATCCAAAATTTAGATTACAAACCTGTCACAACTTCTAGCTCATTTACATTACTAATTTGGGGACCATGTCGAAATGTTTGTCCACTGATCCCGGCGTTGGACAAAGTACCACCAACTGTGAGATGTAGATAATCAGTCCACGATTTTGGTGCCAACCCATGTTTCAGGCACTCGTGAAGAATATTGATCCATAAATCTCCTGCAGAGACGTCAACATAAGGGAATTGTCCCTTGTAAACTTGTATTTCCCGACTACTTAATGATTCCATATTGATCACAATTCCTTGTGGCGCTTGTGCTTGGCCTTGTAACGAGTGGCCGTGGCCTCGAGCGGCAACTGTTAGCCCTGAACTAGGACCCATCTGCCAAACATGCCGAATCGTTGCAGCAATATCAGATACTTTGTTAGGGTGCAGAACTGCCAGTGGGAGGATATGGTACTGGTTTCCAAAATCTCTTGCTGCGAATTCGTTACCGTGGAAACTAAAATGGCCGTGGACATGGATCGTCCTCAGTGAAAACGGAATGCTAGAGATGCAGATTCTTAGTTTGATCACCATGCAGCACACTAATAAGATTGTGAAGCTTCTTCTCATTAGAATGTTGTTGTGTTTCACAAAAGACATGGATGGATGATTCATGTTTCTTTGGTTTTAGAAGTTCAAAATATGGGAAGATATGGATTTTGATATCTAACTTATATTATATTGTTGAGGATGGAATTTAATGAGAGCTTAGAGTACAGAGAGTGAAGCCAAATGGGTGGTTTTCAAGATCTTTTTATTCCTTTTGGGGTCTTTCAATAGTTTGCAAGAGAATCAATTACGTATTGAGGGGAAAAAATGTTACACGAAAGAAAGATTTTATAGATCTTTGCTTTGTCACAGTTCCCACCATAATTTAGTCAACATAGTATTTGTTTCATGTGTTCAAATAGAAACTCAAACGCAACATGACTTCAATATCATGTAAAAAATAATCTAGTACGTGCTTTGATTGACATATACATCATATATAACTGTTGTTTTCCAACTATTTCCTCCCAGAAATTTCATCCATATGCAGCATGCACAAAATCTGACATCCCGAGATTATAGTAACGATATTATTCAAAATAATGATGTACTTATGATCAAACATTCGCGTCTACCAAAAACTATAACTGAAAATAACAAAACAACTCAAATATTTTAAAAACATATAACGATGAGAAGATCACATGACTATGTCTAAATACAAACATGTGGGCATTGTAAACAGTCGTTGAGATAATTGTGCAGAATCTCATTTCATGGATCATAACATAATAGAATATTTACCTGTACTGTTATCCACTTCTGTTCTTGATGACTAGGAATTTGGTGATTTTATTCCATTGTTGTGTAAAATCTGACAGCTATCCGCGTATCTAAAATCCAGATTGGATGAGAGGGAGAGGGAGAGGGACTGACAGATTCTTCTTTGGATTATGATCTCAGGCATGGCTCGCAACACGAGGACTTTGAATAAATGCACTATTGAGTTCACTTTCTCTTCGGGGCCTCATTTTTATTGCCAAATGATATCTCAATTAATGTTCGTTCTTCCATTTTTGAGGCCTTAAATTTGTTGTTGGACCATCACAATGTGTCCCGTGTTCTACTCTATTCCACATTAAATGTGCAATAAATATGTCAGCAACTTATAAGATTTTATTCATGAACAAGAGAGCACTCGAATAAGTAATTTCGACCGTAAATATAATGTTGGTTACAGTTGAAGTTCTTGATCTAGTAGATGATGCATGTTTTGTTAAGAATAAGAGAGCTATTGAATCAACGCCCTTGGTATTTTCCCAACGATTGGTCAGAATACGAACAATATGTGAAATTTGACTGTGGATAAGACGGTATGTCTTGCATCCAAGCCATTATTTTTTGGGTTAAAACTTACTAATTCTATGAATTTGGACCAGTGATTGAGGTAGATTCACTGATGGGAATTGGGATATGATAATCTCATAGATATTATTCTTTCCTCGAAAGAACAAGAATGGAATCGTGGATGGCAAAGATCTTAAATATTTAATCTTACATGGATCATCGTGCTTTAAAAAGGGAAACATGATCTCCACCTTTTTTTTAACTTGGTATATATTGTGAAAATAGTCCAGTGTTTGCACGCATATTGGAATAAACTCCTGTCAAATCTTTCAACATTCTTGTGAAGTTTGTCTCCCACTTTCGTCTTTGGATATAGGTCTCCATTCAACTCATCAATATCAAGAGTTATTATTATACCAGAGATTTTTCTTTGCTACGTCTGAAAATTTTGAACGTCGTTTTTTTCACTATATTCATAAGTACTGAAATCCGACTCCGAGGCAATAATTCTTCAATCTTCAATTTGGCATTAAGCCCCATTATTTGTTCGAGCGATGAATGCTAATAATTTACCACCATTATTCATGCGAATAATCTCATATTATTTCTTTTCTTTTGGGGAAGATTTGTTCCCGATAATGCTATCAAGATTTGCAACTAAATCAAGGTTCGCCACGAATCTTTCCACCATACACAAAAAAAAAAAAAAAAAAAAACTATTGGTACAAAATTTATGCCTTACTAAGGTATCATTCTACTTAGGATTACATCAAACCATTGGAATCATGGTTCGTTGTCGCGGTCGTGGAGATCGGAACGGATGTTACCATTTCAGTTACAATGAAATTTCGCGGAACGAGGTATTTTAAAAAAATATTTTAATATATGAAAATTAAAAATTTTGAAAAATATTTAGAAATATGAAAATTAAAATAAATATCATTTAAATAGATTATTTGATGTAAATAAGAAATTAAAATATTTTTAAAATTTTATTAACAATTTATTGAACACAATTTATATCGTCATTATATTTAAAATATTTCCAACCATATCAAAAATTAAATATACAATTAAAAATTATTTGTGTTTAATTAATTAAAATTTTAAAATATTTTCGATTGGATATATATAAGTTCGCACAAATTTGAATCAATTTAGAGTGATGACTAATAATAAGCATCAAATCTTATATAAAGTGATGTTACAAATTATTTAACATCAATTAAAATATAAATATTTTATAATTAACTTAGTTTTTTTCACACGTTGTAATGAAAATTTCTCAATAGAAATAGTTGACTTGCGGTCTCTTCTTTATTAGTCTTTCATTGATGGATGCAGCGGGAAGAAGACTCAAGATTCACCATCTCACATCAACCGATGTGCTTTGCTTTCCAATGTTCCTAGTGAAATTAATATTAAGCTTATTAAATTACTCATATCATATGATAATAAAATAACAATGAGAAATGAAATATAAGTTGATGAAAACAAACATTTATATTCAAGCCATCAACCTACAAATCCGTTCCATCAACCTACACACCCGGAACCTCGTCAAGGTTGCATCCGTTCCGGCCGTTCCGTTCCCGTTCCTGCGAACCATGATTGGAATCAAAAGCACTCGATTATTCTTTTTCCCCGCCTTTACCACTCAATTTCATCCAAGAAATCAATATTCCATTGTCTCGTTTGAGATTATATATATATATATATATAAAATCTCAGTACAACGATATTTACGACAAGTATATAATGAGATTTTTCTATATATGTATAATATGATTTGATAAATAAATTTTTTATATTTAATTTTTTATTATATAAGAATTGTTGTATAAATTTGATTGTATATGTAGCATTAGTAAATTTTAAGACAAACAAATCAAGCTCGCCTATTTAATATGGAAAATAGCATTCATTCAAGGTTTAATTAAGCTAAAATGCCCTGCCACATGTTTTCAAATTATTATTCAATCCCTAGAAGAATTATTTTTTACTGAGGGCCCAACACAAACAACGAAGCATGTAAGTTCTCCTTGACCTTCTACTGAAAAAAATACTTGTGATGGTTCAAAATTTTCATGTTCATTTTGATGAGTTTGGTTGATGGTGACTTCTCATTTTGTCAATGAACATTAAATTATTTATTTGTGTATTATATTATTACGCTGCATGTTGTCATAAGGTGTAACAGCATTCGAAACAACACTTATATCTGATACACACAATAATTACTATTATGTTAAACAAAATTCTTTCAATTGTGACGAATTATGTATAATATATCTATTAATATTGATAACGAGAATGATGAGTCACTCTAATAATTTTCTTGAATCATATATTGGATGAACACGTGATACATTTATTAAGAGTGAAGAATTAATTCATAGTAATCGATCCTGTCAAAAAATTAATAACCTTTCTCATGAAACATATATTTTTATAATTTATTAGAATTGATCACACTTTTTATCATTGTTATTTATTTTCTACTCAATAAAAGTACATACGTACGAGTTGATAGTTCAGTCACTCTTCCGAATAAAAATCAAAATAATTATTATGAAAAAAATGGTTTTTAAAAATCTAAAAAATTCCAAACTTAAATTTAAAAAAATTATTTAACGAGAAAAAAACGTCATATTCGCTTCGGCCAGTAATTTAATTAAAGTCATTTTAGTTTATCATTGCAAATATTAAAAACTAATAAATCATTGATATAAGAATATGTGACCACTATTGATGTGTACGATATTTTCACAAGTTTCGATATATTTTATTCAAATTTTTTTTTGAACATGTAAGACGGTCTCACGAATTTTTTTTTCCCAAATACACGAAATTTGTAGTCAACCATTATGTCTATCATTGTGTTACGACTTATAATTGATTATCTATAATTTCCAAAATACATAAACGACTATAAAAACAAGCGAAATAAATATTGATATATAGCACAAACCTAGCTATCTAGCTGACAAATATATACTTCTTTTTCGTTTGTTATATATATACTAGCACCCCAGTATACGCATTTTGTGCTTATATAATTATTTTTTTAAAGTATTTTTATTTGTTTCGACGACTTTTGTAATTACTTTGAGGAGTAAGGGTTATTTTATAATTTTTTTAAATGATGATGGAATCAGCAACTGATATCCTTCGATGCACAATGAGTAAACTTTCGTGCAAATACAGTAGTCTGAAAACATGCTAGTCATGTAATTGCACTGAAAAATCGTATAAGACAGACTCGTCAAAGAAAATGTTAGTAAGGAAGAATCGAACTTCTGACATTGATCAAACGCTTACTTATTCCACCAACTTGGACACACGTCATAGGTGGGTTTTTTTTATAATATATTGTGAAACAAGATACTATCAACATTTATACATTATAAAATTTAGGAAATATGATAATTATCAAAAAAAAATTATACGAGTTATGTAATAATTTATTAATTGGTTGTTGATAGATACGAATTGACAAATTAAACAAATGTAATTCTATTTTCGATTTTTGCATGACTTATTTTTCATTGGTTTTGAAGACATAGTAAACGCTGGTATTAATTGTGAAAGTCAAATGGATTCGCTTTGAGGTACAGAATATCCCGTAAATAATTTGTGGGACGTTCGTCGCATTCAAACTAAGGTTGGACCACCTAATTAACTGGTATTGTCACCCACCAAAATCAATTTCTTAATGATTATCAGATTTAGACTGGTTTTTGACGTTATTATTAGGCTAGATTTGCTAGTGTAGACTTTTTGTCGGCAAAGATAATAAAAGTCACATTAATTATGAGGAAAAAGTGAACAATCTTTTGTAGCGGAAAAAAATGAAATTAGCATTTGATTCATACAATGAAAATGTGCGGAAGATTCATTCATTCAGACGAGAAATTGCATCTACAAATAGATACATTCTTTCATAATTCAAGTATCCTTTCATCAATTTCTCTCTCATCTTATAACATTTCAGTGCTTAGTTCTATAATATTTGTGAGGTGTTTATTGTAACGCCCCAGATTTGACGAATGCCTTCACTGTATCAAGATGGGTCTTTTCAGCGTGCTTATGTCCTCACTCACACGCACCCTAGGAAACTTCCCAGGACCCATCCCAAAATTGCTCCAAGTCAAGCACACTTAACTTTGGAGTTCTTATGTGATGAGCTACCGAAAAAGAAGATGTACTCAAATCTTTTAAGCTCTTTTCAACTGTACAGTCTCATACCTGAACAGTTTCGGAATCACTCTCCTTCCGGTGTAAGAACAGTTCATCCATGTTTCCTCCACCTAGAAGCGTGCCAGGAGCCTCTCATTGTCCGTGTCACCTCATGGCACCGACAATCATCCCACGTCCTCTTCGATCCCGGGCCTCACATGCCCACCAACTTCCGCTTGGTTCGTCCTCGAACCAGACCGTACTCGGAGAGGTCGGCCTTGATACCACATGTAACGCCCCAAATTCGACGGCTGTCCCCACTGTACCAAGACGAGTCTTTCCACCGTGATTATGTCCTCACTTACACGCACCCTAGGAAATTTTCTAGGGGATCACCCGTCCCAAAATTGCCCCAAGTCAAGCACGCTTAACTTTGGAGTTCTTATATGATGAGCTACCAAAAAGAAGATGCACCTTCTTGATACGAGTAGTACATATCAAGTCTTTTAAGCCTTCTTCAACTGTACAGTCCCATTCCTGAACAGTTTCGGAATCCCTCTCCTACCGGTGTAAGAACAGTTCATCCATGTTCCCTCCACCTAGAAGCCTGCCAGGAGACGCTCATTGTCTGTGCCACCTCATGGCACCGGCGATCACCCCCCGCCCTCTTCGGCCCCGGGCCTCACATGCCTACCAGATTCCGCTTGGTTCGTCCCTGAACCACACCGTACTCGGAGAGATCGGCTCTGATACCACTAAAATATCATGCCCCGGGATGCATGGCATGAACATCGGCAATGTTCTTGAAATGCAATAATTAAACAGACCAATAACACTAAGCCTTATTATTCTAAAATAAATTTATTCAACACAAAGAATTATAAATTTTCTAGCCAAATCACCATCCCCAAAATTCAGACAATTCTTGCTCGTCTATCTCATTCTCATCTGAAATGAAATGTAATAGATGAGTGATATGGTCATCACTCAGTAATTGAAGTGATCATATCTTCAAGTTTAAAAAAAAACATTATAATATTTTACTTATTACTAGATCATATATTTAAAACTTATTCACGAATAGATCTAAAACAGAAAACAATAAACGTCAAATATCTGGCTTAACTCCCCAGACATGATCATATTTATCTGGCTTAACTTCCCAGATTAGATCATAGTATCTGGCTTAACTCCCCAGATTAGATCATGAATGTCTGATTTAACTCCCCAGACTGGATCATAAGTGTCTAGTTTTACCCTACTAGACAAAGTCACAAACAAGATCAAGACATCACCAAAATTATTTATTGAAAACAATCGTCATGTAATACATCATATACTTAAACTTAAAATACCATGAAGACAAATATTATAACGTATCAAGAAAATACACGTTCCACTTACAATCTTTTGCTAGTATTGAAATTAAGGTTGACTCTAAGAAAACTTGAATCCCCCCACCTGGAACTTTTTCACGTTTTTTTTTGTAGAGAGGGAGAGAGTGTTTTGAGAGAATTAATTTTTTAACGCAGTGGAGAATGAGAAAGATGAAGGGTTATAAGTTTTATATACCTAGGATAAAGTTGGGGCGATGTTAGAATTGGGCTCAAGGGCTTGGGCCTCACATTTATTTTCATCTATTAAGATATTATGTGTTCTCTATAGAAACACAGTGAGCAGTTGTTTACTATAAAATATTATAATGGAATTCTTTTCATCTTACCCGTAATTTTTACCCTAATACTTTTTGGGATTTTTCATGTAAATATCGGTGTCCAATTTATTATTTATTGTCATATTATTATCTCATGTTATCGCACGTGAGACCAATAAGTGATATCAGAGCATTGGTTTAAAATTTCTTAAAATTCTGAGCATGTTCTGTGGTTTGCAGCCTATACTGATCTTCCACATCAGAAAATATTTTTTGAGATTTTTCATTAAGACGAGATTATTTTGTCCGGTATATTAAATTGTTGTAGATATAATGACGAGCAGGTACGAGATAACCAAGTTCAATAAAGGCAATTTTATTTTATAAAAAATAAAGCTACAAACAGTTTTAAGAAAGGAAAATTGCTTGAAAGCTATTGTAGATAGACATGTGGAAATGGCGGACGATGGAAAGTTGAATGAGATGAATGATAATTATGTTGCCAATTTACATTTGGCTATAGTAGACGAAGTACTGCAAGTATCTCTGAGATAAAAATAACAAAATTTATCTGGAATACTCTAACAAAGATGTACGGTATCAAGTCACTACACAACAAGATTTTCCTAAAGAGAAGGCTTTATACTCTTCGGATGGCGGAATCCTCATCGATGTCCGACCATATCAACACACTAAATACTTTATTTGCACAACTCACTTCAATTGGGCATAAAATAGAGGAAAATGAACATGCAGAACTTCTATTTCGAAGTCTACCAGATTCATATGATCAACTTATCATCAACTTAACTAACAATATTTTTATGGGTTCTCTAAAATTTGACGATATCTTAATTGCGGTTCTTGGAGAAGAAATCCGGCGCAATAATAAGGAAGATAGGTTGGTAACTTCGAAGCAGATGGAGACTTTACCGATGAAGATTATGGACCGTGACTCCAGTGGGATCCAAAGGCGAGGTAAACCAAAGTCGAGAAGTAAGAAGAAAAATATATACTGCTTTAAATGTGGCGGTAAATGACACTTCAAGAAAGAATGTATGAGTATCGAGAAGAGTTCGCAAGGAAGTGTTGCCAGTACTTCAAGCGGTGATGAAATATTATTTAGCGAAACAACAGTTACAGAAGGTAAGCACAAATTTTGTGACACGTGGATTATGGATTTAGGAGCGACGTGGCATATGACGTCTCGAAGAGAATGGTTTGATTATTATGAACTAGTCTCAAGAGGATATGTATTCATGGGAAATGATAATGCCTTAGAAATCGCGGGTTGGTACTATCAAAATAAAAATGTTTATGGAACCATTCGCATCATACAGGAGGTACGACATATGAAGGGACTGAAGAAAAATTCCTTCGGGCAATTGGATGATATCGGGTGCAAATCCCGAATCGAAAATGAGATCATGAAAATTGTCAAGGGTGCGCTTGTGGTTATGAAAACGAAAAAAGTTGTTGTGAATCTGTATGTATATTTGGGATAAACACACAAAGTGTCAGAACTAGCTGTTGCATCAAGTGGTTCAGGAGAAGAATTGAAAGTGTTATGGCATAGAAAGCTTGGACATATGTTAGAACGAGGGTTGAAAATTTCTCAGAACGGAAGCTGCTGCCAGGACTTATAAAAGTGTCATTACTCTTTTGTGGATATTGTGTTACTAGTAAACGACAGACTAAATTTTGACACTTCCAATGCCAAAAGTAAAAGCATTTTGGAGCTAATTCATTCGGATGTTTGGCAAGCACCGATTATATATCCAATCAAGAAGAAATCAAGAAGATTTCTCTATGAGATGTTGGCAAGCACCGATTTTGGAGCTAATTCATTCGGATACTTTATCTCGTTCATTGATGATTTATCTATGAGATGTTGGGTATATCCAATCAAGACGAAATCAAGTGTTTTCCAAATTCTTAAAGATTTCAAAGCACAAGTTAAACTTGATTCAGAAAAAAATTCAAGTGTCTGAGGACTGACAATGGAGAACAATATACCATTGATAAATTTTATGCATTTTGCCATCATGAGGGCATCAAAAGACATTTCACGACGATTTACACACCTCAACAGAATGGGGTGGTGGAGTGGATGAACACAACCTTGTTGGACAGAACAAGAGCTGTGTTGAGGTCTGCAGGTCTAGATAAGTCATTTTGGGCAGATGCAATCAAAACCAGTTGTTATATTATCAATCGTTCTCTTTCAGTGGCGATTGATCTGAAGACTCCAGTAGAGATGTGGACCGGGAATTTGGCAGATTATTCTCGTTTGTATACATTTGGAAGTAATATGTATGTTATGTACAATTCGCAAGATAGATCAAAGTTGGATTCGAAATCCCGAAAACGTATCTTCTTGGGTTATGCTGATGGAGTAAAAGAATTTCGGTTGTGGGATCCAACTGTTCACAAGCTTGTCATCAACATAGATGTTATCTTCGAGAACGATAAAGTAAAAGGAGACAAAATTACGCTGAATTCAGAAACTACTATATTTCTGGTGGAAAATAAAATGGACGAATTTCAAATTTCTTGTGAATCAGTACCAGAGCACGAAGAACAAGAACATGTTGAGTCTGATGTTTCAAATTTGAGGTAGTCAACTCGAGATAGAGGACCACCAGGTTGACTTTCAGATTGTGTCACTGAAAGAAATATTGCATATTGTCTATTATCAGAGGATGGCGAGCCATCGAGTTTCCAGGAGGCTACTCAAAGCTCAGATATATTCTTGTGGATGATAGCAATGCAGAAAGAATTGGAGGCATTAGAAAAGAATAAAACTTGGGATCATGTTACACTACCACGAGAGAGGAAAGCCATTGGTAATAGATGAGTCTATAAGATCAAGCATGATGGCAATAACCAAGTGGAACGGTATCGTGCTAGATTTATGGTAAAAAGGTATACTCAGAAAGAAGACATTGACTTCAATGTGATATTTTCTCATGTGGTTCGGCTTACAACAGCCAGAGTAGTGTTGACATTTTGTGTTGTGTTTGACATACATTTAGAACAGCTAGATGTGAAAACGGCGTTTCTTCATGGAGATCTTGCACAAGAAATCTATATGCTTAAGCCAGAAGGTTTTGCGGAAAAATGCAAAGGAAGTTAGTTTACAGGTTGAACAAATCTTTGTACGGTCTCAAACAGGCGTCGAGGTATTGGTACAAGATATTTGATTCCTATATCATGGGCTTTGGATACAACAGATTGAGTGCAGATCTTTGTACATATTTCAAGAGGTCTGGTGATGATTCTATCATTTTGCTGTTATATGTGGATGACATGTTGGTAGCAGGCCCCAAAAAAAATCAGGTCCAAGGATTGAAGGCACAGTTGGCTAGGAAATTTGATATGAAGGACTTGAGACTAGCAAATAAGATTCTAGGGATACAAGTTCACCGAGACAGAAGTAACAGAAAGATTTTATTTTCCCAGAAAAATTATTTGAAAAAAATCTTGCAACACTTCAACATACAAGGTAGTAAGCCAATTTCGACCTCTCTTTCTGTTAAATTCAAGTTATCCTCCAAAATGTGTCCTAGCAATGAAGAAGAGAGGATGGAGATGTCTCGAGTATCATATGCATCAGCAGTGTTCGTCATGATCTATACAAGATCGGACATTGCTCAAGCAGTGAGAGCAGTTAGTCGGTATATGGCGAATTCTAGAAGAGAACATTGGAGCACGGTTAAGAGGATCATTAGATACATTAAGGGTACCTCAAATGCTGCATTATGTTATGGAATATCGAATTTTACACTCAATGGCTATGTCGATTCAGATTATGCATATGATCCTGATAAGAGAAAATTTACTATTGGTTATGTGCTTACACTTGCAGAGGGAGCAGTAAGATGAGTTTCAAAACTGCAAATAGTTGTCGCGTTATCTACAACGGAGGCAGAATACATGGCTACTACTCAAGCTTGCAAGGAGGCAATATAGATTTAAAGATTAATAGAGGAGATAAAGCACAAACAAAATAATGTTCTTTTGTTTTGTGACAGTCAAAGTTCTTTGCACATCGCAAAGAATCTATTCTTTCATTCTAGGAAGAAACACATTGAAATCCAATTTCACTTTGTGCGAGAAGTAGTAGAGGAAGAAAGTGTGGATATGCAGAAGATCCATACAAAAGATAACATAGTAATTTTTTTACCAAACCAGTAAACATTGATAAGTTTGAGTGGTGTACATCCTCAAGTGACCAAGTAGAAACGTAAGCAGCAGGGAATGACAAAATTGAAAAGATGTATGAAGATGTGTTTGATTCTCAATCAAAGCTCTAAGTGGGAGAAATATCGCCAAAGATAGGAAAAGTTACATTAATTATGAGGAAAAGTCAAGTCATCTTTTGTAGCGAAAATAACAAAATTGGCATTTGATTCAGAAAATGAAAATGTACGGAAGATTCCTGCGCTCAGATGAGAAATTACATCTATAAATAGATGCATTCTTTCATAATTCAAGTATCCCTTCATTGAGTCCTCTCTCGTCTTATAGCATTTGAGTGCTTAGTTCTATAATATTTGTGAGGTGTTTGTTATCATGTATACGAGAGTGTATTCTTTTTGGAAACAATGTGAGCGGTTGTACGCCATAAAAATATTATAGTAAAATTCTTTTCATCTTGCCCATGGTTTTACCCTAATAATTTTTGGGAGTTTTTCATGTAAATATCGGTGTCCAATTTATTCTTTATTTTCATATTATTATCTCATATTACCACACGTGGACCACACTTTTCTAGTACGTAACTTAGATGATGAAATCCGAAAAATTTTGGGATATCTTAAATTCTAATATTAGATATTTGTGCTACGAAAACTAGGATATATGTACATATATATATGTGTGTATTGTTTATTTTATTATTATTTTTTATTTTTTTATGACGTAGCAACTATTGGTGGAGTATTGTATCGTACCACATCCAAAAATTTATTTCGTATATCGTACCAAAAATTATTGTATATCGTTACCGTACTGAAATATTGTGGTATACTGATATTTCGGTACGATATCAGTATATACCGTTTTATATCCAAAAATACATTATATTTTTTTAAAAAATTAAATTTATTATTTTAAAATATTATATAATTTTTAATTTATTTATATTATTTCGATATTTCGTTATATACCGAAAATTTCAAATTTTATGTTTTTATTGTATCAAATATTTTGGTATCGATACTATACCGTACCGAAAATTTTGATAAATACGGTAAATTTTGGTATGCTAACCTCCGTGTATACCAAAAATTCGTTATTTGTAGTTTTCGAAGCACACTGATAAACCTTCAAGCTAACACAATAAATTATAAATTATGCAAATCAGATAAACCACATTGGACAAGTTTTATATGATATACTCACCCAAAAAGATATTATGTTTTATTCAATGAGAGACGAGATAAACATAACATATTTCCCCTAAATGGGAGAGTTCACGCTATCAAGCCAAGAAATCATATACCATTTGTTCATTATGATGTTAATGGACTTCACCAATATTTTATTTATTCAAAACTACAACTTCAAATAAAAGTTCTCCCAATAAGAAAGAAAATCCACCATTCTTCAAAATTAAAACAAATACAACACAAAATTATTTTAATAAAATTATAAATAAAATAGATTTTTGTAAGAAGGTCTCACTGATTTTTTTATGTGAGAGAGGTCAACTCGATTCATATTTAAAGTGAGAAGTAATATTTTTAACATAAAATAATATTTTTTCGTGAATCAGATCAGGTTGAAGAATCGTCTCATAAAATTGACCAATAAGATCGTCTTATGGGAGTTTTTGTATCATATGTTTTACCAAAAGATTAAAAACATAAATATTTCCTCAAATATTAAAAGAAAAAAAAACAAAATAACTTGAAGAAAAAACTAAACACAAAAATTATTCAAGAAAAATAAAAACTAAATATTATTCCAAATAAATGGTTACTTCAGATACAAAGTCACTCTATAATGTACACGGTTTCACTTACTATTAGAAGGATGCATATTATCCAATGATGTATGTATATATTTAATGCCTTAAAAATCCATAAATTTCCTACTTTTAATAGATAGACTACATATTAAATTTAAATACTACACCGCTAATATTCATTATTATCCATTAAATATAGACAATTACATTAATATTATCAAACTAACAATAATTATGCTTATAGCTATTATTAACTGAGCATCTTAAATAATTTTATTTCTATTTATATCCAATTGATAGCTTTTTTTTTTCCAATTTTTATGAGCATATAAAAAATCTATAATTGGATCACCAAGTCCATTATATTGCTCAACTATTGTAAAAAAGATCTCAACTAATTTAAAATTTAGAATCATTAAATAAAATCATGATATTTATGCAATTTTAGGCACATGAATTTGGGTTTGGTGACAATTTTAGTCCATTTTTTTTGGAAATCGTCCTTATTCTTTTTTGGATCGCTAAATTAATTCATAATCTTTCGTAAATTTATTCATTTCAGTCTCTTTCGTCATCTTCTAGTTGAAAATTAACTGATATCGAATCATGTGCAAGATGATAAGAAATTTGCGAAAAAACTTAAAGCGAACAAAGATATCCACAAAATACAGCGGATCATGCTACAACTGAAAATCAAGAACATAATCTTGTAAACGAATAAAATTGAGACGAAAGCAATATGCTTACCAACCAACAATCTAATTCTACGGTAGAGATGTCCTTTATTCGTTTACAAGATTATGGACTTTTAATGACTTTTATGGAGTTTAAAAGTCTAGAGGTATTCAAACTAGACTTTTATATACTCCATAAAAGTTTAGTGGTATTCAATGTAAACTTTTGTAGAATTTTAAAAAGTCATGTGGTATTCAAACTTGACTTTTAAAAACTCTACAAAAGTCTATAGGTATTCAAAATGTCAATAGACTTTTAATGACTCTAGGAAATTCTATTAAGTACAAGAATTATAGCCTAAGGTACAACAATAAAATGTCAACAAAAGTCTTTGATTCAACCTAAAGATTTGGATGTACATTTAATTGAGAAATCTCCCAAATTCAATACAAACTTTCATTCTTTTCTCATCTATTTATTTTTTTTTATTTGTACTTTTTAAAAACATAATTAAAATTTAAATTTTTTATTAATTATTATATAACATTTTATTTTTAATTATTTTCTTTAATTTTAGTTAATCTATATATTAAATTATTGTATAAGCAAATTCATATCGATACTATACCAAAATTTTCGGTATATCGAACCAAAAAAACCTTACATTTTAAAAAAATTTATAATTTATTGTTTTAAAATATTATATATTTTAAAATTTTGTATATTTTTCCGATATTTCGGTATATACCAAAATTTTCAAATTGGATATCGTTACCGTACCGAAAAATTCGGTATTGTTACCGTACCGTATCGAAATCTTCGGTATACTTAAAATTCGGTAAATTCAATATTTTTTTATGGTAATCTCGGTATACCGAAAATTCGGTATTTTTTCCCACCCCTAACAGGGCTTGTATTGGCATGTGCTATATTACACAATTTTCTTTGAAAGAAGAATCAATTTGATGAATTTCAAATTGAACTAGATAATGAAGCTCAATTGTCTTCATCAGCACAAGTTTATGAAGGTGACGACTTTGATCAGTTATTTAATACTCAAAAATAACAACGATCAAATGCTAATGCATGGAGGGATATCATAGCCAATGGAATGTAGAACGATGTTGATCAAATTGTCAGTAATGATTAGATTTTTTTTATAAAAGACTACTCATTATTTTGATTGTTCTTTTAATAAATTTTATTATGAACTTATAAAAATATTATTCATTAATATGTTGAATTGACATAAAGAATTGAAATTTTGATTTCAATAAATTGGATATTTCATTTGTCATTTTTCACAAATTAAATTGATTTAACTTTTAAGTAAGTAAAATTCATTTAAATTCATAAATAAAAAAAATAATTTAAAATTGAAGAAGTTATCTATGTCCAATAATTAAAAAAATTAATAAAAAATAAATCACAATTATAAACTACAAAATTCACATAATTCTATGAAAAAGTTTACAAAAGTCTACAAAAATCTTGAAAAAAGTCTATAAGAGTCTATGAAATTTGTTTTACAATTCTTGAGATTCCGTAAAAGTCAATAAAAATCTACCAACTCCACAAAAGTCCATCATTTAAAAAAAGTCATTAAAAATATTTGAAAGTATAGAATGAATACACCCCCCTTAGACTTTGTTGTGGTTCGAATTTGATGTCATCAAAGGAGAACTAAGGTTCCTTATATTGGTTACAATAATTGTAACGAAATGTGGCGTTTTAGCTGCTGTATGATTTAAAATATTTAAATTTTATAATTACCACAAACTATAGCTTTTGGTAAAAAGAAAAACGCTCGATCTTAAAATTGATATCCGAACCAGTGACACATGTTGTTTCTCATTTATTGCAAGAAGTGTGATTATTGATAGAGAGATTGTTGAGTGCAATAATTATCTCCGCTCGGTGGAGCAATCAAAACATGTGTTTGAGTTGTTGTGCTGTTTAAAAGATTTGAGGTCACCATTATCACGAGTTATAGTTTTGATAAAGCGGCAAATTTTCGATCCTATACTTTAATTTGAGGAAAATATGGTAAGCTTGTGTATCGGACGATTTCGAGAAAATGGATAAACAAAAAGAAAAAAATGGGTATTAACCCGATAAATTTGAATCACCATTCGAGTTTAAATTTGAGTCAACCCAAAATTCAAAATAGTGTTTTTTTTTTCCAAATTTGAAACTGAGCAGGAATATCAAAATACAAATATTTCTTAACTTGGTTAGATTCAAGTGAGATTTATTTATTAATTTATTTTTCGTTTTTTTTTTATAAAATATTAAAATTGTAGTGCTACAAATTGGGTCAAGGTTAAGTTTGTTATGTGAAAGATGTGGGCCCGTCCAAATGTTTTTGAAACCAGCCTGAGAATGAATCGTCCCAAAATGACGAAGGGTAAGTGGACTTCGGGTCTTTCGTTAATTAAAAAAATATATTTGAGGAAGGCTTTATGAATTCATAATTACGTGATCATTTATTTTGAAAATATATTTGAATTTATATACACTAGTTATTCGACTACATGCGTTGCGTGTTTGATATATATTATTCATAAATATCATGTGAAATGGTCATAATTTCCAACTAAAATATGTAAAATAGGACAACAATGTTGTTGATAGAGAAAGAAATTGATTGAATGGAGAGATGAAGAAAATGATGGAATGGAGAGATGAACTGTAGAACCCGTAAATTAGACTACGCATAAGTCATGCATAATTCTAGTATTTTAAAATGATTTTATTGCATTAGTATTTAAATGCTTTTCTTTAAAGTTAATTATTTTATGCAGTCGTTTAAATTTTTATCTTTTCAGTAATTCAGTGAGGCCGGACTGGAGTTGGAGTTTCGAGATAAAATTTAAGATTCATAAAACATTTTCAGAATTTATTTTAGCTAGCAAGTAAGTTAATTTAAGTTAAAAGGAGGTTTAGGGATTTATTTAAGCAACTTGAGGTGAGTAGAAAATAAATTCATTTAAGTTCCATAATTAAGGGGTTAGTTCACTAAATTATTTAAAGGATGGGTAAGGCATTAAAAGGATTAAAGTTTACTAGTTGAACAATATATCCCCTTCCACTTATTTGATAATTTCGGCCACCCCCTTTAGTGAGACATCATCTCTTTGCAACCTCACCTTTGACCCATTCTTTGATATTCTAGCATGATAACCTTTTTAATTATTAACAACCCTTAATTAATTAATTAATGAGCAACATCCTAGCCTTGTAAACATGTGGGATTCGGTCATAGCCTCCAACAAAACACTCCAACAAATATTTGTTATAAACCAAAATTCAAATTTCAAAATAGGAGACTTGGTCTTGCATTTTCCCATTAAATTTGCAACCATTCCCTCACTCACCTAACCAATATTTTCCCCTCCCTATCACCGAAATCTGAGAGCATTTTCAGAGCCTTAAAACCGTGGGTTTCATAGCTTAAAACAAGAGGGAATCGAGTAATAAACAAGGAAGCAAGATCACTCCACCTCCTTCGCCCCAAATCGTCTTATTCTTTCGTTTTTCTTTCAAACGAAACCAGGCATGCATATGTTCTTCCTTGACTCTTAAATCAAGTCTTATTATCATTTATTTTCATTACATGATCATCATTTCCATGGCAAAAACCGAAACACACCAAGAATTTTCAGAAAAATAAACATGCATATTTCGGCCCCTCCATTTCAAGCTTCACGGTTTCAATTGTTTTGATGGTTTCAGGTATTGGTTCGATTCCAGGCTCCCAAGGAAACATCTAGACATGTAATAGGATGCATTAGGACCATGTTGGTCCATTCATGTCACCACATGAACGCTGGAAGTTGAGAAAATGACAGCAACTCCCCATTTGTGTCCATTTGAGTTTCGAAAATTCAGTTTGCTGTCAAAGGGAAAAGTTTCTGATCATGGCTGCCCAAAAGGCCTATAGCCATGGTTAGAACACTTCCCTAGCATATCTAAGACGTGACTAAGTCGCCCTTTTGGAGGCTTGGTCGATGGTGAATCGGTTTTTAAATAAAACGCAAGAACAGCCTCTTTCCCCATTTCGGATTCTTATTTTTACAGCAAGTATGGTTCGACTTTTGTGGAATGGTGTGGATCTTGGTTGGCCTATGGCCCTTAGCCATGGTTCATACCATACCCCTATATGTCTAGATAGTGCCATGGTCAATCAAATGGCCACTGGAACGACACGAGACAGCAAACGAAGCACAACACCACACACGCATACAAGGTGTTCTCGGGTGAACCTTTCGGGTTACTTCTGGAATGGTGCAAATTGTGGCTGGCCTAGGGCCCTTAGCCATGGTTCAAATCATTTCTTGGAATGTTGGTAAGAGCATCTGGTTGGTGGTTCAAGCCCCAATGGCCGGTAGTCTCGAAAATGACGTAAGGAAACGCAAGCATGCTGCTGTATTTTGTTGACAGCAAGTGATGCGATGGTTCAGTGGCTCGTTCGAGTTCTTCGTTGGCTGTTAGCCTATGGCCTTGGACTGGACAGTGCCTCATTAAGTTAGGAAGGTCATGTTTTTGGTCGTTTGTGATTCGGATCATTTTTGAGGTCGTACGAGGATTTACGGTGCGATGTGCCAAATTGACTCTCGAAAGAGCGTTTCATGTTTTGGCCTCCATTCACCTAGATTTTTACCCTCACCACTTTAGGAGCATTATTTCATCATTTAAGGCGTATTTTAATCATGACTACTTGATGGTTCGGTGTTGGTTCGGGTTGGCATGGAGTCATGATTAAATACGAAGTCGTAGGCGCAATTGTCTCAGTTTTCGGATTTAATTGCATAGTTTGGTCAAGTAAAAGCTATTGCATATTTTTAATGGCATATGTAGGTTGCAGCGAGCCTGGGAGCGATCCAATCCATTCAGTAAAGTTATTGCAGGATATTTAATTATGTTAATTAATTATATTACGTGCAAAAATATTCATTTTGAGATTTATGCGATATTGCTTGTGGTCACTTTACTATCATGATTAAACTCGGTCGCCAGTTACCGATCCGATCGTCAGTTACCGGTCAGTTCAGTTGTTTTACCCAGTATATTGTGGCAGTAGTCTGATCAGACGTACATTATTAAACCCGGTCGCCAGTTACCGATTCGGTCGCCAGTTACCGGTCAGCTCAGTTCAGTTCAGTTTAGGGACCACTTGCGTAGACCATAATCTCACCAGAAAATTATTAAAAGTTATTTCATGACAGGGCTTCAAGGAGCAACCATTTTCATTTATGATTTCCCAGTTCAGTGACGCACGTATTATAATTAATCATGACACGACATTTTTACGATATGCCTCATAACATGATATTTTCACTTGCATGCAATGTTACTATTTAATTACTTGTTATTTACGATATATGCATGTTGAGTCTTTAGACTCACTAGACTTGATTGTTGTAGGTGCTGATGATGTCGGGATCGAGGGCGGGGACCAGTGAGTCAGCTCGAGTCGGCAGTAGTAGGACCCGAGGACCTCAGTTCAGCATTTATTATTATTTGATTGCTCAAACATTTTGTTTGTCGTTGGATAAACTTTTATTGTTATTCAAAAATGTTAATTTCTTCCGCTGCAATTTTGATCATCAAACTTTATTTATCAGTTCATTTATGAATGAGGCAATTTAAAAAAAAAATTTAAATTTTTCCGCAAATTTTCAAACACGGATTTTTAGGCCTTTACAGCTGGTATCAGAGCAATGGTTCTGTAAAGGGTTGTACTACTACTGACCACGAGAAGCTCATGAAGTCACGTCTTCGGTCTGTAAGTTTTACATTTACGCATTTTATTTAAAGCATGAATTATTTGACAGCATGTTTTCATGAATTATTTTACGTCCAGATTTATTTTATTACTCAGTATTTAAATTTAAATGAATTATGGAATTATGCATGTTGGTTACGTATGGGTTATGTATGGAACAGTATGCCCCCTAGACGCATTCTCGAGCGCACTAGAAATGAGGAGCCTCACCAGGAGGACGGGGAGGAGCAAAGGCAGGAGAGAGACTTACCACCTCCACCACTACCTCCACCTGACATGAATGCCCAGATGCTAGCTGGGATGACGCAGTTCTTCGCACAGTTTGCGGGGAACAATGCCGTGGCGACCAGGCCGACAGGGCCTGAGGCTGTATATGAGAGATTTATGAAGATGCGTCCGAAGGAGTTTTCAGGGACATCGGACCCCATGATTGCCGAGGGCTGGATCAAGTCCCTCGAGGTTATCTTCGAGTTTATGGAGCTTGGGGATTCAGATCGAGTTCGTTGTGCCTCTTATCTGTTCGGAGGAGATGCCCGCTTATGGTGGGAAGGAGCTTCAGTAGCTCTTAACTTAGCTACACTGTCTTGGGTGCGCTTCACGGAGGTGTTTTACTCCAAGTACTTTACGGATGAGGTGCGTTCGCGTTTGATCAGGGAGTTCATGACCCTGAGACAGGGAGATCTGACTGTTACGGAGTTCATCCGTAAGTTTGAGAGGTGCTGTCACTTTGTGCCCTTGATTGCGAACGATGCCAGTGCCAAGCTGAGACACTTTCTGGATGGTCTGCGGCCGATCTTACGCCGCGATGTTAGGGTTGCTGGCCCTACTACCTTTGAGGTTGCTGTTTCTAGGGCTTTGGCTGCAGAGCAAGATCTGATTGATATAGAGAGGGATCACTTGGGAAAGCGACCAGTTCAGGTACCACACCGTCCTCCTCCTCTCAGCAGCATCAGCATCACCATAAGAGGCCGCATCACGGCCCGCCCAGAAACAGAGGAGGACCTCAGCAGCAGCAGCAGCAGGGATGTGTCGTCCCGAGGACTTTTGAGCACCCAGTCTGTCCCAAGTGCTCACGCCGTCATCCTGGAGCATGCATGTATGGCTCAGGGAAATGTTACAAGTGTGGCAGCACAGACCACGTGCTGCAGCTGTGCCCCCGGAAGAATCTGCCTACCCAAGGCAGAGTTTTTGCTCTCCATGCTGCGGAGACGAACCCCGATACCATGCTGATGACAGGTACCTTACAGCTTTAAGTTTATATTTGCATTCCAATGTTTTGGGAATCGGGATTAAGATTTTGAACTTAGTATTGCGATAGGATTGCATGCTCTACTCAGTATTATTTTCGGGATTAAGATAGAAGAACTCTGACCTTTGCATGTCTATAAGCTTAGCTCTGTGATTGTTTGGGTTCAGCTTAGTGTTCCGAACTTTCAGGGAGAATTTTCATAGCTGGCTCAGCTACCAAGGCCCTGATAGATTCAGGGGCTACCCACTTATTTATTTCAGAGGTCTTTGCGAATTTTCTCAAATTTAAGACCATCGGGCTAGATGTAGCCTATTCAGTATCATTGCCTTCTGGAGAGGAGATAACAGCCACCAATGTGATCCGAGACATAGACCTTGAGCTGCATGGAAATCTTGTTTATGCGGATCTTATCTTATTGCCGATGCCAGAGTTTGACATCATTCTGGGGATGGACTGGCTATTACTGAACATAGTTTTGATTGACTTCCAGCGGAGATCTGTTCTAGTCCGACCGCTTGGAATGACCCACTTCTTATTTGAGCCGGACAGGTACTTTCCTTTACCGCGCATTATTCCATATGTTCAGGCTAGGAAGCTCATGCATAGAGGGTGTCGGGCGTTTCTAGCGACCTTTATATCTGTCCCCGAGGCGCCCAGTCAGTCAGCCGTAGATGTTCCGATTGTTAGAGATTCTTAGACGTTTTCCCTGAGGACGTTTTTGGTATGCCACCCGAGAGAGAGGTGGAGTTTTCTATTGAGCTTATGCCAGGTACGGTTCCGATTTCCAAAGCACCATACCGACTTGCACCGACAGAGATGGCAGAGCTTAAGAAGCAGATTCAGGAATTTCTTGACAAGGAGTTCATTCGCCCTAGTTTCTCACCTTGGGGCGCGCCAGTCTTGTTTGTTAAGAAGAAAGATGGCACGATGAGGCTTTGTATTGACTATCGGGAGTTGAACAGGGTCACAGTGAAGAACAAGTACCCACTTCCGCGGATTGAGGATCTATTTGACCAGTTGCAGGGAGCTTCGATTTTCTCTAAGATTGATCTGCGTTCAGGTTATCACCAGTTGAGGGTGAGAGACGCCGATGTTTTGAAGACAGCTTTCAGGACTCGTTATGGTCACTACGAGTTCCTTGTGATGCCGTTCGGTTTGACGAATGCGCCAGCAATCTTCATGGATCTCATGAATCACGTATTTCAGCCGTACCTCGACCAGTTTGTGATAGTGTTCATAGACGACATTCTCGTCTACTCCAAGAATCGGGAGGATCACAGCAGGCATCTGACCACAGTGTTGCAGACATTGCAGAAGCACAAATTATTCGCAAAGTTCAGTAAATGCGAATTCTGGTTAGAGAAGGTGGCGTTCTTAGGCCACATTGTTTCCAGCAGTGGCATTGAGGTAGATCCAGCGAAAGTTGCAGCAGTCAGAGATTGGGTTGTGCCGCAAAATGCATCAGAGATCCGCAGTTTTCTTGGCTTGGCAGGATATTATCGGAAGTTCATTAAGGGATTCTCCTCGATTGCAGTTCCACTCATAGCACTGACAAAGAAGAATGTGAAATTTGTTTGGAGTGAGGAGTGTCAGAAAAGTTTCGATACTTTGAAGCAAGCTCTTATCTCAGCACCAGTTTTGGCCGTGCCGTCAGGGTCCGGTGAGTTTGTTCTGTATACCGATTCTTCGAAGCTCGGTCTTGGCGCCGTATTGATGCAGCATGGGAAGGTGATAGCATATGCTTATAGACAGTTGAAAACCCATGAGAAGAACTACCCTACTCATGATCTAGAGTTGGCCGCAGTAGTTTTTGCCTTGAAGATTTGGATGCACTATCTCTATGGAGAGAAGTGCCAGATCTTTACCGACCACAAGAGCCTCAAGTATTTCTTTACGCAGAAGGAGCTGAATATGCGTCAGAGGCGTTGGTTGGAGCTTGTGAAGGACTATGATTGTGACATTAGCTACCACCCGGGTAAAGCTAATGTAGTTGCGGATGCATTGAGCAGGAAAGTCGCAGTGATGGCTCATTTGACGATTCAGAGACCTCTTCAGCTTGAGATGTAGAGGTTTGATCTAGAGTCATATCCTCAAGGGAGAGTTTTCCGTCTATCTACCTTGACCATTCAGTCTTCCCTTTTGGACCGCATTCGCAGTGGTCAGTCAGCAGATGAGCAGTTGGCCAAGTGGAAGCAGAGAGATGAGGCCAAGGGCAGTGTCTTGTATTCAGTCAACGATGGTATTGTGAGATACCGAGACAGGATATGGGTCCCTAGCAGTGACTCTATCCGAGCAGATATCTTATCAGAAGCCCATATGTCGTCGTACTCTATTCATCCAGGGAGTACGAAGATGTACAAATATCTGCAGCTATTGTATTGGTGGCCTGGTATGAAGAAGGACATCAGACGATTTGTATCCGAGTGTCTAACTTGTCAGTTAGTGAAGGCCGAGCATCAGAGACCAGCGGGTTTGCTCAAGCCTCTTCCTATTCCCGAGTGGAAGTGGGAGAATGTTACCATGGACTTTGTGACCGGTTTGCCGAAATCAGTCAGAGGATCGAATGCTATTTGGGTGATTGTAGATCGTCTTACCAAATCAGCGCACTTCTTGCCTATTAAGACGACTTTCACCATGGTTCAGTATGCAGAGTTGTACATCCGGGAGATAGTCCGACTCCATGGTATTCCAGTTTCTATCGTATCTGACAGAGATCCCAGGTTTACTTCCTCGTTTTGGAAGAGTTTGCATTCGACTATGGAGACGAAGTTGCTGTTTAGCACAGCTTTCCATCCGCAGACAGATGGGCAGTCAGAGCGAGTTATTCAGATCTTGGAGGATCTTCTCCGTGCTTGTGTGATGGATTTCTCTGGGAGTTGGGAGTCGAACTTGCCATTAGTAGAGTTCACCTACAACAACAGCTTCCAGTATTCTATTGGTATGGCTCCGTATGAAGCACTATATGACCGTAAGTGTAGATCTCCTGTTCATTGGGACAAAGTAGGAGAGAGAGCAGAGTTGGGTCCAGAGATTATTCAGCAGGCTGCCGATGTAGTAGTCAAGATCCGTGATCGGATGAGGACTGCTCAGAGTCGATAGAAGAGTTATGCAGATCATAGGAGGAGAGACCTAGAGTTTGCTGTCGGCGACCATGTCTTTGTGAAGGTGGCACCTATGAAGGGTGTCATGAGATTTGGGAAGAAAGGGAAGCTCAGTCCGAGATTCATTGGACCATTTGAGATCCTCGACAGAGTTGGGACGCTAGCTTATCGTGTGGCTCTTCCACCGAATCTGGCCGGAGTACACAATGTGTTCCACGTCTCTATGCTGAGGAAGTATATGGCAAATCCTTCGCATGTCTTGAAATTTGAGCCGTTGCAGCTTACTCCGAACCTATCTTATGAGGAGAGACCAGTGCAGATCTTAGACCGGCAGGAGAAGAAGCTTCGGAACAAGCTGGTGAAGCGAGTGAAAGTCAAATGGCTCAACCATTCAGAGGAGGAAGCTACATGGGAGTCTGAGCCGAAAATGAGGAGTCGTTACCCCGAGTTATTCGGTAAGTTTTAATTTCGAGGACAAAATTTCTTTTAAGGGGGGAGAGTTGTAGAACCCGTAAATTAGACTACGTATAAGCCATGCATAATTCTAGTATTTTAAAATGATTTTATTGCATGAGTATTTAAATGCTTTTCTTTAAAGTTAATTATTTTATGCAGTCGTTTAAATTTTTATCTTTTCAGTAATTCAGTGAGGCCGGACTGGAGTTGGAGTTTCGAGATAAAATTTAAGATTCATAAAACATTTCCAGAATTTATTTTAGCTAGCAAGTAAGTTAATTTAAGTTAAAAGGAGGTTTAGGGATTTATTTAAGCAACTTGAGGTGAGTAGAAAATAAATTCATTTAAGTTCCATAATTAAGGGGTTAGTTCACTAAATTATTTAAAGGATAGGTAAGGCATTAAAAGGATTAAAATTTACTAATTGAACAATATATCCCCTTCCACTTATTTGATCATTTCGGCCACACACACCCCCCCCCCCCCCCTTAGTGAGACATCATCTCTTTGCCAACTCACCTTTGACCCATTCTTTGATATTCTAGCATGATAACCTTTTTAACTATTAACCACCCTTAATTAATTAATTAATGAGCAACATCCTAGCCTTGTAAACATGTGGGATTCGGTCATAGCCTCCAACAAAACACTCCAACAAATATTTGTTATCAACCAAAATTCAAATTTCAAAATAGGAGACTCGGTCTTGCATTTTCCCATTAAATTTGCAACCATTCCCTCACTCACCTAACCAATATTTCCCCCTCCCTATCACCGAAATCTGAGAGCATTTTCGGAGCCTTAAAACCGTGGGTTTCATAGCTTAAAACAAGAGGGAATCGAGTAAGAAACAAGGAAGCAAGATCACTCCACCTCCTCTGCGCCGAATCGTCTTATTCTTTCGTTTTTCTTTCAAACGAAACCAGGCATGCATATGTTCTTCCTTGACTCTTCAATCAAGTCCTATTATCATTTATTTCATTAAATGATCATCATTTCCATGGCAAAAACCGAAACACACCAAGAATTTTCAGAAAAATAAACATGCAGATTTCGGCCCCTCCATTTCAAGCTTCACAGTTTCATTTGTTTTGATGGTTTCAGGTATTGTTTCGATTCCAGGATCCCAAGGAAACACCTAGACATGTAATAGGATGCATTAGGACCATGTTGGTCCATTCATGTCACCCCATGAACGCCGGAAGTCGAGAAAATGACAGCAACTCCCCATTTGTGTCCATTTGAGTTTCGAAAATTCAGTTTGCTGTCAAAGGGAAAAGTTTCTGATCATGGCTGCCCAAAAGGCCTATAGCCATGGTTAGAACACTTCCCTAGCATGTCTAAGACGTGACTAAGTCGCCTTTTTGGAGGCTTAGTCCATGGTGAATCGGTTTTTAAATAAAACGCAAGAACAACCCCTTTCCCCATTTCGGCTTCTTATTTTTACAGCAAGTATGGTTCGACTTTTGTGGAATAGTGTGGATCTTGGTTGGCCTATGGACCTTAGCCATGGTTCATACCATACCCCTAGATGTCTAGATAGTGCCATGGTCAATCAAATGGCCACTGGAATGACGCGAGACAGCAAACGAAGCACAACACCACACACGCATACAAGGTGTTCTCAGGTGAACCTTTCGGGTTACTTCTTGAATGGTGCGAATTGTGGCTGGCCTAGGGCCCTTAGCCATGGTTCAAATCATTTCTTGGAATGTTGATAAGAGCCTCTGGTTGGTGGTTCAAGCCCTAATGGCCGGTAGTCTCGAAAACGACGTAAGGAAACGCAAGCATGCTGCTGTATTTTGTGGACAGCAAGTGATGCGATGGCTCCGTGGCTCGTTCGAGTTCTTGGTTGGTTTTTAGCCTCTGGCCTTGGACTGGACAGTGCCTCATTAAGTTAGGAAGGTCATGTTTTTGGTCGTTCGTGATTCGGATCATTTTTGAGGTCGTAAGAGGATATACGGTGCGATGTGCCAAATTGACTCTCGAAAGAGCGTTTCATGTTTTGGCCTCCATTCACCTAGATTTTTACCCTCACCACTTTAGGAGTATTATTTCATCATTTAAGGCGTATTTTAATCATGACTACTTGATAGTTCGGTGTTGGTTTGGGTTGGCACGGAGTCATGATTAAATACGAAGTCGTAGGCGCAATTGTCTCAGTTTTCGGATTTAATTGCATAGTTTGGTCAAGTAAAAACTATTGCATATTTTTCATGGCATATGTAGGTTGCAGCGAGCCTGGGAGCGATCCAATCCATTCAGTAAAATTATTGCAGGATATTTAATTATGTTAATTAATTATATTACGTGCAAAAATATTCATTTTGAGATTTATGAAATATTGCTTGTGGTCACTTTACTATCATGATTAAACCCGGTCGCCAGTTACCGATCCGGTCGCCAGTTATTGGTCAGTTCAGTTGTTTTACCCAGTATACTGTGGCAGTAGTCTGATCAGACGTACATTATTAAACCCGGTAGCCAGTTAACGGTCCGATCGCCAGTTACCGGTCAGCTCAGTTCAGTTCAGTTCAGTTCAGGGACCACTTGTGTATACCATAATCTCACCAGAAAATTATTACAAGTTATTTCATGACAGGGCTCCAAGGAGCAACCATTTTCATTCATGATTTCCCAGTTCAGTGACGCACGTATTATAATTAATCATGACACGACATTTTTACGATTTGCCTCATGACATGATATTTTCACTTGCATGCAATGTTACTATTTATTTACTTGTTCTTTACGATATATGCATGTTGAGTCTTTAGACTCACTAGACTTGATTGTTGTAGGTGCTGATGATGTCGGGATCGAGGGCGGGGACCAGTGAGTCAGCTCGAGTCGGCAATAGTAGGACCCGAGGACCTCAGTTCAGCATTTATTATTATTTGATTGCTCAAACATTTTGTTTGTCGTTGGATAAACTTTTACTGTTATTCAAAAATGTTAATTTCTTCCGCTACAATTTTGATCATCAAACTTTATTTATCAGTTCATTTATGAATGAGGAAATTTTAAAAAAAAAATTTTAAATTTTTCCGCAAATGATGGAATGGAGAGATGAACATAATGAAATCAGCTGACATAAGAGGAGAAAATACCTTTAAAAGTTGCAAATATGCTAAAATGTCGGAAGCAAAGTTGGTTATAATCCTTAAGTTTTGATGATTGACAAAATAAACAATATCAAGTTGTTTCAGGATCCAACCACTCATTTTATTATAAAACAGGTTTTTCAAAACGCTGGATTATTTCAAGTCATTTCAGGAGTTCAAGCCGTTCGGTCTAAAAACCGAACTGCGGTATTCTATCAACTTCCGAAATGACATGAAACAACTCTACTCGGGTGTGGTATATTAGCTTTATCAAAGGTATGTACTTAAAGTCAGGAGAGCATGAATAACAATTTAATGATAAGTACGAAGTATGTTCATATTGTTAAGAAACAATACAGATGATCATTGAAAAGAAATTTCGACCATTGAATTATTCCACTATAAATATGCAGTACATCTCAAAGAAGAAGACTACTGAACCTAGAAGACAGTTCAGAAGCTCAAGCTGATGTTGAAACCATTATTCAACAACAAGCTCAAGCTGAATATTTGGAAAAACAAGGAGAATCCAATGCACGTGCTTCTCCTAAATCTACCGGTCAAACTCATACAGATCTCCCAGAGATTTCACTGATATTTGTGGATGAAGTTTCTGTTCTCTGTCAAAATTTGAGTTTGATCAAAATAAAATAGACCCATTTTCTCCAATGATTGAATATTTTACTACAATGGGAGAGAAACTTCATCATGAGGGAGAACCACGTTTGAAATCTGTGAGAACCCGAATTTCCAGCACTAGCTAGCATTTTTTGCAGCAGCTAGCGAAATTTCAGTAGCAATGCAAAATTTTCAGCATAAGCTAATTACTCAGAAGCTGGTATTTTTTCAGCAGATTATAATCCAGCAGCAGAAAACAGGTAAAATCCAGCAGCAGAAGAGCGAGATTCCAACAGACAGTTACTGATTCAGCTTATGACTTGTAACTGAAGCATTTAACATGGAATAAAGGCGGTTAATGTCAGATTATGGCCATTATTTGGGAGGCTAACAGTCAGAATTTTGCCTATAAATAACACTCTCAAACATCTGAATTGGTGTTACACAAATATTGATATTATCACTTGAATTTTCGAGCTAAGAAAGTGCTTATTTTCGAGCAGTAGAAACCAGTAGCAAGAACAAGCAGATTCCAAACTTCTACCGAAACCTTATAGCAAATTACTGTAAGTGGGCTTATGTATAATATCTTGAAATCAATTTGATAATTCCTGTTTTATATATTTCTGATCTCCGATTTTTGAAGCACTGAAACCTAGTGAACTAATGGTAGGAATATATATTCTGAACATTTATGAATTCTGATTTCTGATTCTGGCATCACCCCTTAGAGAAAAGAACATATAGGGGACTGATATCAGTTAGCCATGAAATTCACAAACATACTCAGTGCTTACTTACTTGCTAATTTCTGATTTCTGTTCTGAATATTGATTCATTTTTTGAAAAGAAGAGTTTTCTGTATATTATTTGTATTAATGTTTCTGTTGAAAATGATTTCGAAAACTGGGAGTAATTCCCACCCCCGCTTATTGAGTGACAACCATATCACTCACCCACCAAACCCATCTCAGATAAGAACGAAAAAGAATTGTTAGAAGAAGAAGAACAGAATCAATTTTGGGGCTGGTGAAGAAGACTGTTGTTCTCATTTATTCTTTTTGTGATTTTCCACTGCATTTGTTAAGATACTGTTATGTCTGATTTTACATTTCCGCTGTAAAACATTAGTTATTTGAGTTGTAACAGATAATGAATTATTCAGTATTATGAACAAAAGACTGGTTTCTGAATTTTGTACTTCTGAGGCTTGTTGTTTTCGAATGTAAATTTGAGAGCAACGCCGGTGTCAAATAACCCCCGTCTCGGGGCGTGACATTGAAGTGGTATCAGATCTAACCAGGTTTCATAATCTGGGGAGGAGAAACTAAAAAAAATGAGTTCTGATAGAATTCTGAAAAATAAGTTATGATAAACTACTGAAAATAAAATACTGTAATCGACTACTGAAAATACACTACTGTAATAGACTACTGAAATGAGTAGAAAAAAAATTCAGTAGACCAAAATCAGTAGATCGGAACCAGTAGATGACCGGAAAACATTATTAACAAAACCAGTAGTCTGGAACCAGAACCAGCAGATGGAAATCAGTAGATCGGAATGCTGCAGACTGGTTTCAACAATGCTGGAAAATAGCAGACTTGACTGCAGTAGCATCAGAATTTCAGTAGGAAATGAATTCCAGTAGGCGCATGCAGTAGGCCTTGCAAATGGCATGGAAGTTGAGGTGTTTTTCGCGCAAACTTCAAACGGCCATAACTTTTGATCCAGGAGGAATTTTGACTATTAAAAATACGGTTGGAAAGCTCTTGACGAGGAGAACCTAACCCAGAACCAAACTTTCGTTCTAGCACCGCCGACGAACTCCAAAATCCTTCGTTTAGATAATGATATTATCATTTCCGTAAAATTTTCCAAATTTCCAAACTTTGAGGAATTTTCATTTCCAAAAGGGTCATTATTTTTGCACCAAATTTGGTACCCTTCATGTACTTGATGTGAAGGATTTTTAGTAAATTTTTCATGCAATTCGAAAAGTGAAAAATTTTGAGCTATTTTCTTCCATTGAATGTTATAGGCTGTACTGATTCTGTTCATTCCAGTAATTGTCTATAATTCGACTTGTACCCTTGAGATCATTTCTAAACCTTCACTCTCATGTTTTGGATGTAGGATATGGCTGACCAGGGTAGCTACATTAAGAGCTTAGAGAATAAGCTAGAGAAACTAAAGGAACATAACTACTGCCTAGAGCTGGACAAAGATGAATTAGAGCGTCGAGCAGAATAATTAAGAAGTGATGTTCAAAGATATGCTCACTATCTGCATGAGGCAGAAGAGGGGAATAGGAAAGCTCAAGAGGAGTTCGAAACCTCCCAAGAGACTGTTGCAGAGTTAGTCGAGTTATGTGATACCTTGGTTGAGAAGATCCAAGTGCTTAAGGATCAAAATCACCAACTTGTGCATCAGCATAATCCGTATTATGAACAGACCGATGCTCAGATTCATGAGTTGCAGAGCACTGTTGAAGTTCTTAGCGACCAGAATGCAGTTCTGCATAGTCATATTGAACATCTAGAAACAGTAATAGCCAACAATTACGATGAACCTGAGGAGGATCCCGAAGAAGAAGAAGAATTCGAAGAGGATCATATGGATTTGGGATTTGGAGAAGTGATAGATTAGATCATCATTAGTAATTCCTTTGTAATAAAACTTGTTTCATTTGCATTTCTGATTAGTAATTTCGAAGTTTAGTTGTAATTTCACTTTCATGGAAATCAATAAAATTTATTTCTATCCATTGGTTTCATATTTAATTCTTGAGCAATTACACAATCATTTTGATTCCTTTGTATAGTCTCTATTCTGCCAACAATCTTAGAAATTTCATATTTGTAGGAAATGGACGGAAGACCTGTGAGAAACAATCGCAATCCTCGCTACGGCAACCGCAACAACAACCGCAACGATGAGGCTGCACAACAACCACCACCAGCAGTTGGCCTCAGTCAGGCGGATCTGATGGCTATAGCCACGATTGTGGCAACCATGCTGCAAGGGTTTGTCAACCCTAATGCTAATCAACCACCACCACCACCACCACCTGCTCAGAATGGGACTAAGCAGCACTATGAGGCTCTCCGAAGAGCAAGAGTCCCGAATTTCGACGGAAGCTCCGATCCTGAGGACGGACAGAATTGGATGAAAGAGGTGGAGAACCATCTTCGACTACTTGAGGTTCCACAAGGGATCAAGGTAGATGTGATTACACATTTTCTTGTGGATAAAGCAGCCAAATGGTGGGAAGGAGTCTCACCAGCTATGGTAAGGGCGGGACCTATCACTTGGCAAATGTTCCGAGAGGCATTTCTGAAGCAGTACTTCCCGACAACAGTTCGAGTGCAGAAGCTGTCAGAATTTGAAAGCTTGGTTCAAGAACCAAACATGACAGTGGTGGAGTATTCATCCAAGTTCCACTCATTGGGAACTTACTCCCCAACCACCATGGGAGACGAGGCCTTGATGATACATCGCTTCAAGAAAGGGTTGAACAGCCGCATTCAATATGCCCTTGCTGTTATCGAACCCGATAGTTTTGATGAATTGATGGGAGCCGCCATCAGAGCTGAGAATGACATCAAGAGGCGTGAAGGTGAAAACAAACTCAAACGTCCTCAGTCGAACCAGTACCAATCGGGCCAACAATTCAAGAAGCCTAGGTTTTCAAGCAACCAATTTACTAGTGCTCAATCCAAAGGAACCACTTCTTCTCAATCAAGCAAAGAGGGAGTCAAGTGCCAAACTTATGGATTCACTCACACTGGTGAATGTCGTAGGAATTCTGGAGCTTGTTTCCGTTGTGGAAAGATGGACCATCGCATTTCTTAATGCCCTCTTTCAGATCCAAGGAATGGTCCAGCAGGAGGAACAACTCCAAACAAGCCTAAGGAAAACAAGACAAATGCTCGAGTTTATTCTCTTACTCAAGAAGAGGCTGACAACTCAAATGATGTCGTAGCAGGTACCATTATAATCAATGATATACATGCGTATGTGTTATTTGATTGTGGTGCTACACATTCATTCATGTCTAAGAGATTTGCTAAGAAGTTAGGAAATAAGCTTGATAACTTAGAAGAACCATATAGAGTAGCAACTTCTGCAAATCGAATTTTAGAAACTCGCACTCTATATCGGGATATTATTGTACTCATAGAAAATCAGAGTTTCAAGACAAATCTAATTCAACTAAACATGGTGGAATTCGATGTAATTCTTGGAATGGATTGGTTAGCCAAGAATCATGCTTTAGTAGACTGTCATGGAAAGATGGTAACTATCCAAGCTCCACACCAAGAGAAACTTTTATTTCATGGTAAGACAAAAGAACGAAAGACTCTTCTTTCTGCTTCTCAAACTTGGAAAGCCATGAAGAGTGGAGAAGAAGTTTACCTAGCTATGTTAAGCAAGGTAAAGAAAGAAACCACACTTGCACTAGAAGAGATTACGGTAGTAGAAGAGTTTCCGGATGTCTTTCCTGAAGAACTCCCTGGCAAAATTTCCGACCGCGAAGTGAAATTTGAGATTAATTTAGTACCCAATTCTACATCAATCTCAAAATCACCATATCGAATGGCTCCGACAGAGTTGAAAGAACTCAAAGAGCAAATTCAAGAATTGTTAAATAAGAAGCAAATTTGACCAAGCGCATCTCCATGGGGAGCTTCTTTCCTTTTTGTGAAGAAGAATAACGGAAGCATGAGATTGTGTATTGATTACAGAGAATTGAATAAGATCACAATCAATAACAAGTATCCGCTTTCAAGGATAGATGACCTGTTTGACCAACTCAAAGTAGCTACAGTCTTTTCCAAGCTCGACTTAAGGTCAGGCTACCATCAACTAAAGGTCAAGACAGATGATATTCCGAAGACAGCTTTTAGAACAAGGTATGGACACTATGAGTTCATGGTAATGCCGTTCGGGTTAACAAACTCTCCAGCAGTATTCATGGATCTCATGAACAGGGTGTTCAAACCATTTCTTGACAAGTTTGTTGTCGTATTCATCGACGATATTCTGGTATATTCGTCACGTGAGGAAGACCACAAAGAACATCTTCGTCTTACCCTCCAGAAGCTGTGAGAAAAGGAACTGTACGCCAAGTTCAAAAAATGTGAATTCTGGCTAGAGAGCGTCGCATTATTGGGACACATAATATCAGCAGCAGGAGTATCTGTGGACCCTAAGAAAGTTGAAGCAATCTCAAATATGCCTAGACCAATGACTGTGACAGAAATTCAAAGTTTCTTGGGATTAGCAGGCTATTACCGAAAATTTGTTGAAGGATTCTCTTCAATAATAATACCTCTCACCAAACTCACACAGAAGAACTCTAAATTTCAATTGAGTGAAGATTGTGAGAAAAGCTTCGAGACTTTGAAGAAGAAGTTTACCTCCAAGCCAGTGTTGGTATTACCTATGGAAGGCAAAGACTTTACCATCTACAGTGATGCGTCTCAATGAGGTTTAAGATATGTACTCATGCAAGAGGGAAGGGTGATTGCATATGCGTGGAGGCAGTTGAAGCCGTATGAACAGAATTACCCAACACATGACCTCGAGCTTGCAGCAGTGGTATTTGCACTGAAGATTTGGAGACACTATTATATGGTGCTAGATGTGAGATATTCATCGCTCATCAAAGCCTCAAATACTTGTTCACTCTGAAAGAGTTAAACATGAGGCAAAGACGGTGGATTGAACTCTTGAAAGACTACGATTTGACGATAAGCTACCACCCAGGCAAGGCCAACAAGGTAGCAGATGCTTTAAGTCAAAAGAATACGAGTAAAGTGATCCTGACATCACTTTGAGCACAACCATGTCTTCGAGAGACAATCAAAATAAGTTAAGATAGAGATCCCGTTTTGGTAAAACTAAAAGAGCAAGTTAAAGAAGGGAAAACACCAGATTTTGAGACGGATAACAAGGGAATCTTGTGGATGAAGGGACGACTGTGCGTACCAGACATCGACAACCTTCGACAAGAAGTAATGTCTGAAGCACATAAGTCGAAATTTTCAGTCCATCCTGGCAGTACCAAGATGTACAGAGATTTGAAGAAAAATTTCTGGTGGAGTGGAATGAAGAAGGACGTGGCAATGTTTGTTTCTAAGTGTCACATGTGCCAACAAGTCAAATCAGAACACTAGAGACCTGTTGGACTTCTTCAACCATTAGAAATCTCGGAATGGAAATGAGAACATATTTCCATGGATTTTGTAGTTGGTTTACCCAAGTCGAGACAAGGTCATGATGGCATCTGGGTAATCGTAGATAGACTCACGAAATCTGCGCATTTCTTACCTATCCACATGAACTATAATTTGGACAAGCTAGCCACACTGTACATGAATGAGATCGTACGACTACATGGAGTTCCAGTTAGCATACTATCAGACAGAGATCCGAGGTTTACATCCCGTTTTTGGAAGAGCTTTCAACAAGCTATGGGGACCAAAATTACTCTTAACACGGCCTATCATCCTCAGACCGATGGCCAAACAGAAAGGACAATTCAAACTCTAGAAGATATGCTGAGAGCATGTGCTCTAAACTTCAGTGATAATTGGAGCGAACAACTGCCCTTAATCGAGTTCGCATACAATAATAGTTATCACAGTAGTATTGAAATGGCACCATACAAAGCTCTGTATGGACGAAAGTGTCGATCACCATTGTATTGGGATGAAGTAGGGGAAAAAGCCATCGTTGGACCCGAACTAATCAAAGAAACAGTGGATAAAGCTGCTATGATCAAAGAGAGATTAAAAGCTGCACAAGATCGACAGAAAATCTGGGCTGACCTAAAAAAGAAGACCCGTGGAATTTGTAGTGGGCGAAAAGGCATACGTGAAAGTGTCACCCATGAAGGGTGTAATCTGATTCAATGAGGCTGGGAAACTGAATCCTAGATATGTTGGACCTTTTGACATTCTAGAGAAAGTGGGAACACTTGCATACAGATTAGCACTCCCCCCTGATATGTCAAGGATCCATAATGTTTTCCACGTGTCACAGTTAAGAAGATATATTTCCGATCCAAGTCATATTCTTGAAGCTGGACCACTGTTGGTTGAGGGAAATTTAAATGAAGAACTGAAGTATGAAGAAATTCCAATTCGAATTGTGGATAACAAATACCAAGTACTAAGGCGAAGAACTATTCCATATGTCAAAGTACAATGGTCCAATCACACTGAAAAAGAAGCTACTTGGGAGTTGGAAGAAAAGATGCGAGAACAATACCCATATCTTTTTGAGGATCATGTATAGCCAAGTTTCGAGGATGAAACTTCTCATAAGGAGGAAGGTATGTGAGAACCCGAATTTCCAGCACTAGCTAGCATTTTTTGCAGCAGCTAGCGAAATTTCAGTAGCAATGCAAAATTTCCAGTAGAAGCTAATAATTCAGAAGCTGGTATTTTTCCAGCAGATTAGAATCCAGCAGCAGACAACAAGTAAAATCCAGCAGCAGAAGAGCGAGATTCCAACAGACAGTTACTGATTCAGCTTATGACTTGTAACTAAAGCATTTAACATGGAATAAAGGCTGTTAATGTCAGATTATGACCATTATTTGGGAGGCTAACAGTCAGAATTTTGCCTATAAATAACACCATCAAACCTCTGAATTGGTGTTACACAAATCTTGAGATTATCACTTGAATTTTCGAGCTAAGAAAGTGCTTATTTTCGAGCAGTAGAAACCAGTAGCAAGAACAAGCAGATTCCAGACTTCTACCGAAACCTTATAGCAAATTACTGTAAGTGGGCTTATGTATAAATATCTTGAAATCAGTTTGATAATTCATGTTTTATATATTTCTGATCTCTGATTTTTGAAGCACTGAAACCTAGTAAACTAATGGTAGAAATATATATTCTGAACATTTATGAATTCTGATTTCTGATTCTGGCATCACCCCTTAGAGGAAAGAACATATAGGGGACTGATATCAGTTAGCCATGAAATTCACAAACGTATTCGGTGCTGACTTACTTGCTAATTTCTGATTTCTGTTCTGAATATTGATTCCTGTTCTGAAAAGAAGAGTTTTCTGTATATTATTTGTATTACTGTTTCTGTTGAAAATGATTTCGAAAACTGGAAGTTATTTCCGCCCCCGCTTATTGAGTGACAACCATATCACTCACACACCAAACTCATCTCAGATAAGAACGATGAAGAATTGTTAGAAGAAGAAGAGCAAAATCAATTCTGGGGTTGGTGAAGAAGAATGTTGTTCTCAATTATTATTTTTGTGATTTTCCGCTGCATTTGTTAAGACACTATTATGTCTGGTTTCACATTTCTGCTGTAAAACATTAGTTATTTGAGTTGTAACAGATAATGAATTATTCAGTATTATGAATAAAAGACTGATTTCTGAATTTTGTACTTCTGAGGCTTGTTGTTTTCGATTGTAAATTTGAGAGCAACGTCGTGTCAACCAACCCCCGTTCCGGGGCGTGACAGAATCTCTGAAAAAAGCTCCAGCTGGTGATCAGACATTTGAAGACCTCGATGCTTCAACCAAAATTATGCCTGATAAAGAAATTTTTATCTTCTCCAGACAGCCTTGCTCGAACGAAGTGCTGATCCATAGTCTAAATACTTGGAAATTCCAGCTGCTGACTTGACCACTGGCCCACAATTTGATAATTCATATGTTCCACTCCTCCAACATCTGCCTTTTCAATCGAAGTCTACAATTCTTGAAGAAGAATTTCCTTCTGATATCAATTTGAACATTTTCTCAAAATTTGACGACAATTTTCCTAAAGTTCTGCTCGACCAAGTCTACTATCAGATTAAGGACCTCTCCAAAAGGGTCAACAATGTCGAAATCAAGCAGTTTTCTCATTATGTAGCATTTGAAAATTTTCAGAAAGACATAATGCATGATCTTGGATCTTTAGAAAAGAGTCGAAGACTTTTCACAACTAATCTAGCTTTTGTAAAACATCAATCTGAATCTTTAGGCTTATCCTTGTTAGATCAAATCATCATATCCCAACAAGCCATAGAGGCCCAGCTAGATCACATCCATACCACTATTGGCAGCCACTTGCAAGAAATCTTAGAATATATGCAAAAAGACGATACCAAAAAAGAGACAACAGAAGGCTATAAAAAGCGTGAAGATCATAAAAGAATAGCAGAAAGGGATAAATTTGGAGAAGATAAGAGGCAGTCAAAAGAAAAGAGAAAAAGAAGAGAAGGTAGTAGTGGCAGTTCAAGTTGTAGAACGTAGGATTTTGTTTTTGTAATAGGTTTTCAAATTTATATATTTGTAAAATTATCATCTTATTCTCTCAATGAAATACAATTCATCTTTATGATCTTACATATTTTTGTAACTGATTTTATATCTTTCCAGCTTAGCTTTGTCAAAGGCATGAACTTAAAATCAAGATAACATTAATGAGCATTTAATGACAAGTATGGAGTATGTCCATATTGTCATGAAACAATACATATGAACGTTGAAACGTTCTACTATATATATGCAGTACATCTATGAGAAGAAGAGTATTGAAACTATTTTTAAATCGCTGAAATTTTCAAGAAACAAGTGTTTGCATATTTCAAGATTTTTTAGAACACTTAGGAGTTTTACTTTCTTATTGCTCAATCAAAGCAGACTCATATCACAGTATATCAGATCTACAAAGATCAATATGTGCTACATCAACCAAGTCAATCTATTACAAAGCTGACTGTTGGGTCATCATTATTATTTATTGTGTTGCTTGTGAATCGAGAGTTCTTAAATATTCAGGCCTTGTAAAATAATTACTAAAAGTTTTAGTCTAGACAATATGATAAGTCCTAACTGAAGTGGTTGTTAAAATACGTTATAAAGCGAAGTCTTTTAATGAAAATCTTCCTAAGTAGAAGAAGGAATGACGTATGAGTTTTATCTTCGAACATCCATAAAAAATTTATGTATCCTCTACTTACGCTATTTCACCTTTTTGCTCATTAAAATTTTCAGACCGCTTCTTGTTAAATTGACAGCCGTTGTGTTTATCACTAGTATAACCGGATCGTTTTCACACTTATTTTATAACAAGTGTTTGAGTAAATCTAATAGTTGAAAAATACATCTTAACAACTTGAAAATTGTCAAAAACATATTAAAGATTTCCGAATAAATCTTAAAAGTATTATTCACCCCAACTCTAACAGTTTCCTACAAAAAGAATTTCTCTAATGTGCTCATCTATTGTAATATAGTCTATAATATATATTATAATACATGAGAGACTTGGAGTAACTAATTTTGCGGTCATTATATAATTTCTGATAAACCAAAAATACCCTTATAAGATACAAAAATACTTCAATTTCATTTAATCAAATAATATCCTAAAAACTATTTTAGTAAATGTTTTGTTTATGTGTAACCATCATATCCCAACAAAATATTCCACTTTCTTTGTCAATATTTTTAAATTTTTACTTGATTATATCATCTCTAACCTAAAAACAATTATTAAAATTTACTATTTTGATATCTCTAAACGTTTCACAAAAATATTATTTAATGTCAAAAATGTTATTAAGCTTTACACAAATTTTTATATAAAATGGTTTTCCTTCCGCAATGTTTTGACACCAAGATTTTAAGTCAGAAACGAATTATCAGATTTGAGACACAATTATAACACACTCCTAACTCAAAACAAAAAAAAAAATTTCTTCAAAATCGCGTTTTACCTTTTATTTGTCTACTTTGATTGCTGATAAATGGCATCAAAATAAAGTTCAAAACTAATTCAATATCGCTTGTAAAAATTCAACTTCACGCAGAGAAGAGAGTGAGAATAAATAGACAGCCACGCCTTATTTGAAATAATTGGACTGAAAAAATAAATTAAGGCATGCCCATTCATCAATCAATGTTTTTTTGGGTACGTTAATGGACCCATTATTATAAACAAAAGTCTCAAGAAAGTAATTGGACAATGGGCTCAAGAAAGTAATAGACCCTGTACCGGCATGTCGAAAGTTTCGATACGTATAACTATAATATTGAGTGTCTCAAAATTTTGCGATATACCGAAATTTCAGTGTTATAATATCAGTATATTTTTTTTTATTCCGAAAAAATATTATGATTTTTTAATTTGTAACTATATTATTTTAAAATATTATATATTTTTTAGTTTAAACAAAAATTTTCAAATTTCATACGGTTAACGTACTCAAAATTTCAGTATCGTTATCATGTCGTACCTAAATCTTCGGTATGTCGAAAATTTCGATAAATTCATATTTTCGGTAAAATAACTTCGTTATACCAAAAAAATTTCGATATTTTTACCGACCTCTACTTGACACTCGTTTAAACTCAAATACAAAGGTAAAATTGTTGTGCAAATAAATAAATTATTTATTAATCAAAATATACTGAATCTGAGTTGCTCATCAAAATGTGTTTGGTATGGAACAAAGTGAAGGGAAATATTATTTTATTTATTTAAGTGATATAATTTCTTATCTTAAATATTTCCCTAATATTATCTTTCCTTGTTGAGTTGATTATGTAAAATATTTATTGAGATTTTGTCTTTCTAGATAATGAGATAAATATGATAAGTTTTATCTTGATATGGTATGATGTTTAAAAGAGGAGTTTATTTACTAATCAAATCTAAAACCTTCCTTATCTTATAGATTTGATAGTGAGGAATTTGATAAATAAGGGAAGAGGAGGATAGTCACGGCGAACCAACGAAAAATCAATCATATACTCTCCTCTCAAATATAAACACGCACTTGTGCATGCTGTGGAATTTTAGAGAAATATTTCTTCAACGGACGTTCTGTTTTGAAGAGTGCAGATATAGCGTGTTGCCTTGAATGTTGGAGATATCTGCAGACAACATCCGTGACGAAGTTGGCTGGAGATCGTTTTGTTGATTTAGTTTTTGGCTCACATTTTTCTTTTGTTGCTTTTGGCTATTTGGTTTTAGAAAGCTTTTATTTTCTCAACGTGTTGAGTAAATTGATTTTAGTCTTGATCACTAGTGATTGGCTTTTGTGTAAACGTTTTGGTTTTCTAGTGATTAATTTTTGCCTTGTGGCACTACTTGTACAAATTTAATCTTGTCCATCTATTAATTTAAAGTTAATTTGTGTTACAAATTATAATATTCTGTTGCATATTGTCTCAAATATTGTAACATTTGACATAACAATTAGTTTTGATAAAACACAAATTTAATTCTTATATTAATATTATTATATACACTTGCCTCTCTCGAAGAACGTTTCTTACACGAAGGTATAAAATCAGACGCAACATTTAATGATACAAAATCACTCATCAGAACCTGTGGTCTGAGGAACCAAAAGGGTAGGAAAAGACACAACACATAATGGTACAAAACACTGCCACGTTGTTGGAAATTGAGCAATTTCCCATTGCTTGTATGACAAAAACAAAGGGCCCCTCAACAGCTGTATTTCACTCTACACTGCCTTGTTTTATTGCATGCACTCTATCGTTCATTGCACATCGAGAATTTCCCCACATACTTCAATAATCCATCCCTTTCACTTGGATTTATATCCAATAACAATATTAATCTCTTTTTTCTCAATAAAGAACACTACCACTTCAAGATGGTCACATAACAAGTTGAGATTCTATCTCTTCTCAGATATGTATACACTTACGGTTCTGATCCAAGAATATGCGTTAATCGACATCACGAACAATCACTAGCGATAAATCTCCGACATCTAATAGGCGTGGCTCGAATCGAACTTAAAATGTGTTTTGCGACGAGTAAGCAGTCACTTGATATGATCACAAGCTTGACCTCGACTTTAAAAGCAAAGAGTGGCTCACGACAACCAGTTGATAGTCTTTTTTAGTGTAATTTTGAAAGGGAAACTTTTATCATGCCATGCATGTTTTTTGACTGATCGATTTTTGGACACAAATCTGAACCCAACATACCCAAGTCGAGAAGGAAAAAAAAGAAAGTAGGCAAGGTGCAGTGACTCTATAAAGTAAAAGATTCTTATAATATGATGCATATATAGTTTCTCTCCACAAATATGAAGACCCCTCATCGCTGATTGTTTCTGACTTTATGGAGCGAAGCCCATGTGCCAAACACATGTAGAACTCATCAGGAAAGGATGGGATGTTAAATTATTGAAGAAAAAGATAAAAGATAGCAAATATTCTTGACTCTGTTTATATATAGTCCTCTGAGAAAAATCCATCAATTATTAGTGCCGTGTTTTCTAGCTGTTAAGTGTTTACATAGAAATAAGCATCATGTATTCCAACTCGACATTCTCGCAACAGAGTAGCTCATAATTTACATTTTCCTAAGCTTTAAAAAATCTAAGTATTGATGGCAAAGAAGAAGAGCTGGTTCAGTATGTTTAAGAGGCTGTTCATTTCAGAGACACATTCAAGATTTGAAAAGGTAAACGATGCACGGACATGCTCATATCATTTGTATGAATTTACTAGGTTAGATGTGTCCCTAGAATGAATTGCCTCAATTTCTTGAGATGTTTTCAGAAGGAGAAGAGAAAGAAATGGATGCTCAAGTTGCTAAAGACGAAACAACTGGCCCCATTATCTGCACCAAGACAAAGGTCACCGTGTGAAGCAGATGCAGAACGGTGTGAATTTGCTGCAACGGTGCCTGCTGAAATCAGGAGCCTCACTACGAACACTAATTATGAGCACCGACAGGGGAATCAAGATCAAGAATCTACAGAATTTAATATCCATGTCAACAGTCCAGAATTACGTTATCAACACCACAACAGGGCAATTCAAGATTTTGCTGCCACCAGAATTCAAGCTGCTTTTCGAGGCTATCTCGTATGTTTCACAATAATGTTCTCTCTTTTTTAAAAAAATGATTATCTGCTCGATCAGGTGTTCATGCTAAAGTTTTTTGTGAGGAAAAAAAAATATCGAGACGAACAAACTTTATCCAGTTCAACACCAGATTAGAGTTTTTTAATAGTTCAAAGACACCATTCATGGCAAACTAGAAGTATGGTCCAGTGCATTAAAATCAAAAAAATCATGCATAGCTTTCATGTACACGTGACGAAATCCTTTACCACGTTTTAATGGCGCTTACAGGGAAGGAAAGCATTACGAGCACTCAGAGGAGTAGTTAAGCTTCAAGCTCTTATTCGAGGGTGGGCTGTTCGGCGGCAAGCCATGAACACCCTTAAATGTCTGCAGTCCATTGTAAATATCCAGACAGAAGTCTGCTCAAAGAGAAGCGAAAGAAGTAAGGATAGTTCACACTGTCAAGAATACAAGTTGCAGGAATTTGGTGAAAAGGACATCAAGGTAAGTCTCCAAACTTCTTTGTCTCTTAATGCACAAGTAATTGCATAAAGATACCAACAGGGGAAGACAGTTTTTTACTTAAAGTTTCATTTACATTCTATTCGTATGCTATAATAAAAAACAAAGGGTGTAAGGTTCACTTAAAATGGTGAAATTATAATTCTAGAGACACAGAATTTAACCAAACGATCATGGTATCAGCTAAATTTTTCTTTCCTATCTTCTTCTTGTTTCTTTTCATTGTGTTCAATACCTGATTTACATTGTTTCTCTTTTGTCTTTTTCTTTTCCCTTTCCTTTCATTTACCTTAGTCATGGGGTCCAAGCGATTAAGGAAGTCGCATTTTATCCTTTGGATAATTCAACAAACAAATTATTTTTCATGTTCATATGACAAATGGTGTGATTATCACCTGCATATTCTTTAAAATTGCAGATAGATTCCAACAGTCAAAAAAGATGGGACGACAGTACATTGACAAAGAAAGAGTCCAAGGCCTTCTTTTTGAGCAAGAGAGAAGCTGCTATCAAGAGAGAAAGGATAAAAGAATACTACATGAATCATCGGGTCAGTTGCTAAGGTTTCAATCCCTCAAATTCGTTTTAATATGAAATCATTCCGATTAGATTTAATTATATGGAAATATATATCCAGAGGTCTGCAGAATCAGAACGCGAGAAGGTATATGGAAGACAAAGATATTGGTTAGAGCAATGGGTGGATGCCCAGCTAGCTAAACGAGATGACCTAGGAAACTTGGATAGAATGTTGCCTGTAAATGCAAGAAACAGAGATGAACTTGGTGGTAGGCAATTAAATTTAAGATATTCACAGAAACAACATCAAGCAGGAATGCCGGATTCTCCTGTTTACGCCCCAAAAAGATCATTTCATCACAGGAAGCAACGTTCCATTGGAGAGGATATTTCCTGCGCAGATTCTCCAGTAATACCTGCATACATGGCCTCCACTGAGTCAGCCAAAGCAAAAGCTAGATCACTGAGCTCACCAAGACTAAGACCAATCAATTCAGATGTCTGCTCCGAGATTAACTCTCCTCATAAGCATTACCTGTCTCCTATATCATCCATCAACAGCGAGCTAACAAGCAGCGTTTGGTTCAGGAATCCGGTTAGTTTATCTCAAAGTTCCCCACGCCTAAAGGGTCTGCAAGGTCCCATAAAATCAACCATAAGCATAAAGGACTCGCTCTTGGATTCGGGAAAATCTTTACCGAAATGGGATTCGCGTTGTACTCACGGTTATATGCCAATTTGATCAGACAATAAAATGTAAGACCTTGTCTAGTTTGGGGTGCCCGATTTGGTTTCACTGAAAATTAAGTCTATAAATTATCGAAGATCTGCCATGGAACTAGTGTCATATGCCACAATAGAAAATCCATCTTTTCCATCAGTTATCCTATTATAATGAGTCTTAAACAGTCATTTGCCACAACGAAATACATGACCAGTGTTTGAATTTAAATAGATATTGCTCTGATCCTGAATTACTGGGAAAAGAAGAATGGGTTACCACATGAATGCTCCAAGCTCCTCTTAATAATTTTCTGTTGCTGCATATTCGCCAGCAGCGTTTAGCTATCTATACAAGCACAGCAAGCCTGCATGAAGACACTTTAGAAACTCCTTTAATCCACAACTAATGACTGAAACTCACGCAATCTCCTCCAGTAACAAAACCATGCCAACACATCATTTTCAATGGGATAGGCTACATAGCATGATTTATTTATTACCTTCCATGTAGTTTATAGTGTAACGTCCCAAATTCGGTGTAACGTCCCAAATTCGACGACTGTCTCAATTGTATCAAGACGAGTCTTTTCAGCGTACTTATGTTCTCATTCACACGCACGAAATTTTCCAGGAGTCACTCATCCCAAAATTTTCAGGATTGTCCCAGGTCAAGTACGTTTAACTTTGGAATTCTTATGTGATGAGTTCCCGGATAGAAGATGTACCTTCTTGATATGAATAGTACATATCAAATTTTTTTAGCATTTATCAACTGCACAGTCTCATACTTGAACAGTTTTTGGAATCCATCTTCTCCCGGTGTGAGATCGGTTCATTCATGTTCCTTCCGTTACAATCTTATTACCATGGCCTTCCGAGAAATGTTAGCCTTTCTAGCTCTACATATGCTACAAGGAAAACTCCATATATCCCACCTCAGTTTGCCAAAACCCATTGTATTACCTTATATTACTGGTCATAAATAAAGTAACATGATAGTAAACCCTGTAACCACCAAGTGAAATAGGAACATTTTAGATGTTCAAAAAATGTTCTTATAAAAATATTATATTCGAAATTTGAATATTTTCCGGTTATTTCTCTAGGTTGCGTTTGAATGAAAGAATTTAATTTGGAAGAGAGGAGTTTATTTGGGGAAAGATGTGAAGGATGGATTTGAAATGATACTCATCTTAGGTGTATTTTAAATTTATCATAATTAACATTGCATCTTCTTAGATTAGCAAGGAACAAAAAATCATTCAAACGAAAAAAAATTAAAATCCATTGATTTCAAACGTATGGCTTCAAATTCTTTCGTCCAGACACAATCTAATGAATTTGCTGCTGCAAAATTCTACAGTTGAGGAAGGGTGGATGTTTGGAAATAATGTCAGGGGTAAAAATGTCGAAAAAAGAGTTTCAAAATAACATAATCACTTTTCACAATCAAAATCACCCTAAGACCAACTTTTGAATTCTAATTAAATTAATCATAATCTAACTCAAAATCTGAGTTTAAAATACACACAAAAAACTGATTTTTTAAGCCAAAATCCAATAATCATTTTTTTAGTGATTCCAAACACTCCCTAAGATTATTGTTAATTGAATTGCTATTAGTTTCTTTTGTTTACTAAGTATATGAAACATTTAGTCATTCTCCATTAATCATGCAAGAAAGGTGATACATTCATATCACGATGAACTACTGCCTTTTCTGTTACGTGATACATTCATATTGTGTTCGTTGTTTTGTTATCGTTTTTAAAATAAAATGTAATAATTTAATAATCTCTAAAACTCTTCATCATTGATCAACTGGGTGTTAAGATTGGAACTTGGACCTAACTCAACCCCAAAAGCTAGCTCAAGAGAGGGAGGATTGTCCAAGTCCATATATACAACTCCCAGGTTATTTATCCAACCGATGTGGGACAATTAATACACCCCTCTCACGCCCAGGAATGAACATCTGAAGCATATATTTTACAAATGACCCAATTATGGGCAGAACAGGTGGCCTAATTATAGGCAGTCCAATACATAACGGTGGAACCCGGGCTCTGATACCATGTTAAGATTGGCACTTGGACCTAACTCAACCCCAAAAGTTAGCTTAAGGGGAGATGATTGTCCAAGACCATATATACAACTTCAAGGTTATTTATCTAACCGATGTGGGACAATTAACACACCCTCTCACGCTCAGGAATGAACATCTAGAGCGTGGAGTTTACAAATGACCCAATTATGGGCATAACGGGTGGCCTAATTATAGGCAGTCCAACACATAACGGTGGAACCCGGGCTCTGATATCATGTTAAGTGTTGGACTGCCTATATTAGGCCATCTGTTCTGCCCATAATTGGGTTATTTGTAAACTCCACGTTCCAGATGTTCATTCCTGGGCGTGAGAGGGGTGTGTTAATTGTCCCACATCGGTTGGATAAATAACCTGGAAGTTGTATATATGGACTTGGATAATCCTCCCCCTTTAAGCTAGCTTTTGGAGTTGAGTTAGGTCCAAGTGCCAATCTTTAACACCGGGGATAAAATCATCCAAAGGCACCCCAAGACTTTTGATTAACAAAGTATTTATTGAACAAAGGTGATGAGTAAAAAGGTTTGGTACCATATAATTATGATGATAAAATCTAGCAATCCGAAATAAAATGTAGCAATTTCTTGCTAGTTAACAATATAATTTCATAGGTAATTTGTGAAAACCATGATGTGATGATGATATGGGTTGTAGAAAATGAAACGGGATCGATTTTAACTGATAAGAGTGAACATTCCATGCAACCAAGTGGAAAGATTTCAATCATTCACATCGCTAATCTGGATTTTCGAGGTCGGGTTCCATCTAATCAGAGTGAGCATTTATCCGACCGAAGTTTCAATGCCTTCCCACGTTCGATGCGCAAACACTGAAAGCATCGTATTTTGATTAAAATGAAGTTGTTCTTGAAAAGGAATGTGATATGAACCAGAACGAGAGGGGATACCACATCATCAGAATATGCAAGTTTCCAAAAACAAAGCTCTTCATTGTGAGTTTGAACGTCTAAATCATGTATCAACAATGTGATGGGTCCAACAATTAATATTTAGGCACTCAAATCATAGAAATAAATCTTCAGGAATGCAGTGAAGATAACAAACAAGAACTTTGAGATTTTTTCGCAGTCAGAAAATAAATTATAAACTGCAGCTCCAGTTTAAACTTGACAGACAGCTACTTTGGTGCTCTTATTCAGTGTGATACATCGACCAAGAATGAACGAGATTCCAAAACTCTATATGAATAGTACAATTGAAGAGAGCTTAAAAGATTTGATAGGTACTACTCATATCATCAAGTTGCATCTTCTTTTCAAGAGTTCATCACATAAGAACTCCAAATTTAAATGAGTTTGACTTGGGTCAATTTTAGGATGAGTGACCCAGCGTGTGAGTGATGACACTAAGCACTTTGGAAATACCTAAGACTCGTGTTGGTACAAGGAAAATGGAACAGATTTAGCATATTTGAAACAAACAAGGTTGTTTTCTCCCTTAAAATGAAGTGAGACGGAGTCAGAAAAATGAAGTTAAGATAAATTAAAAATTTTAAGGGTGGTAAATGCAAAATTTAAAAAGAGGCCCTACTACCCTTTGGCTCCGTCTCTGAATGGAAGAATGAAACTGCTGGATGGTTATTTGTTTACTCGCGTTGAAAGAAGAGCTCCGAGGAACAGTCTGATTTTTTTTTTTTTCTCCAATGGTTGGTAATACCGCACGAAGTTATTATCAATTACTTAAATATATTTTATTAAACTTTAATTAAAGGCCTCACATTGAATACAATTTTGGTTAAATTTTTACTGACTAGTTGAGTAATTAAAATTTGATATTTTTGTTAGCTACGCCAGAAATATGGAAATGGGTTTGAAAAGAAGAATTTATTCATTGAGAATCATTTTGAAGATTATTGGAAATTAAGCCATGCAAATGAAATATTTATGTAAGATACATACCAACTAGATATCAACTGAAAATAAATGGAAAAACAAATTCAATTGAATCACTGAGATTGTGTTTGGATCGATGAATTTTTAATATTTCACTGAAGCTCGCCGATTGTTTTTGGGTAAATAATCAGAGTAGGTGTTCTAGATTCATCATCTTCTTCTTTTCTTGTTGAAATCGCATTTATGATCTTGTATACTTGTCTCTTTGCATTTTTGGTACGTCAAATTTCTAGTATAATTTTTTTCAACATGTGGCTGATATGACGTCAATATGACGTTGATATATATATTGTCACGTCAATATTCGGTTAAAAGAACTAATTGTCAAGAATTGAAATATACATGATTTAGACTGAAATTTGAAAATATAAGATACCAAAATCTGAAGAAAAAAAAACAACAAACTTATATGTTCAAAATTACAATTTCTCTTTTACGACACGTGTGTAAGTGTAAGTGTGAGTGTGTGTGTCTGTTTTTTTTTTTTTCATTTTAAAAATATAATCATTTCAAAAGCATAATTTCAAATTATAGATTTCAATTCATTTCTTTCAAATAAAACACTTTCATCCAACTAATGTTGTAAATCCAAAATTTTGCAAGGATCACTTCCCGTATTTTCCCTCCGACATTATTAAATTCAGTTTTTTCCAAGTGTTATATTTTTAGAAATCTTAAATAGAATTTTTTTCATTTTTACTTTTATTTTTTTGAGTTTATGTTTACTTCAAATAGTCAATAAAAAATTATGATAACTTAAATAGAATTTTTTATTTTTTCTTCCTTTTTACTTTTTTTTTGAATTAATGTTTATTTCAAATATTCAAATCACGCAGTTATAAATGGTCAAAATAACAGAAAAATATTTATAATTATTCTCTTTCGAATTTCAAAATTCGAGTCAAATTTGACGTATTTTCCCGTATTTTCCCGAATTTGACAAGTCAATAAAAATAGTTTTAAAAAAGTTTTTTTTAGAAATAGAAAGTTGGTTCTCATCTTAAATCTTTCTTGAGATATTTTCTTTTTATGTAGTAATTTAAGATTTTTCATTATATTATGTTCAAGCAATTTCATTTCTATGACACAACATATTTTGGATCCGCTATCTGTTGTACATTAACCAGTATGTGAAACAAATCCCGATATAACAATAAAAACAAAACGTGTAAGTAGATCGACTCATTATAATCTCATTGAAATAAGATTCGCGTAAAGAAAATCAACTGTCATTCGTTGGTTAAAGATATCAGTGTCTTTCTTTATTAAAAAAACAGAACAGAAAACCCTTCCAGTGGCAGAGTTTCTCCATCGAAATAATCTCTTATCGAAAGTCCCTGGGCAATGAATATTAAATGTTTTATATATAAAAAAACTTAGCCTACGAAAACTCGAGGAAAATATATGTATGAATTTCAAATATAACGTAGTCCACATATTTTACATACTGATGCATATAGAATTTTATCAATGATCAAAAGTAAAGGCAATAATAATAAGTCTACTTTACAACAAAGATCAAAATGAACGAGTATCATGATCATCTAGTCCGTCGATAATCCAATCTAAACCAAAGTTAGGCCACGACTTCTCGTTTAGGACGATTCCGGGTGCGAATTGGAGCAGATTCTTTGTCTGAAGATGTAGCTTCATTCTCATTCTCGACGTCATCCTCATCTGCTTCCAAGATGGCCTCATTCACAGCAAGCTGGAGCGTGGAACAAAAGAGATTGAAGAAGTTCATGTCTCATATAGTGTATACCTAGTGGCCGAGCCATCATTTCCCATAAAAAAATTTGGGAACTTGAATCATAGTTGTGTGTAAATATCAGATGGAAAAATATACAAGTTTACAAAAGTGTTTTAGAAAGAATGGGGAGGGTGACTGCACCTACTAACCCTCGGCTCCAAAGTTCTTGGCCTTGAAACGTAGAACTTAAAAATGAACTTAAAACTCGCAAATACGTTTTTCTTTGACAAGAGCCAGATCTCTAGGTTCGGCACTTTGTTTTCACACCAATAAAACGATTTTACTCAAAAAGCAACCGAAATTTTCCTGCAGGATTCTAGCACTTACAGACTACTGATATAGTTACCGCGACATAACAATCGCTGCACATTACACCTCTCGTTCCATAAAGTCTTAAAGTGGTTCCACGATTCTAAGGTCATTGATCAGCATAGCATATTTAATATAAAACCATAACAGAATCAATACTGATTTGCTGCCCATTATCACACCTTAAACCGCCTCTTATTTTTGTTGTTTCATCGGTTATATAACTTTTCTCGGGACGAATGCCATATACGATATATCTGCAAGCTTAACCTTCCTAGACACATAAAAACACACCTGATAGTCTCACAGGCTACTTGAAAAGTTGTTTCGATAATTCAACTATCCATTCTTCAATTTATCTTCTCAAGTTTCCAATCTGCGACCCCAATTATTACTTTATAGAGAAAGGATGGAGCTTTATTTATATTCTCAAGTTTCCAGCCTGCAATTTATCTTCCCAAATTTCCAATCTGCGACCCGAATTATCAACGGATAGAGCGAGAGCAGTTTTGTTTACTCACCAAAATCACTTTTCAGACATAAATTTAAGTTCATCGTGGCCGACATTTCCCATATCTTCAACTCCAAAAAATCTAAAGCTCAAACAAACTCTAAGAACTAATTTTCTTCCCTTAAAATGGTGATACACTGCTATTTCTCAGGTATTAAACAACCACTTCAAATCTTTATTACCAGTAAGCCATCATTTCAGTGATGCTTTGTTCTCTGTCCTCAAACGAAATGAATCACAATTCTTAATTAAGCACTCATTTTCAATTCTCAGAAGAATTAATTATTTATTTTCAGCAAAACCCTTGGATTGTTTCAGAGCAATTTGTGGCCTGAACCATCTAATTCTCTAATGCTAGTGCAACTCCACAAGCAGTAAATCTCTGCCAATAAACCGTCAAAACTACCGAGCAAATTCACCCCAGGTCCTATAATCTCCGATCAAAACCATCGAGCAAAATGAATAAGAAAAAAAAAAACAAAATATTCTGTAGAACAAGAAAAGACCCACAAGAATTCTATAAACAGAAGCTGAAGATAATCCCCACAAAACTTTACCTCTTCGAAAAACTTTTGGTCAAGCTTATCAGCAATTCTTATGGAAGTGAAGATAGTGACGGCCAGAAGAGAGAGAGGGAGAACGAAAGCAAATATATAGCTGGAAGGGCTGATGCCTCCTGCGCGTGTCACCACCGAGACGCCTCTCTTGCTCGTTTTCTGGAGACCCACGTGGAGATTTATTCTAGGGGATGGTACTTCAGTCGGCCGTAGTAGCAGCGTCGCCGCCGGCTTGAAGTTGGTGGCGGGGATAAGGCGGAGCAGTGTGGAAGAAGAGACTGAATTGTGTAGCATCGTGTGGCGACGTCGTCGAAGAAAATGAAGAGAAAAATAAATATGATTTAAAAAAGAATTACAAAAACAAAGAATCTATAGATAATTACTTTTTTTTACCCCGCCAAAAATCACTTCATATTTTACGTAGAAAAAAATCTAAACAAAACTTCACTTTTAAATCGAACAACTTTTTAAATTGAAAATAATTTCGTGTTAATTATTTAGTGTTATTTGATCAAATTAAAAATAATAATAATACATGCAACACATGTGCATCTTTTACTAGTATAAAGAAAAGTTGGAGGAGAAAGATGGAGACGGATAATTTTTTGTATGATAAATATCACGCCCCCCGCAAAAAAAAAATCATAGAACAGATATTGTCTAAACCGATTTACTATCATGATCAAAGCATTGTCTTTATAATGAGATATAAATCAAGAGAGATAAGGCGCAGAACTGTGAAAATGAAATTATTACAAAATTAAAAGACAGTCTTGATTGAATAAGGCTTAATCACCATTTCCAAAAATGCTTTTTCTCTTGTTCTACGACTTGCTCTTTATTATCATACATGGGGAGAGAGCGTGATTCGGTGAGTATTTTGTGAAATAATCACCAAGTAGAGGTTGATCAAACACAGAACAACAGGATATACATAGTTGGGCATTATAAACAAATTTCATTAGTTCGATGTCGTTGTGCCAATATCATTTTCTATTTTTATCTTTAAAGAATAATCTTTATTTCCTAAAATTAATGGGTAAAATCGAAAAAATTGTACCCACCATCTCACCAAATTCATGCTCACGTCTTCTTATCCACTATGCAACAATCTACTTGCTTCCACTTCACAGATACATTTATCTTCATACGACAATTGCTCAACTTCGAATTTGTTGTCCAATTTATATGTGAAATCTTTGTACACACATCCACGTATTTGGCGATTTTTAACGATTCGTTTTGCGGTTAAATTTTGATTTATCCTTCATAAAGCAGTTGTATCTAGTATCCATTTTGATGAGAAATATCGTGTTTGCTATGATGGACAGTTATTAGGTTTAGTTTTTGGTGAATATATCGCATTCTCCCTAAGCTTTTTACTGGTATACAATTAAAAATATTCATGCTCGGTAAATCCAATCATTTAGAAGAAGATTTATACTCTCTAGTTTTGAAAGTAGATCTTATTTGCTTGCTCAAGCGGCATGCAATACAGATCTTATTTTTAGTAAAATCAATTTCGGACAATCCAACCACCAACTCTTGTTTACTTAGACTGACAATAGATTTGAAGTTTAAATGATTTAGCCTCTTATGTCATAACCAACTCTTACTACCATTCAAAGCAACAAAATATCTAGGAGTAACAAGGTGTTCACCATTCCAGCTAACTTTATAAGTATTTAGTTCTTTTAGTCCGGTTATCATAATATCACCATTGGAAGATTTGACACTGCATGTGCTCTTGTGAAACTCAACAAAAATATTCATTGTCACATAGTTGGCTAATACTAATCAAATTATAACATATATTTTCAACCAACAACACATATCTGATGATGACTTTGTCATGGATAATCTTCTCTTTACCCATAGCTTTATCCTTGGAATTATCCCCAAAGATGATTTTTGTACATTTGCATTCAATGACTTATGATAGCAACTTGATATATCCGGTCATGTGTTTGAAGCAGCCAGTATCCAGATACCACATAGAATCTCCGGTGAATTCTTTTTCTTTTGTTCCTCATCATCTCTAGTGTCTAGCTTAACATCAGCCATCAAACATTGAATTGTCTTTTCACCATGAAGTTTCTGAGCTAGATGCTTCTGAATCGGAGTCGAGCCAAGTTTTTTGCGCTCCTCAGCAACAATCATTTTATAATCCATATTCTTCTTGAATGACTTCTTGTCATTCATGGACCTTCTACTCTCAAAAGATTTATTTTCATATTTTATGATCCTATTATAATTTGTGATAAAATGGTATTTCTTGTCATAGTTAAAATTACGTCTGATTATCATCAACTTTTCTTTTTATGATGAGATTTATTAAATTTTTACTATTTCTTTCTCATAAATTTTTCAAATTTTAACAAAAATAAACATAACCTCATTTCTTATCTGCTCTACAAACTTTTTATTTGATGGCTCTTTATTAAATGTTGATGCAACAACGTAGCATATAGAGATTTGGTCAAATTATCTTTGACGTGTCTGTCTGGTAGATGAAAAAAGTGCTTGATATACAATACTACAAATCGGAGAACTTATACTGCTTGAGCATATTAAATCGAATCTTGGAAGTAGCTCGAACCTTATAAAAGTTGTATAACTTGAATTTAGGATGTCTAGCTGGTCCGACAGACCGTCCAAATAGAATCTTGAATAAAAGGCGATCCAACTTGAGTTCACGGTAACTAGCTCGACACCTATAAATACAATAAAATAACTGTTGGCTAATAAAATAACTCGATCATGTTTGTTATCACTGAAACAAAGAATTTTACTCTAAAAGATTGAGTGATTGATGTTTCACTAAACTATAGTAGTTATTTGTAATTATAGATCTTTGTACCACTTAAACGCATGTTTTGACTGCTCTTTCGATTGATAATTATTATTCCCCGCACAATATATATATATATATATATATATATATATATACTTGATTTTATTAATAAATTTTACAGGGATTATAAGTAACATAAATTCAATCATATCCAAAAAAAATTACTATAAACAAACCCACCATTCCACCCACACACATTCAAAAGTTATAAAATTTTGCGAAGGGGTGAAATAAAATAATTTATTGAAATTAATTCTTTACAAAATTTATTGAAATTACGCTTATATATTTTGTATGTATATACTATAGTAAATAAATTATATAATTTAATAAAATCAGACCACATTTTAACCAAAGCTACTATACATGCTAATAAAATTTTATAATGATTTTATTATCCCATTTTTTTATAAAAAAAACTAGAAACAAATTACTAGTACAGACTTAAGGTAGTTTATAAGAAATGTATAAATATCGATAATAATTATATTTGTGTGTCTTATTTCTTGATTTTTATTTTTTATTTTTTTGTGTTTTATAATTTCAAGTAAATCGTGTAAAGATCAAGTGTTGTCTAAATAAACTAAATTTTTCTTTCTCAAAAGTAATGGCTCTTCTGAAATTTTCAAATTTTATAGTTAAAATCTTTTTATTTCAATTATGTGTCATATAAATAAATCTTGTAAAATTCAATATAATAAAATATTAATTTATATATCATATCTTAAAATTTTTGAACCCAGATCTTATACAATTATATTGCAAGGACCATCAGTCAACAGAGTGAAAAAAAATCTAAATATATATTTGAATGGATAAATTTGAAGTTGAAAATTTTAAAATTTATAAAAAAAAATTTATTTGTCAGTTAAATTCATTTAATAATAAATTTTAAATTTTTAAATAAATTTTTTTTGAAATTTTTATTTTTAATTTAATTATACTATTTTTATCTTCTAGTCCTGTTAGAATTTTTTTTTAAAAATCCTAATTTTAATAGTGAATTCCAATAAATTCTAAATCTAATTAGTTTGTAATCAATCAAAAACAAATTTCCCTTTTATTATTATTATTATTATTATTATTATTATTATTGTTATTATTATTATTATTATTATTATTATTATTCGTTTTTTTAAATATAAAAAATAGAAACCAATATCTGCGAGACTATATATCCTAACCTGCACCGCACTACTCTTGTGCAAACCTAAAACTTTGATATAGTCCAAAAACTAGCAAAAATTCTCATCAAAGTTTCAATCTTTCTTCTTCCTCCGGAGATCAAAGCAAATCCCATTGCTTGAATTTGTTGATGCGCCTGATTGAGGTCAAAGTTCTGTTCAGTGTTGTCTTTCTTTCATATGTCTTCTTCAACCTTCTCTGTCACCTCTGAAAATAAAGTTCCTCATCTTTCCTTACTCTTTACCAGAAGCTTTCCTAGACGTTTCCTTCTTTATTACATACCCAGAAGCTAGTGTCCTAAGTTTCTGAATCAACTTCTTCGCAACATGGGTGATCCCTCGAAGGTCGGTTCTCTTATTCAAAAACCCTTTATTCGGTTGACATTGCTTTCAGTTGTCTTTGTTTCGATATTGTAATCCTGATACTAGTCTATGGTTTTGATGGGTTTTCCACATTTTTATGTGGGCATTATGTAAATATGGTTTTATTATATATTTTCTTGGCCTTGGAGTTTTACTGTTCTGTCTTTTAATTTTTTTTTTTATAAGAGATGATTTTGAAATGTGGACTCTCTGGATTTTTGGTTTGAAGTGAGGCGTTATTAAAAAGATTCAAAATTTACTCTGTACCATTAAGACGATACCTTACTTTAATTGGTCTGTATTTAACAAGGCCTGATACTGATCTAACGGTGCTTTGTAGTTGCATGTATCCTGTTTTTGTGCATTGTTCTGTTGAACTTACTGTCACCAAAAAAGACGGTAATACATCAAGACTCTTCAATGAGTCCTGGAATGGAAAAATTAGTAGATTTTCACTGATATTATTCTTTAAATGATTGACACATAAAGTGAACTTCTAATGCTAAACTCCTGTACATTGTACTAGTACACCATTTGGGGGCACAACTGATATAAAATGACATTAAACAATGCAAAATTAATGCAGAATGACAAGACATAAAAGTTTAATCAATATTGTTGATTGTTACCTAATTCTCTGGCCTTTTGTTGGGAAGACAAATGTCGGTCAAAGATGTGCCTGTTGATGACCTATAAATAATTAAATGCTGAAAGTATTACTTTCCTCTTCTGTAGGTGTTACTTTTTGGGTCGTTCACAGAGGACGAAACCAAATCTTTGCTAAATAAGGCGTCTTTTGTGGCTAAAAATTATGGTGAAAGGAATGAAATTCAAGCCAATTCCTCCACGGGGATACCTGAATTGACATTTGGTAGTTTTAGCATTACATCTAGCATGAAAGTTGGTTCTCCAAATGGACCAGTCTGTTCACATCCCACTGAAGAGCAAAAGGGAAATGAACAATTGGTTGTTAAACCATCCAGTAATTACTTTCCAAATGTGAAAGATAATGGAAGAACTGCAGACTTTGATCATGGCTGTGATGAGAGAAATCAAGCAACAAGTAGTGGGACAAACTTTCCTGCATTACTTGGTTTGGATAATGAAAGAAAATCATCTAAAAAATCTAGCTCACAATTGCAAGAGTTTGATGGTGTAAACTTCAGTGATTCCACCAATAACTCATCAGTTAAAGCACATAATGAATTGGCCCCTCAGAAGGCTGATGACCACCTTTTAGTTGCTCGAGATTTACTACCTCGAGGTTTAATTAACTCTGGGAATTTATGTTTCCTTAATTCAACACTCCAAGCTCTATTGTCCTGTTCTCCATTTATTTTTCTGCTACAGGGATTAAGGAATCGGAATTTTCCAAAGGTTTGGTTTCTTTACTTCAATTTACTTTGTAAAGTGGCATGTGGCTGTTAGATTTTGTATACTATGGTGTTAATAAAAATAAATTCCATTTTGTGTTTATAGGCTGGCTACCCAACATTAAATGCATTTGCAGAGTTCATTGCGGAATTTGAATTTCCCGGAGGAACCAACATAAAGAAGAAAGATACTAATGTACTTGAAACTGGAAGGGCTTTCAGTCCTATCATGTTTGAAGCTGTGTTGAAAAATTTTAGCCCTGATGTTCCCTCTAGCATTTCAGGGAGGCTTAGGTTTGTGCTTTTCCACTAAGTTTTCATTGTTTGTCACCTTTGGGCTATGAAGTGTTGATTTCAGTCTGAATTGTACTTGATAATTTTGATCGCTTATGTCAAAAGTACTTCGAGGCTTGTAGGAATGATCATACTCATATAAATATTCACTGAAATCAGCCTCCATATCGAGTTGTGTCAATACATCACATGATTTATTAGAAGTAGCTGCAGGTGCATTATGAAATTGGTGTTGAAATATCGTGTTTATGCATTTTGATGTGCCGTAATATCCTAGCAAAACTCTCTCAATTAAGGAGTTAAAACATTTGTATGCTCTTTGTACACAGACAAGAAGACGCACAAGAATTTTTAAGTTTCAGTTTGCATCAAATGCATGATGAATTGCTAAAGTTTGAGGGGCAACCCCAATTAGATGGGCAGGAAACCTTCTTTGGTTTCTATATCTGAAGATGATGAATGGGAGACAGTTGGCCCTAAGAATACGTCTGCAGTGACAAGAACCCAAAATTTTAACCCCTCGGAACTGAGTAAAATATTTGGCGGACAATTGCGAAGTGTTGTGAAGGCAAAAGGTATGTTACCTAGTGATTGGCTAGGGTACCCTCGTACCATTTTGTGTATGATGTTTGGACTGTTGCTTACAAATTTATAATAAGTACGAGTGCATGGTTACATATTTAACCGATGGACCATTTCATGTGTATCAAGATGACAAGATCCATGCATTCTTTTCTGACCAGAAAAGTAACTTCGTACTGAATGTCTCAAATTATCTTCTTCAGCTTTTAGTTTACGCAAACTGGTGTCCATGTGGGTATTTTTCTCTGTATTTTTCCAAATTTCCCATCATACCACCGTTTCTGATTTTTCTCAGTTAAAAGGTTTTTGTTTTGTTTCCTTTTTCTCTCTTTCTTTTTTTATTTTCTCAACTTAGCATTACTTTCTGGCAAACACCTTATCAGCTTAGCAATCTCGCATATTTTTAAATAGTTGTGATTTTAATGCTCTAATTGAGTTAGAACTTTTAAGATAGGCGAGAAGCATACATTGCAATACACCCATTAGAGTGAACACTGTAGATTTTCAATGGTTTTCATGATTTATATTATAATAATAATTAGGCTCACTTAGATGAGCCATTAGATGAACCAAACGAAAAAATAGTGCACATTGTCTTTAATAGTTTTAGATCCCCCCATAATTAAATATTTTTTATTGATCTAATTCACTCACATAATTTTAGTTGTGGTCATCATAGTGGGACATAGCAAATCCCCTGGATATTTCAACTTTTGATTATAAATTTTGTGGTGGTGAAAGTGATACCGTACTTCTTAACATTGAAAATGCTTGTGGGATCAAAGATATTTTGAGGGAACAACCCCAGTGATCCTACCAACGTTCTGAGGTTTGATTAGTTGAATAAAATTTGTTGTCCTTCTTGGAAATTCAAGTCAGTCATGTTGTATAAGCATTTTTCAGTGGTATGATCACCCATGCTAAGATTCTATTGTTGTCATTTGAAAGCTTGTTATATTATCAGTGATCTCGATTACTAGTTCAATGTTCTATGTTATATCTTTGAAATGTTTATTTTAAGAATTAATGATGTTTCCTATTCTTTTACTTACAGGCAACAAAGCCTCTGCTACTGTTCAGCCATTTCTTCTGCTCCATCTAGATATTTCTCATGAATCAATTCGAACAATCGAAGATGCTCTTCATTCTTTTTCAGCCCCAGAAACTCTCGAGGAATACCGAGCATCGTCCACTGGAAAAGTATGTCGATTTAGTTTAAATCATTTTTATCAATGGGACATGATAATATATATCTTTTGGAGGATAATTAATTTTTCAAATATTCATTTGTCTTATCACAATTCAATGAACTTGCAATTTTCCACGTCACGGGCCTTTGAAAAATATTCAATACATATACTGTCAACTATTTTGATTTTTTCTTCATTCTCAAAATTTTCGTAATTTTTTTCAATGGGGTTGATATGTTCCTTTTCTTTTAACTTTCAGGCTGGACTAGTAGCGGCCAGAAAATCCGTAAAAATACAGTCACTTCCGAAGATAATGATTCTACACTTGATGCGCTTCAGCTATGATAGCCGTGGTAGTACCAAATTACACAAACCAGTGTACTTCCCTATTGAACTGGTGCTGAGTCGTGATCTGCTTGTTTCTGCTGCTTCAGAGGTAATATTTTTATGTACCATTTCTGGCTTCTTGGATGTAGCTTAATAATTGTGACTGTTTCATTGTCATGAAACCTGCATGTGAGATCAAATCCTTTTGGTTGGTTTTGTCCCTGGACCATAAATAATGCTCGCCAGCATTTTGAAATCTATATATGGCTTCTTCGTGGCTGTGTCTATGCAGTTAAAGATAGAAAACAGTATTCTAAATGATGGTCGAGGCGGCCGCCTAGGAACTTAGGCGGTAGGTGGCCCTCGACCGTCCCACCTTTGTGTAAGGTGGTCTCTATCGACGGTCCGAGGCTATCAAGCAAGCGAGCTGGCGGCCGAGGCGGTCAATGATTTTAAAATCTTACTTAACTGTTAAAATCAAATAATTTTAAAAATTAGGCAAAGTCAATCAATTTAAAAAAACCCTAGATATAATAAAAACACCTCTCACTTTTTATATTACTTTTGGTTTCAAGTGTCCTCCAACACTTGGTTCAAACCGTCTCCAGTCGCCGCCGCCATCAGTCACCACCTTAATTATTTTGTTGATTTGTATTTATATATTTATTTGCACTTTTTCTAGATTGTATTATATTGTATGGAGTTTGTTTATGCATAAGCATTATTTAATTACATATATCACATAAAAATAATGATTATTTCTAAATTATATATAATCACCTATAAAAATTTGCTAAAAAAAATTCAGTTGCCTAGGCGGCTGAGGTGGTAGGAGGTCACTGACTGCTCCGCCACCGCCTCCCGCCATTTACAACATTGATAGTGGGGTTAATATTTATCATATGTACTGTTCACGTTTTGTTAATATACGTATGTGCTGAAATTGTTCATGAAACTCTAAATTTTTGAACGGTACATGGGACAGAACTCGACATTTCAGCTGCTTATGCCACATAAAGAAACTAGGATAATTGTTATGTGCCAACAATTTCCTTTTCAACTATTTCTCCAACCACTCATGGAAACTGAATTTCATGCTAATAGTAGGATTGACCATTTGCTTTTATGCAAAAAAATTACAGCGGATAATAATAGTGAAATTCAACTTTTTAAACTGTACAACGAGTCAAACATGGTTTGATAGTTGTGTCACACATCCAGCCACATAAAACAATCGTCCAATTGTTACTTCCCTAAACTTACTATTCTTCTTTACTTGCTGCTGACACATTGTTATTCCAGCTGTTAAATACACAATCTTATACTTCTATTCAACCACTAACACTATTTAACCTCTTTCACCTGCATCCATCAATTTGAGATCTGCACACCAATCTACTTTTATTGAAACTAGTATGAAGTACGTGCATAACACTAATTATATATAACATTAATTAAAAATATATATTGGAAGTTAAAAATTAAATCTCTAGAACTTGTATTAGTAGCAAATCATAATAAACAAAACACATATAAAACAATCAAAAAAATGTTTATCCTTCCACGCACCGTACATTAGGGAAAGTAAAAACAAAAAATCAATAATTAAGATGGAGATTAAATGACATACAAAAAATATAGATAATACAACGTATGTTAATTCAAATTTATATATTGATCTCAAAGATTTACTATCATTGCAACATCTAACTAAATATATATCATAGAAGTAAATAATTAGTACCATAGGGGAAAAATGGATGACATGACACTTGAAAATAAAAAAAATGACAACCAAACAAGTAAATTAAATGAATTGCTCTCACTTCATTTTGCATTTACCCATATGCAATTCCTGAAGAGAAACTGGAGGCCAAAACTATGATCATAAATACAATTTTCAAGAAAATTTCAGACTTTTCAATCTCAAGCCCTTAGCAATTAACAAATATTTCAAACAATAGTTGCAATAAGGTGGATCATTTGTGAGTATTGAAAGAAATTAAAGAGAGAATTTAATGGTTATAGAATTTAAATCATGATTAATATTAGGCTTTAATTTGACGTTCATATTCATTGATTCGTTAATCTAATAATAAATTATTTTAGAAAATTAAAGTTAGTAAAAATAAAAATAATATAGAATACAATTTTCATATATGTCTTATGATATTAAAATTTTAAATATATGTCCCTATGGAGTCATTCGATTTATGTAGATGATTTGAGATTTTCAAAATTGGACAAATAAAGTTAGCTAAATAATTTAAATTTGTTTAATATTTCAGGAACAATAATTATATTATAATGAAATGAAATTATAAATTTAATAGTAACAAACATGAGATGAATAAATAACGTAAATTAAATAGTAAACATATGTAATGCAAGAACAAGTGAAGAGACGAGATAAATTTAATATTATCCAGATCATTACAAATCAATTTGTTTAACTCACATTCACATTAACAATAGCAAATAATCATAAATCAAAAAAATATTCTCCTAATTAACTTATAATCGTTTCATTATAAACCAATTAATTGACATATTAGTTAAATAATTATTTGCACCGAATTATTCTTTTTACGTTCTTTCAACTCAAATTTGCACATATTTATTTGATTCAACCGACCACTATTTGCTTTGAAAAACAAAAAGACAAACAATGCTACATAGGATAACCATATTCAACCTCTACACATACCTATTTTTTTTAGTAATGAAGTCAATTTACTAAAGAAAAATAACATAAGTGAATGAGCCCAAAATATATTATTATTTTTTCGTTCAAATTAATTGTATTCGTTTAATTAATGTTTGATTACCTTTTTGTCAATATAATTTTCATTATATATTTGTATAGATTAATTTTACAAGTGCTAACAAATTGTCATGTCATTATTCTTATAATTAAGTATTATTTGATAATATATAATTTAGAGATACTCAAATAAAATAGAAGTTAGGAGAGGAATTAAAACAATTAATTATTCAATTTATTTTATTTATTATTAGAATTAGTGGGAAAAAACTAATGAAAAATTGATTTGATTTTCCGCACAACTCTTTCTCTTTTAATAGCTTTACAAAAATATATTTTTAGTATCATATCATATAATGTATGTAGATTCAAATTTAGTAATTTCTTGATTAATAATATTAGATTCACAACAAAATTTTGGGTTAGAAAATATTATATTTTTTCTTGAAGTTAGAAATTAGTAATTTGACAAAATAAATTTAAAAGAATTTGATTAAATATAATTTTGTTCATGAAGTTGGGAATTAGTAATTTGACAAAATAATTTTAAAAAATTTGATTAAATATAATGTTTCTTTCAGCTCAATTCATTTATTTAATTTAAAAGTAATAATAGTGATTTTACCTTCTTCTTTTTCATTTGTCAATATATTTAATGTAGAATTTATTTAGATGGCTCTTCATTCAAAGTATTCAGATACTTTATTTGGGTCCTTCATAAATATAAGTTTTTGAATTATTTTTTAATTTAATTACATTGTTATTATTATTTCTTTTAATAATTCATCGAGTTTATTCAAATGACAGTGAAATAGACCAATAAATAACATAATTAATTTAATTTAGAATTTAAATGAAAGTTCAAGAAAATTATTAAAATGAGAAAAATAATTAATACCGATATTAAGTAAATTTAATAATGATTTTTTTAATTAGCTCAAACATTTAAGAACATGAACATGACTTACTTTGCTGCTACAAACTAAAATATAAATATAATCCAAGCTTATTTTTATCATGTCAGTTTACATTTAGAAATTTTTTCCATCATCCACACTTTTATAGGTACTAGTTAAAGACACGTGCGACGCACGTAAAATACATTTCTATTATCAATAATTGTTGTTAAAAAATGAGATCAGAAGAGATTAATTTACAAAAAATTATATATTAATGATTTCATGCTATATTAGTCGATAGACAATGAGTAATGCTACATGTGCAATCAAATTTGTACAATAATTTTTACAATTCAAAAAAATCAATACAGAAATTTCATGTATTAAAATCTCATTATAAATTAAATATAAAATCTCATTAGATAATAACAAAATCTCACGATATAATTTTTGTAAATATCGCAGTACGATATATTGGTTGTACTTTTAGCATTATCCGTAGGAAATTCAATGTAATATAATTTGTACTACATGTATTATAAAATGAGTGCAAAAGATATTTGTTCAAAAATTTTATGTGTTATAAATCTAAGGTTATTCTTGAATGGAAGGATTTCAAATCCATGGATTTCAATACATTCAAATGTATTTTTATTATTTTAGAGAAGTAACATCATAAACTTCAAATCCACTCATTTCATGTTTATATAGTAGTATTTCATATTCTAAACCTTAAATTAATTATTGCGTCAAATGTTTTCTTCTTTTATATTTTCAATTTATATTGCTTTTATGATTTTTTTTTTGTCATCAGTTTTTCTACTCTGTGAAAAACAATATTCTCGCCATCTTCATTAGCAAATCTTATGAGAAGAAATGTATATTCTTCTCTATTTGATGCCTCTACAAATCTCCACACAAATTAAGTGTTTTGTAAGAAAAAAAAAGTTTGTTTCATCAAGCAAATAAAACCAAAGAATTTTGTTATTTCAGTATTCTACAAATTATATTTATTTTTTGTAAATATTTTAACTTAATATACAAGCAAATAAAATCAATGAATTTTGGTTATTCTATCTTCTAGACAACTGACAAAATATGATTTAATTAATATTTTATTATATTTATCAAAAAGTGTTCAACTCTCACTTTTATAATGAATAATTGTATAGATTTGATCATTATCTAACATAAATGTAGTTTGACAATTTTGTCCTTATCATAATAATTGATTTGACAAAAACATCTTCACTAAATTTTTCCTGTATGTACAAACTAAGGACAAAGTTGACATTACACAATAGAAAAACTTTGACCTTGATTCACACTTTTATAATATGTATAGATATAGAATAAAATAAAATATTTTTAAAAAAAAGAATGAAGTAGAATACAATATATTGTGTTTCATGATTTACACATAAAAGTATATATAGAAGATTAATTATGTCAATGCATAATTGAAAACAATGCTCTTTATCCACACTTATATATGTGTGTGTGTGTGTGACTAAAAAATTCAAAGATGTCCCACTACCTTTTTTATACCTCTATTATATTTGCACTTCAAGTTTGAATTTTTTTCCCTCATAATATAATGGGTATAGTTAAATCTTTAAGTTATAAATTTATTTTATCTCAGTGTGGTTAGGTCCATACCATAAAAAGTTAAAATGGGCAGGGTAAATTTTATTTTAGAAAAAAACGTTAACTAAAAAGATATAAAAAATGAGAAGAAGTTCTAAAAATGAGGAGAAATTAGAAATTGGTAGGTCAATCAAATAATTTGTTTTTCCCTCATCTATCCCTAACAAATAATCAACTTTACGAAAATACTCATATTGAGTTTCATTATGTAAACATAAAGTTTATTTGGGGTTTGAATGAACCTTTCCTCTCAACTCAAGAGACATGTTCCTCATGGAGCATAGCTACCTTAAAGGAAAGGGCCGCAGAAACTTTTGGTGTATGGTTATACACTGTTTATTTTGGTCGATATGGCTGGAGCGCAACAACAGACTCTTCAAAGACATAGAAGAGCCATCGGAGAATTTGTGGGAAAAACTTAAAATCAGAGTGGCAACATGGACACTGAACATACCAGAGTTTCAGCATTTACTACTATCAGATCTTATTAGGGATTGGTGTTTTATTTTATGTTGAATTGTTACTAGTTTGAATTACTCGTCGTGGATCGTGGATCTCTTGTCCACGACGTTCTGTAATCTTTTGAAAATTTAATATTAATAAAATAGTTTCTTATAAAAAAAAAACATAAAGTTTAGCTTTTTGCCATGAGTTAATATGTATGGGTGTGGCCATGAAATGTGGGGAAGCATTGGTGAGAATGATAATGCGGAATACTTATTTTTGCACTCTCCACTCAAAATGCTGTCAAATTCTCTACAAATCTCGTAAGTTTCCGGGTCAGAGTTTTAAAAAAACTTGAGATGTGAAAAGGGACTACCAAAGATATAAGCTTTCCTCATTTCCTGTATTTTCTGCTTCATTTATTTTCAGCCTTATGTGCATTTAGTGCGATTCAATTTGTTTCCTTGCTTCTTAGTAGTTTTTATTGTAATATTTGAAGCGTTTAATAATTCCAATTCTTGAAATTCTTAATTGAGCTTGTGAATCATGAAGATATTGGGAGTTACATACAAGTCCATGATTTGTGTGAAATAAAAAGTGACTTGAGCAGGATTACATTTCCTAAAATGTGCAGGGCCGAAATTACGAGCTTGTTTCCTCCATCACACATCATGGGAGGGAAGCATCCAGAGGCCACTATACCGCTGACGTGCGTCACCCCAACAACCAGTGGTTACGTTGTGACGACGCATCCGTTACTGCCATTACTACGAGCAAAGTGTTGCATGATCTGGCATATGTTCTCTTCTACAAACAACTGTAGTGGCAAAAAAATTGATTCGGCTATCGTGAGTTACTTAAGCATTGAACCGTCGATCTTAAATATTTTGCTATTGATGGCGAGTGAGAGATCCAGCTGGTTGCTTAATCAAGAGCTACAGAAGATCTGTGGCATTTTTGTTCATTTAGAGATTTAGAGAAGAAGCCTAACGTTATTGTATATCATATGATCTGATGACAAATTGTGGATGAAATTTACTAAGATTTATGTACATGATAAATGTTATGGGATTTTTTTTATCTTTTACTGATAGAAAGTTCTTTTAGGATTACGTGTGAAACAAAACTTTTGCTTGCTCATTCAAATCATTTCAAAAAAATATTTACCAACACATCATACACTTAATTATTTTGAGGATTCTTGCATACAGCTTGGGATCAGTAAGAATTAACACATCTTAAGCTTCATGACTCAGGAGCTCAATTGGGCTAGGGGCTTGGTTCATGTGTTAGGTAACGATTTAAAACTATATGTACAAACTTATTGAAATGCATTTTTTACTGCAACAAAAAACTTGTCTCCCTTTAATACTTGAAATGCACTTTTCAAGGACTTCCAAAATGTGGATTCTATGTATTTGTTGCAACTTTTCTTAAGAAATAGTAGTAAAAAAAGATCCTTCCTCTTCCTTCTCAAGATTTGATTTTAAGGAGAGGAAAAGTTGAGGTCACTACTTATGGACACTTCACAAATGGCAATATCGATACAACATCGAGTCTATACGATCCTAGGTAACATTATTATTCTTTTCTACCACAGTATTTCCTATTACATTAGTCGGGATACACACTAGTAAAATAACACAAGAGATGCAGTACTTTAACACAGGCATGCATCCGGAGTACTGTAATGGGAAAATAGACGGCTCTCGACTTCAGAAGAAGCCAGTGACTGAAGTTCTGCACCTAACCGTGCATTATATGCCATTAAGCAAGTGAAAAAAGGCCATTCAATATCTCCTTTAGATAAGCAGCAAAGGTGCAGAAACTTGAACCGATCATCTGCTGCATCGTATAGATCTCCAGGCCGAAACTGAGAAAGTGCACGATCTTGCCAGCAGATGATGAAACAGCCATTTTCTTCTTTGATTTTATAGCCATCATAGTTGTAACTCTTTAAAATAGGTTTGTTTAAATTGTGTCATTTGGAGCGTGTAAAATAATCAAATAATAATAATAATAATCCAAAAAAATGTTCATTCAAATTTAGATATAACTTGAATCCACTTCCAGTTCCAGTTCCAGTGAAAGATGGAGTCACGATCGAACCGCTTGGATCGACGCATTGAAATTCATTGTGGTTCTAGTTATTATTTATGGGTGTTCTCTAATATCATAGCAGGAAAAAGATAATTTTTAGGGATGGGTTGCTTGCACTTTTAAAGTTTATTTATACACGATGTCTTCTGTTTTTTGATCAATTTTCCGGGAATTAAAAACACCTGCCGTTTCGAGTTCCGGCACCAGAGCAACAAAAAGTAAGACATACATTAATTCATGCTAAACATCGACATTGTTCTTTTGGAACAGGCCATACATTTCAATTTCTTACATAATTAGCTAGTAAACATACTAGTACTGTTTTATTACTATCGGAAATTATTATAAATTCGAGAATTTTTAGTTACTGTGCATGATGAATAGTCCATATTTTTGTCTTTGAGACTCTTTTAACTTCATGGAACTATATAACCTGCAGCACATAGAGTAGAAAAATATCAAAATTATGAATAAATATATTTGTATGTCCATGTGCTGTATTTGCTGAGATCAACTAGAGGAAATAGTAGGAAAGTTGCTCCATGTGTCTAGTTAGAATTAAGCAAAATTTCGAATTTTATACATTCATAATCTATATTAAATAGAGGTAAATTTCACTATAGTGTGTATTAAAATGCTTGCAAATAATAAACTTCTAAGTATCCCAGTGTATTATTATTAATATTATTGTCTTTTTAACAATGTGATGGAGAATTGAATCTAGTTCTGTCTCCCGTTTAGAGAGAGATCATGTCATCAAACCACGAAGGTTTTGGTAGTGTTCTCGGTGTGTTCGATAGCAGATAAAAGTGTATACTTTCTGCCGCATGGGCCAACAGCACGACTCAATATTTCCTCGCCAACTACGCATAGGTGATCAAGGGAAACTAGTCATTCGACCTCAGACTAGGTACTGCTAAGCACAAGAAGAATGGGAATCAAGTAAGAAACCATCAAGAAATGTACATAACTTATTAGAAATCATCTACTTACTTCCGCATCTGGTTCCATGGGCTAATGGCTTCCCACAAAACCGAGCGACGAAGACAGCTTTCTCCATGCTAACTATTTGCTCAACATCATTGGTGATGTGTGGACACACACAGGGAAAGTCAATTGTTTTGACAACATCACAACATTGTTGAGATGGGTTTTGTGTAGGGCCATTCTTTTGAACATATCTCGCACATTGCTGTACGAGACCTTGGAAATCCCCTCGGCATTGTGCAGAGACCACGGTGTTTTCAGCACAGAACAAGGTTAGACACAGCATCAAGATAGCTTTGTATATTATCATTGCTTCCATTCTTCGCCTCTCTAATGTGAATTCTATGGGCAAAGATAGCTTTTAAATAAGGATATTACATGGATATCATGTGACACCTTGCATGTGTTTTGTGTGAAAACGAAGATAGCAGAGTACTGGAAGTAAGGTAGGTGCGAGAGCTTTTTGGGTGATGTTGCATGCGAACTTCAACTCATTATGTTTATGACTTGGACCTCTTTTTTGGCCTTTGTGACACTTTTCTTTCTTAAAATTGGCTGATTCTAGCCAAACTTTTGGTTTAGAAACTTGTCCATTAGCGGCAAAGCAGTAATAGAGCAAGAGGAAGAGAAAGATTAGAATTGAGATATTATCCTTAATTTCATAGTTTCCATTTTATATAGATATTATAATAGGATAAATTGCTCGTAGATCCCCAAACTCAAACTCAACTTTACCCAAACTCTCTATGGATCAAGATCCTCTACTGTGGGCTCCCCACAGTAGAGGGTGTAGTGCTATAGATTTTAGTCTATAACATTATTAAAAAAAACTTATTTTTTTAAAAAAATTGATATTTTTATATTTTAATTATTTCAAAATCAAAATTATATTTTTTATATTAAAATATGTGATTAATAATCAAATTTAAAGTTACAATTTTATTTTTTATTTCAAATATATATTGTGAGATTAAAATGACGTCTCTCTTATTACTTTTTTTTTTATAATTTTTTCAACTCTTTTTTTAAAAAAATGTTCATAAAAATTTATTTTTTTGTTACAAATATGTGATTTTGAACGAATTAGAATATAAAAATGTCAACAAGATTTTTTTTTTTTACAAATATGTGATTAATAAAATTTTAACTTCTAAATAAAAGATTACCAAGATAAAAAATGAGAAAATAGTTTTTTAAAAAGAACTATAATATAAAAAAAATTGAATGTACCGTCTTTTTTTTTTTGTTCGTTCGGAATCACATATTTGTAACAAAAAAATTAAATTTTTATTAATATTTAAAAAAAAGAGTTGAAAAAATTATAAAAGAAAAAGTAACAAAAGAAGTGTCATTTTAGCTCCACAATATATATTTGTAATAAAAAATAAAATTGTAACTTTAAATTGGATTATTAATCACATATTTTAATATAAAAAATATAATTTTGATTTTGAAACAATTAAAAAATATAATACCAATTTTTTTAAAAAATAAGTTTTTTTAATAGTATATTGGACTAAAATCATAGCGCTGCACCCTCTACTGTGGGGGAGCCCACAGTAGAGGATCTTGATCCAACTCCCTACACCTCAAAACCTTTCTTTAAACTCCCTAATACCTTAAAATGGACAAAAATACCCTTATTCCTATTTTAAGTTTAATTGATCCCCGCGCTTTTCAAATGGTATCAGAGCGAAAGGTTGATTTAATTCAAACACAAATTTTATTATTAATAGTAACTAATTGTATGAGAAGGAGAATTTCGAAAAAATTATGAATCCGAACTTAGGTTCGAGAAAAATAATTTACAAGAGCTATTCCAATATTTTGGAATATACACAAGTTTATCTAACTATTGTTAGATATCAGAAACAGAAAGGGACGCATCAGCACCCTCAGGTAAATTCTCAGGTAAACTTATGATTCAAGCAAATACGTTTCTGGAGATAGTACCAGACTCCTCAAAGCTCTCTTTAGATCTTAGGGAAATCCAGAAAACCATACAAAATTATGGCAACATGCTATATTTTGTACCCCAACGAGTTGAAGAAATCCTTAAAAACCAAGAAGAAATTCTTGGATCATTAAAGGATATTCAAACAAGAATTCAGAAGCTAGAGCAACAACCAAGTTCTAGTAAATGAACTTCAGGAGAATGGTTACCACCATCATTTGGTACTGAACCCTTGTTACACCAACAAGGAAAGGCCAGAGTGGTGTCAAAACCTTTGACTGAAGAAGAAAAGATGATCAATCTAATTAAATCTGTCTCAAAAAAGAAATTATCTGATGACAATTTTAGAAAGGATTGGTCTGGAGGATCTACTAGAGCTTGCGGAATCCTTCGCAAATCTCAAAGTTGTAGATCTGAAGATGAACACAGCAGGAGGTGAGATACCTGCTATAACCTGGTCATCTTCTCAGGAACCACCAAGGGAAAGTGCGGGATCTCAGAATGTAAACATGAGAGAATCTCAATCTAACTTCCATATTGGTGGGGGTTCACACCCAGCGGGAACAAAGTCAAAGAGAAATCAAATTCCCTTGCACCAAACACCCTATGGAAAGACTGTTTTAGATCCTATACATCCTTACAGGGTTATGCTCAACCTTGATGTATTAGATTTCAAAAACAGAGAAGATCTCATAGATGATTGGACATCTGCTATGAGAATCGCAGCAGGAACACTTGATCTCAACAAAGAAGGATTCATTAAACTCTTAGAAATGAGTCTTATGGGATCAATGAAAATTGCTTGGGACATGACTTCATTAGAAATGAAGGAGTCAGTCCTGGCCGGAGAATCTCTAAGCGAGATAGCCGAAAAAATGTCTACCCTATTTAAAGCACAATTTATAGGGGTAGACTATTTTAATAGTTAAGATACAGAGAAGAGGAAGAAATATACTCAGGCTCTGTATAGTCTTGAATTACACGATATATGTTTAGTGGATAAATACATTATGTTATTCACTAAATATCGATGGAATTCAAAAGTCGAAGAAGATATAGCTATGCAGCTTTTCTTCGCAAAAATGCCAAGCCCTTGGAGAGAAATGCTCATAAGGGAATACGTACCTGGTAATCCAGATACGTTGGCAAGAAGAGCCTCTTTCCTTAAAGAAAAGTTAGCAGAATGGTGTCATATGGCAGCATTACAAAAGAATTACAAACGCTTAAGGGGTATCAACAAAAGAACTTCTTTGTGTTGTAAAGAGAATGATCTTCCAACAATTATTGGAAGTAAACCACAGAAGCACAAGAGAAAAGGTTTTAGGACTCATCCTTATGCTCGAATTGGAAGAAGTTCCTGGAAACCAAGAACTGTTTGGTCTAGATAAAAAGCCAGATCTTATAAATCTGGACAAAGAAATAGACCATCAAGAAGTAGGATATCATCCCAAGCATCGAATACATCTCGAAGCACAGGAAGAACACCTACGAAGAAAACTTTCAGAAAAGCCCATACTCGGGCTAATGAAAGTTTCAAAGATTGTAATTGCTGGACATGTGGAGCAAGAGGTCATATCTCGACCAATTGTCCAGAAAATGAAAAAAGAGGTATTAAACGCTTTGATCCTACCCCGGATATTGAAGAAGCAGTTTATTACCAAGATCTTATTCAAGTATACCGATTTGAGGACATTGCCTCAGATGAGAGTATATATGAAGAAGAAGAAGTTCTGAGTCAAGAAGAATCCGATGGAACTGAATCGGAATCTGATTGAGGACGAAGTGTTTCGACATGAAACACATGAAGATTTGTCAGGATTCTTCAGCCAGACAACAATATCTCATAACATGGTCCAAAGGATCATGATAGAAAATCATAGCCTACAGAGATATCAAGGATTCTCTGCAGGACAGGTAGAAAAGTTTGTAGGAAGTATTGGCCTAAGAAACAGAAAGCATCATCTAATCTATAAAGTTTCTAGAAAGAAAATGGCAATCCCTATGGAACTTACAGGCAATAGAATGGAGAAGCAGTTAATTTCTACCGAAGAAATTAAGGATGAATTACAAAAACTCAAGATAGAAGTAGCAAGGACTATGTTTTGGATTCATATTGAAGCAATCCAGATTATGATAAAGGCTGCTTTCAAAGAAGGGATAGATTCACCTATTGATATTGCTATATGCGATAAAAGAATGTGGAATCTACAAGATTCAGTAATGGGAACAATCTCAGGAAATCTCTGTGCAGGAAATATTGTAGGAGTAATCTATCCAAGGATAGCCTACAACTTGGCAGATCGAGATTTCAGCCAAGCCTTGACATTACATCCGAATTTCAAGGAAAAGAGGCTGATGAAAGAAGGTAATAGACCATATTCTATTACCTATCAGATTTCATATGCTCTATCTAATACACATCACTCAGAGTTGTTAATTAGAAACGAGTTTATTGAAATTCCTGAGATATTCGGATAAGTTGCTCAGGCAATTTATCCAGAAAGAGTTGAGTTTCCTTTAATACAGGAAACAGATATCCAAATACAAGACAAATCGATTCTACAAAGGAATCAAAGTCTTAGATTGAAATCAAGAAGACTATCTTTTCAGGGAGATAGAATTACAAGTTATAGATGGGATAAAAAGCCTGTCATAGAAACCCAACAGGATCTAAAAAGTTTTTCTACGATAGGAAAACTCAGATGCCCAGAAGGGTGGAAGGAAGTAGAAATAGTATTTGATATTACGAAGCAAATGAATCAATTTCCTTGTAATACCATATACTATTTGGAACAATCTACGATAGGAACTTACCAAGGACTAATTAATATCGGAGAATTGGAAGTCTATATCCAAGGGATTCCAGGGAAAGAATCAGATCGACTGATTCTTGGACTAGAGTTTCTCGAGGAACATAAACCTTGGAAACGTCTAGAGTATGGAATGGAGTTTATGGCAGAGGAGAAAATGTGAAAAATCCAATGACCACAAGCCCATTCTCCATATACATTCCCATAGGAATGTTGTATGAATAATATAAGGCAGAATATTTTGCTGCTTATATTGATTCAGGTGCTGGAATCTGTACAGCAAAACGAGGAATTTTTCCAAATAATTTGGAAGAAGAATTACCCAAGATTGCTGGAAGAGATTTTTCCAAAAGAATCTTAATCTTATGTAAAGGGATTAAGATGACTGAAATCATGATTTGCGGTGCTGGGCAAACACCTTGGTACAAGGTAAAAACACCACCAATTTATTTTCATGATACAGGAGCTGATATTTTACTAGGAAATAATTTCCTACAAATGTTCAAGTCATATACTCAAGAAAATGAGACTAAAAGATTAGTTTTCACAATACCCTGTGATCACAAAATCATAGTCCAGAGACTACGATAGGCATTTTACAGAAAATTTCCAATCCTGTTTCGCAGCAAGCGTGGTGATTCAGGACAACTTCTAAACCCAAAAATGAAGGATTCTAGAAGGTTTGGAAAAACAATGCTCCAGTTAAGAGCAGATCAAGTACTCCAACCAGAAGATATAGAATGCCTTAAGATAACTCTACAAACAAATGAAGTAGAGTTCGAATCTAAGGTATCATTGGAAAGAAGAGGATCAAAGAAAATTACAATGAAGATCCCTTGGCGTGGTGGGACAGAAATCAACTCAAAGCTTGCCTCAAGATTAAGGAAGGCAAAGAGTATGAATTTGTCTGTTGCAAGCCTATCCCAATGAATATCATTGATCCAAGGGATATGCAGATTATAATCAAGGAACATTTGGACCTTGGTTTAATCAAAGCAGGTATGTCACCATATAGCAGTCCAGGTTTCCTGGTAAGAAACCATGGTGAGATAAAACGAGGAAAACCCAGATTGGTTATTAATTATCAAGAAATTAATAAAATTCTGGAGTTTGATCGGTATTTTATACCTAGTAGAGAACACTTGATTAGTTGCATATGCAACGCCAAGATATTCTCTAAGTTTGATTGCAAGTCCGGATTATATCAAATTCGGATGCAGGAAGAAAGCAAGAAATTCACAGCTTTCTCCACACCTCAAGGACATTATATTTGGGAGGTATTACCAATGAGATTGGCTAATTCACCCCAGATATTTCAAAGAAAGATGGATAATCTTTTTAAAGATTATTTTAAGTTTATGTTTGTTTACATTGACGATGTTTTAATAGCATCTAAAGATATGAATGAACATGTTAAGCATTTGGAGATTTTCTCTAATGTTTGTAAGAAAGAATGACTGGTTTTATCTGAAAAGAAAGCAGTCGTTGCAACAAGAAAGATTGAATTCCTCGGAATTGAAATCGATGAGTCAGGAATAATTTTGCAAGACCACATAGTCGAAAAGGTGCAGAATTTTCCAGAAAGTCTCAAAGACAAGAAACAACTTCAAAGTTTTCTATGAGTTGTTAATTTTGCTGGGATGTATATTAAAAACCTAGCAAAACACAAGAAAGTGTTCAGTCCATTATTGAAAAAATATGCAAGATTTATATGGACATGAGAACTCACAGAAGGACTTGCCCAGTTAAAGAAGATTTGTAAGGATCTTCCAAAAATGGCAATTCCTCAAGATGAAGATGATCTGGTATTGTATACCGATGCCAGTGATCATTGGTGGGCTGCAGTGTTAACAAAGCTCACACCATATGGAGAACAACCATGCAGATATTGTAGCGGTTTATTCTCCGATGCAGAAGCCATAAGATGGCATATCAACGAGAAGGAATTTTATGCAGTAAAAAGGGCTTTAGAAAAATGGCCATTATTTTTACTTGCAAAGAAATTTACTTTGAAAGTTGATAACACACATGTAAAAGCTTTCTTAAGGAATAGAATTGAGTCTAAACCTGAGAAAGCCAGATTATTAAGATGGCAAGCACTATGTCAGAATTATATTTTTGATATTGTGATAATAAAATCTCATGAAAATATTCTTGCAGATTTTTTAACAAGAGATGGACAGCATTGACATTGATGTTATTATCAAGATGTAGAGGCATTTGAGGGAACACCTTGAAATGCTTCAAAACGAGTTTAACATGCTAGTCGTAAATGCAGAAGTTGCGGGAAGACTACAACAAGCCGATAAGAGAGTTGTCTCTGATCGAATTATAGGATGTTTACAGGCGTATACTCAGCTATGGTTTGTAATGCAAAGGTCTATCCTCCAAGGTATTGAGAAGCCATTGGTTTCCCAAATGGAGAGTTTTCGAGTACAGGACTCTATACCTGTAGCGGGGGATTCAAATACCCCTTGCAAAAGTGTTAAGTCGGGATCATCACCAGATGAGTCGGCTGAAACAAAAATTGAGACTCCTGATCCTTATCTTGAGTCTTCAAGTCAACCCTTCACCTCAGGGATTGAAGAGGGAGAGATCAACTTTAGGCCTCGTATTGACAAAGGCAAATCTAAGGTTGGTACTAACGAAGCAACAATTTCTCCATTTCAAGTTTATCAGCAGAACTGAGAGAAATTGAAAACGAGAAGTGGAATTAACCAAGTTACCAACAGGGTTGATGTTTCAGGAAAATATCCCAGGGTATGGATGAAATCAAATTCATATCCAAAGGAGGTCAAGGCATGGTATGAATTCGGGGCTCTTGCCTCAGTTTATACTACATCACCAAGCTTTCCGGAAATTTCAGAACTACCAAAATGGATCCAGGAAACTGTTCATGAAACTTGGGCGAATAATGATTATTTGTCTAGATGAGATGTTTTGGAGCTATACTTTTTCAGTGCAGCACCAGAACTAGCAGGGAAAGGTACACATGAAGCCTTTCATTTCATCAAGCTAAGGAGGCCAGATATAAACATTCAGAAATTTATCAAAGACCCTCTGACAGAAGAAACACCCCTAGTTGCTTCAATTACTGAAGATGATATTTCTACCAGAAGAGCTTGGGGTCTATGGGTCTGTCTCACTGAGATGGACAAAGTCAAGTTTCCATTCAAATTTTATAATCATTCAGTGAACGGATCATTCCTGTTAAACACCATGATAGGAAAAACAAGTTTTGCAGAAGATTTATTCGAGAAAAAGAGAAATCTTTTGTGGAACAGCAAGATGCCGGCAAGTAAAGAAACTCGTCGGAAATTCTGTAACATGGCACATGTAGGAAGATGGTCTGAAAACATCTGTCCAGAATGCCAAAACCAAAAAGAACCTGAATTCGGTAAAGGATTCAAACCGAGATCTGATCGGAAACACTTTACCGACACAAGCACAAGTGGGGATGGACCACATTCACGTTTTCCTCGAGGACACCAAAAGCCAAAGATTCCTCGACAAAGTTACATGTGGACATGTTACTAGCCCACTAGCAAAAAGAAAAACCCACCATGTGAGTGGAAGGACAAGGACCACCAATAATAGGTGGTAAATGACACTAAAACCACTAATAATGAGTGGTAAAAGACAAAAGGACATTGGATACTATATCTTTAAAAATCCAATGAATAAAAGCAAGATAACTGGTCTCGAAATTTTCATCTATAAATAAGGACAGATTGGAACCAGTGAAACACACCAAGAAAGAAAATCTACAGAAAATGTATTTTATATATCTGAAGGTTTTAAAAAGAAAACTCAAGTATGAAAGGAAGGAGCTAAAAGCTCTTAGATCATTAGCTCAAATGTTCCAAGAAAAAGGTGACGAAATTACAGCTGATCTTTTTCAAACGCATTCCTACTGACAGTGCGGTGAAATAAAAGAATGTGAAAAGTTGATGTCTAGATTAATAATCTAGAAAAAGACATTGCAGGAAAGGACCACTCAACCACTATATGGTCCCCAAGTAAGCTGTAAAGGCTTATGAAGATTTGAAGTCCTAGTTTCAAATCCGAAGGAGCCTTCTATAAATAAAGAAGCAGAAGGAAGATGAAGGCATCGATCAACCTCTTCATTTTTCTTCAAAATCATTTGTAATAATTTTCTTTCAAGTGTGTGTGTAGTGAGTTCAGCTACTGTGAGTAGCTAAACAAGTTTATCCTTCTCTACAGGAGGTTACTATGTATTAATAAAATGTTGGTGTTTGAATAAAGAGATCTTTGCTCTTAGCCCCTCTCATGTATTATTTTCAAAATTTTCTTTTATTGTACACCCTAAGGTAGGAAACGAATTAGGGTTGTGCCAAGTGCTGCTGAAGGAATCTACGTCGGTAACCATCGGTTGCGATCGCGTGGTTGGGCTGTGAGGAGCAGTCTGTAAAATACGGTGGATATAACCCGGTGGTACTCCGGTCAAAGAGGTAAAAGATTTAATTTATTTTACGGAAGCATGATGGGCCATTATTTACAAATGAAAAATCAATTATTTGAAACAAAGTTTTAGTGGGGAAAAGAGTAGAGAGAAAGTTGAGAATGGAAATAGGGATTTTTTGACAAGTTTCCATATATAATACCAAATTACCAATTAATTTGATTATAAATAATGGCTGAGACATGGAATGGCATTTGGTAAGTTAATTTCTTGGATTTTTATATCCAAAAAGGAAAATTCTAGTATGTAATACGCTATTTTAAAAAAGGAGATTGCTTAAAAAATTGGCAAAAACTTGTGTGAGACGGTCTCACGGGGTCGTATTTTGTGAGACGGATCTCTTAAAACTGGGTCATCCATGAAAAAATATTACTTTTTATGCTAAGAGTATTACTTTTTATTGTAAATATCGGTAGGATTGACCCGTCTCACAAATAAAAATTCGTGGTCTCACAAGAAATCCTAAAAAATCATACAAAGCCATATGTATATTTGATGGGAAATTTTATAGTACATATGTCAAATGGGTCAACTCATGATGGGACGACCCGCCAATCTTCAACAGTTGAAGATGGGTAAAAAAAACGGTTAAGTTAACAAGCCATTTGAAAATGGGTCAAAACGAGTTAACGAGTTTGGTTCATGAGTTAGAGTGGGTTGGGTCGGGATGGTTATCATTATTTTAAAAATAAATTTATTTATTGATTATTAAATACTTATTTTCTCGTTTGAGTTAATTATTAGGTGGTTGTGTGAAATTTGTAATCGTGTATTATTTATATATAGTAAGTTTATATGTTTAATTAAGCTAAGTGAGATTTCTTCTCTAATAATTCTAAAACTAAAAAAGTAATAAAAAAAATTTAAAGTAATAAATTATTTGAGAAGTAAATAATATGTAAAGACTAGTTTTTGTTATTGATGTGGAAATTTTCAAAAGATGTAATATTTTTTAAAAAAAATCTAAATTTAAAGATGATTATTACTCATTTTTAATTAAAAAAATAGATTAATATATTTGTTATTTTTTAATATATTAAATATATGATGTACATGAAATCCTGAATATCCATGTACACACAAACATAGGAGGCGATCAACTCATTTGGCACTATAGCAGCAATGGGAAATACCAAGTTCGATCAGGTTACAAAATAGCACAAGAACTGCTAATCGATGGCGACGCTCCTACGGACCTTGGGGATTGGCAGAAACTTTGGAGCCTAAAAATTCCACTAATAGAGGCAATCTTCAAAAGAAACATATCCTGGTACCTATCTCGTGTGCAACATGTGGGAGCGATTGGGAGAACTCGTGGCATCAATTTATTTTCTGCCCAATGGCAAAAGCTTGCTGGGAAGAACTTGGTATCTGGAGCTTAGTGGTCTCAAAGTCCAATGAAGTTGAAGGATTCATCCAGTGGCTTTTCAAAATGTTCCAGCAGGTAGATGTGGCTTCCCTCGAAAACATAGCTATGGCACTATGGGGCATATGGCGGGCTCGGAATGAGAAACTTTGGAACAGAATTGTTAGACCAGCTGATTCAATTGTTAGCTCAGCCATTCAATTCTTGACAGATTGGAGAGGGGTGCGTAACATCGCAACAAATTCAGAGGGAATAACCCATCAAGAAGAAGAGAGATTTTCCTGGCTAAAACCACAAGCTCCAACACTCAAATGCAATGTGGATGCATCGGCACAAAATGGATCGGGGTTATTTGGGGTTGGTATGGTTCTTCGAGATTTCGACGGGATTTTTATTTCAGCTAGAACAAATGCCTTCCCTGGCAGAGCTCTCGTAAAAGAGGCAGAGGCTATGGCGATCAAGGAAGCCCTTAGCTGGATCATGGAAATGAACATCCAGGAGGTAATTTTCGAGTCCGATGCCAAAGGAGTTACTGAAGCACTGAATTCAGCAAGAGACGACGACTCAGAGTTTGGAGCGATTATCTCAGAGTGTCGTGAATTACTTCGTCAAAGAACATCATTCAGGGTCTGTTTCACTCGTAGACAAGCAAACAAGGTTGCCCACATTCTTGCTAGGGAATCTTGCTTTCATGCTCGTCCTTCAATCTGGAATTCTCCTCCAGATTTTATTTTAGAAGTGTTGAATGAAGATTGTAATTTGACTGATTCCTAATAATATATTTTTTCTCTTAAAAAAAATATATGCTTACTTTTATTTTTTGTGATATGAACAGTCAATTTCATTAAATATTTGAGCTTTTTTTATTTAGAATATAAATATTAGATTTTAGGAATTAATAGTTTATTTTAAAACAAATTCCTAATTTTTTATTGGTTAGCGGGTCTAACCGCAACTCGTGGTGGGATGGATTGAATTAAAGTTTTTCCAACTAGCCCAATGATGGACCGGTCTGTTCATCGCCGCTTGATATCGTGCTAAAGTGGGTCAAGCCGGTCTGTTTGACATATCTAAGGAGCCTTGCCTTATCATAAATAACACAAAAAAATCGTATGAAACTATTCTGTGAGTCAATTTGTGAAACGAGTTTCTTACTCGATCGACTCATGAAAAATTATTATATTTTATATCAAAAATAATAATTTTCACTTCAAATATAAATCAGATAAATTAATCTCATAGAAAAAGATTCATGAGAGTATTTCATAAGAGATCTGTTTTTAAAAGAATATTTTTAGCCATCTAAGACGTGGGTTAATTTCTTGGATTTTATACATTTCTTTAGAACAAAATATTATATATATATTACATACTTGTGAGTTACACATTAAAGAAAAAAAAAAAGCAAACTGAATGAGTATTGCACATTTTAAAAAAACATTACACATATTTATAAAAAGTTCTAAAACGTGCGAAGCGCATCGAATCATAAGAACCAAGTTTCAAGTTTTTCAAAACTCAAGAGAGCTTAATAGAGCTTAAGAGTAAAACTTTTAAAACGTTTGTAATCGAAACTATAATTTTAGTGATTTGCAACAAGTACTATTGCATTTTTCTAATATTACTTGCTATTGAAATTTCTAATTCATGTTTCTATTCTTCTTGTTCATCAATCTCGCTCTTAAAAAAATCTCACTTAATCGTTGTTAAACACGATTATACATTTCTAATCTCACTTATTGATAAAAATAACCTAATCTGTGTTTCCCCTTCTTATTCTTCACTTTCAGTTCTTTTAAAATAATCTGAAATGTATTCAATAACGCTTAATATAATCAATTTATATATATTTGACCGCTTTGGGCTAAAATGAAGCGTTTTAGAGAAGTTTCAAGCTGAAGCCAACATATAAATACCATTTCTTTCAACCATAGAAAAAACTAAATAAGCATAGGCACCCAACCCAAACATCGAGCGGAGAAGCAAATAGAACTCATTTTTTTAATTAATTTCAAAACCAACGATACTAAGTACTTAATCAAAGACGAGACGGACGGCCCCAGGCCAGCGGCAACCCTTATCATGGAGAACCAGTCCCACCAGCAGCATTGGCAACGTCAGTCGGCGGGTTGGGCTGGACTGGAGCGCACCAAAGTCCCGGAAACGGGCAAAAGGTCGGCGACCCAAACCCCGGGATCGGGCTGGGAAAAGATCCACCGAAACCCGGGTTCGGAAAAGAACCACCGAAACCCGGGTTGGGCAAGGATCCACCGAAACCCGGAAAAGATCCAGTGGAACTTCCAAATGTCTTCAGAGTTCTTGCTCCTTTCACATCCATCGAGAGAACACCAAGAAACACAGTGGCAATGAGGAACACCCTAGCAAAATCCAACTCCATATTGCTGTACTTTTCTCTGTTCTCCCTATTAATCTTCTTCTTCTTCTTCTGCTACTACAAGTACTATGGTTTCTTATTGCAGATGCCGCCATTTTTATACTGTCTGATCGAATTTGTCCTGTACTGTAGGATGCATGTCACAGCTTTTTTGATACTCACGATGTGATGTGAGTGGGAAATGGAAATGTGCTGTTATGAGGATTAAATGGTATTGGAAGACTGTGCATGAGTAAATGCAACTACTCGTATTTATATCCATTAAATGTTTTTTGTTGACTCCCTTGAAGGTTTAAGATTTCGATTTTTGAAATCCTCGAATTTAATCATGAAGATAAGTGCTATTAACTGTGATTAATGTGATGTCATATGCTGTTCGCAATCCGTCATTTGTATGGATTGAGAAATTATAAACCGAACCTGCTTATTTGATATCACATGTCAGCTTAGCGGGTTTTAGTTATATAAGACAAACTGACTCACATCCGTCGTTTTGATGGGTTGAAAAATTTCCGACACTCAACTTTTCTATTTGGTAGAGCGGGACAGCATAGACCACCTTACAAACTCAACCCATTCTGTCAGCTGGTAGATGTGGGATGGAAGGGGGTGGTAAAAACCCTCTTAGGGGCAGCTGAGGTATTTGTTTTTTTTTCCAAATTTCATTTACAAATTTAATTCATGTAAGAGTGCTTTTACGACTTTTTATATATACTAGGAAAAGACACTGCAACGCACCGAAAATACAATTCTGTTGTTGATAAATGTTAGTTAAAGAAATGAGTTGAGGAGAGATTATTAGTTTGCAACTAATTAATGATTTTCATGCTATTTTATTTAATCAAACAGTAAAATTCAATGTAATATAATTTATACAACATGTATTATAACGTGAAAACTTTATTTGTTCAAAAATTATTGTGTATTTCAAATCTAATTGAATTTATAATTATTGCAAAATATATTAATAATCAATCCAAAAAATATAACATAGAATTGATGTCATAACAAAATTATTAAAATAAATATGAGATAAAGAAAAAATATAATTCATAGTTTTGAGCACATTATTTTACCATTATTGATTTAAGAAAAATAAAAATATAACGTAGATAATGCATTCTAAACCTTAAATCAAATAATTGTGTCAATATTTTCTTCCTTTATTTTTTGGACTTTTCTCTCTTTCACGATTTTCTTTTTTGTCATTCGTCTTTTCTTCTATGTGAATGAAGCAATATTATCATAATCTTCAATAAAAAAATTTTGTGATGTTATCGCCGTCAATCATTTGTATTTTCATATTTTTATTCTTTGATGATTCTTTTGTTTGATGACCTCTCTTTTTATGTATTTTTTTATGCTGAAAATCTTTCATTGCAAGAGTAGTGATAATTTCATCATCCTTAATCATCATTCTTTTATTGTCGTCATATTCTATTACTTGTATGCCAATATCGTTAATGATCGATACATTTGTTGGACATCATCTTTTCTTTTTAATTTCTTGTTGTTCGAAATCTTCTGATCTATTTTTGTTTACGATGCTTTCGTTGTTGAAATTTGTGCTTTAATTTTGAATAGCTTCGATTACAAATGCTAACGTTCCGTTTTTTATCTTAATTGACATGTCCATTTTGAGAAGAAATATATATTCTTATCTATTTGGTGTACATGTGGATTCAATTATTTCATCTATCATATAAGTGAAAAATTTGTAAAAGTTACGAATCTGTTTCTTTAAATATATATAGATTGAAAAGAAAAAAGTCAGAAACATGTGCCATGATGTTCATCTTGAATGATATTTTCAATAGAAGAAAAGTTCGATTAAATATTATTTTGAATTTGATTAGTAGCTTCCCTGGACTTGTATTTGAGAATATTTTGATGCCAATCATTCTATTCATTCGGAAAAAGAAGCGGATATTATAAAAGATCATAACAACCATAATAATGTTTAGTTCTCTATGACTATGTCCATTGCATTCATGAATTACGATGTCTCTATTATATGATATATTAGCATTATTGCTTTCGATCCAAATGGCAGCAACTTGATCAGCTGTAGGCGTATTGTAACATCGTTGATCCACAACAGCTTTTTTAAAAATATGTAGCCTAATTTCCTCAAGAGACGATGAATCATTTATTCTGCTTAATAATTGAGCGTAAGAGTTTCTTTTCAGAACTTTCATTAATAATCTCATTGTGTCTTCATCGATATCAGCATTTCCCATCCCATTCATTCTATCATTTAACTCATTACTTGTATCCCAAAAATACAATTGGAAATGAGATGGATCTGCCTCATCGGGCGCCATAGGTGGAAGAGTGTGGAATATTTGGCTTAATTCTTGAAACGTGTAAATTCCATGATTTAAGGAAATAAGTTCTTTGTCTATCTTAACTCCAAACAAAGTAAAAGAAAATAGGCTATTATAAAGTTTAATTTTTTTCCAAAAATCAACAACTTTATTATATTGATTTCCACTTAACAAATCTATCAATTCACACCACATTACAGTGTTTGCCAACTTAATTTACCATTGTCATAGCAAAATGTTGGAGATTCAAATTCAAACTTTCTTGCTTCACAGTAGCGACATATATTCATAAGTTTCAATTTATTCATATCAACAAGTGACTGACCTAAAAAAAGTAAAAATATGATAATAATAATAAAAAATATAGTTTCCCGATACTTCATAAATGTGTATGAAATTAAAGTTTGTTTTACCTTCATGAATCAAAGCTTTCAGTAACCAAACTGTATTTTTCTTTTTTAATTTTGTAGATGTGATGGATTCACATTCGTTTAATCCTTTTTTTTTTCCTTCTAGAATTCACAACATTGTTAATGTAATGACATTTTTTATCTATTGCCAAATTTGAATATTTTTTTCAAAAGTGCAACACCTATTAAATGTCAATAGGTCTGCAATTTTGAAAAAACCAAACAACTTGTTAGGAATCAAATTTGGATATATATTATTTCAATTAAATACTACAAATTTGAATCTTCAAATGATGTATCTTAGTTAGTCTATTTTCAATTGATGGATTGGTTGGTTCAAATAACTTACTATTAAGAAACAAAATTAGTCACAACTTTTATTTCAATATATTATCAAAGATGCAAAAAAGATTAAATAAATATAGCTTTTTATCAATACCTATTCGAATTTGAGGAAGAAGATTAATAAACAAAAATTTTGTAAAGTCTACAAACAGGTGCTAAAATTTCCGTTGATATTTCGAATCGAGGCAACGTTTGTACCTACATCCAAAGATATAACAAATATCAAATATTAGTACAAAAATTCAAGCTAAATTGAGAGGCTAAAAACTCATTCATCGGCTGCCTATGAAACTCGAGGTAGGGCAAGATTTCGAACTCCAAATGCCTTGAAAAATCAAGTCCTAGCAATGGCGGAGGCCCAGTGCGGCGGATGACGGCGGAAGAACGATCAGAAGAAAAAAAAGGTCGACGACAAAGTTGCGAAATACCCCTCAATATCGGTATCAATAGAAAGATTATGACAAGATCTTTTCGAATATGTATTTATTTCTAAGTTTTGATGACGTACGGCGGCAAACCGACGTCAAGAACTAGCGGCAAAGGTTTTATAATTTGCATCACAATTTGAACGGGAGAGAGCAAGAGGAGAGATAATAATATGATATATAAATGACCTTTTTTCGATTACATAATTCTTTTACAACTTTTACATATATTATATGATTTTTAAGAAGATTTTTGTAGGAAAAAATATGTTCACTTTATCTGTAATAATAAAAACTAAAGTATTTTCGATATTTCGATCAAATTGGATTCTTATTCAACAAACACGTAGCTTGCAAATTTTGATCTTGTCATAATAATTGATTTTACAAAAATATCTTTATTAAATTATTCAAGTGTATACAAAATAAGAACAAATTTGACAGTACACAATGAAAAACTTTAACATTGGTTCACACTTTTATAATATGTATAGATGTATAGATAGATAGATTTGAATATTCATGTCTTTTGAATTAATATTGAGTGATCATTTATATTTTTCATGTTTGAGGAAAACTTTGTTATAATTAAGTCTCAAATTTGATATCTTGTTTAAATTTGAATTTCATCACAATTTGAATCCTTGATAATAGGTAAAGTATAATCTAACTATTTTTTTTGGGAGAGTGATTAAGAGAGATTTGTGAGAGAATTTTATTGTTAATTTATTTTTTTAACTTTCAAAGTTTGAATATTAGTGTATGTCGACACCAAAATTTCTTTACAGTTTTATAATGTCGTAATATTTGTTAGTTAACTTTGTTATTGTGAGTTTATTAGTAATTTTTTTTTACATATTTATATTTTTTTTTAGAGCAGGTCTTTTGTGAGACGGTCTCACGAATCTTTATCTATAAGACGAGTCAACCCTACCGATATTTACAATAAAAAGTAATACGCTTAGCATAAAAAGTAATAATTTTTCATGGATGATCCAAATAAGATATTTGTCTCACAAAATACGATCCGTGAGACCATCTCATACAAGTTTTTGCCTTTTCCGATTGATTCTCCAACTTATCTATAAATTATCTGAAGTTCAAATTATTTAATAAATCTTATATAATCATCAATTTATGATTATCATATCCTCTTAAAATAATATATTTTTACATAAAATCGTCAAACAAAAAAATTAATATAACACATCACATGTCACTAAATACTAGTATATTTAGAAATTGTCTAGTTTAAACTCTTCTTATTTAATATGTAATAAATAAATAAATAAATATAGATAGTTGATATATGTGTTTTTTATATTGACTCGTGCACACCATCCAATGAAGTCGGTTGGCACACTAAACGACAATGCCGTAAATAGCAAGAAAAAATTGTCATGTTATAATTAATATTTATTGCTTCCAAGAAAAAAAATTAATACTTATTTTACGAATATTATATCAGTAATTCATTTTCAAAACAAAAATCATATTAGTTTTTATAAAGCTTCTTTTTTTATCATATTCATAAATAATATTATTTTTCGTCAAAAATATTTATTTTCCACAACAACTTTTTTAAGAACTTTTTATATTTTCTTAATTGTTTTTCTTCTTCAAAAGTATTAGTATTTAAATTTTCTATGTTATTTATTAGTATTTAAATTTTCTATGTTATTTCTTTGGCTAATATAATATATATATATATTCTAATTGATTGTATGTATTACATACTATTAAATTTAAAATAATCCAAATAAGTAAAATATACGCATTAACATCACACGATCGACATACGTACTAATTGGTTATTGGTTATCTTTAATATATATATTATTGAGTAAAAATGTCTCAATTGATAATTGTAATATATTTGATATGCCATTATTGAATTTACTAAACCGCCTTATTTTATTATTTATCCACACACGTTAGATAGAGTTTTATCATCTAAATTTGATTTTGTTGGCTACTTAATTCACCAAACAAAAATTATTGTGATATTATTTCAAGAATTAGTTTTATAAAATATATATTTTTTTCCAATTTAATTTATAAAAAAATTATTTTTTTTAAGTATTTAAGTATTTGTGCAGTGCGCAACAAATCGAGCTTTATCCATAGGAGAGTCGTACCCAGATCTCTTTTATCTTCTTCTTCTTCCATCGATGGATCAAGGAGACAAGAAGAAAAGGAAAATGGAAGAAAATATCAATAACATTATAACAGATCATGCGGATGAAGAAGAAAATGAAGAGGAGGAGATGGAGAAATTCTTTGCTTTACTTAAAAGCAGCCGAGAACTAAAGGAACGCCTGGCGATGGGTAACAGCCAATCGCACCACAAGAAATCAGACAATGAGAAGGCCGCCTCCCCGCCGCCGCTTCTGCTTGGAATCCGACGTTTCGGTTTGAAGATTTTACGCCGCCGCGGGCTGCACCGGCCAATGAATACAAGGAGGCCCGAAAACCAGGTCCTTCTTCGAAGACTAAAGATTATGACGAAAACGACGGTGAAGAGTTGGATCTCAATCTTTCTTTGTAGCCGCATAGATTTGTGCGGCGGAGATTGATTGCATTTATATCAATAAATAATTGGATATTTGTAATTTTTATGCGAAAATATCCCAAAAATTGTTTAACCATTGCATGATTTATATAAAGTTTCAAGAAACAAATTAGATATATATTTGTTGTTTTATAAATTTTGTTGTATAATATAAAATTTGAAAATTTATCATAGTTTGTCATCTAACTTTGTTGATTTCATCTGGAGAAACACTACATATATACTATATGATATTCGCTATCAACAATCTACATGTGCGAAAAAGTATAGGCATCATATCTTATCTAACTACGCTAATTAACGCAAAATTAATTAACGAATTTATATTCGTGAGACGAATTAATTTGATTCATATTTATATATAAAATTAATATCTTTTACATAAAAATAATATTTTTCATAAATTAGGTCGGTCCAAAGATCTTTCTCACAAAATTGATCGGTGAGACGATCTCATAAAATTTTTGTGATAAGACAAAAGTTCATAGACTAATTAATTTATAATTGATTTGATAAGCCTTATTTAATTAATTTATAAAAAGTAAATAAACATCTTTATTTATTTATTCAATTTATTAATTATTAAATTTATTTTAAAATATATTTTATTGTAAATAATAAAAATTAGATTTTTAATTATTTATTTTTATAAGAAAACCCCTTGATTTTATTTAAAATATTTTTCAAAGACAAAATTATTCAATTTTAATAAAACATCAACTTTGATCTATAATTTTTGAAAAAAATCATAAAATCGCACTCAGGCCCAATTTATTGAGCCCATGGGCCAGGGACTATCCAAGACCATCTGGTGTGCCTCTCTTTTGCCATACTCGCTGCCCAAAATTTATGGACAGTCGCCGGCTGGCAGCATCGTTTCTTAGGGGCATCACGCTGCCCTATTTTTAATGTTTTTAATTTAAAACATATCATGACAGTCACCGCTTCCCAGATTTGTTGTGTCTGCCTGCGGGGAGCTGCTGTACGCGTGCGTAGAATTTTGCTTTTTTTTTTTTCAAAAAATTTTAAGGGCTGCAATTTTGGATTTCTTATGCGGTTACAAACAATTCGTTCAATACGATTTAAATAACATAAATTCATACAATTGAGAAAGCTATCTCGGATACAAATTCTTGTGATTCAGAACAACATTTGTTTTTATTTGGGTTACCCTAATTAACCACATTCTTTTCATCAATCACTTGATCAAAAACGTCAAAACTCGAGTCATACCCATCGGATCATGGTAAGAGCATCTACTAGCATCTTCACATGATCTTCAAGATATCACTGACAGTATCTGCAAGAACCTTAAGTTATAGTTAACGTATAGTATGATATCTTCAACTCATATTCCGATCGAATCTGCAACAATTGGTATATCGAAAGTTGCATATGAATTCAATAATGAAGTGATGCATATTTGAGTAATAATAATGACATGTTATGTGCAAATGAAGAAACATCATTCCAAAGTACACATGTCTTACTTGGCCAGATATTCTTTGCATTACTAGCTCATCATATCACATAGGATATCTTCACTCATAGGTGAACGATAAATCACATGTCTGCAATACATTGACTCCTACGTATTTCAAAATTATACCCAACATCGCCACCTGATGACCCCAATGAAGTCGGTAAATGGATCAAAGTATATGCTAATACGTAGTAGAGCCTCCACTTTGTCACGTGTCAAATGACTAATCATGTACAACCATAATTACGGATTATTCCACTTGATAAATAATAACCACTTGAAAATTACGATGGAAGATTATTTAGTGCATCATCACATGATCACATATCTGTATGAATGAACATCTTCATGCCCTTACCAATGAAACATGATGTTTACATAACATACGATGGTCTAAAGCTCAAGCGATTATCCTTATTTTAGGTTGTTGAATCAACTAGGAACCAGTTTAGAATATATAGTATTCTTACTAATTAGTTTCATGATCTTACGTTGAGAGGCAGGCCTCGTGGTACCTATTGTATAATCAAAAACTTTATCTATGCAGCTTGCATGTGCATACAAATAAAGTAAATATTATAATTAGATAAAATCATAAAATATTTGAAGAAATTGAGAATGAGAAAATTCTTATTCATGCATATTTCCTACATATTACAAGTATTTATAGAGATATCTTTAGTAATCTCCATCACACGTTAAAAATATTAAGAATCTACCTATACTAAAAATAGTTCTAATTACCTCCACTAATTTAGCATAACATATATACACAAGATATAATACACAAGAATATTCTTATATGCTCCAATACTCCCCCTCAAGCTGGATCCAAGCTTGCTCAACAGCCTGTGGAAACACTTTGGTGAACACATCAGCTAGTTGGTCATTAGAATGTACATATTGAGTGTCAATTAATTTGGATTGGACTTGTTGACGAATGTAGTGACAGTCCACTTCACTGTGTTTGGTTCTTTCATGGAACACAGGATTAGCAGCAATGTGCATAGCGGCCAGATTATCACAAAAAAGTTTCATAAGAATGGAGCTAGGACAGCCTAGATCAATAAGAAGACTGTTAAGCCATACAAGCTCACATGCTGCGGAAGCCATCGCACGATACTCAGCCTCAGCGCTAGATCGAGCGACCACAAGTTGTTTTTTACTTTTCCAAGACACCAGATTACCACCAAGAAACATACAATAACCAGTAGTAGAGCGACGATCAAGTGCATTACCAGCCCAATCAGAATCGGTATATCCCATAATATTAGTGTGACCATTACCGGTCATGACTATCCCACGACCAATCGTTCCTTTCAGATACCGCAGGATTCGTTTTACCATGCCTAGATGTTGAATGGTTGGGGCATGCATATGTTGACTAACAAGACTAACTACAAACGTAATATCCGGTCTCGTGATAGTCAAGTAGATGAGCTTTCCAACAAGTTTATGATAATAGCTTGGTGAGTCGAGGGCTTTTTCTGTAGATGCAAGCCTCAATTTGCTATCGAGAGGAGTAGCAACGGGTTTGGTGTGTAACATTTCAGCATCTTGAAGTAAGTCTAAAATGTATTTACGTTGGTTAAGGAATAGCCCTTTGCTTGAAGCCGCCATTTCAATTCCTAGAAAGTACTTCAATGAACCAAGATCCTTGATTGGAAATATGTGCTGAAGTTTCGTTTTTAATTGAGCAATGGACTCATTATTATTCCCGGTAATAATGAGATCATCCACGTATATTAATACTACAAGTGTGTCAACTGAACCAAGCAAGACATAAAGGGATGAATCAGCTGAGCTCCTTTTAAAACCAAGAGCTTCAAGAGCGGTGCTCAGCTTTGCGTGCCATGCACGGGGACTTTGTTTAAAACCATAAATTGATTTATGGAGTTGACATACCAAGTTTGGATTTTCACTTTGAGGATGCCCGGGAGGAAGCTTCATAAATACTTCTTCCTCGAGATCACCATGCAAGAATGCATTTTTTATGTCCATCTGAAACACGGGCCACCCTTTTATGCCTATCAACAGAACCATCGGAGTTGAACTTCATTTTAAAAAACCCAACGACTACCAACTGCATGTTTTCCAGAGGGAAGAGGCACTATAGTCTAGGTTTTGTTCTCAGCAAGAGCAGTTAATTCTTCAAGCATAGCTTTCTGCCAAACAGCCTGGGATTTGGCTTCATGAAAATTCTTGGGCTCCAGACCATTTGATATAGCTGTAAGGAAAGCTGTATGCGAAGATGATAGTCGTTTGTATGACATACAATTAGTGACAAGGTACCTCACTGTGTGAGCAACATAATTTGCCAGTTTTGTTGGAGGGTGACGCATCCGCGGAGGATTACGTCGGGAAGATATTTGGTCACCTTGTGTATGGGAAAGACCTTGCTCGGGTGATTCTATAATAACTTCCCTGGAAGGAGCACTAGAGATATCCAAGCGATCATCACAGTTTTCTGAAGTACCTTGACTAAGATGTAGATCTTGAGTAGATTGATGACCATAATCAATGCTGGGCAAAGGAAATAGCTCGGGCAGCTTCTCCCCCTGACTAGGGGCCACAAAGTATGGAATTTGTTTAGCAAAACGGACATCTCTAGTCACATATAGTTTCTTGGAGAGAACGTCATAACATTTGTATCCCTTTTGTGCTTGAGAATAACCAAGAAATATACACTTAACAGCTCGCGGATCAAGCTTGTCACGATGAGTAGTTGAGACATGTACAAAACAAGTGCATCCAAAAACTTTGAGATGAGACAAATTTGGTGCTTTGTCCTGCAATACTTCAAGAGGACATTTAAAATCCAGCACTCGACTGGGTAAGCGATTCACAAGATAGGTTGCAGTAAGAATTCCATGAGACCAAAACTATTTTGGGACATTCATTTGAAGCATTATGGCTCGAGTTTTCTCAAGCAAGTCACGATTTTTACGTTCGACAATCCCATTTTGTTGAGGTGTATTGACACAACTAGTCTGATGCAATATTCCGTTAGAAATTAAATATTATGTCATGTTATGAGACATATATTCTGTGCCATTGTCAGATCGAAGAACTTTAATATGAGCTGAAAATTGAGTCGTAACCAACATGTGAAAATCCTTAAAGAACTCAAAAACTTCACCTTTTGATTTCAATAAGTACACCCAAGTAACCCTAGAAAAATCATCAATAAAGGTTACAAAATATTTAAATCCATCTAGAGAGGAGGAAAAAGGCCCCCAAACATCTGAATGTACAATCTCAAATGGTTGAGTAGTACGAGACAATGATGAGTTAAAAGGAAGCCTAGAGGACTTAGAAAAATGACAGATATCAAAGTCAAGTCTTTCTTTAGGTAGGACTCGATTTATCTTGCTAAGAACATTATTTGAAGGATGTGCGAGACGGCGATGCCATATATATTGCTCAGTAATGGGAGAGGAAACAGCTTGGAATCCCTTGGTAACCTGAGAGTTAGGAGAGAAGTAGTACAGACCATGCAAATGAAATCCTTCACCAATCATCTTCTTGGTGACGAGGTCCTAAAAGATGACCTTGTAAGGAGTAAATATAACTTCACAATTGAGCGAAGATGTCAGTTTATGAACAGACAACAACTGAAAGGGAAAAGATGGAACAAATAGAACATCAGACTCTATAGTATCTTAAACAAGTTTAATTTTGCCCTTACCCTTTACAGGAGCACTATTCCCATTCGCTACAGATACCAGAGAAGGTGTAGAAAAAGAACGAAAGTCATAAACATGGGTTAACTTATTTGACATGTGATCTGTGGCACCAGAATCAATGACCCATACATCATGCAAACTATTAATTTCGAGTGCAGTCAGAAAAGCAATATGAATACCTTGGTTGGTGTCAGACTTTGCATCAGCCACAAAACCAGGAAAATGACTAAGAAGTGCGGCTGGCTGATCTTTTTCTTGATTAATAGCTCCTCCTTGGATAGCTCCCTGACCATTCCTATCTTGTAAATAATTTGCGAAATCATTAAGTAAAGCAGCATGATTAGAAGAAAAAGATTTAATGGAGTGTGTAGCCACATGCGCCTTATGTTCAGGAATTCGTTTCTGATATCCTCCGCCCTTCTGATCTTTGGAGAATTTGGGCTTCAACTCTGGGTGAAGTGTCCAGCAACGATTAATCGAGTGACCAGTAATATGGCAATGCTGACATTTGAGGTCGGGGCGTTTTCCCTTGTAAGACTTTTCTTCAGAGGATGAGCGAGTAATATACGCACGAACATCCGGAGGAGAGGGATTAATAGAGTGTGGCATGACTTTCCGACGTACTTCCTCACGGTAAATGGTCGCGCAAATATTTTTGAAGGAAGGTAAATCGGTATTCATTAGAATATGACTCCTTAGATCCTCAAACTCAGGATTAAAACTCGCCAATAGCTGAAAAATACAGTCCTCCTCTGTTCTCTTCCGCAAAATAGCTGCGTCAACTGTAGGAGGTCTATAAATCTCCAATTCGTTCCACTCTTCAGACTCCCTAGCAAACTTACGAATGGCTTCCCATCTTGATGAAGATTTGCAATCTCCCTGTGAATTTGGAAAATCCTGGCAGAATTGTTTTGGTTGCCATACATGTCACGGACAGCATTCCAAAGGTCCAAAGAAGATTCTGAATAGCTGAAGATTTCTACAAGATCACGCTCCATCGAGTTAAGAATCCATGACATAACATGTTGGTCCTTTGACAGCCAAGCCTCATACTCCGGCGAACTAGATTCAGGGGATTTCAGAGAGCCATTAATGAATCCCAACCTTGATCTATCACCAAGAGCAATGGTAATTGCTCTCGACCGTGGAAGGTAATTGAATTCATTCAACAATACTGAACTCAATTTTTTAGAGATATTGACGTCACTATCAGCAATATCCTTCGACCCTCCAGTGACAACAATAGCATCCGCCATAATAATAATTAAGAGAAATATGAGCAACATGTAAGGATCACTGCTCTGATACCATGAAGAAATTGAGAATGAGAAAATTCTTATTCATGCATATTTCCTACATATTACAAGTATATATAGAGATATCTTTAATAATCTCCATCACACGTTAAAAATCTTAAGAATCTATCTATACTAAAAATAGTTCTATTTACCTCAACTAATTTAGCATAACATATATATACAAGATATTATACACAAGAATATTCTTATATGCTCCAATAATATTATTAAAATAAATTTGTTTAGGTAAAAATTAATAAAGCTCAAACCACCTACACTTTAGCAATAAAGTCCTTGAACAAAAGTGGTCGCACCCCACTTGATGTACATGTAATATTATCAAATGGTACTAGTGGATGACAGAAATATCATTGCCTGCTTCTCACAATTCAATCACAATAGCAACCCCAAAAACAGCAAGTAACTCGGCATTTCAAGTTATTCCAATCTGCCTTAGACAAATTGTTTGAGTACTTCAAGTTGCGCTGATAGCAACCGCAACATATCAAGTGGTGCTGAGCCCACCAGGTGGCGTTTGGCAGGACAACTTTTGTCCTACTGCTAATTCCACGGGCAAACAGTCACCACGACACTTCACCGAGCAAACAGCAACCGCAACCTATCATGATCTTGGTTCACCGTAATTGTAGAACATACAATTTATATGTATATCATGTTTTTTGTGTTGGGAGACATTTGTTGTACACAATAGCATTTTAACCCATGGAGTCAAGATAGGCTTTGTATGTAAAGAAATCTAATATTTGTAAGATTGTAAGCGAAATTTACAAATAACAGAATTATAGAAGCAAGCTCGTAAATACAAAACTGTATAATATGTGTATCGTATATGTAAAACAAAACCAAATCAAGGTCTATTGCATGTATAATTTTCTTAAAACAGATTTGTCCTCTCTGGTACGTGCTTCAAGGATTTAACCGAATGTCTGTTTTTCAGGATACAACGGTCAGACTCGCAGTGATATAGCACAAATCACTATACTGGCGAACAAAAGAGTACCCGAACTTTATCAGCAGAATGCGTAGGAACATAAGGAATTTTCGCATGAGAGAAACAGGAGGCAGAAATGCAAGAGAGGTGGATTTTTGCTGGTGGGCTTTGGCACATCTCTTATTTATACACGCTGATAGCAGTCATACGAAAGGACAACGATTGCCATCAAGAGGCCAGCCGAAGCACCAAAGGTTGTCATCAATAGAGCAGCCGAAGCACCAACAGCCAGACTGATGGAGCACCAACAGTCAGGCCATGTGAAAGGTCTCAAGGCCATGTGAAAGGTCTCATCCGAGAAAAAAAATTGTAAAAGGTGACATAGAGTAGCTAGGCAATTTTCGCCTTGATTGGTCCGACATTCGATGTACCCAGGTCGCTCTTGTATGCTTGCTCACAAGTCAAATCTTTTTCAGTGCAAATTGAGCCCATGATTTGAGCCCTCCCATGCCGGCGTGCGCGAGAGAGTCTATTGGCCAATCTTTCTTACACTTTTGTAAAGTGTAACACAATATAAACTTATCTATACCATTTTATTTTTCCGACGTGGGAAAAACCTACCTTCCCAAATTTACATTAACTTACATGGAAAGCTCATTGACACACACAACTCAATATATATTATATATACATAATCCAAAAATATTTACACAAAAAACATACGTGAGACTGTCGCACATGTCAATTTTGTGATACAGATCTTTGACTCGACTAGACCCATGAAAATTATTAATTTTTATCTCCGAAGTCAATTTTTGAGTTATATTATGAAGAAATATCGTGCAATATATACTGATTTGAGTGAAAAATAGAAGATCTACAAAAATAGTTGATATTATATTATATTTTGAATATGTTTAGATTCTCAATATAGTAGATTTTATATCTAATCGTAATCATTAATTTCTTTAGATTCTCGATAAATTGTATCTTAGTAATTAATTTTATTAGATTCTCAATATATCCGATCTTAATCATAGATCTTTTGAATTTTCAATGAATCTCTCTCAATATAAAATCATCCTGTGCTACTTTAGAGCAATCAACATTATAAAATAATGATATTTCATGGGTACCAATGTATCAATAATTATAATTGTGACACTTCTAGAGCACCAATGAATATTTCATAAAATAGAGTATTGACTAAACATTGTGCTTCTTCATGATCATCAACATAATGATATTTATTTTTATTCTCAATTAGTTATAATATAACACTAATAAAGTATTATAAACTATAAGAGAAATGAGAGATGAATAAAGATAATTCATATGAAGAAAAGACAATGAATCAATAATCATGTGCAATTTTTATTGAAATTAATCACCCTATTTATATGAAAAATACAACATACAGACCTTTAAAAATATTTTCTTATTATATTTATCTCGATTACAAATATATCAAATCTAAATAAAATTTGAGAAATCATCAGCATGATAATATATTTATAACGTTTTCTATATTTTTTAAATCATTATTTTTGTCCACAAGATCCAAAAATGGATTACAACCCTTTTCTTAGCCCAATAAGCATGGGCTTTCTTTTTTGTATCACCCTTCCCCAACATACGGTTAATAGGATGCTGATTTCACTAATACAAAAACTTGTGTGAGACGGTCTCACGGATCGTATTTTGTGAGACTGATCTCTTAATTGAGTCATCCATGAAAAATTATTATTTTTTATGCTAAGAGTATTACTTTTCATTGTGAATATCGATAGTGTTGACCCGTCTCATAGATAAAGATCCGTGAGACTGTCTCACAAGAGACCTACTCCTTCACTAAAGTCGGTCACGAAAAGAACTTACAACAGTTAAATTAAACTGAAAGAACTGGTCAAATTTAAAAGAATGGAAATACTTAAATTGATTTTGTATGAGGTATTATGATGTAATTATTGATTGTTGTCTTTAGAATACTTCAACCAGAGGCTTTCGTTGTCTTTTTTTTAAAAAAAATATTTATGATGCTATTAAATTTACTTTTCTGATGACGAGTTAGTTAATACTAATACTTAGGTAGGATCAACGTATTATGGTCATTTGAGAAAAATACCAAGAGATCAAACGAATAATATAATTAATAGATAAACCTTTACGATATGGTCTAGATTAGGCATGGGTCACATACGTTATTTGTACATTATTATCACTGAATTACTGCATCAATTAGTTTATATTATGATATTAGAATAATCTTAAATTTCAACATTTTTAAAAACACAACATTAGTGTTCTAAAAGGCAGTCCCTAGACGTCGGGTAGTTACCCATCGCCAAGATTTTTGCAAATGTGACTTCTTTGAGTGGTTCCACATTAATAGGCTGCGTAGATGGTAACCAGAACTCCTGGTCAATTTGAGATTATTTATTCATTACCTCTTCTTTTATGGGATGAAAAGAAGAAAGATGTCGTGGATTTTGAACTTGAATCCGATATAGAGAAATTGTTGGAGAAATATAAAAATGAACCATAAGAATTATAAATTTATGATCAAAGCGGCGAGTGATCACCCACCTACCGTTTTTTATAACACTGCATATCATGCATTACTACACCAACTATCTTAATTCAAAATTTAGTTTTAGTGAACTAACTTTTAATTTTCAGGTACTTGTTTCCAATTGCTAATTTGGTGCCGGACAAAGTACCAATTTTCAATGTCACAACAGTCATTTTTGATGTCATGATAGCAATTTCCGGTGACACTTACATCAGTATTTTTCGATATCTTGTCATTATTCCAATGAAATATGAGTAATAAAAAGAAAGAAAAAACAAAAGTAACTTACTTCAATACTTAATGGATCAAAACTAAAATGACATAAAAGTGGTGGTAAAAAAATAGTAGTTATCATTATATAAAAAAATGATATCGTTGACCTCCCCACCTATGGTTAAGATAATCAAATGTCACCAAATACATACTTGATTTGCAAGATTGCATGTGTCCTTTTAAAACCTCCTAACTTCATCATCAGAATCAAAATAACTTCAATTTAATCCGAAGTTGTTGACTGTCTCATTATAATAACATTTCACCAAAAACACGTATTTAATCCTCAACGGTTGACTTTATGTCCCTTTTAAGATTCATTGCCTCGATCAAATTAAGTCCAATCAATATAATAATTCCAAAAAAAAAAGAAGAAAATTCATGGAGAGGATGCTTGTCGAGGCAGCCAAGAAAGGAGATGTTTTTACACTACAGAATTTGATCAAAGGCGATCCTTTGGCATTGAAGGCCACAATGTTATTCGAAGAAGATAATCCTTTAAATATCGCTTGCCTCGGTGGATATCTGGATTTCGTAAAGGAGTTCCTGAGTTCGGAACCCGAATTGGCAGCAGAAGTAAACAAAGATGGTTTAAGCCCTTTGCATATTGCATCAGCTAATGGGAATTTAGAGATAGTGAAAGAGTTATTAAAAATTGGGAGTCAACTTTGTTTTGTCAAAGGAAAATATGGGAGAATTCCACTTCACTATGCAGTTTGTAAGGGAAGAAAACAAGTTATGAGGGAGTTGCTTTCTTTTAGTTTGGAGTCTATTGAGGAAATGACTGCTCGAGGAGAAAATTGTTTTCATCTTGCTATTACGAACAATCAGTTCGAGGCTTTTAAGGAATTGGTTGACTTTGTGGTGAGGCATGAGAAAGGGGACGTTCTGAATATGAAAGATTGGCGAGGAAACAACATTTTCCATCTTGCAGCCTATGGGAAGCAATACGAGGTGAGTTCACTGACTTTCTTTTTTTTTTATTGTGATTGGGGAGGGTTTTTTTATGTGTCCGGAGATTGTTTCTCCCTTATCGGGGAGATGATTATGATACTGGACAAGAGGCCAGTGGCAAGAGCTGTCGGACGGGGCCGTCTGCCAAATTTCAGGAGGTTTTTTTCTTGTTGATCCTAAATGGAATGGTAGTTCCAAATCGCTTGTCAAAAAGAAAAAAATTGTAAATTGGAATTTCGGATAACTTGGAGAAAGGTTTATGATATCGTACATACAGATGGTTAAATTCGAGACTAAAGTTAAAACTAAAAGAGAATTGTAATTTTATTCATGTAATCCGGTTTGAATTGAGTTTTAATCTTGTAATGAATAGGTCTCTTGTGAGACGGTCTCACGAATCTTTATATGTGAGACGAGTCAACTCTACTGATATTCACAATAAAAAGTAATATTTTTCATGGATGACCCAAATAAGATATATGTCTCACAAATTACGACCCGTGAGACCGTCTCACGCAAGTTGTTGTCAATCAGTAAATCCATTAAATATGGTTTATATGGCAAAAAATTTTTCATATGAATTATGTCATTGTGACAAAAATAATACATAAATTACATACATTAAAATCAATCTAACGCAAAAATAAAAGATAAAATAAAGCAAAATGACCCCGATACTTCAAAATAGGATAACAAAATATTGTTGTTTTCCTGTATTTTTGTTTAGATAGATTTTAATCTGCGTAATATAGAATATTCACATAAGAAAATATCAGTGTCAAATAAACAATATTCGGTGGATTTAATTGTTTCAGGCAAGAAAATGACAAAAAGAAAACAAATTATAGATGAAAATCAAACTTTCACGAGTTAGCACACTCAAATCCAGAACAAAACATATCAAATTACGAAACTAAAATTGCCATTTAATTTCTCAATATACTACAACTATAATCTCGATTTCAGTTTTTTTTTTTTTTGGTGGTTATATAATCTAACTTACTTATTCTGAACTGAAATTCGTTACAAGGTTTTTGATTTACTGCTGGATGAGAATTTTCATTACAAAGGCATTGTCGTGGATCACATAAATTCCTTGAACAAAAGCTGTCTCACCCCACTTGATGTCTTACTATCAAATGGTGCTGCTGACCGTGAAGTAGAGGAAATGGTCAGGGCATCCGGTGGTAAAAGAGTTGAAGAAATGCAAGCAACATTATCGCAACAAAATTCAATGGCTTCTTCTCACAGCTCGTCACACGACCAACCCGAACGACAACGGCTCCGATCTACCTCTGAAAGATTGTTTGAGTATCTCAAGTTCAACAAACAAAACGAATCTTCTAGTAAAGTCCGTGCCACGTTACTCGTACTAGCTGTGTTGATAGCAACGGCAACATATCAAGCAGTGCTCAGCCCACCAGGTGGCGTCTGGCAGGAAGACTTCTGGCCTATTTCTAATTCCACAGTCAAACAACCACCACGACACTTTGCCGGGCAGGCGGTGATGGGGACAAAAAATCCATTGTCATATGGGCTATTTCTGCTTTTCAATTCGATGGGATTCTTTATGTCACTGCAAATTATATACTGTCTGACCTCTGGAATTCCCATGCAGCTTGAAATTAGAGTATCACTTTTCGCGCTGACAGTTACATATGACACTTGCATGACAAGCATTGCTCCTGGCGGCGCCATTTCGTTATTTTTTGTAGTAATTTCCGTTGTATTGCCACTAATCATGCCCATAACAACCGTGGTGGTGAGGGATTATGGAAAGGTGCGACGGTGTTCGTTCGCAAGTAGGAGGGGCAGTGCTTGATCATTATCAAAATCTTTCTTCGGTGTTAATATACTCAGAGGTGTAATGTGTTTTTGTCCTTAATTCTACAAGTCAAAAACTTGTGGAAGATTGATTTTCATCCCGTAATTTTATTATTTTTTTGTTTTCGATTTTTTTTATTACCAAAAACCACTAAAATATTATTTATTTGACACAAATGTTATTATACGTGCCTCGTTTGACAAGAATAAAACCTATATCGCATACATTAAAATCTACATGGAAAAAATAAAGAGAAATAATAACAAACAGCTTTCCTCACATTTTGAAGTATTGTGAGTCGTGTTATCTTATTTTCCTTCTTTTTACTTAGTTGATTTTTAATGTGTGTAATAATATATGTTTTATCGTCGTCACGTAAGAGATTTTTTGTGTCAAATAAACCATATTCGATGAACTAAGTGATTTCTGGCAAAAAGAGATTAAAAAAATTCTAAATTATTGGATGAAAACAAAACTTTGATAACTTATGGGACTAAATTCAAAAAGCATGCTACTTACAAGACTAAAATAAAATTAACTAATAAGATATGACATAATAAAATATATAAGATTAAACTTGAGCAGGTCTCTTGTGAGACGATTTCACATATTTATATCATGTGATATGTGTAGATCCGATACATATTCGCAATGAAAACTAATATTGTTGACATAAAACGTTATATTTTTCCATGAGTCGAGTCTGATCGAAAATTAACTTCACAAAATTGACTCGTGATATAATCTCATAAGAGTTTACGTGCAATTTGTTGAACATATCTTGTACATAAAAACTCGAAGATATAAAAAAGTTGAGGACAGACTTGAAATTAATTGTTTTAACCTGTTGAAAAATGAAAAAGTAAGTTTGCCATTATGTAGTTGATATAACAAAATAGTAAGTGTAATGACAAAAAGGGCATGAACATAAAAGTATTTATACACGATTGGATTTGAATAATAATATATTTTAAAAATATTCGAGTTGGTAGAAGCAGATGACCGCTTGATCAACAGTCGGAATACATTATCATAATTAGTAAAACTACAAATTGTTAACGCGTTCCACTTAAAAAAATGTTCAAGAAATTGGCCTGTCCCAAAACGCGTCTTCAGATTTGAATCTCTCGTTCGACTTGTCCAATCCAATCATTGCTCGACTCGTCACTAAAAATACACTGTGCGTAAATTATTTTAAAAAAAAAACACATAAACCTAAATAATAACACACACAAAAATGAGCTACGAAAATTAAATAACCCGTACCTTAAAAATGAGACTTTTCTTAAACTTAAATTAAATATATTTATCAGTACCAAATGTAATCTTTCTAACTTCTAACCTCTCTTATTTAGTTATGGGAATGGGGCGCATGAGATTATTATATAAATACATATCATACTTACACCTGTATTTTGATCTAATAAAATTTATGAAAATTTGTAATTTGGATATTTATATTTTTGTCTCTTTGGGATTTTGATTTCTACATTATTAAATTGCATTTTTAGTCGTAATCTTTGTTTTTGTGTACTTTTTTTTTTCAATTTAAGTAATTTTCCTAGCAGGTCATTGATGTTCTGTCCAAGAAACACTGATATGACGTCGATGTGACCCTTACACACATACTATCACAATCACTATGTGTTTGGATGAAGAGTTTCACTTTTGGGGCTTAGAATCGTAAATTCTATTTCTTAGGCATCTCTAATCCAAATCCTATATTTTTCATCATCTATCCTTCCAAAATAGAGATCAATGATCTCTATTTTCAAAAACCTTCTCCAACTCATATCCTCTAAATATTATCAAATACTCTATTTATTTCATTTTCAACATATATCCTCTAAATATTACCAAATATTATATTTCTTTAATTTATTTCATTTTCAATCCATATTCTCTAAATATTACCAAATACTTTATTTTTTTAATTTATTTCATTTTCGAATACACATACACACATATAATTAATTAATTTCATAATATAATTAATAACCGGCCCAATCTTTATAATTAATTCATTAAAAAATTGAAACAACTTTTGATCAACAAGATCGACCCTAAGCTTTATCTTGGTCGACCAAAGCAAGACATGCTTTGGAGCATCATGGTCGACCAAAACAAGCATGGTCGACCAAAACATTATCTTGGTCGACCAAAGCATTAACCAAAGCACAACCAAAGCATGGTGCTTTGGTTGGTCGACCAAAGCACGACCAAATCTGCTTTGGTCGACTTAAGTGTGGGTGTGTGACTTCAAGCCCAGTCGATTCATGAAGAGTGATATTTTCCTAGAAAAAATTTCAAAAGTACTATATTGCAATTTTTAAAATATTTATTTTTAAATCATTTCCCACTCTTTTTCAATCCTCTATATGAACAGTGATCCTCCATAAATAAGAGGATCACTGTTGCATACTCTAAAATGGAGGAAGCAAATAGAGCACGGTTGGAGAAGATTTCATCCTCCATAATGGAGGAATATGGAGAACGGACATCTCCAACCCATCTCTATTTTGGAGGAAATCTCCAAAATAGAGCATGGGTTGGTGCTCCAACCCAACTCCAAATAGCAATCTCGATTTTGGAGATTGCAACAGTGATCCTCCATTTTTTGAGGATCACTATTCATATAGAGATTACACCAAATTACTGAAATGTCATCATAACAATTGTAAAATAGTCCTTTTGTATTTTTATGTATTTGTTTTGCTCCATTTTATATTATTATTTTTTAAATTATTTAATTAATTAATTTAATGTTAAATAATTTTTATACTTAGTTAATTTATTTTAATTGTTTTATTATTTTCATGAATTAATTATAACTATATTGTTTATAATAATCATGAAATGGAAATAATAAACAAGATAATGATCACAAAAATTAATAACATAATTTATTAGAAATACTTATTGTCTATTTAATTTATTTAACTTGATAAACATGCGATTTTTTTAGATGATAAACAGTAGACAATACTAAATGACATCACAAATAATTAAAAGACATCACCAACAATTTAAAAAACACAAACAACAATAAAGTTAAATGTCGATTTTTTATTGTATTATGTTTATCGAATTAATTGAGTTCAGTTATATTATACATAATGTAATTATATAATTATATGTGTGTTTTTAAAAATGAAAAAAAAAAGAAATGAAGTATTTTGTAATATTTTTAGAGGATATGGGTTGGAGAAGGTTTTTAAAAATAGAGATCACGAATCTCTATTTTAGAGGATAGAGGATGAAAAATAGAGTATATGGGTTGGAGATGGCCTTAGAATTGTGGATTCATTTCGGTTCTCTAAATTTATGTGTCCAACGCTACATTGACACTTCGGTGAAATATGATTAAAAACCAAAAAAAAAAAGTTACTAGACTGAAACCCGACATACGAAATCGAAAAACCTCAGCTTGATCATGTCGAAGACTAAATTTTTAGCTATTTCACCCAAATTTCTCAAACACGTGATTTAATTTTTGATCGAGAGATGTGCTATTTTCTTCGAAAACAACTCTTTTATTATTTGGTTTTGATAAATCTACGTCACTTACATTATATTTATTGCTATTTTATGTGCTTAAATGACTTATGTGTGAGCATTCGAAATTTCTTAAAAACCAAACCGATTGGAATTTTTTTATAATGCCGAACAGATTTTTCAAATAAAAAATTTAAAAAGGATAATGCCAACAAGAATGTAAATGTTAAAGATCATGACCCACGTTAAAAATATATAGTAGGTCTTTTGTGAGACGGTCTCACGAATCTTTATCTGTGAGACGAGTGAACCCGACCGATATTCTCAATAAAATATAATACTCTTAGCATAAAAAGTAATATTTTTTCATGGATGATCCAAATAAGATATCTGTCTCACAAAATACGAGCCGTGAGATCGTCTCATACAAGTTTTTGTAAAAAATATATTATCATTATTACAAAATATTATTTAGTCATAAATAAAAATTTAATTGTTTTTAAAAATATTTGTTAAATCGGTTTTTAAAAATCAAAACCTAACCCATTCTACGGATATATATATATATATATATATATATATATATATATATATATATATCATTAATATATTCAACTACGGTATTAATTATTTGAAATTAAATAAATAATAAATAAATAATTAAATGTGAAATCTTTTCAATTACTTTTAAAAATTTAAGTTTGAATTTGATGTCCTTGAAAATATAAATTACATTTAAATGTCTAAATTATTAATTTTGTTTATGATTTTTAGTTTTATGTTACTTATATATATTTAGTTATCACTACTGTATGCAGGCGGAGTTATGAGTGCTAGATAGGACACAACATGACATATTTGGCATACTTTGCAGGGTTGTTTAGCTTAATTATGATGTAGCTCCCTTACGTGTTGTTACTTGAGCAGTATTCTTGTTGCATATTTAAACCCATTATGAGGCTCATTTGTTCCTTAACGTACCAAAAAATATTATGGGGAGTAGTTTATTATAATGGCAAAAACTTGTGTGGGACGGAGTAGTTTATTATCATGGTAAAAACTTGTGTGAGACGGTCTCACGGGTCGTATTTTGTGGGACGGATCTCTTATTTGAGTCATCCATGAAATAGTATTACTTCTTATGCTAAAAGTGTTACTTTTTATTGTGAATATCAGTACCCGTCTCACAGATAAAGATTCGTGAGATCGTCTCACAAGAGATCTACTCTATTATAATTAAGCATCGTCTCACATTTGGATTGAATCATTTCAATATATTATTTTAATTATTTGGCTAAATAATTTAATCAAGATAATTTCAAATTAATCTCTTTCAATTCAGTAGTAATTATACAGGAATTGAAATACGTCTATCGGTATAATTCGAAATACATTTCTCAAATCAAATCATTCCACTCTAATAAAATCTCGAATAATTTTTACATGACATTCGCATTCAAAAATCTCAGGGCACATTAGCTACCTACTATTGCATGGCAAGTAGATTTAATTTATTTATATTTATGTATTTTATGAAATTCACGACGAGCATGTGTATGTAATTTAGTTAAACGAAATTCTCTTGTCAAACAGTTTCACGTACGTATTTTTATTTGTGAGACATGTTGATTCATATCCATAATGATCATGAAAAATAATTCATTCTCCATCTAGATTGGTTGTATATTTCCTTGCAATACTTCTTAGAATTTATAGTGTTAATGAAGTACTACAATATTGAATGTTGCGTGTAACTCCATGAATTTAAGTATGTTTCAATGAGGATTACAAATTAACTTTGGTTATATTTTAATTAATGAATTGTTTTGGAAATATTAATTTGGCAAGTTACATGCATGTACGTACGTGGTTTTTGTGTGATTGTGGCAGCATGTAGACTTGTCAAATTGGGTCATACCAGTCCGCTATAAAAATTGAGCAGATTTGGTTGATAAAATAGCAGACCGTTTAGAGGCAGACCAAATGGGTTGAGCCCGTTTGAGTTGCGGGCCAATACGGTGTGGGCCTAAACGGGGCAGGTCATTAGGGTAGAATTTTATATTTTTAAGTTTTATATAAAAATTGGAATAAGTCTCTTACGCCTCCATCACTCTCTTATCTTATTTCTTCCTTATTTTTCTCCTGCGTCTCGCCTCCATCACTCACTCTGATAAAATCTTAATCTATGTGCTAATGTAGAAGATCAAGACCGAATGGAATTTAATGAGAATAGATTTTATAGTATTTGTTTAATTTCTTCATGTTTAGTTTAAGCAATTTACATATTATGGATTGTGTTGTATGTTTTCTTGATTTTTTATTTCAATGTTTTTAAGTATTTTATGAAATTATTTGACTAAAATATATATTTTTTCTATGTTTACTGTGATACTGAGTAGCATTTTTTTCTTAAAAAATTAAGCGGATCAGCCCGCCTAATCCGCGGCCCAAGGTAGGTTGGGCTGGGTTGGCCATTTAGAGGCCCGCCAAAATAACGAGTTGCAGCGGGCGGCGGGGTGGCCCGTTTTGACATGTCTAGTAGTATGGTCATTTGAAAGTTAATTTGTCTAGTTGGATTGGATAAGGATAATATCGTCTTTTGGAAAATGATTATACCAACGAGACATGAATTTTATAATATATTGTACATGGTATACATACATGAATTACAAAATTGTAATTTTCGTAAGTTATGTTTGCCTCTTTACAATTTTGGTCTTTTATGCTATCAAAATTAGATCTTAGTCATTGAATCTTTCCATTTTTTGGTATTTTTACTCTATTTTTTATCATGTGAAAATCCGTTGTCCTTATTTTTGGTGCACATTCTGTAAACCTCTGGAATAACGCAATAACATGTAAACAACGTTAGTAAATAAACCACAATGGGGAAACAATGAATTACAAGTTCGCGAACGGTGTTGGTAAAGAAAATTGAAATTCAAACCATTATTCAATCGTTCATCTACTTTGTCATATCGGACACCTTCTCTTGGGCTTTGTTTTACCATATTTTCCAGATCGAATGGCCCAAAAACTAAGAAACCCAATATACATGTGCAACTTTGCCGACGTTCTTTTGATATATCTATCTACTATTAATTAAATTCATCAAACTAAATTTACATATATCAACTAAATTAATACAAATATTTAAAAAAATATGGAATTACTAACAACTAATCTTGCTGGAAAATGTTGTATAAGTTTCAAAAATTGTTTTCTCAAAAATAAAAATTTACATAACTTACACACATATCGTGTGTTCCGATCATTAGTTTAATTATTATTATACTTCTAAAATATATCAAATTTAATATAAACTTCAAATTTAGTTAATTAATAAAATAAGTAATTCGAAATAAATATATATAACATTTGAAATTAAATTTAAATACGTTGATGAAGATACTAAACTAGAAATTAATATAAATGAATAATTGTTTTTAGTCATGAATGGTATATCTTTCGATTTTTGACAATTTTATTCATTTTAATCGGGATTGTTGATGTGTGGTACACATAAAAAAAGACAAAAACTTGTGTGAGATGGTCTCACAGGTTGTATTTTATGAGACGGATCTCTTATTTGGATCATCCATGAAAAAATATTATTTTTTATGTTAAAATATTACTTTTTATTTGAATATCGATAGGGTTGACCCATCTGACAGATAAAGATTCGTGATACCGTCTCACAAAATGCCTACTCGGAAAAAAAAAATTTCCCGCAAATAAATTACCTTTTACTTAAATGAATACGGTTAAATAATTTAGTATCTTAAATTTTTTATTTAAAGAATTATTTTTTATATGCATATATAACTAGATAGATATTATTTGCAAAATAAAAACTAGAGATATATTAAAATGGACATTATTTATTTTAATTAATAAATAAAATCCTTGACCACTTCTTCAAGTCTCTACTCTTGATTTTTACGCAGAATCTGAATTGAATGGAGGCGAATAAGCGCAAATTCAAGAAATTGGGAAAGTATTCTACAAATTCAATCGATTCTCATGTAAACAATCTGGATGATGGCTGCCTTATGCACGTTTTCAGCTTTCTCGCACCGATTCCAGGTATAGGTTTTTTTAATACGGGGTTTTTCTGTGTTTTTGCTGTATTATTTATTTGAGTGGACTGTGGTTGCCATTTAGTTCAGCTGAATTCATTTGTCTTTTGATCGATTTTATGTGAATCTGCCCTTGAATTTCATGCTTCTTTTGGTTTTATAGGGAAATTTTATTCTGAAGTGGGTTCTGATCCAAGCTCAAGATTTTATTTTTGCTTTTGTAAAAATGGAAAGTGCTGGAAAGATCATATTTTTAGTACTTTTTAGAATTTATTTGTAAATTAGTGATGTAAGCTGATGAGTTCTATGGGATATTCGAACTAAGAACCCACCATGAGTGTAAATTTTGAGGCTTTTAATGGAAACTATGTGGTACAAATGGGAGACTGCCCTATTCTCGTTTGATAATTAAATATTCGCTGGTTTTAATTTCTCAGATAAATGCCTACGTTAAATTAACTTTATGTCTTGGCTGATTGGAAAACATGTCATTTGTATTGGCTTTTTGTTGGTTTCCTTTTATTCACCTTTGCTGAGGTTAATTTATGTTTCTGCATATGGGTAAATGATTTACTCTCTCAAAAGTAGAAATGGGATATTGAACTTTTGTTTTTGCATATTGACATCTACATTATAATACACATTCCATTGGATTGAAATGGCAAACCAACCATTTCACTAATTCAAATATTTGAACGGTACTACATTTAAAAATTCAAAGCTATTATTGTTGTTATTATTTGGTTTGGGCGGCGTAGGGGATGGGGGTGTAAGGATTGATTATATTTTATGAAGAATCGTTCTTTTAGTATTACATGTAAATAATTAAATTGCATAAAGGCTGGCCAAACTGTTTTTGCGCTGAGGTTTTGTTTCAAACAGAGTTTTTTTCTGAAGGCTGACCAAACTGCTGCTATTGGACTAAGCAATTATGGTGATGTTGAACATCATCTTATATATTTTCTACTTTCACAACTAGGTATCCCATGTCTATAGAATCGAATCTTTGAAACTAAATGTACATATGTCGAAAGTATACCTTGACCATGCTTGCTAAAGGTGTCACATGAACTTTAAGGCATATAGGGTGTAAGCACCTGTTGTGACTTGTGCGACAACGTGCACACCTTGTCTAAGCTAGGCGCACTTAGACATAGTGTTCTGGAATTTTTATTTATGAAGAAAATTATGTTTTTGTGACACAATACTATTTAACAATAATAAAGAAATTGTTCTGAGAGTGCAAGTAAATATGACTAGCACATTATATTTCTCCTTGGATTCACTGATCCTTACATTTCAATTACACCTTGAACATGCAAGGCTGACAAAGACTCATGCTTCACAGTCAAAGCCATCAGACGACTTGACACTTTGGTTTGAACTAGGCGGCCGAGTTGCTTCTTGTTTTTTGCCTGATACCTCATGCACTTTTAGCAACTATGTTCTCAACCATATTATACCTTTGAAATTTGGAGAAATTACGTCTACAAGCCTAAATGCAAGATACTCTAGCTTACTGTCGTGTTCTGTTATAAAGTGCTGTTGAGTTTGCAGATCGGTATAACACCGCCCTCGTTTGCCACAGATGGAGTTTCCTGGCATGTCACCCTCGTCTTTGGCTTCGGGTAGATCGTTCTGTGAAAGATTCATCTCAGCCTGGAGTCTTCCCTGACATTGAAACGGCTGTCACTGCCGCTAGGTCAGTGAAGCTTTATACATTTTATTCAGAATTCTGGAACTACATTGTAGTTACAGAATATTGGGCACTGCAGGCCTGGGGACACTATACTAATAGCAGCAGGAGGAATTCATCGCACTTCGAACATTCAGATTAAAAAACCTCTTTGCTTGGTAACTTCTTACTTCTCGTTCTTCCAAAACCCATTTTTTGTATCTTTTGTTTATCTTCCTCGGAAATGAGACTGAACCTGTTAATTGAAATTTTAATTGTGTTACATGGGGATTGGGGTTTGTCTTGGCAAATACAAGGTATGATAAATGAATGTCGAACACTGGTTGCATTGTAGAACATAGTTTCTCAAATTTTGCTCAACCTGCACCTTCTCGATTGCCTTTCCTGTTTGATAATTTGTTGTAATCATAGGATGATTAAATTTAGCTATTCATCTTCCCTTGGCTTCTCCAAGAGCCGATTGGAGACAGAGGTGAATTGGAACTTGCTAGATAGGTCAATTATCCTGATGTAATTTCTTCAAAAGGATGATCCAGATGTAATTATTTTCTGGCATTGGCTGCTTTATGAAGAAACAAAGATTTTTTTAAAAAAATTCCACCTGAAAACCGAGTTTATACTTCTTTATAGTGTTATTTTCTCTTTACTTGGGTCTGTACTTCTCTATACTGACATATGGTCGTGGTGTATTAATATAACATTTCTTTTTCAAGTGTTAGTCCCTTTTTATTATCAGGCTTTACCTATAATCTCCATCCTCCGCTTGTTTGTTCTATCTTGCAGTTTTGGCCTTCAACTTGTAAATGTATTACCATTTTCTTTATGCGTTGACATTTTTTTAGACTGGCGCCGGTGAGCTTCCTGATGATACAACACTCATCTGCTCGCGAGACTCTGACAGGTCTGCAGCATTGCATGTTCGCTCTGCCCTTAATCTATTAATGTATGATTCCGGGGTAATATATCAATGGATAAACTGTCTAAAGGTGGTGGATACGATTTTAACCCACTTGCATGTTTTCTGATCACCCTTTTTGGGTTATGATACAAATGATGGTTTTATCTCAAATTTTGGACCTGGCAACAAATATTTTCCAGCTTAGATTCATATCTGTTATAATTGAAGAGGCTTGTTTTTTATTTACGGTAGAGTTTTGCGGACAAATGGTGTTTTCATTTAATAATTTTTTTCCTTGGGAATCCCTGTTGCGTGTTTAACGGGATTTAACAACGCATCCAGAAGTTAGGAGCGCGTTATTTAACAATCACAGTCTCTTTCCAATGTGTGAGTATATATTAAACCTTTGTTCCTTGTGCTTGTACAGTGCTCTAGAGTTCTTGTCGACCTGCAAACTAACAAACTTAACAGTGAGGGCAGAGCTTGGTTGTTGCCTGCTTCATAGGAGTGGAAGGCTAACCATTGACGGTTGTATTCTTCAGTGCGAATCAAATCCATTGGATCATCTCTCACATGCAATTGTTACCACCGCAACTACTCCTGATGCGATATCGTCGGCACTTGAGCGTTCTGGTGATAGTGTTTCTGTAATGCGAACCAGGATTGAAGGAGGTGCAAAAGCTGTATTAACGAGCGGTACTCTTTCGCTACAGCAAGTTCGGGTCATATATACTAGAACTTCACTGTTCTTCTGGTTCAACGTAGAGAGCAGTTGACACAATCTTCTTCCAGTTGCAATCAAAACCATCAGACCTGACCTACTTGGTATTCCTATGTATGTATGTATTTATATCCATTTTTAGCATGTAGTTTGTTTCACTTATTTCTCTCTTAACTGTATCAGAGATTTGTACGACTCCATTTACTAATAGAAGACAGTAGTAATTGTGGCCGATGGCTTTATCGTTTTGTAGTTCCTTGCCTGCTGGCAAATCATCATGAAGAATAATGGTATAATTGAGGCGAAACTTGGGAAAAAAAATAAAATATATTGTCTATTTTTTTCACAAGTATTTATGAAATTTTGGTGAATTCAAATCTCATCTTGTAATTTTACAATTGACGATGTGCCGAAACTCCATAATCATTTTTTATTACTTTTTTCCTACGAGTCATTGTTCTGTATCACAACTTCGTATAATCATTTTTGTTGTATAGATGTTTCTACCAATTTTTTAAGATTTCTACATTATCGCAAACTTATTTACGTTTGATAAAAAAATTAAAACAATAATGGTCATTGAATTGAATCTTCCCTGAGAAAATAATACCCTCGGCATCGATTAAAGTCGATCCAATTTCCAAACTGTAAATTTTTCACCGCGTGAGAATGCAATGGATGCCAATATCGAATTTCGATTGACAAACATCACTGGTAGGGTTTACAATAGTACTCGATTTCCTCGAGATTAAAATGGTATTCTAGGAAAACCATTAATTTGCATTTGGAATGGTAAATAAACCCCCTTGCCCTTACACTTGACATTATCGATAAATCAACTTTACCATTCTTGAAAAAAGTACAAGTCAAACACATTCAAGTTTCAATGCTACAAAAAAAAAAAAAAACAAAAACAAAAAAAAACAAAAACAACCGCATAACAACTCACTCCCACAAGCAATACATCCCGTTTCAGCGAGATACAGTACGTGCAGTTCTTTCTGTAAGCAACACGCTGTCAAAATGTCAAAATTCCACATGTTTAATGTGTTCATACAATTCTTGAGACGACGGTAATACATGAAAGACTCCTTCCCTTGAAGGATCAGACCTGCCTATAAAAAATATAAAAAATTTAACAATTGATCTCACCATTCACTTCATATCAGAGAAAACATAACCCAAACATACTATCTATCATTTGTTCTTTCCTACGGTCTGTACTTTTGGTCTAGAGATTAGCTGTTTTCCAAGAGTAGCCAATACCTCAAGCTCAATCTTGTTTGTTCCATGCATCAAATTGAATACAAAATCAGCGTTTTAAGTTCACTGAATGCTGGGTAACCCTGGAAGAGGGAAATAAGCAATTAAATAATAGGTTGTATCCATATTACATAAAAATTTAAAACGCGTAAATTTTAGTATCAGTGGGAGGGATTAGCAATATACCAAAAACATTAAAACAGATGATAAGTAATTCACTCTAAAGAAATTCCGTTGTCCCAAAAAGGCTGATCTTAGTCCATAACATCCTGATTGTTTGGGAATATCGAAAAGAGAGAGAGACACCATGTCACATAATTCAACCAGCAAATTCACTCTGTTTATTAGAGCCTATAATAACTTGTTTAATCCAGCCTCCCGCCCGAGTTTCTGATTAGACCTAACCAGCTATCTATGTTTATACCTTAATGGGTTTACAGGGTCCAATATAAAGAGTACAGTGACATCATGGAATAAGCTGTTAATGTAGCTGTTAAAAGCATGATGCCAAAAATCACTTTAATCAAGAAGTCGGGCTAGAAGGTAGAGCTCCAGGAGAATGAATAAGAAACTTTGCACAAGAAGATCCTTGGTAATTTCAGAATATTTAAACTTTTTCAAGTTCCAAGATTGAGGGGATGCAGCTCCAGTTAGAGTAAAGAGTCAATTGATTAAACTGATTCGGTAGCTGGACTCAATCCTTTCTTAGTACAAGAAGCCTTAAAGGTAAACATATTTACTACCTTCTCACTTAGAGGTTGGTAATCCAGCCAAAAAAGAGCTTAATATTTTTTAGAGTCTAACATTTCTTGCTTGCGAGGATGCGTGATCAAGCTTGCTCTCAGACAAAGATTGTGGATGCAGGAGTGGAGGCTGTGTTGCCAGGACACAATCATGAGCGTGGGGAAAATTAGTTAATATTTCTCAAAAATAAGAAAGGTTGTGTTCAAAAAATATTGGAGGTAATCTATCTTGAAAAAACTACAAGTGTTTGATGATTTATAAGCCATGAATTTGCTTCTTCGATGCACAGAAACCAAATATCCCCACAATCATTCGAAGTGGTTGACTTCTCCAAAACTTTTCTACTTATTATATATATTGTGATTCTTTGATTTGATTTGTAATATCATTTTAAATTTTCTATGAATAATTCTGTCGATGTTTAAAATGAAATTTTGAGCTCTTATTTACATTGTAACCAACTCGTATGATCAATTACAGAAAACATACTATTATCTCAATTATATCATCGTACCATCTATGGTCTTTTTCTGTTTTTTTGGCAATACTATCTAAATCAATTTAATGACCCTTGGAAATTTTTTTAGGCTTGCAAAAGTAATAGATAATAGCAATCTACACACGGAATCCCAAATTAGAGAGGACGTATGTCCACTTTTATAAGTGGCTCGATAACTGTGCATATGCAAGCATACACGGAGTATACCCCCCAGGCATCTGATGTTTTTCACGGAGCACTTAGAAAGGCCAACTAAACTCATACACTTGCAAGCCAAAAACCTTTTCTGGAAAAATCTACAGCCTTCTCCAAAAAATTCAAGGGAGATAAATTCAGACAATTTGTTTGGTACTGATTGGTCATCAAATTGTCACAATAGAACAATTTCTATACAATTATGACATACTTGTCGTTGGGCTAGATAGTTTTCATCTTTTTTATCCCATATTGAAAAACAATGCTTGAAAAAGTCTGCGTTTAACAAAATTAAAATAGAATAAGGGCTTACCAATAAAATCTCAAAACAAGGTAATCAAAAGACTTCAAGAAGCTGATTTCCCCCGCACAACTAAATCATCAACAGAGTAATATTCAGCCATGAGCTGGTGCATATATGAAGGGTTGTGCCCACCACTGTGAAAAACAAGCATAAATGAGAAACATGTGGTAACGAAAACTTTACAAATGGCGCGTGAATTTATAATCCATCAATTTCGCCACATTATAATTATGAAATCCATTCGTAAAGTGATTTTAGGCAATTATTTAATGGAGGTCTGTTGAACACTTGCCATACTCTATCTATTGCATCCAGAACAGTTGTATTCACAGCCTTAGCAGACAATGGAATGCATGCTTTCCATGCCTCCAAGTATTAAAGAGAAAGTAAGTTAACTGTGTGGCCAAGTTCTGCCACTGCCACTTTCCTTTAAAAAAGAATATGTATGTCCTAATCTAAGCCATCAAAATCACCGTGTTTACATAGTTTTAATTACCACTAATTAGTTTCTTATTTCAATTGGCAACTCTTAGACTATTTAATTAATATGCTAGTTTCTCCTAGTACGAAATATCAAATAAGACGAACTTACATATCTGTTATAAATAAGCTAACAAGATTTGGTGGCACATAATCAAATGCAGGATTGACAACGTGAAGAAGAGGTGAACCAGTGCCACTCCCAAAATCCAAACAATCTGAAAATTCTCCAAAGTCCAGAAGCTCAGATGGAGACTTTAGCTCATTCAGTAGGACCTCTGGTTTATGAGGGTATAGAGGACACAGCTGTAGTCAATAAAAGAGTTATGATGAAGCATGTGCATTCTGAAATACTTGGCACCTTGTTTTGCACTTGGATAAAAGAATTCTAATAGATGGAACTAGAACAGCGTGAGCCCTTCTAGGTACTTCCTCACTTTTCATGTACAATTGAAGCCAATTGCTGCTTAATAATAATACAAATATTAATCAACATAAATATAATACTGCACTGTATAATGCTGAATGCAATGTGTTAGAGGCGACGCCCCGAAAAACTTATCCCAAAACTTTTACACCTTTGCATTCCCATTGCTACAGTTGCTTCTATATTTTGAACTCTACTGAATTTTATCAAGCAATAATACAAGATGTTTTCCTTGCTTCTACGTGAGTCAAGGCACTGAGAATAAATCCATTGTCGAATTGGCTGAATGTATTGTGGGCCAGGAAATAAAGGGCATCTTGCACATGCACAAACATTTCTAATTGTGAACCCTTGCATGTAAAAGCAAAGAACAAAGTTTATTAACTAACATTAGCTAAGATGTTCCTAGTCACAAACAATCAATCACGAGTAAATCTTCCTGTTGCAAAATAGAAGTTGAAAACATGGATTGCAGAGACAGATTTCTAATACTCTCTATGATAAAGCCACAGCTCCACCTGAGATTATCATGAAAAGGCATTACAAATTCATAAAAAATTACAACAAAAAGGAGGTCATGCTTTTGTTTGGATTACTCTATTTGCTAGTAATTTGGAAGCTTGAAGCCAGTTATGGATTGAAATCTAAATGAGGAAGCTTCTCATATGACATGTAAGAACAATAATTAAACTAAATTGAAATGAGTCCATACAAATAAGAGTATTCAGAAGATAGACCCTTGCAACACTATACCTTGTGAATCCCAGCAAGCACAACAAAAGGGATAGCATGCCTTTGAGCAGCTAGGGCCACCATATTCAACCCCACAGGAGCCATAACCCCACCGTTGGCCATGACAGCATGTGCTCCAACTATAACCTGTATATGAAGAAACTTGAAGTAACAGCAGAATGAAGAAACTATAAAAACTCTTGCTGCAACTGTGACACACCATGTTGACTCGAGAAATCATAGCAAAAACAGCAGAATCAGTAATAACTGTAGTTTGTAGCCCTCTTGTAGCCAGTTCTTTGGCAAGAGCATGACCCTGATATCTGAGATGAAAACAAATCCAAAGAAAATTGGCATTAGCAAAGGAAAAATCAATTGACTGACGGCCTAAAGCCCAACTATTTTTAACAAGAGTCACAAGATGAAAGATATTCATATTCAACCTCGGCGCACCCTCTGCGACAAAAACACGGAATGACCTCTTTTTCTCTTTTGCAGCACATAGGAACTCCGTTACTGTCCTTGAACTTCCTAGAGTCATGATCACCTCACTGAAAATGATAAAAGCAAAAAGACATAAATGTTTGTTTAAATTAACTATCATTTCTGATATGATAAAAAGGAAAAAGAAGAATCTTAGTTGCCAAAGAAAATAGGCAGATAATTGCATGTTTATGATTGACAATTTGACATGAATTGCGACAAACATAATCTCCTGTAAAGACAAGGGCAGAAGTTTGGCTTTACACTCCTAACTTCACCATTCCATGTTTAATAGGAAATTGGAAACGAAATCATGGAGAGTAAGAAACATAAAGAGATTGAGAGGAAAACTAATTGTCACGATCCAGCATTGGTAAGTAGTAGTAAGAGCTGGGATGCCACTGTTTCTCATTTAATAAATGTAGCGAACTAGTATCTGGATTTCCGTGGATTATGACGCCGCCAATGGACAAAAGCATGAACGTCGGGGCCGAATGTAACCCTAGTGACTGCGAAACTTCTTTTATTGAAGAGACACAGAAGAATATCCTGGATAATGGAAAAATTGCTGGTTCCCTGCAATCTGGTGGGGAAAAGAAACCGACTGCAGCCTCTCATGGTAAAGTTTCATATGCCAGCCTCTTTAGAGATAATCGTATCACCGATGACAAGTCGAAACTTGAATACATACCTCCTGAGGAAGGCGAATTTGTGGTCCATTTTGATAAAATCGATACAATGGAACAAGCCTGGGGCTTCTGCTTGGTTGGGTTTGCAATAGGATTAAGACCTAGTGCATATACACTCACGAATTTTGTGAAAAGCTGGGAAAAATGTCGAATTTGAGAATAGAGGAACAGTTAGACCATATTTTCTTTTCCTACCGCATTGGAAAGGGATAAAATTCTCAATGGCCCTTATATGATTCTTGGTAAGCATTTGTTTCTTAGGATGTTGCCCAAGTGCTTCTTATTCAAAGCAGAGGATATGAACTTCATTCCCATCTGAGTAGGACTTCCATCTGATTGCGGACCAACAAAGTACTCAGCCGTGTGGCCTCGGTTATGGAAAGCCTCTCTTACCAATAAATTAACTCAAACGAAAGAACACACTACATATGTGCGTATGTTGATTGAACTATTGAAGTGCATAGTTATTTAGGGCGCGAGACACACTAAAACGCAAGGGTACCCTGGAGCCTGAGAAGTAAATGCGAAGTACACGCTTTATCGAAGTAAAACACATTTGACATAAATTTTAAAATTCAATATGTATAAAATGATTTATACTATAATATTACATAAATTTAATATTTTTTACAACGATACCAAACATAATAAATAAAAATTCATTAATAGACAATGTAGCGTAAATTATAACCAGGGAAAAACTTTAATCATCTAAAATTCATTAGTAACTCATCAATTCATAGTATGTTAAGAAAAAAAAACTTCAAATATCTATATCATCAAATTCATTTTCATCCTCCTCAATTATGTCATCATCATCATCTTCCAAAACTATTGTGAGTCATGAGTGTAGAATAAATTAGAGTAAATAATTAAATTCCTTTTCATCCTCCTCGACTATATCAATCATCAAATTATTCTTCTTATCTTCCTCAACTACATCATCATCATCAGCAGCATCACAAGGGGAAGATAACAGTAAAAGTTTGCATAGAGGACTTCTGAACTTTCAGATAAAAGTCTTGCATAGCTTAGTGACAATAGGGTTTTTTTATTCATTAAACAGCCCTGAGATTTGCTAATTGGGCTTCAAAATTGGTTGGGTTCGAGTTAATTTTTATTTACTTACAAAATATCAGCCACTTCTTTAAAGTGCACACTTCTGCGCCACTGGATGTCTCGCGCCGAGGCAGAGGCGCACGCATTAAGTACACTTGTTTCAAGTGTTGCGTGTGGGTTATTACCAAGGCGCAATGGGTGCGCCCGTCGCCTATAGGCGCAGCCAAGCGCACGCTTTTAATAATTATGTTGAAGTGGATGCCATAAAAACCCGAGTAAATGAGCTAAATATCTTGCTGCCTACATAGGAATATACAAAGATGGAATTCATCTAAGAATGAATCGTGTCTTGTTAAGAAGATCTTTTCAATCCGGGATGAGATCCTGGTACATGGCTAGGTGGATGCCTCTATAGCAATGTTGAGTGGTTGGTTTGAGGCAAAGAATGATATGTACAAAGCGTACAGTTTCCTTGCCCCAAATTATGGAAATGGCCTTGGATGCCATTTGGCGTTGGAAGAATTGACTCATTTCTAAACACAAATTCTACGTATGGTTGTTTGCAAATCGAAAGTTTCTGACTAGAGATAGACAGCCTTATGTGGAGGAGAAGAAATGTATTATTAGTGGTCATTTTAATAAAAGTTTCGATCATTTGTTTTTCCTCCGCCACTTCTCGAATTCATTTTGGAATGAAGTTTGTGAATTGCTAGGAATTAAGAAAATCATGGGCTCTCATCAAGCATACCTGAGGCTAGGCATGTCAAAATATGACTCGACCCGGTTTGACCCGAAAATATCAGGTTTGGGTCGGGGGGTTGGACCCGTTATCTGACCAGAAAAAGTAATCGGATTCGAGTCAAATTGAATTTTAAGTTTTTTTAAAACAAATACAATTTATAAATACTGTCTGCATTTGTATATATTGTATGTTAGAAAAAAAATATTGAATATTTATAGCAAATGTTTTCATCATTTAATATCTGTTTTGTACATTTTTTATTTTTTAAAACAATTGTTTATTTTATTTAGTAATTATATTTTTAATTTAAAATAAAAATCAGTTTGAGTCGGATTGATCGGGTTTAGTCGAGTTAGTCGGGTTCAGGTTGGGAGTTTTCGGGTTTGGGTTGAGCATTTTTTTAACATTACCGTGTGTCAACCCAACCTGAACCAACCCGACTCACCCAAATTGACACCCCTACTTATGGCTTTCACAGGGATTTATCGAGGGACTTCCTCCTTGACAAAGATACGGTCCACGGCTATGGCAGTTGTCATCTTTCACATTTGGAGTGCAAGAAATCTCACATTTTAGATGTCAGTGAGTTGTTGTTGGTTCAAAGGATTTAATATCCTTGTAGATCTCATGGGCATGTCAAGAGTATTTGTACCCGAATTTTTACCATATTGATATGACATTTTCAGGTAAAAAAATTCAACCATCTTATCTAATGACCATATATACGTTAGATCACTAAGAAAATTGACTTCTTATCCTCAATGCTGAATAAAACACTACCATTGAAGAAATCAAAACCGGTTTGCCATGGTAAGTCATACATGTGAATCACTTTCTATAGAGTATAGGTAGAGAGCACTGTGAAGTAAGTATGACATATGGAAGCTACCTCTTCAAAATTTATTTCACACCACTTACGTAGACGTTTCATTTATGGAAATGCTATGGGACCATAAGGCATCATAAACCATATATAATTGAACAGATAATTCTGCAGAAGTCCTTGACAATTGAAAAAAATAAGAAAGTACTATGTGATATAAACTGCTCCATCAAAATGATTGGAGGAACATACTTCTGATGTATATGTTCCACTGCTTGTTCAGCAATCTGTTCATGGCAAGTAGAAATTTCTTGAATGAGTTCATTAACTGCCTCAATGACATTATGCTTGAGTTTCCGAGTCACTGAATTTTTATCAGCAGCTGAAAGAAAGAGGACAATACGGATCAACTCTGACAACAATGGCATTTGATGCATATATTATACTGCTGCCAGTCATCTTATGCTCAATAGAAAGATGAGAATTCCTTTCAGAACCATTACAAACACATTTTAAAGGAAAAATCAATGGCCAAACCCTAATATCACAATTAGATTTCTCATTAACCACATTGTATCATAGCAGTATCTAGATAATGAAAGACCATATAATATGAGAGGAGAAAGATATACATTTGCTTTTTTCTTCAGAATCACCGCCAGAAGAAGATGTATGAGGCACAGCAATTGTGTTGGGCACATCCTCGAGCAGAGTCTGCAGTGAAGGTGGCCTTAGAGCGCTTCTTGCAGCGGCAGCCACCATGATAGCTGAAAGAGCTGGATAATCATCATGTGCATCATCTTCATCATCACTTTCAGCTGACAAACTTAACCCGCCAACAGCAGCAGTAGTTAGAGAAAGATTTTCCTCACGTATAATATGTAGAACACGTCGTACAACATTGCCAACAGCTAACTCTGAAATCAGGATAATCCAGAACCATCAAGATCTAGAACACAAAACAATTGGAGTAAAAGAAACTTGCTTGAAATGCAAAAATATATACAACTTTCAAGTAATTCACAAACAAGAAATGGTTTCCTTTCCAGTCTTTGATAAACAAGTTTGCATGAAGGTTTTTCAAGATTGTTTGAGTTGTAAAATCTTTGTTCGTCTAATATCTGTATTGAAAACCCTTCATAATGGTTAAAGTCCTAATATGTTGCAGTTACATGATAAAGAACCCTTCATCGGTATTTAGACAGCAATACTAATAAACAAAAATTAGAACCAACTCATTGCATTTGTATGTGACTGAAACAATTAAATCAATAACATTGCAAGAGGTTTGCATCAAGAAACTACTTGTGCCTTGTTGTTACTACTCCATCCTAGAGTAACTAATCCACCAAAAATATAATATAAAAACGACTTAGCCTTCCCTCCAACCTCCACAGTACAGGCTCTCACTGTAATGACTTGAATCCTTATTGGAATTAAGTACTAATTTAGACATGATTAAAGATTTTTTAATTAATTGTTAATAAGTAATTGAATAATTGAGGATCAACATGTTAGGATTCACCGAATTTGAAATGGACAACCTAATCTACTTCATATTATATTATCCTCAGAAATCCAACTAGACGAATGAGATTATGACGCGTGGCATATAAGATTGAGTTTGGATCTTCTGAACTATTCCAGATGCAGCTTATAAATGGGAGCTGATTTTATTTATTTCCTACACCGCTTTCTCTCATCTTCTTCTCAAGTTTTTGCCATATACCTTAGGTTTTCTAGCAAGTTTCTAGTGTAGTTTAATGTCGGGAAGCTTCGGAGCTAGAGTCAACTCGAGAAGAGTCGGTGATCCGAGACAAGCAGATCGAGACGTCATAAACGGGTTGACGACGGACGTAGATAAAACCCTAAAGCGTTGAAATAGTGATTTAAGGATCATTAGAAATAATTTTTAAGCATATTTAGTGATTTTGGATCTGACATGACAGTGAATTCAGTATGTTTGTATTGTCTAGGTTCATAGTTCATACGAGTAGACTTTCTGTCAGATTGTTTTAATAAGGTATGTGATGTACTGACTGAGATATCCAAGCGTAGTATATACACTTATATGTTGTTTATTTATTTGTTGCATTATACATGTTTTACTGCTTTGACACATTATGCATAACATATAATGTTAGGCCTAATATCTTTTGAGATATACCATGTTTGTTGGGGCAGCCAAGCCCTGTTCTGTATTGTGGAATGCGGACGGTTGGGTATTGAGAGCTACAGTGTCCGACGGGACCCACGGGATCTGATGGCCCTAAACATTGCAAAAACATGCCTAGGACATATCGAATACTACACACTCAGGCGCCTCTAGACTGAGCATGAGATTCTTGACTTGATCTTTGATATCCGAGCTTATTGTATTTAACATGAATCATATCATTTTGTATACTCGTACATTCTCGTATTGGACGATTTTTGCTCTCGTCCTTGTTTTCATCTTGGACACCCCATTCCACCGAAAAGGTCTTAGGTTGGACGGTTCGGGCTGCCAGGGTAGTGGCTAAAGCAGTTGAGTTTTCGGTGGTGATCTAGTGGAGGTTTTATTTGGTTTATCGTATTCTCGTGCATGATTATGATTTCGATATGGTATATTAATGTTTAAAACTGATATTATTGTTTTGTCTCCTTGTGGGTTGTTAGATGATTATTTTATTTGGTTTTCGCTGTTTAATTATTGATTAAGTTTTGATCAGATGTAAGGAGATGGAAGCAATCATGGAAGTACGGGACATGGCCGTTTTGGCGACGATGAGACAAGCCAAGAACATCGTCGTAGAAATCGAGATGGAAGGCGTCACCAAGACCATGATAAAAGAGACCTAGGAACCATGTCAACATTATGAATTTCTTGAAGATTGGACCTCCACCATTGAAAGGAGATGAAAATGTTGATTTTGTTGAAGCTTGGGTCGATATCATGGAGCAGTATTATCAAGTGTTGCACTCTGACGAGGAAGTGAATGGGAAGATTCGTTCGGAATGAGAATATTTCCGTCAGGCCTTATCAATCATCACTTTATGCCAGCTCCTCGCCAGGCGAATGAGATGGAACTGTTGACCATTAAACACGGAGATCGGCATTGAGGATTACAAGAAGCGTTCTACAGATCAATTTCTGTATGCTCCTCACATCAGTGAGAATTCTGTAACAAAATATTCTCATTTTCTGAATTGTTTGAATCAGGAGATTTTTTTATCGAGTTTCCGTCTGTGACGATCCGACTTCATACGAAGGAATAGTGAATCGTTGTCGTCAAGCCGAAATCAGTATTGCTAGGAGAAAGGCTATGCAAGCTATCAAGAGTTCTAATTCGTTGGGACCGAGGGGTCAGTTTTTCAGAAAGTCTATGTAACTTCTTCTTCCGGTTCTGGAGGAGTGCACTGTTTTGGCAATAAAAAGTTGTAATATGGCCACTGCGGTGGCAACCACCAAACGGAGAAATGTCGAAGAATCACTGGTATTTGTTTCAATTGTGGTGGTTTTGCTCACATGAAGAGGGATTGTCCTAATTTGGAGGATTTGAGCATCATAATTACTGACTAGAGCATCATTTAACAAATAAAACTGATAAAAAAAACAAAAACAAAGTTAACCACAAACACCATATCCAATAAAATCAGGAAGCAATATGTGGACATGAAATATTCCAGTATTGGAAAGAAAACATTGAACGATGCTGAGTCGTTTTGACATACCTACAGGATTGGCAGCAACAAGTTCCTCACCGACAGATTTCACGGCCTCAATGAGAGCCCCAGACTCGTTACGTTGCGGCAGTCTCTGCTGTGATATGAATGAACGGAGCAATTCCGCAGTTAATTTTGCACATGCCTTGGAACCTTCAACTTTGCTGCAGTAAATCGTAACATACACACACACACACACAAAACAAGCAAATGATATCAGATGAAATCAAATAGCCGATAACTTCACCGAGGGGACAAATACTTACCGTTTCTTGAGCTTGACAACGAATTCATTCACGAGCGAATGAACGTCGGGCATCGTTTCCTGTTGGAAAAGAGCAGGAATTGAAACCAGTTTTCCTGATTAACGAATCGAAAGATAGATAGCTCACTGAGTTAGGGTTTATGATAGTGCAAACTATTGTTCATCTCAAAAAGACTCAAACAAATATTCCGAACGTTAAAAATTAATATGTATGAAGAATTTGTGCTGTCTGTAATATTTTCAGTTAAATCGTATATAATCAGAACAAGGCCTACAGTAATTAGTGATGTTTGACACGAGTTATTCTAATTTTTTTATAATTAATTTGATTTATATGAAATGAAAATCATAACATAATTATAAAAATTTGTTAAAAACTAAACCATAATTTTGAAATTTTGAATAAGGATCAAAAAAAATATAGTGCTGGATAAAATTGTAATTTTGAAATAATGAATTAAAAAAATGAGTCTCTTGTAATACGGTTTCACGTATCTTTATCTGTGATACTGATCAATCATTTTCATATTTACAATAATAAGTATATTTTTTTATTGGTCGCCCAACTAAGATATTTTTCATTATATCTTTGGTGTATTCAACTTAGTTTTGCTGCGACTTTATATCAAAATTCGAACCAAATCATATTATATTGGTTTCATAAAATTTCAAACTAAATCAAACCTTGAATTTTTTATAACCAAAACAAATCAAACTAAACCGATAATCTCATTTTTGATTATGTTTGGTCTGGTTTGGATTATTTAATTTAAATTTTGAGTTGCATAGTGAATCAATAGATGAAATATTGCAATTCAAATAAATTAGTAAATGACAATTAATAGAAGTTGAGTGGGCATTGTATTTAATTATGATATCAAATTTTTCTAACTTATAAAAACATAAGCTTTAGGGATGTGTTTCTGTTTATTGGGCTAAGATCTACAATCAATATATTTTCAATGTAATTGTATTGTTATAAATAATGCTCACTAATAAATAATAATAGGATTGAAACTAAAATCAACCAATATATTTCTATGTCCAAGAAAAACCACACAAAACCGACAAAAATTATTGCATGATTTTTTATAACAGTGTAATTTGTTTGGATTGGTTCGATTAGATTTATTTTCATTCAAAACTTGAATCAAACCACGGTTTGGATTATTTTAAAATAATTAAAAACATGATTGACTGAAAATCGATGAAAACCATGAAATTTGATTTAGTTTAATAGTTTGTCCGATTTGTGAATACCCCCCCAAACATTCTCCTGGATTTTATATTGGGAAATAAAAATATTTAACCGTTTTTGGTAAAAAAAAAGATTAATAGAATAATGTCGGGGTGCGATCTAGCGGTTTTTATGAGAAATTCAAACTCAATTACATACTAGTAAAAGATGCACATGCATTACATGGGCTATTATTATTTTTAATTTGATAATTTGATCAAATAATACTAAATAATTAACACAAAATTATTTTCAATTTAGAAAAGTTGTTCGATTTAAAAGGAAAGTTTTGTTTTGATTTTTTTCTATTTAAAATATGGAGTGACTTGAAAAGATTTTTAGTAGAATAAGAAGGGTAATTATGGAATTAAATATTTTGGTGTCGTAGTTATTCTAAGGTCCTCACACTTAATATAGAAGTATAGATAAGGTCGGAAAATTTCTTTTCCTTCATAATCGGTTTTACATGTAGAATGAGATTTGCGGTGGTTTTCGGCTGTTTCAGGTGAATAATCAAATAGAATGCAACAATAGTAGAACAAAAATTCAAATTGATTTAAAATCATTTGAGAAATAATAACAAAATAATGTCTTTCTTTTTCACTTTCAAACAAAACATTTAAATTTAAAAAAAAAAAACTACTCTACGAGTATATGACTGTTCTATTAAACTTCAAAAGAAAAAAAATATTGGAATAAGAAAAGTAAAACAATAATGTTGATCAAAATTTATCCAATAAGAACTAACTTTTCTGAAAAATGAAAATCGTCGTTCAAATTAATCATCTTCCACTCCACGACAACTTGCTCTATCCAATTCTAAAAAGATAATTAATTTTCATTGACAAATTCGATAAGCATTTAAAACGTAAATTAAACATATGTTAAAAATATGGAAAGGCAGGACAGTTCATGTGGCTTTTTTAAATTTTAATCGCAATTTTTTTAAAAAAAAATGAGAAAATGGTGCATTGAAATTATGTTTGGTCAGTTCGAACAGTTATTTTAAAATTTTGATCACTCATAGAGTAATGAATTGGGTGAGATCGTCAATTGATACAACAGTAATATCATGCGAGTCCTGGCCAAGATAAGAAGTGATCTGGAAGCATAGTCAGACCCGAGGAAATGGCAAGGAGGTGTCCTGTCTACACAAGGTATGGGCTAAAGACCCGAGGACTCGAGGAGACAGTGAAGAGGTGCCAATCTACCCAGGATAGGGGCCGAGGACCCGAGGAGACTGCAAGGATGTAACATAACCTAGGGTGATGAGGTCGGAGGACCCGAGGCTAGGATGATCGAGGCCTTAGGCCAGGGACAATTTGGATTGGTTGTGCGAACCTAAGTGATGTGAGAATATCTGGGGTCTCAGTCCAGGTAGTCACTGAGAGGGTGATTGAGGGCTAAGGTACTAGGTGGAATAGTTGGAAGACTCGAGGTCTGTGGGATGAGGACTGAGTTCAAAGAGATAGAGGTGGGGAGAAAATGGATTGATATCAAATCAGATTCACTAATTCTTTATCATGATATATCCATATCTTTGGATAGAGAAAGAATATTGAATTGGGATAGATACAGATTTAAATTGGAAGCAATCTTCTTGTATGTGGATATATGCTAGGGTTTGCTTATGCATATAAAAATGTATACCATCTTTTGTTCATGGACAATATACTGCAATTACTGCATTCTATAAAGTTTTCTCTCTTTCCGTGAGCCCTATAATGACTTGAGCGTCATAGTGGTCATGTCAAAAAACTCTTATGGCGCTCATCAAGAGTTGTTCCATGTGTGCAGGTGACCGGCTTAAGTCTCCGGCCGCATCTTGGGGAGAAAATTTCTTCATAAATTTCCATGTTTGCCCCCAAATTTTCCAGATGATATCATTGGCACTATCCGTGGGAACCAAATCTAAATCGTAGATATGGTGAATACTCGAATAACAAACTCAGAGAATAATAGAGAAGATGAGACATCAGATGCTCGAATGAGACATGTGCGAGGGAGCCAGAAGGTGGGGGTTCTATTGTCTGATCAACTCACCCAAATGATCATGGTCGTAGTCCAGCAGGCGGTGGAGGATGTTATGTCTCAGTTCGAAGAAGCCTCGTCAAGTAGGGAGGAAGAGGATAAAAACATGTGGAGTATAAGGGAGAAGAGAAATAATAGAACCAAGATCGGGAGGTCGAGTTCCATACAATGACCCCAGCACACATGGAGTTGGTTGTCAGATGAGAGAGCTGAGAGAGAAGATGTGGTGGCTCTCCAAAGGTCATTGACGAGCCCTTGCCAATCAATTTTATGTAGCCTCATGTAGGGGAGTATGATGAAAGTACCGACCTATAGGAGCACTTGGGCGATTTGAGATGCAACCATGTTGCATTGATATTCAGATCGAATCAAGGGCAAAGCCTTCCTCATCACTCTAGTGGGGGCGGCTCAGCAGTGGTACAATCAACTCAGACCCCTCTCTATCACCTCGTTCCAAGACTTTAACGAGGTCTTTCTGCTCTAGTTTACCTGTAGCAAGAGGCATAAGAAGACTACCCTCAACTCATTTGATGTGAAGAGGATAGATGGTGAACCCTTAAATGAGTTTGTGAAGAGCTTCAATATCACGACACTAGAGGTCTCGACATACCTATCGGAGTTCCTAATCAATGCCTTCACTTAGGGTCTGAAAAGAGAAGGCTTTTTTCATACTTGGTCAAGAGGGCTCCACTCACATATGATGACATTTTGACTAGGGCTGAGAAGTATATCATTGTGGGAAAAGCCCACGAGGCACCAGAGGACAAATAAGAAAGATGGAGCTAGGTCAGATCAGTCGGCGAGACCGAGAGAGAAGAGGTTGGTAGAGAAGGGTGTCTGGAATTTATTAGATTCATAGTTTGAAAAACTGACCAATAACCGATCAGAAGACCTGAACTGAACCGATAATTGAACTGGTAAAGCATAACTAAATTGAAGGAAACTTTGCAAATTTAATAGAATTGAAGTAAACTAACTAAAGTTCTCAAAGGATTTATAGTCTCAAACTGATGAATCTAAGATTGAGGACATGTTACCAGATCAGGTCAAGCATCGCCTTAGTATGACCTTGGACTGAGGTCAGTGATGTCAGACGTTCTTTTGCGAGTAAGGATCGTGAATGGTTTAAGCGGGTCAGGCAGGACTCACCCATTCGACTCTTGACAGTGAGGAAACCTCTAGTCCGACTAAGGGAGGGGGAATTGGTGATACCTTGGTAATGTCCCATGAGTCCTGACCGGGATAGGAGGTGATCTGGAAACATATTCAGACCCGAGGAACTGAGGAAATGGTGATGAGGTGTCCGGTCTACCCGAGGTATGGACCGAAGACCGGAGGACCTAAGGAGACGATGATGAGGTGCTCAACCTACTCAAGAAAGGGGTCGAGGACCCAAGGAGACTGGAAGGATGTAACATAACCTAGGGTGATGAGGTCTGAGGACCTGAGGATAGGATGATCGAGGTCTCAGGCCAGGGACACTTTGGATTGGTTGTGCGAACCTAAGTGATGTGAGAGTATCTGGGGTCTCGGTCCAGGTAGTCACTGAGAGGGTGATCGAGGGCTAAGGTACTAGGTGGAATAGTTGGAAGACTCGAGTTCTGTGGGATGAGGACTGAGTTCAAGAGATAGAGGCATGAAGGAAGAGATTGATATCAAATCAAATTCACTCAATCTTTATCAAGATATCTAATACCTTTGGATAAGGAAAAAATCTTGAATTGAGATAGATTCAGATTTAAATTGGAAGCAAATCTTCTTATCTAAGGATAATCGTTAGGGTTTGCTTATAAATATAAATTTGTGCCACCTTTTGTTCATGGACAATATACTACAATTTATTGCATTCTACAAATTTTTCTTTGTTTTCGTGAGTCCTCTAGTGACTTTACATTAGAGTGGTTACGTCAAAAAATTCTTCCGACATCCAATTCACGAGTTGTTCCATTTGTGCAATATTGGTGTACAGTTTTCTCATACCCAAGATACAACAGAAGTTTTTTAAAAAAAAATTGATATTGAAAACGTTCTTGGACATCGTATGATTTAAATTAACTATTCATAGGATGTTTAGTTCAATTTACCTTTGTGTATATAATACAAGCTCCAACTATTCCAAGTTTTAAGCAGATATAGTTCTTTTTGTAAATCTCTACAGACGAATCTCCTCATTTATTCGTTTGTATAATCAGGTCCAAGATCGGATACTAGATTTTTCGTATAGATCACACTAGAAATCTAAAAAATTTGCATCGAGATTGGATCGCCAGAATTTTAGAAATTCGGCGCGTCAGGGCAGCGGCGCGGTGGAAGAGTGGTGGTTGAAATTTTTCTCTAAAAATTATGGGGTGGCCGAAAATTTTAAGGAGAGAAAGAGGAATTTTTGTGGACAAAAACTTGATTGTAAAAGTTATGTTATTTCATATAACTTTTTAATGAAATTTTTATAAATTTTAAATCATGATCAAATCAGGAGTCCTCTTGAATCAAGATATTGTAATTCCTATTATTCAAATCTCTCATGTATTTATTTTCTACTATTGAAGATACCATATATAAATAAATTATTATCAAATTTTGATAATACAATACACACACACACATGATCCCCTAGGTATCACTGATAGTGACTGAAAGAACATTAAGTTATGGTTAGCGTACAATACGCTCCCTTCAACTCATATATCCTGAACGAATCTGCAACCATTGGTATATCGAGAGTTGCAAATAAATTTGATAACGATATGATTTATCTTTGAGTAATAAAAGCGACATGGAATGAGCAACTGAGGAAAAATATTTCCAAAATGTGTATGTCTCACTCTAGCAAGAGATTCCTTATACTATTAACTCATCAGATCATATAGGATATTTATACACGCTCCGACTACAATACATTAACTCTTATGTATTTCTAAACTACATCCAACCTCGCCACCTGATGACCTTCAATCGAGTCGGTGAACAGATCAAAGTGCATGCCAGTACGTAGAGTCACCACGTTGTCCAAGGTCAAAAGACTAATGGTTTACAACCATAACCACACATTATTCCACTCATAACCACGTGAAAATTCCGATGAACTGTTGTTCAGTACATCATCGAATGATCACTCATCTGTTTGAATAAACATATCTTCATGCTCTTACCGATGAAACATGACATTTACATCACAGATGTTATGTAACGTACCGTATTTTGAACTACTTGAAATTTGCAGAAAAATAAAAATTTTCTTAAATATAAAATAAACTTTCAAATTGTGATCATAAATAAACTGTCCAACCAAAATTATTTGCAATAAGATAGATCACATATAAAGTTTACTAAAGAAAAATACTTGTTTAAACATCATAAACCAAAACGTAAAATTAGAATAGTTGAAGCATTGCAATAAAAACTTAAAAACATGGGCAGTCCTCGGGTTTAGCATCCCGCTCAATCCAAGTCAGCTCACTGGTCCTCACCTCTCGTCTCCTCAAACTCATCATCACCTGCATCGATCAAGTCTAGTGAGTCTAAAGACTCAACATGCATAAACTGGAAATAACAAGTAATACGTAATAAAACTACATGCATCTTTAAAATAAGACGTACATACTTGAAACTTGAACGTAATAGCATAAACGTACTTGAAACATGAACGTAGTAGCATAAACGTAGACGTGCCATCATCATAAGAATTGTCTTAAACATACTTGCATCATACATACTTGAGCATACATAACATCATTTTGTGTAGATATATGTTTCCAAGCAAGTGACCCATACATAAATACGCCTGATCAGACTAAACCACAGTACTGGGCTGGCAGGGAAAGTCCACTACCACATACATGAGATCTCCGTTCATAATTTAACGGGTGGATTGGTCCCTGGTCATACTTTACCTGCTTTCCAATCCTGATCTAAACCGGGTCATACTTTACCGGGGTGGAGAGGTCCTCGGTCACGTTCACAGACTTTCAAACCCGTTCATAATTTGGTCACAAGACATTTAGCATACCTCAAAAATTTAAAATATTTTCTTTTGCACGTCGAACATACTTACTTGGCGTTGAGGGATTCGTTAGATCTCGCTTGGGGTCACTGCTGCACATACTAACATGAATTTGAATCCTTATCTTACATAACTTAGACGTATCGTCATTCTCACACCCAAAAATGACAAAACATTCAAAATCTCTCGGGACTTGACCTCGTTTAATCATTGTACTAAATCATAACATCAAACCCCAAAACAATCCCTAAAAAAATAAAAAAATTTAATTTTTTTTTAAAGGGACACGGACCCCGTGTAAGGGTCCAGTGTCGGGGTCCGTGTAGATGCTAGAAAATCGCATTTTGAAGGAAAAATGGACACAGACTCCGTGGAGGGGTCCGGGTAGCCTTTGGACTTGCAAACTCGCGAAAATTCACTAACTTATTGACTCATTCTTCCAATCCATGCCGAGAGACCATGAACCAACACCTCGAGACTCATCCTAGGATGCTATTACATTGATTCAAACTCAAACAAATGCCCCAAACAACTATGCATCACAAACAACGCAACTCAATCCGTGAACTCGACATTTGACACCAAAACGCATCCTACCACTTCTAATGCAAACAAGTGCCTATCGACGCGATCCGACACACCAAAAACCATCCCAACATCATACTCAACATACTAACACAGCAGTGATCACCCGTCGGTCCCCAACGAAGCCTGCAACAATAAAACTTCAAGAACACATCAAGAACGCATTTTCCGAAAAAACTCAGTTTGAGCAGTCCCACGAAAACAATCATAACTCACTCATTTCTTATCCAAATATTTCGAATTTACTGTCAATCAAAGGTATCAAAAAGTTCTACGTGTTTTATGTTGAAAGTTTCTCCAGAAAATCGACCGAAAAGTCGCAGTATTTAAAATGACAACATCGAGTTTTCAGAACTAAAATCGTTTCAAAATCGATCCAACAAATTTTTGCTCAAACTTTTTACAACATACATGGATTTTTACGCATAACAAACGTAAGAACATATAATATAACAAGATCGATGCAGAAACAAAAGATTATACATGCCTTTTGATATTTAAAAATACCGAAACGACGAAACCGGAGCGGGAAAGGTGTGAGGGACGATCCGGGACGAACATGGCACGATTTTCTTGAAGAAAAAAGCCAACGAAATCGCTAAGAAAATCAGAGAGGATAGGGGCGGCTGCTAAAGTTCTATGAACCCTAGATTTTGTTCTCAAAAATTAAAAAAACACAAATGACATATGTGTGTGTGTCTCGTAAGTTTAGTATGTGTAAAAGTGTGTGTATGTTTTTGTGTGAGTTAATAATAGGGTTAATTAGGGACTAAATTGTGCTAAAATTAATAATTAGCAAACAATTAAAAATGCTAACCCACTTTTAACTTAATAAAATCCCTTAATTTAAAATGAAATGCACACTTGCTAAATTTTAAAAGTTTTAAACTCCTAAAATCACTAATTAAATCAATTAGGCTTTAAAAATGCTAAAAACTAAATAAAGATTTTAAAATACCCCAATCCTAACTTTAAATAAAATACCACATTTTAAAATCGTCATAATCGTCGTCGATCTCTTTTCCTCGACCCCGCATCGAATAATCGCCTGAAACATGAAACTCAAGAAAAAATTTAACGTGCATCACATAAACATAAATAATTAAAATAATACAATTTAAATAGATCATTTTAAACTTCAATAAATAATTTAACAATTTAAATAAATGCATAGGTTTTACGTGTACTGAATTTGGGCTCTACATGTTAGTATCAATTTCAACAGACTTTTATCCTTATTTTATATGGTTGAATCGACTAAGAACATGTTTAGAATATACGGTACGCTTCCTAATGAGTATCATGACCTTACGTTGGGATGCAGAACTCATAGTACTTAATATATATTTAAGAATTTTATCTATGCATCTTGCATTAATATATAGATAAAATAAATGTCATAATTGGATAAAATCATAAAATATTATTAAAATATATATTGTTTTCACATAAGAGTCAATAAGGCTTAAGCCACAAGTCAGCTCGTTGAACACATACTCTAGCATGAAAGTGACCACCTTAAGTATCTGGCTGCATTATGGGGAGAAAATTTCTTGGCATATTGCCACGTCTACCCCCAAAATTTTCCAAGTGATATCATCAAAAAATACTTCATATAATATAAAAGAAACCTATATAATCATATACATGGTTTCAGGTTCCAACTGAAATCAAGTAAAAAAATAATGTCGGATTGTTAATTTATGCATATCAAGAGCATTGTTCTATGTCACATTTTGGAACTATGAATCCATTCAAAGGAAGTTTGTGCATGATAGATATTGTTTGAATTTATTTTGCATTTAATATCTTCTTAGAAACATGATTAATTCAAGTCGTCATAATAGTCAATTACGTATTCGTAACTCCATCTTTATCGTCTTAACATACGGATTATTATATGCTACACCTGGAATATTTCTCCTTATATGATGTGGTCAAACGTTACACTTAGATCATCATCATATATGTCAACTTCCATAAAAATGTAAGGGGCTCACATGATCTAATAGTATTTGAATAATAGGAGAAACAAAAAATGGCTCATATCAAAGGAAGAATAAACGTGTAGGAAATGGCGACGACCATAAGCCGGCATTTTTTACGAACGGTACAGGTGCTACCTCAACTTTAGAAAATTGAGGAGCGAATGCGCCTCTTCCTTTGACCATTGAGATCCCGATCAACTCATTGATGATATGAGAAATGCCTACAAATAGTAATGATTGAAGTTCCTAAGCACACACCCCAAAAGAACAAAAATACAACATCTACGGTGAGAGTTGAAGTGCTTAGAAGGATTCATTCAAAGGAAAAAAATACTTACATTCCTATGGCCCGGAGGTAACACTCGACTCACTTCCGCATATTGTTTATCATTTCATAGATATGTAGAAACATGATTTTTTTAGAAAGCTCTAATATTTTGTATCAGAGCAATGATACATTTGCCTTGAATATATTTGTTTTTTTATTTTTCCGAAATTCATATATCACAAGCTCTTCGGAAATTTGATTCTCAAATTTTGGTATGAGATAGAGTGAAATTTTTGAAAAATCTGGATGTGGCCATGAGGGTCGTGACTGTTTTTTCTAAAAGTTCTAAGGTTGAAGTTGATGATACAGGTTTGCGTTTATAATGAAATAGACAAACCATCTACATGCATTTTAAAAACCCAACGTTTGCAATCAATTCTTATGACAAAACAACGTAAAATGTGTTAGTTTATATCATGAAAACTTGCATCCCAATATATGGTTCCATTTATAGGGTTGACCCACACAATTGAAGACATTTAAATTGTGGGGTCCTTAGCTCCTAATCATTATTACAATGTAATTTGATTAGGGTTAATTAATTACAGCGAAAAACGAGTTTAAATTTTCTTTACAATGAGCACAAAATATCTTATTGAATACTAAAAATAATATTTCATCTCATATCATAAAGTATGCCCACACGTAATCAAAACCAACCACAGACAAACAACTCATATCATCGGGACATGCCCTCGATATATAGATACATATATACACGGGGAAAAACATAAAACCTCAGCTCAAACTGTGACTCCCTCCAGAAGTACCATCTTCGGTCTCCTGATAACCTGGAGTATCTGTCATTGTCAATATACAGAGACAAAAACAGCCCCTTCTGTGGTGAGCAAAGCTCAGTCTGAAACAACCACAATATATATCACAGATATCTAAATAATGATATATGATATGCAATGTATATATGTCGTGGAGGTATCAGGTCAAATGCCCATCCATTGAGCACATTTCGAAACGCTATCAAATCAATGCTCGAGCTAGCACATCGACCTCAAGCAGGGATACTCATATGATAGCGTCGACAAAATGTCATCAAATCTCAAATCTCAATCAATCATCGGGGCCACTAATGTCTATGCTTTAAGGGCCACATAATGCCAAACATAACATTGTGTTCACAAACCCCAGAATCAAATCCAATCATATCAAAGTATCCAAGGATCATAGCTCAACGTGTGTGTCATGTGTGCCACATCAAATCAATAAATAATGCATATAGACATATATTCTCGTTCCAATCCATCAAATCAATCCAACATATATCATATGATACAGATACCTGTCGTATGTTACTTTGTCGCAACATACCTCAATTCTTCGTTTCCAGTCGATGTAGCTTGAAGATATCAATATAATAATCTATCTACATCAATAACATATTCATTTCAATCAATAACATCATTCAAATTCAATATTATAAGTTTCAAATATCTTTTGAAACTTTGAAAATTCATGTCAAATCAAAATCACAACATAATTCAATTCCGAATTCAAAACTTAGTTTCTTGTCGGTTATTCTACCACATATATGAATCTCGACTTCAAATACATGCTATTCCAGCACTTCAATAAATAAAGGTGCTGAAACTAGAAGAAACTTACCTCAAAAGGAAGCTCTCGACGCGAGGATTTCGAATATATAATTTGTTTCAAGTTTGGACAACGTTTCGAGGTGATTTCGTACAAAAGAAATCGATTTCTAACTTACTCTCTCGAAACTTCAAGGAAGAAGGAAGAATATAACGTAAAAACTCATTCTTATCAACTTAAATATTGTGCAACAGCAGTATCGGTGCTGGGGCGGTCAAGTTTGGGCGCCCCAGCACGCCCACTAATGCCGGAAAGATTTTTTTGGCTTGGCCTCGTGCTGGGGCGCGCAAACTGTTTCGCTTTAGCACGATTTGTTCTGTCCGAAACTCTATTTTAGGCTTCGAATTTGAAAAAGTGGTCAACATGAAAGTTTTAGATCTATGTCTTAACTTTCATTTGCCACCAACCTCACTCAATTTGGATATAAGATGTGAGAGTTATGCTCATTCTCCCAAAATATGTCAGTGCAGAAACGGCAAAGCACACGATACACTTCGGGATGATTTTGCTCCTATTTTCAAATAGATTTGGACAAAACTCAAAACATGAAAGTTTTAGTACAATGTATTAGCTTTCCAACGAAATTGGCCTCATTTCATTTGGACTAATACTTAGTTAAATATGCTAAAAACCATAACATGTGTCACTTTTCTATTGCGGTTCCGCATACTTTCAAAGCACGAATCAATTTCTAATACAATATTTCATTATCACCACCTATTTTCTCACTTTCATTCTCAATTATATACGTCATACACGTAATCACATAACAAATTCATGAATTATCAATAATCAGCATAGGATTTACGATAATACGATACACAGTCCTTACATAAATTGTGGTAATTTTAAAAAAAAATTGTAAAAAAATGAAAGCCTTTCATAGGAGTTTGAAGATAATAGTTGTTTTCATCTATCTGATAAAATGAAAATAATAAAATGATAATAAACAATTGGCCTTGATTGCATGTTATCGGTAAACAATGGTAATAAATAGACATCAATGGTAATAAATTATAAAAACATAACAAATTTTATAAACAATTGGCCTTGATTTCATTTTGGATCACAAAATAGACATAAATGGTAATAAATTATAAAAACATAACAAATTTTATCTCACATGGATTTTTGTTATATTTATATAATTAATAAGGTTAAAATATTAAAATTATATTTTTCTTAATTTACCCACATGAGATAATGGAAAATATATTTCGATAGTTTATTGTAAAGTTACAGAAAAATCTTATTGAATTAAAATTTTAGCTCATAGACAAATTTTACTTTAACAGATTTTTGTGACATGATTTACATTAGTAAAACATGATATTTACCTAAAAAAATTTGAAGTTATAAGCATACTATCTTTTTTATGTAGTTATGCAACCTGGAGTTTTTCTTATATGAAATGTGATATTTCCGAACTAAAGGACAATTACTATAAATTATGGAAATAAAGAATTAATTTTCAGCTGAGATGGATGGATATTGATTATGTTATACGGAAACACAAATCATATGCTATTACTGAAAATAGCATTCCAGACAATGTTGATATTTATGAAAAATTGGAGCGATCTAATGAGCTATGTATAGTGTTCATAAAGACCAAAATCTATGTTTGTATGTTCCATCGATCAATATAATAATGTTAAAGAATAACTGAAGCATATTGATGAGTAGTTTCAATTTTCAGATAAGATACTTGCCAACACCTTAATTATAGAATTCTCTTCATTAAGGCTTACCCGCGTGAGAGATGTGCGAGAGCACATCATTAAGATGCGGGACATAGCGGCTCGACTGAAAACACTTGAAGTGAAAATGTCTGAAATTTTTCTTGTGCACTACATTTTATGAACTATTCTACAACAATATGGACATTTTGAAATTTCCTACAACACACATAAGAATAAGTGGTCAATCAATGAATAAATGACCATGTGTTTTCATGAGGAAGAAATATTGTTGATGGAAACGAGTGATATTGTTTTTATGACCGCACAAGGAAAGTATAAGAAGAAAGCAAAAGTTAAGGAAAAAATGGAAACAAAAAATTCTATCCCAACCTCACATAAAAAAAATCCAAGTGTTTTTTCTGTAAAAAGACAAGACATGTGAAGAAGGATTGTACTAAATTTAAGGGTTGTCTTGAAAAGAAATGTATTTCTATTTCATTTGTTTGTTATGAATTTTATATGGTTGATATGATTTATAACACATAGTGGAGATTCTGTTTTACAATTCATGTTACAAATACATTGCAAGGTATGCAAAGCCTAAGAAAATCTCTAGAAAATGAGCATAACATCTATTTAAGAAACAAGATATCTTTTTATATGGAGGCTATTGGGACTTATTGCCTAGTATTTAATAGTGGTTTTATTTAAAAATGGGAAAATATTTTTATGTTCATAGTTTTTCTATGAATTTAATTTCAGTTTCAAATTTTGTGCCCCTTTGTTATTTTTTTCAGTTTTTGGATAAATCAATAAATTTATTTTACAAATCAAATCTTGTTGAAAATTGTACAATGATTGATAATCTTTTCTCTATTTCTCTACAAAATAATAACACCACTAAATATGTTCAATGAGGTATTAAAAGGCGTGTTATAAGTAAAGATTCTCAATATTGTTGCACCGAAAATTGGAACACATCTCCATAGAGAGGATTAAAGTATTAGTGTATGATGGATTACTTAGTACTTTATATTTTACTTATTTTGATTCTTGCGTGGACTGCATTAAGGGAAAACAGACCAATAAATCTGAAAATTATGCCAAGAGGAGTACATGAATATTAGAAATCATACATTCATATACTTGTTGTCTAGATATGCACATGCAAAGTTCGAAATACTTAATCACCTTCATTGATGATTACTCACGATACATGTATATCTACATGCTTCATAACAAAAACGAAGCACTTCGAGTCTTTAAGGTTTTCAAATCTGAAGTGGAGAAAAAATATGAAAAAAAAATTAAAATTGTGAGAACAGATAGATGTGGATAATATTATGGTAGATACACTGAGAATGGACAAATACCTGATCTGTTTGTGAAGTTTCTCCAAGAGCATGAGATTGTTGTCCAATATACTATGTCTGGTTCTTCGGACCAAAATAGCCTAGCCGATAGGAGAAACCGAACATTATTGGACATGGTGCGGAGCATGTTTAGTAACTTCCAAACTTCTTAAATCATTGTGGACTGAAGCTCGTAAGACAGCTATGTATGTATTAAACTGAATTCCAACTAATGTTGTCCCAAATATGCCATTTGAATTATTAGAAGATTGGAAACCGAATTTGCGACATATACGAGTTTGGGGTTGTACTTCTGAAATAAGAGTTTACAACCTTACATAAAAAGAAACTAGACCCAAGAGTTATAAGTGGATATTTTATCGAGTATGCTAAAAATCCAAAGGGTACATATTCTATTATCCATCTTATAAAACTAGAATTATGGAATCAAGAAATGTAAAATTTCTTGAAAATGACTTGATTAGTGGGAGTAATCATTCAAATGACATAGTTTTTTAGAAATATCACACTTATGCACAAACATCTTATTCAAATGATAGATTGGTCGCTATTCACACCACTCAAAACCAAACAAGTGTTAGAAAATCAGTTACTGAATTTCCACAAATCGTTGACAAAAATTCAGTAGATCAAGTTGTTAATGAAAAACAACAAAAAATTGTTGATCAACCAAACAATCTAAGGAGATTTACTAGAATAAGAAGGTGAGCGATATCTAATGATTATGTCATGTATTTACAAGAATCAGACTTTAATATCGGAGCCAAAATTATCCTAAAACATTTTTACAAGCCATGAATTTTAATGAGTCAAAACTATGGTTTAGTGCTATGAAAGAAGAGATTAAATATATGGCATTTAATGGAGTCATGTATCTCGTTCAGTTGCCTGATGATGTAAAAGCCAATGAATGTATATGAGTCTTCAAAAGAAAGAAAGACTAATTAGACAAAATTGAAAGATATAAAATAAGATTCACCGCTAAAAGGTTCACTCATCCTGAAGGAATCGACTACAAGAAAAAAATTTCTCCGGTAGCATTAATTGCACATTTTGGCTTAGATTTACAACATATGGATATGAAAAAGACTTTTCTCAACAGAGAACTAGAGGAAAAAGTTTATATGAAAAAACATGAATGATTCTTCTATAGTAAAAGTGAGCACTTGGTACGTAAGTTTAAGAAATTTACATATGGATTGAAACAAGCTTCCTGTCACTGGTATTTAAAATTTCATGATGTTATCTCTTCATTCCGATTTTTAGAAAACCCCATGGATAAATGATATAACAGAAGGTTAGTGGGAGTAATATTTGTTTCCGTATTCTGTATGTTGATGATATTTTACTTAGAACCATTGACAAGGGTTTGTTATGAGATGAAATCATTTATCTCTAAAAATATTGATATGAAATATATGGGCGATGCATCTTATGTCATTGGCATTAAGATACATAGAGATAGAATTCGATGTATTCTAGGTATGTCTCAAAAAACCTATATATATAAAGTTTTAGAAAGATATTGAATAAAAGATTGTTAACTAAGTATTGCTCCTACTGTGAAATGTGACAAGTTCAATTTAAGACAATGCCCAAAGAATGATTTAGAGCGGGGAAAATGAAAAAAAAAAATTCATATACTTCTGTTGTCGGAAGCTTGATGTATACTCAGGTTTGCACTAGACTTGACACTGCATTCATTATTTGGATGCTGGAAAGATACCAGAGTAGTTGAGGTTTAGACAACTGGGAAAATGCAAAGAAAGTGATGAGGTATCTTCAAAGGACCAAAGATTATATGCTTTTGTTTAGATGAATTGAGAATTTGGAAGTCATTGACTATTCTGATTCAGATTTTGCTGGCTGCATTGATTCACGAAAATCTACTTCAGAATATATTTTCATGCTAGCTGGTGAAGCTGTATCTTGGAGAAGTGCATAGCAAACATTGACTGCTACTTCCACTATGAAAACTAAGTTCGTAGCTTGTTTTGAGGCAACCTCACATGGTGTATGCTTGAAGAGTTTCATTTCGATGCTTATAATTATGTATTTTATATCTATGTCATTAACAATATATTGTGACAATTCAGCTGGTATTTTTATGGATAAAAATAATGGAAGTGGTAGTCGAAACAAGAACATCGAGATTAGGTATTTATTCATACGAGAACCTGTTAAAGATAAGAAATTAATTATCAAGCACATTAGCATATAAATGAGTATTGCAGATCTTTTGACTAAAGGCATGCCACCATTAAAATTTAAGGATCATACAGAAAGGATGAGTTTTGTTCTTTTATGTAATTTTGTTGTAAGAACAAATTAATAAAATTTTGATGTGATATTTTCTCATATTTAGTGTGCATACGTTCATTGATTGGAGAAATATCATTAAAGTTGGACCCCGAATAAACATAGAATTTATTTATTAAATTATACAAATTTGAAATACATAAAGCATTGTAATAATGGAAGATAATACTCGTTTTTAAAAGACATATTATCATGATTCATATGTTTTGTTTTCTCGCATATGAGATATGTATGGGTTAAGTGGGAGAATGTAAGAAAAAATGGCTCATATTAAAGGAAGAATAAACGTGTAGGAAATGACGACGGTCATAAGCTTGCATTTTTTACAAACGGTACATGCATAGCCTCAACTTTAGAATATTGAGACGTGCATTAGCATCTTCTTTTTACTATCGAGCTCCCGAACAACTCATTGATGGTATGAGAAATTCCTAGAAATAACAGTGATTGAGGTTCGTAAACAGACACCTCATAAGAACAAAAATACATCATCTATTATGAGAGTTGGAGTACTTAGAAGGATTCAATCAGAAAAAAGCAAAATACTTACAAATTATTCGATAGCCAAAGTAATACTCGATCCACTTCTGCATATATTTTTTATCATGTTCATAGATGTGTAAAAACATGATTTTGTTAAGAAAACTATAACATCTCGATGTAACATTGACTAACCCTTAACATCCTAAAGTTTGGTACTATGATTTAGACAACACGTTTCATATATTTTGGCAGCATGTTTGGTTGGTCTTGTATTGGAACCGATGGAGCAAAAACAAAGCAACAAATATAAAATTTGGAGTCTAAGACAAGAAGATTAAACAAAAATATTTTTTGGGCAATGCTGACATGAGGAAAATATATATACTTGGAGGGAAAAAATAAACAATAAACATTTGTAAATATTTCTAAAATAGAAATATGTTTTTTTAATAAAAAAAATTAGCATTGCTTTGGTTCTCTTTAGATAAATGGATTTCCCAAAGTTAAGAATTTCGTTTATCCTTTTGGTCATCATTGGCCAACTTCCACGAAATGTCACCTCGCCTTATTGTATATTTATATGTAAAAAAAATTGTTGTCTTTTAATAATGAATTAATATTTATTATGTTCACATGTCACAATAATATGTTGAATTAATGTTGTCTGTTTCACATAAAATTTATTGGGAATTTGTGTATTTAATTCATTTGTATGTTTAATTCACATTATCGTTGATTGACTAAAACGACTTTTATTTATTTATTGAAAGCTAAGTTCTTATGCCAAGAATCTCTTGGTCTAATGACAAAAATGATATCCCAAAACCCTGTTGACAAAAATTTGTGCGAGATAGTCTCACGGATCGTATTTTTTAAGACAGATCTCTTATTTGAGTCATACATGAAAAAGTATTACTTTTTATGCTAAGAGTATTATTTTTTATTGTGAATATCGATAGGGTTGACCCGTCTCACAGATAAAAATTAGTGAGACCGTCTCACAAGAGACCTACTCAAACCCATTTGATATCGAGATTAAATTTTACGTGTGAGTAGTATTTATATTAGATAAAAAAAAATTATTTTCCCCCATTTTATATAAGAAAAAATAAATAAATTCGTAAAACCGATGAAAATAAATTTTTGCATTAATTATATTTCTAAAAAATTTAACAACTTCACCAATTCTAGAAGAATCCATTTTCAAAAAATTATTTTACAAGATTAATCCCGTCCCACACGTTGGACGGTTCAAATGCAGCATTTCTTCTTCAGCGGTCAAACTTGGCAATTTGTTTTGCTACCTCTCCAATAATTTTTTTTAGTAGGACACGAATCGTGAGACGGGTCAATCTTACCGATATTCACAATAAAAATAATATTCTTAGCATAAAAAGTAATATTTTTTATGGATGACCCAAATAAGATATCCGTTTCACAAAATACGACCTGGGAGACCATCTCACACAAGTTTTTGCCTTTTTTTATATATATTAGTGGATAATGCATATATTATATATGTATAAATATACCATACAATTTTAAGCGTATTAAAATTATTAAAGTTTTCTCGTAAAATGTTATATTTGAGTTTTATTTTTACTATTTTTTTTCTCTATTTAGTTACGTAAAATGGTATTTTTTTTATACAATACAATTTTAAGCATATTAAAAAAAATAAGTTTTCTCGTAAAATGTTATATTTGATTTTTTTTTTACTTTTTTTTTAAAAAAAATTAGTTACGTAAAAGGGTATTTAAAAAAAATAGACGTGGTAAAAAAAGATTCAAATGAGTAACATGCATTCACACCCATAAGCTACTTCAATCGAAAATGATTCCAACTAATTTTTATTTTTTGAAAAACAGCAGAGGAAACTTTTCCAAAAAAAAAAAAATTTGTTTGCAAAAAGATTATGTATTACAAAAGTGATTAAATTTGTAGATCATGAAAAAATAAGAAAAGATAAAACAGTAATTGAAAACAAAAATGAAAAACTGAAAATCAGAAATTGTATATTATTCGATAAATAAATTATTCTAATACGAACTTGAAAGAAAATAAAAGGGATAGGAGATAAAATCTTTGGTTGTGAAGAGAAAAAAATGTACATTTACCGAGAGTTACAAGGATATATATATAACTATTACAAAGAATTTATGTTATTGATCCTAATTGATTTGCATGAGAGTAAATTGATTCTAACATGATTTATTTACATAAATACAAGAATGAGATCCGGGATATTATTGCATCCAAATCATTCCTTTAATACTCCCCCTCAAGTTGGAGCGTGAATGTCAAGAACTCCCAACTTGTGAACAAGCGTGTGAAACGAGGTCTGACCCAACGCTTTGGTAAATATATCTGCAACCTGATGCTCACTTGAAATGTAGGTTGTTTTGATCTCTCCTGTGTTGATACGTTCACGAACGATGTGACAGTCAACCTCGATGTGTTTTGTTCGTTCGTGAAAAACTGGATTAGCAGCAATGTGCATGGCTGCTTGATTGTCGCAGTATAGCGTCACTGGTTGGGGATGAGCAATATGCAAATCCCGTAATAAGTGCTTTAGCCAAGTTATTTCACAAGCAGTTGATGCCATAGATCTATACTCTGCTTCGGCTGAGGATCTAGATACAGTTGCTTGCTTTTTGCTTTTCCAAGAAATAAGAGCTTTTCCAAGAATGACACAATATCCAGTCACTGATCGACGTGTAGTGATATCTCCAGCCCAATCCGCATCACAAAAACCAACCAAATTCAAATCATTTTTAGAAGGAAATAATAGTCCTTGTCCAGGTAAATTCTTCAAGAATCGGAGTAAACGATGAACTGCATCAAGATGAGGCCGCTAGGCTGTTGCATAAATTGGCTAAGTGTATTAACTGCAAAAGAAATTTCTGGCCTTGTGATTGTTAAGTAGATCAACTTCCCAACTAGTCGTCGATAATGTGTCGGGTTTTTGAGTATATCGCCCTCAGTAAATGTGAGTTTCAAGGATTGTTCCATAGGAAATTTTGCTGGTTTTGCACCAAGTAACCCTGCTTCTTGAAGAATATCTAAAGTGTACTTGCGTTGATTGATCGAAATTCCCATCTTAGAACGAGCTATTTCAACCCCGAGAAAATATTTTAGCAATCCAAGGTCTTTAAGCTTGAAACATGATGCAAGGAAAACTTTCACATTTTTTATGCTCTCTAGACTATTCTCTGTTATGATCATATCATCAACATATAATAAAATGGCTGTGAATGAGTTTCCACGCATCTTGGTGAAAAGATAATGATCAGCCTGCGATTGTTGGAAACCAAAATTTGTGATGGCAGACAGGAACTTATGAAACCATGATCGGGAGGCTTGTTTTAATCCATATAAAGATTTATGAAGTCGACATACAAGTGACTCCCCCTGTCGACGAAAACCTGGAGGAGGGTGCATATATACTTCCTCGGTGAGATTTCCATGTAAAAAGGCATTTTGAACATCCATTTGGTGAAGTTCCCAACCATGAATAGAGGCAAGAGCAAGAAGACAATGAAATGTGGTGAGTTTTGCGACGGGGGCAAAGGTTTCATGATAATCAATGCCTTCTCGTTGGGTGAATCCTTTGGCAACAAGGCGGGCTTTGTAACGCTCGATAGTCCCATTAGAGTTATATTTGATCTTGAACACCCATTTACATCCAATGGGACGACACCCTGAGGGAAGAGGGACGAGAGACCAAGTCTTATTTGCCTCTAGTGCTGAAAGTTCAGCCTTCATCGCCTCAATCCATTTTGGATCCTTGCATGCTTGCTCATATGTTTCTAGTTCTAACACACGTGAAACAACATGGATAAAGGAACGGTGAGCCAGAGAAATATTGGAGTAGGACACATACCTGGATATTGGATGTTTGGTGCCAGATCCAACTGGAAGAGATGAGTCTGTAGCAGGAAGAGTATGGTTGATATTATAATCTTGGAGGTGAGATGGTACACGTCTTTGACGAGTGGATTGTCGAAGTGTTGTCTCAGGGAATGTTCGAGTTTTGGCCACTACAAATGTTGCTTCAAGATCTGGTTGATCAGGTTGTTCAAAATGATTTGTTGCGGTTGATTGCGGTTCAAAATTAGTGGGGTTATTGGGAGCAATCCAGTTGTTTTGTGTGGGTGAAGTAGTGGAGATGACCTCTTCATCTATTTCTATTGGTTTGGGCAAAACTAATGTGTTGTCTTGATCATTATTATGCATGGTGGAGTATGGAAAAATATTTTCATGAAAAACAACATCTCGTGAGGTGAGTAATTTTCTTTCTGTGAAATCATAAACAAGATATCTTTTTTTCCCTGATGGGTACCCAAGAAAACCACATCGTTGTGATCGGGCAGCAAATTTGTGAGTATGATGGATATTTGTGGCAAAACATAGGCAGCCATATGTACGCAAGTGTGAGTAAAGGGGAATCTTATTGTGTAATCGCTCATAGGGTGTTTTGTTGGATAAAAGTGGTGTAGGCAAACGATTAATGAGATAGCAAGCCGTTTTCACATGTTCCCCCCAAAATTTTAAAGGAAGATTTGCTTGAAAGCGTAAAGCACGAGCAACATTTAAAAGATGACGATGCTTGTGTTCCACTACCCCGTTTTGTTGGGGTGTGTAGATACAAGATCGATGAAAGTTTGTGCCACACTCATTGAAAAATGGTGCTAAGGAAAGGAATTCTAGTCCATTGTCAGACCTTATGTTTTTAATCGAACGATTGTATTGAGTTTTGACCCAGGTAAAGAAATTTTTAATGAGGGATTGGGTTTCAGATTTATGACGCATGAGATGAACCCAAGTGTATCGAGAAAATTCATCAACAATAGTTAAAAAATAACGTGCTCCAGAATAAGAATAAATCTTATGTGGCCCCCAAATGTCGCAATGTATCAAATCAAAAGGCTCATGGCTAGAAATATTACTAGTTGAAAATGGTAGACGTGATTGTTTTGCTAGATGACAAACATCACAAATATTATTAAAATTAAAAGAAACTTCTGGAATAGTTTGAGATAATAACTGTAGTGGAGTGGTAGAAGGATGCCCAAGTCTCCTATGCCAGAGGTCAGGTACGAAATGGACTGTGTTTGACAAGTGTGGACTTCGATTTTGGATAAGATAATAGAGCCCATTACTCTGCCTGCCCAGCCCAATCATCTTCTTCGTAGTTGAATCCTGCAACACGCAAAAATCAGGATAAAATGTCACACTACAATTTAAAGCTCGTGTGAGTTTGCTAATGGAAAGTAAGTTAACTTTGAAATTCGGGACATAAAGTACATCATCAACACTCATATCATTGCATAAATTCATGGTTCCAACAGATTTGATTTGTGCATATCCTCCATTTGGTAGTTGCACAGTGGGATATTTAGCGGCCGATTCATTTCCACTAGGCCGATTTTTTGATACATGATCGGAGGCACCGCTGTCTAGAATCCACACATTATGACTGGAAATAGAGTTGTTACCTGAAGTGTTGACAAGGGGTTCGTTGTTACCATTTTCTTTGCGAAGGAGCATCATAATTTGATCATATTCCTTAGCAGTGAATTGTTTGGCTTCCACGTTACAAATGGATGGGGGCTTCATGTTTTTCTTTCCCTTTGGTTTGACATTTTTGCCATGATATCGGTGTCCAGGTGGAAACCCATGAATATAAAAACATCGATCAACAATATGCCCGTCTAATTCACAATGAGAGCATTTCAGTCGTTTGTCGCCAGCAGTCGATCGATAAGACTCAGTTTCTTTTACTTGCCGACCCTGAATTTGCATCTTTTGTTGAGCAAAATTTGCATTATATCCAGTAGTATCTCGATTGGCAGCAATTTCGTTTTGTCTCTCGTGCTGCAATATAAGAGCATGAACTTTGCGGGTGTCAGGTAGAGGATTCATCAAAAGTATTGAACCACGGACGGTGGAAAAAGAATCATTTAATCCCATGAGAAATTGCATGACTTTTTCTTTCTCTTCTCTTTCGAGAATTCCTTTGACACCTCCGCAATGGCAAGCAATTGGATCATGATAGGAGCCCAACTCATCCCATAGAGCCTTCAATTTGGTGTAGTAAATTGATACAGATTAGTGTCCTTGTCGGTGTTCCACTATCTCGCGGCGAATCTCAAAGACACGAGCATCATTTCCTTGTGAGAATCTGTCATATAAATCATTCCAAACATCAAGTGCAGATTCAGCATAAATGATGCTTTCGGCAATATCGGGATGAACGGCATTGAGAATCCACGATAATACCATATGATTGCAACGTTCAAATGCCGGAAACTTGTCGTCTTCAGCCTCCAGTGCTTTGATTGTCCCATTGATGATTCCGATTTTGTTTTTAGCACTCAAGGCTATGCGCATTGCACGACTCCACTGCCCGTAGTTGCTCCCATCGAATAATTTGGAGACAAGAACCAAACCGGGATGATCGGATTGTTGTAAGATTAGTGGATCCGATTGGTTTGTTCCGGTCTCCGATTTCTTGCCTTCATCTCCCATTGCAGCGAGAATAATTTCTCAGAACCAATAATGCTCTGATACTACCATGAAAGAAAATAAAAGGGATAGGAGATAAAATCTTTGGTTGTGAAGAGAAAAAAATGTACATTTACCGAGAGTTACAAGGATATATATATAACTATTACAAATAATTTATGCTATTGATCCTAATTGATTTGCATAAGAGAAAATTGATTCTAACATGATTTATTTACATAAATACAAGAATGAGATCCTGGATATTATTGCATCCAAATCATTCCTTTAATAGAACTTTTAATAGAATCCATTTTGTAGAATCTGAATTAATGTCTCGCCAGTTTTTTGATTTCAGTTAAAGTAAAATTTGAGAAAAGCACAAAACTGATTTTTTCAAGTAGAAAATCAATAATAGCTTTTTCCAATTATTGCAAACACTCGTTGATTAAAATTTAAATCAAATATATTTCTATAAAAATTATTGCAGAACTTATTCAATTAAAAACATCCATTTCATCGATTTTTTACACATTAAAAATCATAAGTCATTCTCATCAAATTTAACTTTTTTGAGTCGTCATTGGATTATCATTCTGAAATTTTCTAACAGTATTTAATTTCATGTAATTTTTAAAGTAAATTATATTATATTATAAATTTATGCAGTTTCACATAGTAAAAACACATAAAAGAAAATTAACATTCTTTTTTATCATGTCATGATTTTTTTTTCAATCAATTCACGATCTTAGTTCACTAATTTAAATTTTTTTCGATTCTTATAATTTCTCATCAGAAGCTAATAAATGAGACGAGAATATGATGATACTTTATTGAAAATTGCTGACGTAACGATAAAATTGGAAAATAAATTTATCGAATTAAGTTTGTGAATTGACGATAACATGAAGTATTTTTATTACAATACTGGTAAATGTTAAATTCTATAAAATCATGGGAGTGTACGTAATTTCAAATACACTTGTTTCTATTCTCTGTCCGAACTCCGATGCACAGACGCTCCCCACTCGCGACGACTTTAATTTGAACCAAATTTCTATATATATATATATATCCTCCGATTTTAATCTCTCGTATTTCCACTTTTTTTAAAAAAATTTGTTTCTGTACTATCCTCTGTAATCTGTATATGCTAACCCAACACAAACGGTGACACTGACTTCTTCTCTCGATATTTTCGCCAATTTCGAAATAATTGAATCAATATGTTCTAGATTTTAAGCAAAACCCTCGTTTGTTTTCCTCCTTTTTTTTGATGACTTTTTGATTCAAAGCAGTTGTTAGTTCCAGGTAATCCACCGATGTGGAGTTTCTTTTTCTTGACGTGGTATTTCTTGATTCTTTCACGCTATTTTTTTTTGTTTAATTTCTGGTCTCAAATGATTCTCCCCCTTTTTTGGCTGGTTGTTCGTGTGATTGGGGTGGGGATTCAAGGATTTTTTTTACATGAGTTTACTTGAGAAGCCCTTTCACATGCATTTTGGGTATTTGTGGGTGAGTTGATAAATTATATTTCCATGTCAATTAACACAAAATGCGGGAAAATAAGACCTGTTGTATGCTGAGAAAAGTTGGGCTTGTTATGTTTCAGGATTCAGGAATTTTCATTGTTAGTAAATTTTCCTCAGGATGATTTCAAAACCTACTATTTTGGTAGTAGATGCAAAAAGTCCTTACTTGGCTTATGTTATTTCCTTACTTCCAAATCTAAGATTCAGCACATCTTACTTTTTATCCTCTCTTAAAGAAATGATTAAATTTAGTTTTTTTAAAATAATTATTTTCTTTTTCTCCTACGGACAAGCATTCATGGGTTCTTATAACGAGCAGGTGCAGGGTTAGACTCCAAGGAGTCTTCAACTTTGTGATCAAATACTCTAAATTGTGCTTTAAAATTTGATTGTGCCAATCCTTGAACTTTTCACGCTGTTACACGCCTACATTTTGGAATACTTCAAATACAATATTTTTTGTTGACTGAGTATTTATTTGTTGGGTGGTTTGTCAATCACATTTGCTTTTTTATGGAGGCAGTAGGCAACTTGGTTTCATCTTTACTGTAAGAAAATGCAGGTTCCCTAACATCATTCGACAATGTTGCACAATTAGATGGTCTGCGGAAGGCAAGGGATCATAGATTGTGAAGTGCTTTATTAGTGACCGATCACTGAACCTAGCTGCACCAGTTATAAACCCTCTGTGCCGTATATAACTAGTGCAAACAAGTGTTGAAAATCGTAGATGAATGATTTAGTGTTATTTTCATTACTTCATTTAATATGTCTTGCATTTAGTTTATTTGGACCTATTACAGGCTTGTGTTCGTACCAGTTGTCTTTGCTTCCAATGGCAAGTGGAGCGTCTTATTATGATGATTTGCGAAATAAACCTGAGGTCATTGATCCACCCCAAAACGAGGACATGTTGGATGTTGGAGAACATGTCAAGGATAGTGGTCTAACTGCCATAAAATCTGATGTCACTGTCTCAAGTAGTGTCCGGGAGCTGCTGGAATGTCCAGTTTGTTTAAATGCTATGTACCCACCCATTCATCAGGTGCAGCAATCTTCTATCTGAGATTTGAAGTATGAGATTTGTGACATCAGTTTTTTTGTCGCTTTCTTATACCTCTGTCAGTAGACTCAATGCCATGTGCATAATTCTGGGTTTGCCACCGATTTTTATTATTTCTTAGATACTTATATGTATACTTAATGAGACAAAGATGACAATTACGACATAATCGGGCAGATCTTGCCTTCAATGAGAATAGCATGAAACACATGTTTCTTAGACTTACTCGTGGAAGAGTATGTGGAATGGTGTTTCTTCTGTTTGGTTTGGGTGTGTTGTGGGATGTGGGCAGGGTTGAGGTTGAATCTTTCTTATTAAGAACCCCAGGATTTTTCATTTCTGTAATCAATGTCTACCATTTTGTTTCTGCAGTGCTCCAATGGTCACACATTGTGTTCTGGTTGCAAACCAAGGGTTCACAACCGTTGCCCAACTTGCAGGCATGAACTAGGTAACATCAGATGTCTTGCGTTGGAGAAGGTGGCTGCATCCCTCGAGCTTCCATGTAAATATCAAGATTACGGGTGTATAGGAATCTATCCTTACTACAGCAAGCTTAAACATGAATCCCAATGCACTTTTAGACCTTACAATTGTCCTTATGCCGGCTCAGAATGCTCAGTTATTGGTGATATTCCATTTCTTGTGAATCACTTGAAAGATGATCACAAAGTTGATATGCATAATGGCAGTACTTTTAACCATCGCTACGTGAAATCAAATCCGCATGAGGTCGAGAATGCCACTTGGATGCTTACGGTGATGAAAATTTTCCCCTTGCCACTTCTTTTATTATTTGATTTATGATGGTAGTATCAGGCTCTCTAATTTGTAGAGATACTGCTTGGCATGGTTCTTCTTAGTGTAAAATTGGGGATGGAGCTTTTAACAGCTTATGGTTGTCCCTAAACCCTGAACACCTCCAACATAAGCACAAAAATTATTTTTTAGCATAGACATGCCTCTATTTGTATGGCTTTTCAACTTAAACTAAAAAATTTACAATTTTACCCATATATTTCAAAAACCTCTCAAATATTATTTTTAGAAAATGTATGCTCAAATCATTCTCTTGCAATTTAAATTACGAGTTAAAGCACGGTTATTACTTAGTCACCTATTTCTTCTCTTTTTCTTTCAAAATAGCATCATTTGTTTATTTTATATTTCTCAATACAACATTACTTTATTGCATATTGCGTCACATTTTAGAAGCATATTCAAATTCAAAAATGTTAGAAATACTCGCCGTCAAGTTTTTAGTTGAGTCAAGGTTGGGCTAAAGCACAACCAAATGCCACCACCATGACTGATTTTTTCCTGATTTTATTTCGCCTCAACTAATCTAACTTTTGATATCTTGTTCTTGTTGCTTTTTAAAGGTCCATATGTACCTTCAGGGAGTCCCTCGATTATAGCTGTAGCCTCATGTTAGATAGTTCAAGTCATTTTACCCTAACTAACTTTTTAGATCGATTTCTGTGTAGGATCAGATATTCCAGTTCTCATACTTGTACATTCCTCCTTTTTTGCCCCCAGGTTTTCAGTTGTTTTGGGCAGTATTTCTGCCTGCATTTTGAAGCATTTCAGCTTGGAATGGCACCCGTATATATAGCATTTTTGCGGTTCATGGGGGACGACAATGAGGCAAAAAACTATAGCTACAGTCTTGAGGTTGGAGGAAATGGGAGGAAAGCAATATGGCATGGAGTGCCAAGAAGTATTCGAGACAACCATCGGAAGGTACGCGATAGTTTTGATGGGTTGATCATTCAACGTAACATGGCACTATTTTTCTCCGGTGGAGACAGAAAAGAACTAAAGCTCCGGGTTACAGGCCGGATTTGGAAAGAGCAGTAACGTTCTTGTAGCTTTCATAGCTTTATCTATTGTTCCATTATAGAAGTATCGTGCGTTCCTCAAGCACAGTGGATCTTATTGTCGTGTATTTTGAAGTTTAGGAGGCAAACTATCTTTGCTCGTCCATGCATCAGATGCACAAACTGGGAATATTTTTCTCGTTAGTTCTGTGCTACGGGCGGGCTAGCTGTAGGACATCAGTCATGGGTGATGCTGTATTTCTGTGCTTGAAATAACTTCCTTAAAGTTATCAAGAAACATGAGTTATCAAGTATTGGATGTGTAGTTTTTGTTTTGAATTTAAACTGTGAGAAATGGAATATTTGTTTATTTTTAATATAATCTTATTTTTAAACTAGCTATCATAAATTGAGAATTTTAGCTATTTGGACAATAAATATTAAAGTATATAACAATATTATTACAAATTTAGCACCAAAATTATAAATCCTCAAAATGAAATATTTTAGCTTAAAAATTCCACATCATCACTTAGTATCAACAAATACTTCTTCAAAACAGTCAATAGAAATAAATAAAATCAATTACCACAAATTTATCACTACAAATCAGAAAAAATAATTCTACAAATTGAAAAAATTATATATTTATAAAATCAATTTGGTTTTCGGATTATTTTGTTTATCAAAATTTTGAACAAAACCATTTTTTTTGGTTCGACAAGTTTTTAAAACAAATCTAAACCTCTAAACCTTGAGCTGAAAATGAACCAAATAACTTTGTGGAAGCAAGTAAAATTTGAATGATACATTGAGCCATAGTTTGGTACACATGATGGGATAAACATGTGATATATAATGATGCGATCCGGGTGAAATGAGTGAGCAGGGTCGGGTGCTCCACCGGATCAGCTATCAAAATGATGAAGGAAATAAGAGCAATGTAGATATCTGAACCAGAAGCTTCTTTCTCGGGCGGAGAGGATTTCCTGCACTCAAGAAGGTAACCACGCGAATGGGCGATGGAGGGGTGTCCGACGTGGTCACTCCGATGTTTAAGTCAGTTAATGATTCAAGCCAAGAACCAATGTAACCAAGTGATGGTTGTGATATTAGTGTGAATTAATGAATGTAAATGTAAAGAGAGAACCTGGTATTTATAGTAGAAGAAGTAATGATGACCTCGTTCTCTGTGCTACCTACTAGTTATAGTAGGACGGCTGAGCACACTCTATATTCTGACATGTCAAATCTTATACTGGTCACATCCAGCCCATCTGATTTTGTCAACACATCGGCCTGGTGTCAGAGATGGGACAGTCGCCCACATCCTATTCTGCTAGTATACTCGAGTGCGGTGATCATATCGAGGTGGCCCGGGTAGAAAGTTCCCGGGAGCTTGAACGAGAGCCCGGGCGTCCGGTGGCCCGGGGAGGAGACGTCCTGGGCATTCACCCGCCCGGTTCCTGATGAACCCTTCCTGCCGACTTGTCCTGATTCTGGCCATCCATCCAGTATCCTGGGTCGTCCATGCCCCGGGCACACGAATCATCCATGACTCGGGCACAACCCTGGCTATCCCGAGGGTATAATATAATATAAGGATAAGTTAAATATTAATAAGATGTAAGATATTATATTTAATGTTTGATATATATTTAATAAGAGTGATTAAATTTATATATTAGATTGTAATGACAAAATTAACTTTATCATAATAAATTTCATAATTTCAAAGTTGTTGCTTGAGTTCATATTTCTTATCTGTTCATGCGCCGACAGTGCTTGCATGATTTATTTATTTTTACCTAATTTTATATATTATATAATATGATAATTGAGCTCTTGATTTTGTGAGTCAAGTCAAATATCAATTTTTAAGGTTAATCGAGTGATACTAATAATTTTATTGAGATTTATAAAAATAATTTATATAATTATCTAGAATTCATTTATATAATTATCATATTATATAATACATAAAAATATTTATTTGATTTTAATTTCTACCTATTAGCAGATATTTATAAAAATCATTTATATAATTATCATATAGTGATACTAATTTAGAACTTGATCATATATATGATTTAGGATTTTTATATATTGATAGCAATTAAGTCATTTATGATGTTTTTTATTATTAAATTAAAATTATCACATATCATAAAAGTGATATTTTATCTTTGTATAAAATTATTTATCACGGGCCCATGATATTATCATGAGCTTTCTAAAAAAGTACCAAACGTGATATAATATCAATCTCTCTTATCCAGTGTACCAAACTATACCTGAAAGTATTATATATGATTTTAGGTCAATTGTGTTTTCTTGAATCTATGACTATATTATTTTGACCATCAATGGTAATCATTTTCATCAAAATTATGTAATTAAATAATTAATATCATTGTAAATAAATTTATAATTACAATGTTAAACGCATTTGTATGTTAAAATTAAACATAATAGTAATCATTTAATTATATATTTGGGACAATAATAACTAAAATATGACTCAAAATTGATTCACCAAAAGATAGAAAACTAAAAATGTAAAACTCCAATATATACACGATTATAAATAATATTATTTCCGTAAAGATTAGGGAACACTATCGATTACTTAATTAATAACTTTGGGTACGATCGAAGAGAATAAAAAATTAACTAAAATTAAGAAAGCGCGAGCGACACAAGTGCGCGTTTAATGGATTCTTGTTAATCTGTTTGGAGACCATCTACCTTTGACTTTTGCTTGATCTCCCGCAAAAGTAACTACACCAATTATTCTCGTACTAATACAAAATCAAGATACCTCGTGCAGATTCCTTCCCAGAATCAACAAGAATTCAATACAATCCAATATTTGAAAGATCAATGCACAAATCTGTGTGTGTATACACACACATATATTTTCTTGCATTCGAATTCTTCACGTATATTGTGTATTTTCACAAATTCATTGACGTATGTGTAGCCTGAGTGTACGTATGTAAAACTCATACAACCACGTCTGTTGGACGTGTTTACGATTTCTCAGTGATCCAATCTCAGCTGAACAACACCAACACCCTTTGATCCTGTAATTTTTTTCTCGATTTTTAATTAAAGTTTGCTGCAATGATATTTCTTTCCCACATTTTCTTGATTTCAACATTTTGATCTGTGCGTCTAATCAATTGAAATATCCATCAGGACCCCTTTGACTTTTGCAGAAAGGAAGAGAGAAAAAATGAGTTATTTGAGATAAACACCAAGAATTTCGAATTCTTGTCTGAGTTTCTAGAGGTTGAAATGTCAGTGGAACAGGGAAATGCGGAAACAGATGATGTTTCAAGTCCAGTTTCAGGTAATATCTTGTGTTTGTTATTGTGAATTCATGCTATTTTCTGCAGTGTTTTATTATTCTAATTAAGAATGTCAATGATTTATGAGTGGCATCATACTACATCTGATGAGATTCTGTAGTTTTAATCTTATGTATATTTCATTTTAAGCTTTCAGGAGTGTGATATCATGATAAATCACAATACTGAAAACCAAGTTTTATCGTTAGAAGCATGATTTCTCTGCGAGATAATGTGCCTGAAAGGTTATTTTTTCTTTTTAAAAGTATTTTGTGCATAATATATTCGATCATCTTATGTTGAGCGTCGCTTACAATGTGTAGGCGACTTGGATTGCGTGGCATCATCCAATTCATTCTTTCATTTTCATTCCTTAGTAGTTAGAATAAATGGTATGAGCATATGACCTGGTACAAAAAAATTTAAGATTTTCCCCTCGCTAGTATCATCAATGGTTAGTCTTACTTGGAAAATGTGTTGAAGTTTTTGTTTTCCATTTGCATGTAAATCCAAACTAGATTTTTCTTTCTAGGTGAACTATGCTAAAAAAATGGTGAGAAGCAAGTTTTCTGATATTAATCACCGTAATATTTTTGCATCAGATGAACCAGGTTCTTGTCTTTATGATCTCCTACAAAAGGAAACCTCCCCAAAATGGGTTAACTGTCCGAAGGAAGGGCGAAATACTTCGAGTAAGTGTATGTTAAGATTCATGATTTCTTGTCTCTGTTTCGAGTAAGTGTATCTGTGTATGGTTAGATTCATACTAATGGAAAAGTCATATGAAGCTTTGGCTAGCACAACTAGAGTAATCTGGGGAAAGAACGAGAAACTGAATCTGACAAATACTATTTTGTTGTAGTAAATAGATGCCGAATTCATTCGATCGTCATTAATGTGCAATTCTGATTTTTAACTTTGTTGAAATTTTATGTCAATCAGGTACACAGCGTAGGCTAGAGAGCATGTTATCTGAATCTGGGAATCGATTTTGTGCAGATTGTGGATCAAGAGATCCAAAATGGGTGTAAGTCTCAGTCTCATTAGTTCATCTTCTTGCACTTTTCTTTATGTTAAAAGTCCATTATTCTAATATCTTGGTGGTTATGTAGTTGAAAATCTTCACAAGATCTAATTTTGGTTTCATTCGTGGAAATGATTCTCCTGCTATCTTATTTTCATTCCCCAACATATATATATATTTTCCTTCTTTTCATTCCTCTATACATAACCCTTATAAACGGTAAACTTATCATTAATTCCATAAAATGTTCTTTTATTATATTATATATACCCTAAACAATATGTTATTGCAAAATATTAAAGTAACTTGTATTTGATATCACTTAATGATCTTAACTTTGTTGCTGTATTTCTTGTATTTTTGTCTCTATAACGAAACTTGTATCTTTATTTCAATGGTCGTGAGCAGATCCTTGAACATTGGAGCATTCATTTGTATCAAATGCTCTGGTGTACATAGAAGTCTTGGAGTGCATATATCAAAGGTGTGGAACACTCGACTTATCAAGTCTACAATGGAACGAAATTGTGGCTTTGAAATGGCAGTAACCTCATTTCATCTATTTCATGTCTATTTTGCAGGTCTTATCTGTGAAGCTTGATGAATGGACGGATGAGCAAGTAGATGCTTTGATTGAAATGGGAGGAAATGCTGCAGTGAACTCGAAATATGAAGCTTATGTTCCAGATAATTATAAAAAATTGAGACCGGATTCCTCGATAGAGGAGCGTGCCGATTTTATAAGGTAGTACAAGTACATCCCTCCTAATATTTTTTCAATTTTGTACTTAAATTTTCTTAAGCAGACTCCCTTTTGGATACACAGGAGAAAATATGAAATGCAACAATTTTTGAACCATGATTTATCATCGTGTTTCCCATCTTCTTCTTCAACACCCCACGCGAGTTCTTCAGGCTGTCATCCTGAATCTGCCATAGATAATAAGAAGCACTTGGAAAAACAAACTACAGGTCACAGAATCCAAGGTCTGGGGCAGGCATTTCGTAATAGCTGGAGAAGAGGTGAACACAAGGCGCCAAAGAAAACTAACTCAATGGTAATTGTTCTCGCTACAAGAAATTCTCTTAAATAGAACATTCTCAACTGAACTTGAAAAACTGTTTTAAAGAAGAATATATACTGAATTATGATATGACAAGTAAAGACAATCTTGCAATTTGTGATCCATTTCAATACTTAATTTCTGGTTTGGCTTGAGTACATAGCCTGATCATGTTCAATCATGTGGTATAGGCAGGTATGGTCGAATTCGTAGGATTGATCAAGGTTAACGTCGTAAGAGGTACTAACCTAGCGGTCCGGGATATGGTGACTAGTGACCCATACGTCATCCTCTCTACTGGGAAATCAAGTACTTATCCTGTCATTCTCATTTTATTTTGTCCATTAAATTGTTATAGTGATCTATACACAGCAGTTTTTTATACAAACTGTTTTTTGGCAGTCAATGAAGACGAGGGTCATAAAGAATAATCTCAACCCGGTCTGGAACGAAAGGCTAATGTTGTCGATTCCAGAAAACATTCCACCTTTAAAGTTGGTAAGATTCCCATATGCGTAAAGAAGAATATCTATTTAATTTTGGGTCAATGAGGGATACACAGGGAAAGATGATAATTTACTGAAACATAGATGAACAAAAACATTGGAATTTGAGGTGCCATGTGATTTTCTTCTGAGAACATTTTAAACGTTTTTGGGATTGCCTCTCCAGAATATATAGAATTCACTTTCTCGGTAAATAACGCCAGGATCCGATTATCTGAATTCCCTGGCGCCTTTTTCTCTTAGAACCCAATATTTCTCTCCAAGGAGTATGCTTTGTGTCATACCCTCTTGCTGGCTCATAGAGTAGTTTACTGCAGGAATGTGTGTTGCCATGTTGGTGAAAATCAAATCCCATTATTTTTTTATATGCATGCTTCCGTTCCAAAGTAAATCCAGAAAAAAAACTACCATATTTTTTTTGTTGCACCAAGCTTTCCATTTTGGTTGTTTTATAACCTTACCCTAAGAAACTTTCTGATGGCATGCCAGCTTGTATACGACAAAGATAAGTTCACAACCGATGATTTTATGGGTGAAGCAGAGATCGATATCCAACCACTCGTATCTGCTGCAAAAGCTTCCGAGTGCTCCTCGATTAACGAGACAACACAACTCGGAAAGTGGAAAGCAAGCAAAGAGAACACACTTGTAAAAGATGGTGTTATAACCTTAGAAGATGGTAGGGTGAAACAAGATATCTCTATTAAGTTGCAGAATGTTGAACGGGGAGTCTTAGAGATTGAGCTTGAATGTGTGCCTCTTACACAGTAGCAAGTAAGCAAAAGCCCTTCCCGGTTCAGTCTCTCCAACGAGCGGCGAAAATATCCATGGAGCATGGCACGTTTGTGAAGTTTCAAGAAGTTGTGTATAGTAGTGTTGTAATGTTTTTTTTAAAAAAAAGAAATTGGATGACAAATGAGGACAACAAGGGTAGCACCAACTGTCGTATGGCGATATTTTTTGCATATTGTTGGCTTCTCTGATTTATAATGATTTATTGACCAACTTTTCACACTTTTTGATGAATTTTGTTTTATAAGCGCTGGCACTAAATCTTTTTAGAACAAATTGGTTTTGTTTGAATCCTTTTAAGAATAATTTAGTTCAATGATATCATCTTAAACATATTATCATACTTTTTTAGGATTCGTAACAAAGTCGCCAGCTGATGATATACTACCACAGATGCAACTAAAATTGTCACATTTTTATACCAACCTTCAAGGCATAAAGTAGAACTGGGCTGGCGATTTCAAGCTTTTTATACGAACTCAAGCTCCAATTTAGTTGTTCAAAAACTCGTACACTGACTGACTCGCGACCTTAAACTTAACTTTCCAACATATATAAATTTAATTTAATAATGTATAAAGTCAAAACATAACTAATTATTTCTATATAATAAAATACACTCAAAAGTCTGATTGAACTTAGTGCTTGTGACCCATGCTTCTGATGCTCATGCTACGTGAGCTTGATATTCGGTTGGCCATCCTTATTTTCAGCTTAGTTCAATCGCATTTTTTACAAGAGATGTGACATAAACCTGAGAAATTTCCCAAACTCGATTGGTTAATATTCATACTCACAGCTACAAACAACATATATAACTGAACTAAGTTCTAGCCGTCGAGAACTTCACATTTCATAATCTTGATACAATAAACCATCGGAGGGGCCTCGGCAAAAGTTTTCAACATTATCAATAAATAAACCATAGTCATCATAAAAATGCTATCACAAGCTGCAAAAACACTCGCAGCATATTAGCCATAAAGTGCATACCACTGCACAATGGCAACCATTACATAATAGGCATTAACATGTACAACACCAAGGAGAACGTTCACCTACGTTCCATACATAAACCACAATGCACATAGCTGATTTCCTCGGCATATGAAGTGAGGTTGTCATCGGTTTTACGAAATAAGACGATGACCCAAAAAAGCCTATGCAGAAATAAATAATAATCACATCCTTTTTCATCAGGTTAATTTAATATCCATCCACTCACATTCACAACTCATGAGCAGCAGAGCGGACACCTAACAAGCCCGTTTTCGTTGCATTTCGGACACCTTTTCGGCTTCTCCTCGTCCTCATCATACACCTTCTTACTGCCACTGCAATTCGAGCACGGAACGAACCTCACATCACCGCACGTATCACACGGCTGTGGAGCAACAAAAGGGAGCCCCTTTATAAGCCTAACCAATTCACCGGCCTCTAGTAATTGCTTTATCACATCAGCTCCCCCAATGTACTTTCCCTTGATAAACACTTGAGGTAAGCTGATATTAGTTTCACCCAATACTTTCTGTAACTCCTTTCTATATGCTACATCCATGGATATATCCCTCTCATCGAGATTCACACATAACCCATGAAAAATCATGCGTACACTGTGGCAATCTTGAAATGTTCTTCGTATTCCCCGTAGGCTTGTGAAGTAAACTACAACTCTGTCCTCAGTACCAGGAAGCCTAAAGGGAGATTCCGGGACTGGAGAAGGGATACCTTTGGAAATGAAATTTGAAGAATCCGATGCTGCTAGCAGCAATTTGGTCGGCTTTATTGGCGTGGGCGAGGGCAGCGGCAAAGCTACTGAATTTGTGGGGCTTGAGGGGTGTTTTGGGGTTTCGAAAATCGAGCATAATTTTCTGACCTTGCCCTTCAACGAGTTACCGGCTGAGACCATCGAGCCAAAGGAGGAGCTGTACAAACTCTTGATGGAGCCGCTTCGCTGCATGGCCGGGGAATTGTAGAGGCCGAACAGAGGCTTATTGGTAATTTCACCTCCCGCCGCCGCCGCCGCCGCCGCAGAGGCTTTGAACGTGCCGGAACATTTGATAATCGTCAAGGAGCTGCTTTTATCATCTCTTTGGGATTCCATCGCATGGTTCTTGCAATCAGCCATCAAATAAACAACAAAAAAATCCAAAGAATCAAGTGCCCTGAACAGGATTTCCGAGGTCCGGACGGTGGCGGCGGCTGGGTCGTTGATTGGAGCTGGTTCTTGGCTGAAAAATGGGTTTTCAAGTTGGGGGAAAAAACCAGAGATCGAATGAAAATTAAGGATTGAAACATAATCGGGAAAAGTAAACGAAGAGAGAAGGGGAGAAGTAATGATTTTTGAAAAGTTGAATGGAAGCAAAGGTAGTGATGTCACTGTCGACGACACCACCGAGTTCCGAAAAATGAATTGAGTTTTGGCGTTTGGTTTCTGTGTTCTCTCCTAGATTTAGCCTCTTTTTTATACATTTTTTTTTAACATCGATCAATTATTTAATTAAAAAAATAATTTTTTACATATTTCAAATATATATGAAAAATATCATTTTTTTATTAAATAATTTTGATGATATACATGAAAATATCATTTTTATTGAATAATTGATCAAAATTATTTTACAAATTTTTCTATGTCGAAAACGTCAAACATTTCGAAATTTCAAACATCATTAAAGAGATTTTTTTTACATGTAGTACAACTAAATAACTCAGTTTATGAAAATATCCCTTCGTTTATCTTATAACACATCATTATCTTTCTGATTTTATTATTTTTTAAACGAAAAATATATTATTTTTATATCAAAAATATTATTTTTAACGTACCCTACCAATATTCATAATAAAAAGTAATACTCTAAGCCTAAAAATTAATAATTTTTCATGGATGACCCAAATAATAGATATGTCTCACAAAATACCAGTGAGACCGTCTCACACAAATTTTTGTCTTTTATTAAATCTCCAACAAATCCTTGTTAAAATGGACTAAACAAATATTATGTAATAACATAAAGAAAGAGAATAACCAATCCAAGTTTGGTGAGTCCGTTGTTCATCAGTTTTAATGATATGAGTCCCACATTTTTTTGGGGTAAATTTGGATTCAGTCCTCAAACCAAACATGAATTGTTTCCAACTCTATGGTGAGAGAAAGTATCTTTAATAATGAAACAAATACCCTTATTTTTTATTTAATTTTAATTGATCATCGCGCTTTCAAAATGGTATCAGAGCTTTAGGTTGATTTATTTCAAACACATGATTTATTATTATAAAGAATCTAAAATGTTTGAGGAAGGAGAATTTCGAAAATTTATGAATCCAAACTTAGGTTCGAGAAAAATAATTTACAAGGATTATTCCAATATTTTGGAATATACACAAGAGCATCTAACTATTGCTAGATATCAGGAGCAGAGAAGGGAAAACTCAGCACCCTCAAGTAAACTTATGATTTAAGCAAATAAGTTTATGGATATAGTACCAGATTCCTCTAAGCTCTCTTTAGATCTTAAAGAAATCTAGAAAACAGTACAAAACTATGGCAATAAGCTATACTTTGTACCCCAACAAGTTGAAAAAATCCTTGAAAACCTAGGAAGAAATTCTTGGAATATTAAAGGATATTCAAACAAGAATTCAGAAACTAGAACAACAATCAAGTTCTAGTAAAAGAACTTCAGGAGGATGGTTACCACCATCATTCAGTACTGAACCCTTGTTAAATCAACAAGGAAAGGGCAGAGTGGTGTCAAAACCTTTGACTGAAGAAGAAAAGATGATCGATCTAATTAAGTATGTCTCAGAAAATAAATTAATTTAATTACAACCTTAGAAAGGATTGGTCTGGAGGATCTACAAGAGCTTGCGGAATATTTCGCAAATCTCAAGGTTGTAGATCTGAAGATGAACACAGCAGGAGGTGAAATACCTGCTATAACTTAGTCATCTTATCAGGAACTACCAAGGGAAAATGTGGGATCTCAGAATGTAAATATGAGAGAATCTCAATCTGGTTTCCATACTGATGGAGGATCACACCCAGCGGGAACAAGGACAAATCAAATTCCCTTGCACCAAACACCCTATGGGAAAACTGTTTTAGATCCTATACATCCTTACGGGGTTATGCTTAACCTTGATGTATTAGATTTCAAAAATAGATAAGATCTCATAGATGACTGGACATCTGCTATAAGAATCGCAGCAGGAACACTTGATCTCAACAAAGAAGGATTCATTAAAATTTTAGAAATGAGTCTTGTGGGATCAGTGAAAATTGCTTGGGACATGACTTCATTAGAAATGAAAGAGTCAGTCCTAGCTGGTGAATCTCTCAGTGAGATCGCTGGAAAAATGGCTACCATATTTAAAACACAATTTATAGGGGTAGACTATTTTAACAGTCAAGATACAAAGAAGAGAAAGAAATATACTCAAGCTCTGTATAGTCCTTGAATTACATGACATATGTTTGGTGGATGAATACATTATGTTATTCACTGAATATAAATGGAATTCAGGAGTCGGAGAAGATATAGCTATGCAGCTTTTCTTCGCAAAAATGCCAAGTCCCTGGAGAGAAATGCTCATAAGAAAATACGTACCTGGTAACCCAGATACTTTAGCACGAAGAGCCTCTTTTCTCAAAGAAAAATTAGCAGAATGGTGTCATATGGTAGCATTACAAAAGAATTACAAACGCTTAAGGGGTATCAACAAAAGAACTCCTTTGTGGTGTAAAGAAAATGAACTTCCAACAATTATTGGAAGTAAACCACATAAGCATAAAAGAAAAAGTTTTAGGACTCATCCTTATGCTCGAAGTGGAAGAAGTTTTTGGAAACCAAGAACTGTTTGGTCTAGACAGAAAGCCAGATCTTACAAATCTGGACAAAGAAGTGGACCATCAAGAAGTATGATATCATCCCAGGTATCGAGTACATCTTGAAGAACAAGAAGAATACCTACGAATAAAACTTTCAGAAGAGCTCACTACTCGAGCCAATGAAAGTTTCAAAGATTGTAATTGCTGGACATGTGGAGCAAGATGTCATATCTCGACCAACTGTCCAGAAAATGAAAAAAGAGGTATTAAACGCTTCGATCCTACCCCGGATATTGAAGAAGCAGTTTATTACCAAGATCTTATTCAGGTATATCGATTCGAGGATATAGAAGTAGCACAGACTATGTCCTAGATTCATATCGGAGCAATTCAGATTATGATAAAGGCTACTTTCAAAGAAGGAATAGATTCGCCTATTGATATTGCTATATGCGATAAAAGAATGGAAAATCTAAAGATTCAGTAATAGGAACAATCTCAGGAAATCTTTGTGCAGGAAAGATTGTATGAGTGATCTATCCAAGGATAGTCTACAACTTGGCAGATCGAGAGCCGAGCCTTGACATTACATCAGAATTTCAAGGAAAAAAGGCTGATAAAAGAAGGTAATAGGCCATATTCTATTATCTATCAGATTTCATATGCTCTATCTAATACACATCATTCTGAGTTGTTTGTTAGAAATGAGTTCATTGAAATATCTGAGATATTTGAAAAAGTTGCCCAGGCAATTTATCCAGAAAGAGTTGAGTTTCCTTTAATACAAGAAACAGATATCCAAATACAAGACAAACCGATTCTATAAAGGAATCAAAGTCTTAGATTGGAATCAAGAAGACTATCTTTCCAGGGAGATAGAATTACAAGTTACATGTAGGGAAAAACGCTTGTCATAGAAACCCAACATGAGCTAAAAAGTTTTTCTACAATAGGAAAGCTAAGATGCCCAGAAGGGTGGAAGGAAGTAGAAATATTATTTGATATTACGAAGCAAAGGAATCAATTTCCTTGTAATTCAATATACTATTCGGAACAACCTATGATATGAACTTACCAACGACTGATTAATATCAGAGAATTGGAAGTTCAGATTCAAGGAATTCCAGGGAAAGAATCAGATCGACTGATTCTTGGACTAAAGTTTCTCGAGGAACATAAACCTTGGAAACGTCTAGAGTATGGAATGGAGTTTATGGCAAATGATAAAATATGGAAAATCCAATGACCACAAGCCCATTCTCCATATACATTCCAGTAGGAATGTTATATGAACAATATAAGGCATAATATTTTGCTGCCTATATTGATTCAGATGCTGGAATCTGTACAGCAAAACGAGGAGTTTTTTCAAATAATTTGGAAGAAGAATTACCAAAGATTGCTGGAAAAGATTTTTCCAGAAGAATCTTAATCTTATGCAAAGGGGTTAAGATGACTGAAATCATGATTGGCGGTGCTGGACAAACACCTCGGTACAAGGTAAAAACACCACTAATTTATTTTCATGATACAGGAGCTGACATATTACTAGAATATAATTTCCTACAAATGTTCAAATCTTATACTCAAGAAAATGGGACTAGACGATTAGTGTTCACAACAAACTGTGATAAAAAAATCATAGTCCAGAGACTATGAGAGGCATTTTACCGAAAATTGTCGATCCAGTTTCGCAGCAAGTCTCGTGATGAAGGAAAAATTCTGAACCCAAAAATGAAAGATTCAAGACGATTTGGAGAAACAATGCTCCAGTTAAGAGCAGATAAAGAACTCCAACAAGAAGATATAGAATGCCTTAAGATAACTCTACATAAGAATGAAATAGAGTTTGAATCTAAGGTATCATTAGAAGATGTCAAGAAAAGGATAAAAAAATTACAATAAAGATCCATTGGCATGGTAGGACAGAAATCAACTCAAGGCTTGCCTTAAAATTAAGGAAGACAAAGAGTATGAATTTGTCCGTTGCAGGCCTATCCCAATGAATATTATTGATCAAAGGGATATGTAGATTATAATCAATGAACATTTGGACCTTGGACTAATCAAAGTAGGAATGTCACAATATAGCAGTCCAGGTATTCTGGTACGAAATTATGGTGAAATAAAACGAGGAAAACCCATATTAGTTATTAATTATCAAGAAATTAATAAAATTCTGGAATTTGATGTGTATTTTATACCTAGCAGAGAACATCTGATTAGTTACATACGCAATGCCAAGATCTTCTCTAAATTCGATTGTAAGTCTGGTTTTTATCAGATTCAGATGCAGGAAGAAAGAAAGAAATTAACAGCTTTCTCCACACCCCAAAGACATTATATTTGGGAGGTATTACCAATGAGATTGGTTAATTCACATCAGATATTCCAAAGAAAGATGGATAATCTTTTTAAAGATTATTTTAAATTTATGTTTGTCTATATTAATGATGTTTTAATAGCATCTAAAAATATGGAAGAACATGTCAAACATTTAGAAATTTTCTCTAATGTTTGCAAAAATGAATGACTGGTTTTATCTGAAAAGAAAACAGACATTGCCACAAGAAAAATCGAATTTCTAGGAATAGAAATCGATGAGTCTGGAATAATTTTGCAAGATCATATTGTAGAAAAAGTGCAAATTTTCCAAACGAGTTAAAATAAAAGAAACAACTTCAAAGTTTTCTCGGAGTTGTTAATTTTGCTGGGATGTTTATAAAAAACCTAGCAAAACATAGGAAAGTGTTTAGTCCATTATTGAAAAAAGATGCAAGATTTATATGGACAAAAGAACACACAGAAAGACTTGTCCAGTTAAAGGAGATTTGTGAAAATCTTCCGAAAATGGCTATTCATCAAGATGAAGATGATTTGGTATTGTATACCGATGCCAGTGATCATTGGTGGGCTGCAGTTTTGACAAAGCTCACACCAGATGGAGAACAACAATACATGATATTGTAGTGGTTTATTCTCCGATACAGAAGCCATAAGATGCCATATCAACGAGAAGGAATTTTATGCAGTAAAAAGGACTTTTGAAAAATGGCCATTATTTTTACTTGCAAAGAGATTTACTTTGAAATTTGATAACACATCTAAAAGCTTTATTAAGGAATAGAATAGAATCTAAACCTGAGAAGACAAGATTATTAAGATGGCAAGCCTTATGTCCGAATTATATTTTTGATATAATTATTATTAAATCTCATGAAAATATTCTTGCAGATTTTTTAACAAGAGATTGACAGCATTGACATTGATGCTATCATCAAGATGCAGAGGCATTTGAGGGAACATCTTGAAATACTTCAAACCGAGTTTAACAAGTTAGCACTGAACGCAGAAAATTGCGGGAATGCTTCAACAAGCGGATAAGATAATTGTCTCTGATCGAATCACATGATGTTTACATGCATATACTCAGTTATGGTCTGTGACACAAAGGCCTATCCTCCAAGGCATCAAGAAGCCATTAGTTTCTCGTATGGAGAGTTTTCGAGTACAAGACTCTATACATGGAGCAAGAGATTCAAGTACCCCTAGCACAAGTGTTAAGACGGGATCATCTTCTGATGAGTCGTCCAAAACAAAAATTGAAACTCCAGATTTTAATCTCGAGTCTTCAAGTCAACCATTCACCTCGGGGATTGAAGAGGGAGAGATCAACCTTAGACCCAATACTGACAGGGGCAAAACTAAGGTTGGTACTAATGAAGCTACAATTTCTCCATTTTAGGTCTATCAACATACTTGGGAGAAATTAAACACAATAATTGGCATCAACCTAGCCATGATGCGAGTTGATGTTGCAGGAAAATATCATAGGGTATGGATGAAAGAAAATTCATATCCAAAGGATGTTAAAGCCTGGTATGAATTTGGGGCTCTTGCCTTAGTTTATACTACCTCATCTAGCTTCCCGGAGATTTCAGCCTTACCAAAGTGGATACAGGAAGCGGTACATGAAACTTGGACAAACAATGATCATTTGTCCATAGGAGATATTCTGGAGCTGTATTTTTTCAGTGCAGCACCAGAACCAGCAGGGAAAGGCTCACACGAAGCCTTTCATTTTATCAAGTTAAGGAGGTCAGACCTGAATGTCCAGAAGTTCATCAAGGATCCTCCTAAAAATGAAATACCCCTATTTTTTTCATTCAATGAAGATGACATATCTACCAGGAGATCATGGGGAGTTTGGGTCTGTCTAACAGAGATGGACAAAGTCAAGTATCAATTTAAATTCTATCAGAATTCTGTAAATGGATCTTTCCTATTAAATACGATGACAGGAAAAACAACAAGCTTTGCAGAAGACTTGTTCGAAAAGAAAATAAATTTTCTGTGGAACAGCAAATTGCCGGCAAGTAAAGAAACTCATCGAAAATTCTGTAATATGGCACATATAGGAAGATGATATGAAAACATCTGTCCAGAATGCCAGAACCAGAAAGAGCCGGAGTTTGGTAAAGGGTTTAAACCGAGATCTGATCGGAACACTTTACCGAAACCAGTACAAGTGGGGAAGGACCACAATCACGTTTTCCTCGAGGACATAGAAAGCCAAAGTTCCCCGACAAAGCTAAAAGTGGAAATGTGACCAACCCACTAATAAAAAGAAGGACCACCATGTGAAACACCATGTGAATGGAATGCAAGGATCACCAATAATCGGTGGAAAAAGGACAAAGGACCACTCAACCACTAAAGGGCCCCGAGGCAAGTTGCAAAGGCTTGTCAAGATTTGGAATCCGAGTTTCAAATCCAAAGAAACCTTCTAGTAAATAAGGAATCATAAAGAAGGTGAGATCATCGATCATTTCCTCAATTTCTGTCTACAAATAAATTGTAATATTTTCTTTAAAGTTTACGTGTTTTTCAAGTTCGGCTACTATAGGTAGCTAAACAAGTTTCTCATCCTCTACAGGAGTTTTCAATGTAATAATAAATGTTTGTGTTTGAATAAAATCAATTCTTTGCTCTAGCCCCTATCATGTATTACTTTCAAAATTTTATCTTTTATTGTACACCATAAGGTAGGAAACAAATTAAGGTTGTGCCAAGTGCTGCTGAAGGAATTTGCATCAGTAACCATCGGTTGCGATCGCATGGTTGGACTGTGAGGAGCAGTCTGTAAAATACGGTGAATATAATCCGGTGGTACTCCGGTCAAAGAAGTAAAAGATTTAATTTACTTTACGGAAGCATGATGTGCCTTTTATTACAAAAGAAAATCAATTATTAAATTGTAAGGTTGAGGGGTATTTTGGGTAATTAGGGAGTGGAAAGAAAGTTGTAGAGATTCGGGTACTGAATGGAAAGTCTCCCTTTTTTTTGCTTTGAGTGATTGAATAATGGAGAAAACCCCTCCATCGCCATTGTTACCAAGAACCCTAAATTACACACATATATATAAAGCAAACGATATTTTATTATTTATGTAATGGTAAATAAGAAATTTGATTAAATATATATATATTAAAAATATATATTTATACTCTATTTTTTGTTATTTGAATTCTATTTATAAATAAATTTAACACATATTTTGTTATATATATATATACACACACACAAAATGGAGTATAAATATATTTTTAAAAAAATAGATTTAAGACATGTCTATTCAGCTAAATTTTCCATTGTTTTTCCACTGAGCGATTAGAAGCTGGAACCCTAATCAACAGGTCTCTCAAAAACCTCCATTTCCCGTTCAATCTCCGACCAATGATGTATGGCGGAGATCCTCAGCATCACCAGCAGCAACACTCACGTCCGCCTCCTGGCCCGCCGCTGCCTCAACCACCACAGCACCCCAATCCTCACCAGTTCCAGCATCAGCAGCAGCCGCAACAGTTCCACCATCAGCAGCTACATGATTTCCAGCGGGGTCCACACCCTCCCCCGGGTCCACCGCCGCCTCAAATAATGCGGCAGCCTTCTGCTTCCTCCACTACTCTGAACACTCCCCCACCTGATTTTCAACACCCGTCTGCTCAGCCCTTTTTCTCTATGCAGCAGCCGTATGATGGTAGTAAATGTTTGGTTCTCATCTTCTTCTTTATTTGTTATCTTAGTTGCTTCTTTTTATCTGATTTCTTTCAAGGTTGCGTTTTTGCCATGTCGTTGTCTTTGTTTTCCTGGAATTTTGGTAATGTGGACAGATTTATACTAGAATTGCAGAAAATTTTGGTAATCAAAACATGTGGTCAATGAAGAGATCCCATTTGAAACATCAAATAACTCGAGCTTAATTGGAATCGTTCTTTGGTATTTGGCAATTTAAGACAAGTTATATTTATTATCATTTTGGATGTGTTTATGCTTGACAAATGATACTTTTTCTTTAATTATAAATTGAATATTAATTTTAACGCAGAAGCGAAGTATATCATTTGTCCATTTATTTTTATATTATTTTATTTCTAGAATAAATATCGTCACAAGGACAAGTATTGGTGAGCTTTCTGTCTTACCTTGTTACACATTTGGCAGCTAATGCAGATAGTTTTGCTGCAAAAAGAATGAGGAAAATTGGACAAAGACGGGCAGTTGATTATACAAGTACTGTTGTACGATATATGCAGGTGATGCCTGTTACGAATGTTGACTATATTTTCTTATTGCGTAATATTTGGATGTAGCAATCTAAAGTTCTTAGTTGCGCCATCAAAAGCATCATAGCTTCAAAGGTGTTGATATTAATTCCATACAGTTGATTTGAACAGCTGTTTTTTTGGTCTAATTTTCAGGTGCTCTTATATCTGATGGCAATACCACTTTAAGGCTAACCTACCTGATCCTTCATTTGACCAATTTTTTTGATATTTTTAATTCTCTCCTCTCTCTTTTACATTTGAGAAAATACATCCACTTTGAGAATTTTATTGACTTACATATATGAATGATTGCGTGGGATCATTTTATATGACCATATAAAGATTCTATCTTCTGCCTCCTGTTGCTGGGTCTACTTTTATGATATCCTGCAAAAAGTATCATGTCACGGTTATGATAAGCCTTAATTGAACATCACAATTGCTCCAACTTAATTTGCGTTATAGCTTGACTTAACATCGGTAGACATTTGTTTCATATTTTGTTCCTAGAATCTCCTTGAGTTTTGCAGCACTTTCTTAAGTCAAAAGGATGCTTTTTTTTACACATGATGTATGTAATTTTTTTTTAAATTCTGATTGCTGTTCTTGCTATCACTTAATCTTGAGATTCAATAAACAATTGTTCATACTGTGATTAATTTAGCAAGGTGGCAGAAATATAATATATAATAATTTATAGCTTATAACTTTTATGCAGATGTCAAATCTATGATCTACAGACACCTGTTGTTAAAAAATGCTATACACGCACCTGTTGTTAAAAAATACTTTCACCTGAGTTTTTTTTTTAAAAACCAAAAAAAAACTACAGAGGACTCTTTTTTCATTATTTTAATTACAGTCACCATATTCAAATGGGTGTGAAATGATTCCATTTTTGTTGCCTTAATGGATCGTAAAGACGGTTGATTGGCCTGTTTGTTGTTTATGCATGCTTTGCAACTAGAAAAGACCTTTTATTTTGCTGCAACTGAATAAAAAGCTTAATACAAACTGTCAAACAACCATTCTTAACGAAATTCTCTTGCTGTGGTATATACCAGTACAGAAATCTGCTCTCATGTACTTATAGAATCTTAAAAGCATCTGACTTGATGTTTACTGTACTTGAATAACCCAAGAGTCTTGCAGATTATTATTTTTATGTTATCACTTAACGATAAAAAATGGCTAAGTGACGAAAAGAAAGAAGCGAGTCAATTGTAGACAAATAGGCAATATGAGACCTGCACAAAAGAATGTAATAAACCTGTGAACTCTATCAATAAGAATTGTTTTCGTAGATTCACTCACAGTTTCCTTCTTTCTCAGATGAAATACTCTAGAAAAGACACATTGTTTCCCTGTTTTGAGATATGTATTTCAATGCTTTTGGGTCCATCTCTATCTTTTTTGTGTTTGAAGTCTAAAGCCTCGCAAGTGTCGTCAGTTTTCTAGAGGATTTTGAGTAGGATTCCTAGCTGTTCTTTGATTTCCACCCTTATGGCTCGTCTTACAGAAATTGAATGTGTAATAAGAGAAAAAAATTAAAAATTAGAAAATAGAAAGGGATTGGATGTCTGTATAAGTTTGGAGAGTAAGTTTTCGATTTTGGACGAAGATACTCTAAGTTGGTGATTGGAGGCAGAGGCATCTGATGTGCAATAAAAAAAAAGTCCTGGCTCTCAAGATACTAAGTCGGTAATGCCATGTTGTTTTGTGGACCTAAGCTGTCCGATTGTCTTGTCAAATTATGAGGTCATAGTAAATGTTGGGGTGGGTACTGCTGTAGTGGAGTAGGGTCATGCTTAAACTTAGAGATTAGCCAAATTGATGTTTTTGGTGCGTTCTTTCAGTTTTATGTTCTGTTTTATCTATCATTCTGAGTTTAATACCAGGTTCTTCAACTTATGTATCATGATGTATGCTCAAGTTTCCGTTTTCTTCTTTCTTTGGCAGATTCGCATGTTCCAGCCCAACTCAAGAGATAGGACTGTATTGCAGCCTACCCTAGTCGCCGCTATTGATGTTTGTTAACTTCCTTTCTTGAATCACATTACTTATTATCAGGCATAGTTATGAACATCATCACCTTTATGTCATATATTTGACTGTTCTTTGAGAAGGAGCTCTTCTTCAAAGAAATGTTGATAATTATGTATTCCAGTTACTTTGACCCATTTATGACAGTGCTCACTTTCCTTCCCTTGTCCCTCCTTGATCATTGTACGCAGATGTTACCTGCTATAGCATACTCAGATAACCCATCAACAAGTTTCACAGCAAAGTTTGTACATACATCATTGAATAAAAATCGTTGTTCGATTAATCGAGTTCTGGTAAGTTGAAAGAACTAACCTCCAGTTCTTACTTTTATTTTTTATTTTTCTGATGTCATGTAGTATATCTCTCGATGCATTGACTTCAGCAACCTGACACCTTTTCACTGTGGTTAATAGTTGTCATTTTACCAGTACAAGACGATAATGATGCTTCACTTCCTCTTTTTCATCTCAAATATTGGTGTTTGCACCAAATTTTATCCTAACCGAAGATTTTGTTTCGTTTTCTCTTTTTTTGAATGAAATTCTGCACTTCACTAGAAATTTAATTCTCTGGTCGATTGTTGTTTCCTTCATTACGTAGGCCTGTATTTTGATTGTAAGCTGAGAAGATTTCTTTCTTCATGGGTGTCAATTTTCCTTATCGAGTAATTGGATGCAATTGTTCGTTAGAACTGCCAAATGGTGTTTAATACTTGCTAGGACTGTCCATTGGATTTTGTGCTTACTGCTGGTCAATTCAACCACAATGGTCAGCCTATATTTAACTGGAAGTCTGAAAAAATGAAGAGTTATCAGAAAGAGCCCACACCTACAGTATAGGCAGGTCGCTGTACTCATGGTTGTAACAACCTCAGTCTGAGATGTTAGCATGTTTGCCATTTAATTGAGAGGATTGAGAGAATTAAAACAAGAAATATAAGTTTTTGAATGAGTTGCCATGTCTATTAAATAATATGTAATTATGTATAGTGCTCAGTTATTTCCTAATTTTCCAAGTTTCTTATTATGATATAGGCTATGTGATGTATTAAATCATCCACTATATTTCAACCTTTTAGATTCTTTTCCCAAGACCATAATTTGTTGTTCTGTTACGTTCTTTTGTACGCTAAAATTGATCTGTTGAAATTGCATTGAACTTAGTATTGCTGTTGTCCTACAATAAATCCCAAATATCTAAGGATTTTAGGTGATGAATACGTAGGTTTTTGTCTTCTTAGTTTAATGTATTTGCATTTGCTGGCAGTGGACTCCTAGTGGTAGACGTCTTATTACAGGATCTCAGAGTGGGGAATTCACACTTTGGAATGGACAGTCATTTAATTTTGAAATGATATTACAGGTATTTCGTGTTAATCGCTGATTCATATTGTTTGAGTAAAGTGTAATCATGTGAATTTTTTATTGACAGGCTCATGAACAAGCTGTCAGATCAATGGTTTGGAGTTATAATGAGAACTGGATGGTCACTGGGGATGATGGTGGCTCAATAAAGTAATCTAGTGTTCAGGCAAATATTGTCAAGAGTTTTTCATTAGTTTGTTGGGCAAAGCCATGACAGGCATCTGGTTGCAGGTATTGGCAAAATAACATGAACAACGTGAAAGCCAATAAATCCGCTCACAAAGAGTCAGTCCGTGGCTTAAGGTATATGTACATGCTCAAAGGAGGTTATATAATAGCGATCATCTCTCTTTATTTTTCTTGGGATGGGTTGCATTCAGCACCGTAATTGCTGATTTTCAACTAGTTTTTTTATGTGGTGATGACAAACACAAGGTAAAACTTTGTTTGATCTTTGATGGGTGTAAAGAACCAAGCTGATTTTTGTGAGGTTTTTTATCTGTCTCCACATTAATATTAGAGTTTTTAGTTTTCAAACTTGAGTTGAGCTTAATTGACTAGAATATTTTTTGAGCCCTAAGTCCAAAATATTTTGTTTTATCATGTAATTTGTTATATATTTTTTACTTTAGCTTGTTAATTTTATGCTATATTTTTTTAATAGTGTGACCCACAAAGTTCTGTTGACTAGAAGTGTTCAGGCTTTTGTTTTTTCCTATCAAACCAAATTTCTAATATTCTCAACTTGTATCAAGTAATTTCCATTTTATGATTTTTGTACAAGTGCTACTATTTCACCTCCATCGTATATTAAAAAAATTTAATCTATCTCTAGCCTTAATTAAACTTTTCATCTTTCATAGCAACCCCTAAAATTTCCATGGCTGAGGAGGATTCAGCTGCAGATCTAGGAAACATACATGAGCTGGACTGCGATTGACGATGTTGATTGAGCTTAAAAAAAACCAAGCCATCACTAATATTTAGAATGGGTTTATGCTTTTTACATTTATTTTTAAGTTCAATAGGTTAACTATGATTGTGTGTCTTTACCCCAATTTCCTCCTACAGATCTCGCAGATAGTTTCTGATTCTGTTTTTTGGTTATTTTTTTACACTATTTTCTTTTGTTTTTCTTTTCATTATCAGCTTCATTCGATGGTTAGGATCGAGTCATTGTCAAACATTTAAGTAGAGTTTAAACCTTCAATTTTCATGTATTAGAATTTGTATCAAGATCGAGCCAGCTCAAACGTTATTTGATTAAAAAGTCAAATTAAAAAAATTAGCTAATATGCAGCTCGATATAGTTCATTTACACTGGACCCCCATTGTGGTCCTGGACTCCACGTAATTGAACCAGCGTACTAAGTGCACAAACTAAGATGTGGAGTGCAATATATATCTACTTCTCTACATTGTACTGTTAACATTATTTCCTTAGTTGTAATATTTAGACAGGGAAAACTGCTTCTGGATGATTTCTTTGATCAAAATTCAGTCACTTTCAGTTTGACAAGCACGCGCTAACTTCATGCATGTTACATGTTGGCCAGCTTCTGTAGGACAGATTTGAAGTTTTGCTCCTGTTCTGATGACACAACTGTTAAAGTCTGGGACTTTGCTAGGTGTCAAGAGGAGCGATCATTATCCGGTAATGTCCACAAAGTGTTGATCAAGGACTGATTTTATTTTGACTATGTTTACTCTTGGCTGTTGCCGTATTTCCTTATTTCCCCGTATGGGCTACACGAGGGAATGGTTAAATCACTAAACGATAGCATTTGACCCAAGATTAGATAATACTTTGTAAAATTTCTGTTGCTGCCTATGTAAATCACCAATTCTCAGCCATATGGTGCTGGTCTTTTAAGCTGACTATTTTGGATAAACCTCTGATTTTAGAATACTCATGATTTTATGGTCTGACATCTCATGAATACACCAGACAATACCTCAACTGCATCAATTTTTCTTTCTATTACATGATGCGACCCGAAATTATTTAAATGTTATTTTTTAATATCATACACACAAAAGATCAGTTGATAGGTATCATCTTTCCCTGCAAAAGTTAGCCTATAGATGAAGGAAAAGTTGCATAAAACAGGGATCTGCCGGTTCGAAATGGTAACTTATGCATGGTGGTCATGGTTGGGATATAAGTGCGATTACTGACATACTACAAACGTATCACTTCTACAACCTAATGCTCACATAAAGTAACCTATAAATTTCTTGTGTCATTTGAACTCAGGCAGGCCACGGTTGGGATGTAAAGTGTGTTGACTGGCATCCTAGCAAGTCATTATTGGTCTCGGGTGTGTGCTCTATTAGTTCAGTCATTTTGAAACTCTTCAGTTTATGAGAATTGTATTGTTAACTAATGAAGTGGTGTATTTTCACAGGTGGGAAGGACAATCTTGTCAAGCTATGGGATGCTAAGTCGGGGAGAGAACTCTGTTCATTGTAATCAACTGGCTATTGCATATTCTTTTTTAAATCAAATTTCAGTTATATTTAATTCTCATAGCTTGATTTAATTGAACACAAGTTTTGGCTTGTCAGTCATGGACACAAGAATACAGTTCTGTGTGTGAGTTGGAATCAAAACGGTAATTGGGTCTTAACAGCTTCAAAAGACCAAATCATCAAGGTAATACTGTCTTTTACTTCTATATGGTCCTTAATTGAAATGCTGTCCCCCATGTCTTATTGTTTCCGTCCCCGCACAATGCGTAAGAAGTAGAAAGGTTGTTGAAAAAAGAATGGGAATATGCAAGACTTCAATTATTTCTCTATGGTTCTTGAGAATTTTTTCGCTGTCAGCTTTATGATATAAGGGCGATGAAGGAGCTTCAATCTTTTCGTGGGCACCGGAAGGATGTCACAGGTAATGAAGGTCTTATTGCATTAGAGATGCTTTATTTTACTAGAGAATACACATTGGTTGCTTGCATGCGACTTGCGAGTGTCATTTGTTTTTGTTTATTCATTTATATGTATCGGCTCTTAAGAAATGTCACAAGACTTTTAGATGTACATTTAGCTTAATAGATTTTTAGGTGTCCATTTATTTAGGGTTTTTAGGGTTATTTATGAAGAGAAACAATAGTAAATTAAATGAAAGGGTTTAGTCCTCATTTTGCTATCTCTACATTCTTCCTCATGCTAGAATCAAATTCCTTGTTTGGAGCATGAAGATGAAAACAAGCTAGCTTAATCTTTTAGAAGATTTGGCTATTTGTGTTGAATGAGCGGAAGAAGTTTGAATCCGTTAACTTGCTGAATGAGAGAGCTCTCTACCTTCTTCGCTTTAGCACCAGCCTCTGAGACCACACTTTTCTTTTTGATATTCCAAGTCGCATTAACTTCTGATACATAATACAATAATCTGGTGTTGATTTTCTACCTTTGCCAGCTTCTTAACTTGAGTCCGAATAGATTTCAATATTAAAATGTTTTTAGTTTTGTGATGTATACATTTCACTTGAGACTTTTTAAGTAGCCTTCCAATGAACAACCTTAAGCTTCTTCAAGAATTCTGTTGCAAATGCCATCACATGATGCCAACACTTCCTTTCACCATTGTTGTTTAATAACAATATAATCACATCTCGCGAAATGTATCTTGCAAGTTAGGTAGATCTCCTATGCAGAGCATGAACATACAATTCAAATGTTTATGAATTAAATATTCCATTCATTCAATTTCAACATTGTTTTAGCTAGGGATTTAACGATATTGGCTTAAGAGTTATACTTTTAATCACTAGATAATAGATTAACATCCTAAACAAAAAAAATTAAGCTTTCAGTGAAAGAAGATTTACAATATTTCTTCATGTGTTGTGGTACACTATTTGTGTGTACTATATCCATAGATTCATTTTCATCCTTAATTGTGCATGATGGCTCATGACCACAACTTATTCATTGTTCTTTCACGAGGCTGTCTTTGGTTTAGAGCTTTGGAGGATATGAGTTTGGTATGGGTAGTTCCAAGATCTTCACACGAGCTATTTGCTGCAGATCTTGGACGTGAACTGGGAAAGAAGTGTGGAATTTTTTGTACAGTTATAATTCATTGTATTTGTTGCTCAGTTTGGTTGTAGTGGGATAGAAGGATTTTCGACAATCTATAAGAATAATTTGAAGAGTGTTTGGACAATATTAAGATTTGAGTATCTAGCTGGATTGAGAAACATATAGAGTTGAAGAATTTCTTGATCTCACATTTATTGAAGGATTGGAGTTATATATGTTGTTGATATGATCATGGCTTTGTTTTTCCTTTTCTCCTGTGCGATCACTTGTCCACTTCTTCTAATTGATAACTTTTAATTATGTAATATAACTTCGTTTCCGATAGAAAAAAAGAGACACTGTAAGTTGAACAAGTAGATTGGGAATACAAAATAAAGATATTCTCTTAATGAAAATAAAGTTTCTGTATGACCAGTTGCATTAAGGTCTTTGCAGTGTGTTGATGTAATTCTATCTGGTAGTTTCTTCTTGATGTCTTGTGTGAGAGCTGTAAACCAAAAAGTCGAGGCTCGGTGATTTGAGAACCTGGAATGTTTGTTTGGTTTAAAGCTTAATTATATAATTTGGAATTAGGATAAAGCTTGAAACAAGTAAAATGGATAAACATCTGCTAAATCCGACTTTTCTGATTAATTATTTATTTGACTGGCTTTTATTATTGCTCTTATACATATTTTGGTTTAATCTGATCCTGCATTTGTATTTTAATTATCACAGCACTAGCTTGGCATCCATTTCACGAAGACTACTTTGTTAGTGGGAGTTTTGATGGATCAATTTTCCATTGGCTGGTTGGGTAAATTGTTCGCTGTGATCCTTGATATTTCTGTATAGTTTTATGTTGAAGTCCTTGAGTTTCAACTCTTACTTTCCAAGTGTGCAAATCACTGCTTCTCTTCAAAACCTTTTATGGATGACTTTACATGTATATCCTGTTCAATGGACGAAGATTGTTTAAACTTTTATTGAGATTTGTTATGGTAAGGAGCTTCCAATGAGGCTTCTATTTTTTTGGTTTTGGAATGATTGATCAATTAATTGACCACAAATTTTGATGCAATGCCTCAAATTAGGTAAAATTGATTAATAACACCATAAACTTGCCAAAGCATGGACGATCTCTGTGTTTCAAAACAGGTCATTCAAATGATGCTAATTTAATTAAAAAAATTAGTTTTAGTTATCGAATTTTTATAAAAGTTAGATAAATTTTTGGTGAAAAATAAATTAAATATTAAATTGTTTATAAATAAAAAATTGAGTAGTTTATGAATTTTCAAATCATACAAAATGTTAAACCCTTCATCTTTGCTCTTTAATCTGCTCGTTTCTTGAATACAAATTTCGCATATTCACTTGTTTATGTTGATGAAAATAGTTGCATGTTTAATTCTGCAAGTTAATACTTGTGGTTATTAAATATTTTAGACTTATTGTTGAGTGAGAAGAGCTAGTTTTATACCATTCTTCTGTTTTTTGGTTGCAACCAATCTTTTTATACACGCCACATTAATTTTCTTAGCTGTAATATTAATTAGCAATACTTTTTTTGTTTGAAATTTTTTGAAATTTAATTTCATTTTCCAGCATAAGTTTTCTCATGCAGAAGGATAAATTTTATTTCTTTATGGGCAGAACTTGTCAAAACTGTGAAAGAAGAGGTTCTTTCACAGTTCTTCATAAGAACCGAAACTATGGTGGTTGTGCGTCATCGTTTCCTGTATAGACTATAGAGTATCTCAAGATAACATGGATACACATGAATTCTGAGTACTGCTCTTTACTAATTTCTACCTTTCTGTTACCTTCTGACATCTTGTGAAAATTGAGGATTATTAAATTATTCGAGATTCGTCATATTTAAGTCTCTCACCATTTGGATTTCCTAAAAAGTTTTTGATTTGGTTGTTGCTTTGTATAAGCAATACTAAGGCTTCTAATTTCTCTGCAGTACGGGTATGATGTGCTCTACTGGCAGCATGAAAGTTGCGAGGGAATATCCATTAATTGTCGCCAATTCTCATCTTATTTTATGTGGGCAGGCATGAATCTCCCCAGGTTGAGATACAGAATGCGCATGATAACAGTGTTTGGGACCTTGCATGGCATCCTATTGGATACATTCTATGCAGGTACCAATTTATCTGTAAGCAGATATTTGATGTGTGTTACTGTGTATGAGTGCATGTTAAGAATGTCGGGAAGTAAACTGTTGCTTATGTCCATTTAAAATAGAAATAGTAGTAGACATATCAATTTTTCATGTCATTCAAATTTGTTTTTTTTGAGAAATTGTATAGCCTGAAAAAGAGCTTTGTTCTGTATTTTTTCTTTTACATTTTTTTATCGTTTCAATGTTTATATTGGTTTTATATTTATTTCGGTCTTAACTTGGATGATATCTAGCATTCATTAACTGTTCCAGATTTGTGGTGCTTGAAACCAATGTTTAATATATGAAAGAATAAACTATGATGTGACTAAAACGGTCTTTCTTTATTTTGTACTTGATTGATGTTGGTCTTCAAAAAATACAACAATCTTTCTTGTACAACTAAGTTAACGTCTTGCTGCTAGTTTTTTCACCTTTTTTTTACAATCCTGGTTTGAGAGACTACTGCATCTGTAGGATATATGTATTTTCTTCTGAGAATTTTCATGATCCCTTCTGAATTATGAATTCATAAGGATGGAGCCTACAAAAGTAGAGGAGATCCACCTTTCACTCGAACATGCCTGATTCCTTAAGTTCTCTTATATCAACTGTAAAAAACTTAAAGAAAATAATAAACTTAGGAACATGATTTTGACTAAATGTTATCTGTTTTTGGGTTGTTAAGAAGATTAGCAGAGCTAGATGCCATTGCTACACATTGAGCTTTCGGACAGAATGTAATTTCTCCTTTGATCCAAAGTGCACCAACTATGTTTGCTGAGATGTGTTTTGGGTTGTTGGAACCTTTTAGGGACATATTTTTCTGCAGTTTTGCATCTCTGAATTAAATTTGGCTTCAAACGCTGCTGTTTGCTTTCTACTATTTCTCAGTTTCCCCTTTCTTCTAAACTTGTGCGCTGCAGTTATAGAACTTCATTTTTCATAGCGCCTATTGTCTTCCATTTGATTCATATTTATTTTTTCTTATTTCCATCGATCCACTGACTCCTTTCCCGTGTAATAGTGAAGAGCGTCCCATGTAGACCAGAAATAAATAAATAAAGAGAAAAAAAACTATTTTATGCAACTACAAAGCTGGCACTTCATTGACTTTGAAGTTTTTATATTGGGTGTAGCACAAGGATTGAAGAGCTCTAAGTTCAATTTTTCCAACTGTTTTACCAGAAAACGAAGAAGGGGAGCTATTTATGCGTGTCCATGTTTAAATTAGGCCGCCTTATCTGATCCATTGTGTTTAAAACCATAACTCTTAACAATAACAAATATTTTCAAGCATACTAAAATATAATTGTGTCGGCACATATTAATAGCCTATGTTACATTGCAAATATATTAAATTTGGAAGTAAAATTTGAAATTATTGAAACGGCTAAATTTTCCAAAGTTTTGGGCATTGAGCAAAGCTATGAACCAACTTGCGTGCAATATATTTTTTAGTTTTCATTCAGTTTGGAAGAGCATGATCATTTGCTAGTTGTTTTAAAATTTGATATAGGTTAATTAAATAAGATTAGTTCCGAGGCGGTGAGAATGATAATTTTTCAACCGACTGTACTTGTTATTTTTGCAGTGGAGGAAATGATCATGCAACAAAATTTTGGTGCAGAAACAGGCCTGGTGACACTTCACGTGATAAATTTATACCTGGACAAAATCAAGGTTAATTTTCACTTGGATATAATGTGTCATTTTCCAATTGCGTGGTTGGCCTATTTCAGAACTAGTATAAACTTGAGGTTTTTAAGATAGCTACACACTGTTTTTTAAATTGTCTTGTTTTTAACAAAGATGATATTTACTGATAAAATAATGTTTACATAGAGGAGAAGATATCCTCTTAATATCTTATTATTAATGTAATGTTTTCATTGGGACTATCTTATATTGAACTTGTTTCTTCTTCTGGCATGTTGAACGATTTTTTAACAGCTCATGTGACCTCTAGAAAAGTAATGTTTTAATATTTTAGTAGGTATTAGCGAGCAAAGTCCTGCTTTAGGAGGCCGGGTTCCTGGTCCTTTCCAAGTACCCGAGCTCCCGACAACCCCTGGTCCATTTGGAATGGGGTTGCCTCGGAATGAGGGAACAATCCCAGGAATTGGAGTTGCAATGCCGCTCTCTGTTAATTCTCTTGATTCATCTGTTCAAGGAGATCAGAAGACACCCCCCCCTCTATCAGTTTCGATGCCTATGGGAGCCCCTCCTCTGCCTCCTGGTCCACACCCATCTCTTCTCGTGAGCAACCAACATCAGTCTTATCAACAAAATTCTGCGCAAGCCCAACATCACCAATCTTTACAGCAGCACATGTCCTCTTTGCCATTTCCGGCACCAAATCTGCCTCAGCAACAGCCCACTTCTCGTTTACCTTTTGTACCGCATCCTCATTTATCTCGCCCGCCCCTACAGATGCAACCACATAATATGCCTGCAAATGCACCATTTTCAATGTCAGGATCTTTGCCTAATCCATCCATGCCAAGTTCAGTCCTAGTACCAATGCCCGGTCAAATGGTAAGAAACTATAACGGGCCAAGTGACACAATAACACAAATTCTGCTAGATAATGACTTTGAGCTACATTTTAAATGCATTCCTGTTTTTCCATGTGACAGGGTGGTATGAATCAAATGGGTCCGCCGTTGGCCCAAGGTCATTTTATGGGCATGAATCCCATGTCTTCTGGATCAGGACCACCGGGTGGAATTGCAAATGTGTTGCCTAACATGCAGGGCTCTTCCAACACAATTGGCATTCAAATGTATCCTCCTGGTGGTGGCTTCAGCAGGCCTCAAGCTGGGCAGATGCCAATGATGCCTGGACTTAATCATTACCCGGTGAGTAACTTTAGTCACCACCATAAACCGCCTGGTAAAATCTTATAAGTTTGTTCCCTTATATTCAGCTACGCATTACGATTTCTCCTTGAATATTGGATGTTTCCCCTTATATTTGTTATTTGTGTATGACAATGCACCGATGCAGCTGGATAATAATTCCTTGTTGACTGCAGACTTAGGTGGTTTTTAAATCTGAATAGTGTCGGCATTGTTAATCCTGTTACTAGTTTGTAAACACGCCCTTACTGTTAAACGAAGTGAGCTCTTTGTTGTGTCTTAAAGTCTTTTAATGTACCTTTTACATGTCATCTCTGTGTAATTGAGTCTTCTTCATACAACTAGATTCTACGACATTATGTCTTAGTGCATCTTGCTCTGACAGGCGCATATCTGGCTTTGTATCTTGCACCGCTTTAAGCTCCTATTTATCCTGGTCTTTATCTACAATGACTCGGGTCATGTGTCGCAGTTTTCCACTTTTTGAGTCATTTGCCCCCTCACTTTACCTGATTGAGAACGAGTATTTATGTTAATTCTCATTATATGGACATAAAAACACCATACCTAAAAATTTAACCAAAATAACAAATGAACGTTTGACTTGAAAAGGACATGATAAATCTTCGGAAGAAACAGAGAAATGTACTGAGTTTCGTGAGAAGTGCAGTGCCACTGCGTCTTGAAATAACGAAAAATAAGTTATGATTATATTAAGAGATATGAAAATGAGTTTTTATAAAATATTATAAAATGAGATAATTATGTTGCTTTCTTAAAAAATGAGAAATTATTGTCCGAAAACAATAACATTGTCCGAATTTTTTCCTAGGGATCAGCATTCTAATATAGCAGAGGTGACACCTGATGCTCACAAGAGAATAATAACGTATCAAATTCTTAAATAATTCCTTCAATGGACCAATAAAAACATTTTAACTTGTTGACGTGGTTTTGCATGTCTTCATTACAGTAACAATCTTATCGATCAGAAATATTTTTGGTCTGTCTTCTCGTATCAATTTATCGATTTTTGTCGTCTCTGTCTCATGTGGTTAATAGGTTTCTATTGTGTCGCTATATTCAAGTATAGACTATAGTCATTTTATTAATAGGTTTCTATTGTGTCACTCTATTCAATTTTAGACTAATGTAGTTGCTTACTACTTGCTGCAGTCTGGAAATGCGAATTCACCTGGAATGCAGACAAATTTTAGCATTCAGTCGGGGATTCCTCCACCGTTGCCCCCAGGCCCCCCACCACATGGTCAATCTCATCAGTAAAATCACTTTAGTTTGTTATGTTTTGTATCCAGCCATTAGGCAGGAAAATGGTGGACACATAATCATTGTAACCTGAATCTGTCATGACGAAATTTTGCTGATTTCTAGCTAGTCAGTCGTTGAATTTTTTCTGATTCTTGTACTGGGTTTTATATATCGCCAAATTATTTTCAGGTGAGAATTGAAGATTAATTTGTGTTCAGCGTGGACTCATCTGGGTTTGATTTCTCTGAATACTTAGTTACTTAAAAGTATGCTGGATTCTACGTGTGATGGAAGTTCTCATTCGAGAAAATGTCGTCATTTTTGCAGAGTGTACATTCCTTGTCTTATTACTACGATATATCGAACGTCCAATCCGTTTAGAAATGAGTAGGGGAGAGGGATTCAAAGCCATAGCGTTTAAGAATTTGTGAAGGAGTATGACTAATAAACCAAAATTTGTATTACATTTGAGGGCGAAAAGTTCATCTTAACCGTCTATCGATATGCAATACCTACTGATTTAGTAATCTGATCCTTTCTCGCTAGAACCAGAATCAGCCTCGCGTTCTCCTCCAATCATTTTGTAGACCACCCTTCTTGCAACATAAACATGCCAACAAAAGTTAACAGCTCTCAGTGCGGCCAAAACCCAATAAAAATACTCAAGATTTCCCGTGTTATTGTTAGTCTCCCAGCCGTTCATGCCCAGTCCTCGAGCTCATCCCTTGCATGATACTTATCAAACCACCACTCAAAAAGCTTCCAACTCCTGTCACATTGATATACGCAGCTGCACCTCCCGGTTTGTTGCAGCATTGTTATTCCGGTAAGGTGATTTGTGAATCTTTTGGCAATGGGAACGAAGGCTCGTTCATAAAGTAAAACGAATGTCAGAATTGTGAGGCCCATGAAAACTTGGAATGATGCTGGTGGGATTTGGTAAGTTTTTGTGATGAATCTGTTCATTGTACTGGTTTGTTTGGTGAGATAAGTGCTCAGTTGTGCTATCGCTACGGCGAACATTAAGCAGCCAAGCCAAATGGGGATGAGTTGGAGAACTAGTTTTACTTCTTCTACTTGGTTTACCGAACATTGTCTCCAAGGATTCCTCTTTTGATCACTTGATGCATTCGTGTTGTCCATGAGCATCGTCGATCCAATATATATTCATGTCTAAAGAATCACTATGATTTTTCTGTTGTTTTTTCGGAGGTTGTATATCCACAACTTTCTTATCCTTTCTTTTATTTCTTGTACCCTTCGAGGTAGATGCATAACAAACACTCTCTGTCTTGTCTTTCTTCAACTTTTTCTCTTTCTGAACACAGTGCGAAATGAGCTCATACAGAGACCAATTTTTTCTTTGACAGTTATAGCTAACCTTAAACTGATTGAACTGTGGATGAAGAAATATCAAAACTAAATGCACCAGCAAGTCCTCGGAGAGGTCAAGTTTCAGTGAAACAAGATGAGACATCTCCATGATGTACTCCCTTATGTTGTCTTTAACCCTATACCTCATTGAAAAGACGCTCGCCAATAATGTACCAATTTCATACTTTTCACTCTTAGCAAACCTATTTTCAGGTCCTGAAAGAAAGCCTTAACCATAGCAATGTCACTAGAAACTGTGCCCCTGAATATTTCTAGAATGACCTTCTTCATGATCATCAGACACACGAGATTCGACCTCTCTCATCTTTCAAACTCCCTCTATTCATCAGAGGTACTTTTATCAGTAATGACAGGAGGAGGGTCAACCCTTATAGCAAGGTCCAAATCCATGAATTCGAGAACTATCAGTAAATTCTCTTGCCATAATTTAAAGTTCGAGCCATTTAACATAGAAATATAATTTATGTTGAAATGAATATTTGCATAAGTCAAACTTAAATAGTGAACAAAAATCAAATATACATGTTCAACCAAATAGCCTAATAAAATAATCAATAAACTCAAATAATATAAACATCATAGACAAGATACCGATCATTCCATTAATATTTTATCTTTGATCCTGACGCATCAGTCTAACACTGATAGTAATTATCATGTCAAATAACAACTTTTTTTTGGGTCGATTTATTATTCACATAAAATCGAACAACTATCACATGTTTACTACCACAATTACATATATAATTATATTAAATATTAACTTTTCTTGGCCCGATAAATATTCATATAAATCACATATACCAAAATATTTCAAAATAAAATTAATCTTCACATAAGAGTTCACATTGGATACATTTTATTTCAAAACGACTGATAAAATGATCCAGCTTATATCGAACTAAGGAACATATATGGAAATTTATGCAGTTTTGTGATCTTTCAGCTTTAGCAGAAAGCGTTTCATAAAAATTAGCTTATGCCTGTTTGGACTGAAATGGTAGCACAAGCAAAACTTCGGGAATGAACCTAAATCTAACAAAACTCGGATATAAAATTATGATTTGAGAAGATTTTTGAATAATTAATTTTAAACTGTTAGCTTTATTGCTTCTTATAGTTGACATTACTTGGTTAGTCCCAATAAGTCCCCACAACTGAAATCTCAAAAAAAAAAAGTAAAAAATTATTGAAAGATATATAGCTATTGGACAAGCAACACAAATATCTGATATTTACTGGTCAAGAATACGAATCAAGAATACCACCAAAAGTAGGTTTGAACTATATTGATAATCATGTTGGTGTATGAAAAAGTCGGGTTTATTCTTGGACAAAAACTTGTGTGAGACGGTCTCACAGATCGTATTTTATGAGACAAATATCTTATTTGGGTCATCTATGAAAAAGTATTACTTTTTATACTAATAGTATTACTTTTTATTGTGAATATCGGTAGGGTTGACCCGTCTCACAGATAAAGATGCATACTCTTATTCTTTAGGACTAAAGCATTATTTTGTGTTCACATAGAACAATGGATATTAAAAGAGGACATATGGGAGGAGTACTTCAATATTTGCAACATCAGATGCAATCAGATAATCCAAAAATTTTTCTTGCATTCAAGTTGACATTAATGATTTGATAACCAATATATTTTGTTCAGACATGAAAATGATGGCAGGTTATTTGTACTCTTTCTTCGTGTCAATCATCATAAGAAAACCGTTATTTTTGGCAAAACATTGTTATATGATGAAACATCTCAACTTTCATGTGGATCTTCGATACGTTTGCTAAAGCTACGAGTTGATACACCTGTAACTATTTTTCATTTGTGAAGATTTAGCAATGAAAAATACATATAACCTTATCATTATTTGAATAAATGAAAATTGAAAATTAAACCGAATAAATCTGAATCGTAAAAAATATTTTTTACCCAGAAAAATCCGTAGGACGTGCTCGGGCTGTCCCCGAAATCGTGTCCTTAGGCTTAACGAGGACTGTCATGGGCTCGCGGGTACGCCCTAAGGGGTGCCCTCGTGGGCTATTCTCTGCACAGGCAAGCTTGGGTACGAGGGCGCCACTACGCGATCGCACCTGCCCGGACAAACTGTGGCAAGCGGGCGCGCCCAATATGGGCGCCTCTGCGCGTTCGACGTTGTTCCCATATCATGAAAAACTGGATCTGCACGAATCTCAACCTTTTCAATGCTGGAACAATATAAACTGTGTGATGACCCTGTAGTTTCAAATTTCTGAAATTTTTTTGTTTTTTTAAAAAAACCGAACTTTAATATGAAACTATCAACCTGAATTCATGAATTTTTTTTCCAGCCAAAATAGTTTTCTAGATCAGAAGTCATATCAAAATATTTTCAAATAAAATTTTGTTTTCCAAATCTGGATCCAAAATAATATCCAAAACGTTAAACAAATCTCAATGAAACAAGTATGGGTGTCTCTGATACCACTTGTTGGGAAAAACTCACATAAACCACACAATCCATCATGTTAAATCATTAAGAATTTGACTGAAAACATAAGTAGAAGCGTATTTGAAGTCATAATCCTGAATTTTTTAGAATATATTCTTTGATCTTCCAGATCTATACGCTATTTTCCTTGAAAGAATCCTTTAATTTTCTCTTCTGAACTATTTTCTTAATGGGAGAGAGAATAAGGAACGTGGTTACGCGTGATTTGGGAAACATGACACACATATAGATAATGTCTGTCACTATTTTCTGATATTTTTGTTTTACTCAATCGTTAAAACAGAAATTATACTTTCGTTTTAACACACTAAAGACCCATAACTTAAAAGATATATTAAAGCCTAATAATCTAAACATTAGTTGATCACTTTATTTTGAGCTTAATTTAATCGACAACCCACAATACATAATTATTCACGTATAAACTAATATAAATAAAGTTGATCAATTACTAAACACTGATCTAATGGTACCACACCCTTGAGTGCCAAGCTTGTCAAAACCTGTATAGAAGTATGCATTAACATATACACACACTTCAACTTTGCTTTCCTTGATGCAGAACAAATGTGTGAACCCCGAAAAGTACTCCAACTATTCAGGCGTAGTGAATGGTACGATACATGTCGTGGTGGGTGGTGCAGGATCCCATTTATCAGAATTCAGTCATGTTAACGCAAGTTGTAGTCTTTACAAGGATTACGACTGGGGATTCGTCAAGTTGACTACATTTAACCATTCGTCCCTTCTTTTCGAATAGAAGAGGAGTAGCGATGGAAATGTTTACGATTCTTTCACCATCTCTAGAGACTACAGAGATGTTTTAGCATGTGTTCGTGATGGCTGTGCATCGACAACGTTGGCACATGAATTAACGGGTACATACAACATGAGGAAATAAAAAGACGTGGCTTGCAGGGATTCAGTTTCTATTTATGTCTGGGTGGAAAATTATTGGAAATATATTCTTGGGAAAAATGATTGTTATTATTGTTTGAGGGAGGGTAATTTTAATATTACGTCAAATTGTGTATTAAAATGATCTGATAATTATGTTTTACGACAATATAAAATATTTTTAAAATTATAAAACATATTGGATTGAGTAAATACAAAAAGTAAAATATCTTGACATGAAAGCCAAGGTTGTAAGGACAAATTCTTTTAGTTTTTTAACATAAGATGCATTGAACAATTGAGTATTGATTTATTTGGTTAATAAAATTAAAATTATTTATTAAGAGTTTTAAGTGGGTGTTGGTAATAGTTTGAGAGAACGGTATTAAACCTTTTAGATGGAGACGAAGGGATTTACTTTCTATTTTTATCTATTTAGGCGTAGAAGGGAATGGAACATAAGAAAGCAAGTTTGGTAAGTCTTAAATGCAAGAAATGATTCATCAGCAGTCTCACCAGAGGAGATGACACCTTAAATTGCATAACAAACTTCTATCCATTTGTATTGCATTTTACACTACATTTATGATTCTGGAATACATCAAGAAGATTTCGATTCTGGAATACATTAAGAAGATTTCGAGAGGTAATCCTTAAGCATGATACAATAAGTTGTATTCTCTGATAATCTGATATACAAGTGAAGAATAAGACACCCGGCTACACGCTAGCAGTAGAGAGTACGCACATAAGATAGATCTTTAACCAAACATGTCCGTGTCGGAAGTATTGTTTCCCTCTTCGTTTGACAAACTGATTGATGCAAGAAGATGCTCGAATTTGAGAGGACTGTGTCGAACTGTGTGCTGGAACATGACCTAAAAAACAAAAGCATGTTTTATGATATTTTGCCAAATTCGATTTGTATTCAAATACCACATAAAGCAAATTTAAAATCGAATAAAAGGAAGGAAAATTCAATCTTGAATTGAGATCTTGGTAAAAAGTGTCTTATCACTGTGCTACAAGTATTTGTTTTTATCAAGAAGAAGTTCCATAAAAAATGGGGAGAATAATGCTTAAAAACTGCCTATTGGATGAATGCAATTCTACCTACTTTTACCTTGGAGTAACTATCAGCAAAAGCACGCACTCGATTGGGTTTGCCTAGGTAGTGCAAATCTGCCCTCTCTAGCTTTCCATCCACGAAACATAATCCTCCTTCAGCGATGGCAAAACGTAGGAGATTGCCAGCCTGCAGTCCTGTCTGAAAGCCATAAATTAGTATACAATCAAATTTTTAACTGTTTTCCTCATTTTTGTATTTTTGTTCATGTTGTGTGCTAGAGATTGCATAGACATCGCTCATGGTATTCATTTCCTTAAATCCCTTGCATGATAAGGGCCATGAGGTGATTCAAGTATGTATAGTTAGTTACATACGAAGTAGCTTCGATAAGCAATTACTGAAATCAGGTAAATAGTGTCATGGCTTCTCATTTAAACTGATTAATAAGCATTCTTACAATTATGTAGTCACTCAAGCATTTTTGTGCACTAAAATTATAAAACCTTCTGTATGAAGTCCTCGTTCAAGCATCCGAAAATAACAGGAGGTTCGTCAGATGTAGCCAGCCTCCCATCAACAAGTAGCTCCAATACAACCTGATTATTTAACCAAAAAGAATGATCAAGCTCACAACAATACTTGGTTTATTCCAAAACAAGTCACCAGTATCTTACCATCATGTAGCTCCAATACTGCCCGATTATTTAATAAAGTGAAAGAACAAGTCAAAACAAATAGATTGAGCATCGCATGAAAGTATATAACTAATGCCAAATGAGGTTAACAAAGGAGCAACCGTGTGAAAGTGGCTGCTCGTAGCAAAAAGATTACAAACTATTTGAACTCGTCCAACTATTCAAATATTGGCTTAGTAAAACAGAATTTTAAAGTGGTTAATCACGAAATTGCTCAGTTGAAGCTTCCAATGAAAATTCTGTTCCACACTTCCTCAAGGAGTTTTCCTCAAGGCACCTCGACATGTCACCAACAGAAACATCAACCAGCTTCACCTCGAGGCATGCTATGCTCACCCAGCCTCAGGGACCAGTGCACTGCAATGCTTTTTAAAATGCTCATTCGAATTTAAATTTCATAACTCTTTCAGATTTTGCACTGAACAGCCCCAGAAAAATTCCTCAAAATATATTAAGATGCTGGCCCCTTTCAGCTATCTATGTTAATTGTCAGATATCACCATCAGAGACTACAAGTATACAGTTGATCAGTAGCACAGAAAGTTACACGAAAAGACGGCTAATGATCAGGCTACATTAGAACAATGATCAACCAGTTCCCATAATATTAATCAAGTCCTATAATACAGGTGAATTGTCGCAATGCAAACAAAGGGATTAGACATAAACATATATATACCTGCTGCTGATCTGGAACCTGTCCTTTACCATCTGTATCACAAACATATTGACTGCAATTATCATCCTTCCAGACCAGGACCAATGGTGTATTTCCCGATTGATAATGTGCAAACCTGGGAGAGAATCAGAGCGAAAAATTAAAGGTGCGCCATATGCAACTAAATGAGATTTATAGAAGTGCGATACAGTAAATCTTAATGCAAGTTGCTACAATTTGAGTAATATAAAAGTCAACAGACATGTTTAATTCCATAATGGAGAAAGGCCATGCAGAAGCGCAGGGAAATGTGTTAAAAATCATTTAGTCTACTTACATGGATTCAGTGAGTTGCAATCTGTTTGCTTAACAAAAAAGTTTGAATTTAGTCATATCACCCGTCAAAGAAATAGATTTGTATTTCACAGATTCATGGGTCTATCATATGGTGAGACCACTTCAGTTATTTGAACCAAAAGTTTTAACTATTTCTATGTATTATCTGAACATTCAATGCTTACACATGATCAATGCAACAATTATCTGAATATGGTTTCAAGTCTAAATCTTCATCTCAGTATTGACCCATCAAAAAAATTGATTTGTATTTCACAGATTCATGGGCCTATCATATGGTGAGACTACTTCAGTTATTTGAACCAAAAGTTTTAACTATTTCTATGTATTATTTGAACATTCAATGCTCACACAAGATCAATGCAACAATTATCTGCATATGGTTTCAAGTCTAAATCTTCATCTCAGTATTGTCTTGCATACACCGGAAGCATGGAAAAAGATCAGATGTTGGTATGCTTGCAACATCATAGAAACACTGATATTTACTTATTTTTTAAGCGATAAAGAGTTTTCAGCCACAATTCAATAAAGAACAGAAACGAATTTCTTGAAATTTAAAAAGCACAAATGAAACACAATAAGGCAATATGTGAATCTCTATGCTGCCACGGCATCAAAAGTTAGGGAAGTATTGTGATGGGATCAAAGATGTATTCATGCGACGATGCATGATCTTAGAAACATAAATATTCCATAAACTCTACCAACACAAATCTTGTATAATAATTTGCTATCCTGTCACATGCAACGATACACCTCAAGGGCTTTCCCAATGAGAACCTAGGCACTTCATTTCCTGCATAAACTTTTAATTTGAGTTAATTTCTTTATTATCTAATATATCCCCATTCTTAAGCAAAGATAAAGTTTTTTCAACCCTGGGACAGCACATATACTCAGATCTTCGACTGCAAGGGAATACACAGTAGTGATTTTTGTGGAAAAACAAAGCATTTCTTTTGACATCGATGACTGATAGATGAAAGACGTAAAATTTGAACATTTACGGCTCCTATCATATTTTAAGTACATGCACATAAGCTCATAGAAATCAGATAATTTTCAAGGTAAACTCACTTATTGTAGAACAAAAGTCCATCCTTCACATACGGCATTGATCCAGCATAAGCTGCTTTAAGACCATCTTCATCACAATTGAAAACGGTAACCGTGCTGAACCTATATTTATGGTATGCGGATGGACCATTGCAAGCTTCTGTCTCCACAAGCTTGCTATTTAACCAGAAAAATCTGAACTCAGCTGTGCACTCATACATTGACATTCCTCCCCAACACACCAGGTCAATTACATAATATGTTTGATCAGGCTGTAAATCATAACACATCATGCAAAAAAAGTATAGTTATTTCAGATATTCAAGCAACAGTACCTCAAAGAAACTGAGAAATTCATTCATTACCTCGTGGTATATACAATCAAGAATACAATAAGATTGGCCCGAGCGGGAACTGTTGCTGCTCCGTGAACCATTGGGCAGTGCAGAAGGAAAGCGGTGCATCAAAGTTCCATTACGCAATCTGCTAACCGTTGTTCCATTTGATGACACCACGAAACATCGTTTTCCAGTAGGCCTCGCAGACACATACCTATACAAAGAGCAAGATCCGGCTGCATTGAGGTACAAGAAAATTTAAATTTGAGACATGAATCAGACTCGCACAGCATTGAAGAAAGGATCTTACAGTTTTCTTTTTTCCTTTTTGATCGGTAAGTGTCTCACAATTTGTTATCAATCCCTCGAGGGGTTCAAAATCAACATCTTTGAGCCATCATTAAAGCAACTTTGACATTCAAAACACGAATAACTAGAACATGGATCAAGCATTCAAAAACTGGGTTTTCTTTCACGTTTCGCACCAGAAAAAGACGAAGGTAAAAAGAAGTACCAGTCGGTGTTTAATCGATGAGGAACGTCGATCATCCACTCGGGAAGCATGAGCTGCTTAGCAAACCATCTTCGGGATTCGGGCCCTCTAAGCTTGGCGGCCTGTCGAACATCATTTATCACTTCACATGCTTCTCCGCCCTCGGGTTCTATTTCGAATTCGGCGGCATCATTTTGAAGTGAGAGGACAGTATCGGCTAAACAACGGGCCTGTCGCTGGGCGTCGCGGCGGTTTTGAGACTGTCTTCGCAAGGACAGCTCCCTCCGCCGTTGTTGGTCGGAGATCGCCGGCCGTTTGAAAGGTCGGCGGAGATCGTAGTGGAGCCATCGGTTCAGGTTACACGGAACAAGATCGTGTTGGTCTTATTTTGAGATACAGAAGTTGTTTTGCTTTATTTATTTATTTATTTATGATATAAATTTTAATTTGAATAAATTGATTTTAATTTTTACATGTCTGTATCATATTCCAATTTTCGATCAACAACAGATACTTCACAGACAATCCATATATCAAATTCAAAGTGGATTCAACCTAGAAAACATTTTAATATCATCAATTTTTTGTAAGGATATTGAATAGTTGCAGATAAACAATTCGGATGGGACAAAGTAATCACGAAATCTTGTCCGATGTATTTGACAACTCATAGTGTTCGTTGACAAGAATTTAAGATTTCAATTAACATATGAAACGAACTAGGTCTCTTGTGAGACGGTCTCACAAATCTTTATCTGTGAGATAGGTCAACCCTACGATTCACAATAAAAAATAACACTCTTAGAATAAAAAGTAATATTTTTTCATAGATGACCCAAATAAGAGATCCGTTTCACAAAATACAACCCGTGAGACCGTCTCATACAAGTTTTTGTCCATAGAAAACATAACGAATATCTATAAATAAATTGATATTTGTTTATTTCTCTTCTTTCATATAAATGTAGTAGAAATCATTGTTAAATAAAATTGTGAATTTAGTGATTTCGTAAAAAAATCAAATCATTGTATGAAAATTAAATTTTAACTAAGTTATACGATTAAAACCCAAAATATTTTAACTTACAAAACTAAAATTACAAATTTTTAACTTTTAACTACTATTTCATAGTCCTATCGTAAAAATCGTTATTCCATATAACTAATAATTTTTAAAAAATAATTAAAGTTAATAATTTTTTAAAATTATTAATATAATATGACAAATATATTTATATTTTAAATATTATTATAACATTTTTTACGTTTTTATCTTGGTTAAATGTTTCCAAATACAGATGTCGTTTTTGCTATGTCATCGTCCTTTCTAACATGGTCTGGTAGTACGTCGAAACTTGACATTCTATTAAGTTTCAGTGACTGTTAGTACATAAAGTTTATTGCTATTTAAGCTGGGCTCTGATCTTTAATCACCGATTATACTGATTCTTCGAGTAATATATGATTTTAGTTTTCATTTTTGAATTAAATTTTTGATAACCTTTTTTTTGTAGTGGAAACTCGAAGGTATACCGTCTATACTGGATAAACCTTCGGGCTGAACGTAATAGTTTTCAAACTAGATCAACCAAGTAAACCATATTAGATAAGCCTTATATGACAGGTTCACCCAAAAAAAGTGTTGATATGAAATAAAACATGTGACCAATTGACCACAAGTACACCTACTCTACCAACTTGGACACTCCTCGGGACAAGGCTCATCACTTTGCATCTGTCAAAATCCGAGATTGAGGGAGGATGTTGATCCAAGGAAGAAATTCTATATAGAGAAAGTGGTTATTTGTGAAGCATTATGGAATCCTGCTTGCACAGGCTTGGACCTGATAGAAGGCCATTAGAGATGATCACCAGCATAAATACAATGAGATAAATATTATGTAAGGCAAAGTAATGTATGCACGAAAACCCATGATGAGAATGTCGTGTTATTAAGGGAATGATCATGATGTACACTGTCCCACACGAGTTTTAAATATATTTTTAAAACCATGAAATTTTTTATAATGAATTACAATAGAATCTTATAATAACTCGTGTTAACTAGTTTCGTAGAATCTTAAAAACATACAAAGTAACTGCTACATAAATATATTGTGCGGTCGTGTTTACATGAGTTTGGGCCCAAGGCATGAAAATTTCGAAATTCATTGGTTTGAAATAACATACAGTTGGGTGTCATTCTAAGTTCTTCCAAAAAGAATACAAAAATACATTGAATGGTAACAATTAACTTGAAATACCTATATAATATTTTTGTCCAAATATACACAATTGATTTGTGTCAAACATTTAAAATCCATGTATTTCAAATCTCTTAACCCAAACACAGCCTAACAATATGTTTGGCAGCAAGAAATTGGATGAAATTTAGAATTATAAATATTATTTTAGTGTTCGACAAAATGAGATCTCAAATTGTGATTGATATTTAATGAGATTTCATAAGATTTAATTTAACTTAGTGAAATCTTTACAAAATTGGTTGGATTTCAAGTGATTTGATTTTAAAAAGAACCAAATTATTTTCACTATTAAATTTTTATTACTTATAAATTTTAAGCTATTTTTAAATTTTTTTACAAAATACAATTTATCCAAAATATATATTTTCAATTAATATTATTATATTATATATATTGAGAAAATCTTAAATATATATTTAAAAAATTTATAAATGATTTCTTTTTCTGAAAAAAACTTCATTCTTTCTAATGCTAAAAACCTAATTTATCAAACTTTGTTAACTTAATTTTTAATTTCATCTCCATAAAATTTATATTTTTTTCATTTCTTAAAAAAAAAAACTATCTAATAAAAAAATTTATATGTCAAAAATAACTTTTTATTAGTGAAAAAATATATGAGTTGTTTATATAAATATTATTGATAATTTTTTAATATAAGGAATATTATTTTTAATTGTCAAATCAAATTCCAAATTACATTTTAAAAATCCTTGTCTAGAATTCCAATTTCATGAATTTAAAATCCAATTGCAAATCCTTTTTATATATATACAAACACATTGTAAGAGTACTGGATTTGTCAGATGCAACACATGTTTCTATGGTTTTATTTCTACATCCCTCGTGCCTAGCCCTATTGTTTGCTCCCTTTCTCCACAAATTTACCACTTTTATATTTATCAAAATTAACTTCTCTTTTACCGCTTGTTTCATTTGATATCAATATCCCAAATTTAAGACGAGGAATTGGTCTCAAAACCAAATAGTACAAAACGTCTCGCCAACTCAAAAAAAAGACACCATTTTTCTACCCTGCATGTGATGAAGTGAGCAAATGACATAAATCTGATTCTCTTCCAACGAAGTAGAACTAGTTCGATCACAGTTGATTGCGAAAAAACCCTTCATCCCATGTAATAACAACAAATTGACACCGTTTTCGGTTTTGAGGATATTTCATGTTTCTCTAATTAGAATTATTTCATTTTTTTTAGCCGAGCTCCCGCAAGCATATCTACGACGACTTCAATATTAAATTGAAATCATTTGTTGGAGCAAATTTTCACCCACTTTTATTTTTTAAGCAAAGATATTTCCATTAAACTCTATAATATTTTTAATTTTTTAAATTGAATCACTTAGATTAATATCAAATTAATCCAAAATAAACGGTATAATTTTTTTTTTAAAACAATTAAGCCACCCGAGCTTTCAATCAGTTTGTGAGCTAACATAGCTGAACTCCAAAACAAGTGTAGCATCCAATGAGCGAGGGTTAGGATTGTGAATGACGCGTAGAATAGATAAAGCATCGGCCTCCACCACGAGTCACTCGTGCAAGTTTCCGCAAGCTGAGGAGAAAATTTCCAAGTAGGCAATGAACCAAGGCGAAAATGACCCCAACTCCAAAATATGGCAATGATCCCTCCCAAAATATTTAATAAACCAAAGTTATTTTTGGTGTTATTTATATTTTCACGGATGACTCAAGTTTATACAATTCATTTTTGACCCTCGCTCTTCGTGCTAAATCTCCAAACATACATGCGATGCATTAAAAGTCAATAGGAGTTAGGGGTGACAGTGAGTCCATGTCTAACGGATATCCTATCTGTTTTGTATCCGTATCCGACCCATTAGAGTTTTAATATATATAATCACTCGAAGAGGACCTACGCATATTAGTACAATATATCGAAGTCCCGCCCAAAACTGTACGTGCAATAGAGCTACAATTCAGATGACAGGTGTAAGCTTAAAAAAATCACATGGTACTGCAAATATTTCATTGTTATTCGTTCAAATCTCAGCTTTGATTTAACAGTCAATAAAACAAGATTTTTTTGTAATCTGATGTTTTTACTAACTGATCATATGGTTCGAGTACAACAAAAAAACACAGGGACCATGTGATTTTCCTCTCAAACTTGCATATCATTAGCTTTTTACATACACAAATGTCAATACAGACAATCTTTACCAACAAGGGCAAAAAATCAGAAAATTGCCTCGGTCTTCTTTGGTGTTTTGCCTCTTACATTAACAAACGTATAAGGGAAGGGCAGTCCGCCATAGACGAAAGAATAATAACACTGTCTTTTCCATAACATTACTTAAGAAAAAGGCAGAAATGAGATGGCACAACCTTCACATAAAAGTAAACTCCCAGACTTTATTTGGTTGAGATACAACACCTTGTCGATAAACACATTCTCAACGCGGTTGCGCATGATATATTCGTCAGCATCATAACAAGTTCTTGTTCTTACCAAGTCAATGTCATCCTCAGCTCCCCTCTCAAAATGCTTGATGTAACTCTTAATGCTTTCTTTTTTGGAATGTTTATCCGCAAAGGAGAACTGGTATGACTGAGTGCTAACTCCTGGTTCAGAAATACTTATATTGACTGCTTTCCCAGAATCCTTGCTGCCATGAAGAAGCGGCACCTGGTAGTAAAAAATGTTTGTGATTGACAGGATAATTGAGAAGTCCACAAATTTTATTTGTTGCATATATATGCGTGGACACAATAATCACACCAAATCTAGATTAAGGTTGAGTGCTCGCACTCTGGGAAAACTAATAAAATAACCCTTTATCCACACTAAAAAAACTTCTGTAATTCAGGAGAAAACAATTCATGTTTAAGTTTGACATAAGGATGAAAAGAGAACCTCTAAATTTTATCCCATACACCATGAATATGATAACCACGTGTTGTTAAGCATAGAGGATGGCTTTTATGCTCCCTTTTAATTGAATACAGATGATACGAAATAAACAAATATAATACTACAGTAGTTACAAATTGACTCAGAGGAGGAGAAGAAATCGACACACACACACCAAACTAGGAACGTGAATTACTTTCCAGATGTTCTTGGTCTCAAATGCCAAAACTGCATGAATTACAGAATTGCCAAACAAGTTTAGAAAATAAAATAAATCGCTACTCAGCAAATAGAATAACCTGTTTCTGGTGAGGGTCACTGCACTGATCATAACATACTAACGTGGAAGGACGTCCTTTTAATGGAGATGAAGAGTGAACAGCAATAGTAGTTGCAACTGAAGAATAAGGTGGGTCTTCTGCTGCTGAAAAGTCAGAACTATCAAAAGTTGATAAAGACACACATTCATCAAAATATGCCATAGCTTCTTCACTGAGACGGTTCGACACCCATTTCCTTTCATTGCTCGTCTGAAATCAATGTAAGTAATGTCAATTTCATTTAGAAAATACATGTATACAAGTAAACAAGTTGTCTATATTTGATCAGGAACTGAAAATTTGCTAACCATAAAAGGTTAATTCATTTTTCTATCATTATAGGTTCAAAATTATCACTTCCCTAACACAAGGATAATAGAGGCAGAGTTAGGATCCTAGGTTCATGGGGTGCTGTCATGACGTGCAAAGGTTTACCCCACCAACCCTCGGAAAAAAATGATAGAACGACACTTCAAAAGTACAGAGCTCTCCAAATACGAGTTTCATGTTCTGAAAGGACTGCAAAATTATCTCATGGTCTGAAGTGTACAACTAGTTTCTCAAGGTAAGTGCTTAAAATTTAACCATACCATTGATCGAACAAATTTTCTTTCGTTATCTATTTTTATAAATAATGTAGCTAAATATAAAATAAGAGCAAATTTGTTAGAAAATAAACAAATGGATCTACAAGTATGAGGGGCAACAATAAAAAATAGGAGGAAAATAAAACTAAACGAATACACATAATTTATGCACAGCTCGACGATGATTTAGTTTTTATTTGAGAACTGAAAATTATATTATTTTTAAAAAAAATCTTTATTTAAAAAATAACAATAAATCTATGCACACAACACTTCTTAAAACTAAAAAGAAAAAATTACTTGCCACAATGAAATTATTCTTACCAGTCATGAAAGCAGACAACCACGTTAGTGATTACATCAAAACTTTATGACAACAAAAAATATCGTTTAAAATACTAAAAAGAGGTTATAGCCAAACGATGAAATATTGTTTAAACTAAATGGAAATAAAAGATGAAGATCTTCAATGGTGTCCACGTGGTCTAATAATTTAGTATGTGATCCTTTGTGTACGATTTTCTCAGTTCCATTTGCTTTGAACCTGATAAGATGCCTTTTCAGTCTCTTCTGGGATTATGTGCTGGGCATAATATTGGTACTTGTCAAAGAATAATCAACACTCTATTTTCCATTAATTGGCTGGAGGGAGGAAAGAGTGTATCAACACACACACACACACACACAAAGAAGTCAATTGAGGTGCCCCTTGCATTAGACATACAGTTACAGAAAGTCTGCTTGTCATTTAAAATCCTGAAGAAATCATAATAATTTGTGGTTTTACAAACATTCCACCATGTATAAGCATAAAAGTTAGGAAACGTTAACGTCTCATATCCCATGCTTCACTTCCACATCTCCGTAATTGATTGAATCAATTTTGCATTCCTATTTCAGGTATATCAGAGTTATCTTCAGATTAATAATACATATACAAAAGAGAAACAAGTCTAGAGTATTATAGGTTACCCTTCTTCCACGACGAGACATCTGAACACTAGATGTCTTTGAATCTGGAATCATCTCCTTGAGTATTCTGTTAAGCTCCTTCCCACGATGCTCTTCGATAGCAAGATCTGTTCGAAGTGTTCTTGCCCTTTCTTCAGACTGCAAAAATATAGTCTAATCAATAATGTCACACTTAAATGGAGAAATCTTTTCAAAAAAAATGAAGAGGAAAGAGTTTCTGAGTTGGCAAGGCACACTCTGCAAGCAGCAAGAAACTAACAAATTAGCATCACCCAAAACATCTAGAAACTTAAGTTGAGCCTCGTGTCTAAAGGCATAGACATATAGTTCTAACAAAGCTTGAAGGTGAAAAAACTTCACCTCTTCCAGTTTTATCGAATATTGCCTTCTAATGTCAGATGTTAATCCAACAGCCCTGGGATTCACCAAGTCTGGAGGCATGTCAGGAACATGTGTAGCCGTAACAATGTTCGTATTATCTATTAGAAAAGCCTGAATAATAGCCAAGAGAAGGAATCAAGACGGCGTCTTTTAGAAAGATGAAACACAAATAGTATGTGCAGATGCAAGTGAAGAGCAAGCTAAACAGATCTTGTTATTGCTTTCCGTAGATGGGAAGATAAATTTTGAGGGCAAACACCTATGTAGCCCCTTCATTTTGTGTAGAGCAGACTTGGCACTCAAAGTATGGAGGTTACGTGAGCAAACAAGATATATTTCATTTTATTATATCACTGTTTAATCATCAACTTGGGCTTGGGGAAATGTGGTTGCTCCAATAGAAACCTCCATAGTCGTGAGTGGAGATACATATATACAGTTAAGCCTATTTAAACGACATTTCTTCATTTTTTATAGATAATTTCACCTTGAATTATGATTATGTTTTGTTCATTCAAGTCAATGCAAAAAGATTTATGTAAAGCAAGAACAAATTACTATAAGAAGTCAACATAGGGCACACATGGAACAAGTAGAGATTTTATTTTAACCGGTAAAACCATGAAATTTTACACACTATAAGTTGTTTTGGATGTCTGCCTCATACTTAATAGTATCATATCATATATACCAAAAGAAGATATATATCACCACCTCAATGTTTCCCTACTGACAGTAATATGATGGAACAATCATGGTCATAACCGTGGTGGACAAAGTTAACGAAGTAAATCTAGTAAATCAAAAGTCCATCACTAAAACAGCCTCAAATCTTTAGGTACATGGTAAGGACTTACATTAAAATCATCAGATATAGCTTTAATAGTTTTCTCCTCAGCTTCCGATAAGGAACCTGTTGAAAGGCCATCCTCCAAATGTGATATTTTCGTACTAAACTGGGAGACACATATGTTGGTAAATCATATTAAGTTATTTTAGTGAGTGATAATGAGTGATCGGCTTTATAAAATAGTATAATCATACTCACAGCTGAGTCATCATCAGAACACTCTGTTTCTCGATTCTGGGTTGCTATTATTCCTGATTTTTTCACACTGCCCTTAGTATCAACTCTATTCCTTGCTGAATTGATTCTATTCATGCCATCATTGATCTGTTCTTTTCTATTTCTGCTTCGAGCATTTGTAGATGTTGCAGTATCCACCACATCTTCACTCTGCATCAGGCAATATTCACAATAAAAAAAACTGCATTGAGAAAGCACTCATTTCAGAGTAATTGTGTTCCAAAGACAAAAACATGCTCATTAACTAACTTATCCAGACATCTATATCCAATCCTGTCGTACCCGCAAAACAAAACTGAACACTACTAGTTTTCCAGTGAAAAATCCACTTTCATTAAACATTTGAAGGTACTTAAACTGTGACTAACCAATCCAACGATCATCATGAAAGATCTTGCCATACACGTCATTGACAACAAGTAAAAGCAAAAAATAAAGATTCGATCCTCAAATCAAACAAGAACTCTCACCAGTATCTATACAGCCTACGCTATCATCCACATTGACTGAGCTAACAATTAAATAGTAATCATCAAACAAAACCTTTTAAAATACAACCTCGTAAACTCCTTTATCATGTGTCCTGGACACAGACCTCCCCCGCACCCTGGACATACTTCGACCAATCCCATTTCGAACACTGCCATTCCTCGTAACGGAACGCCCCCTTACTTCATTAACAGAACTGAAACTACCTCTCTCTTTCAAATGATTCGAAGAATATGAAGACGGTTTCATTTCACCATTTTTCAAGCTGACTTCTTCTTCCTTTTCCGGAGGTGAAGAAGATGAGGTCCAGAAAAGAGGGTTGTCTCTGCGAACTGAAAATTCGGAGGAAATCAAATTAGAGTCCTCAAATGGGAGGTGGGTTTTTCGAGAAACGGAATTAACGCTGTTGGATCGGCGCAACGAGGCCGGCTGCTTGGCGGCTTTGGGTTCTGGTGCAACTCTTCTGGAGGTGGACTTGAAAGCGGCGGTTGCCATTGAATGGGATCAAAAGAGGAAATGGATGAATCCAAGAACTAGTATCGTTGATTTCGTCGCTGGCCGTCACTCAAGTCTTCCTTCGATTTTCCCAATGGGTGTGCGCCATATTCGACATTTCTGAATTGGTTCGAATGTCTTTTGGGTTCTTTATGGGAAAGTTAGGAAATCATATTTACGAAGTTAATATGGAACGTGGTCTGGTAAATTCTCTCTTCAAAAGCGTAGCCCCAGTTGTATTAATTGTCGACGTTAAAATTATTTTTTCGATCAATTATCGAATTCAAAACGAAATCTAATATATTCAAATTTTTTTCGAGTTGAATTTAATTTTAAATTATTTTATTTGATAGTTCACCAACAATCTACGAATTTTAATATTTTATCAACATAAATACAATTATATATTAAATAAATATATTTCGAGTTTTTATTTTTTAAAAACCCACAAATATGTTCGAATAATTCGATTCAAACTCGAACTCGAACAAAAAATATTAAATTTTTTTAGTTTCGCATTGAACTCAAGTCTGAATATGACTATATAATATATATACTAATATGGTATAGATTTTATAAGATTAAATAAATCATTTAATTTTCATTTTATCTTTCAATGTCAATTAATATATATATATATATATATATATATATATATATATATATGAGTAGGTCTCTTGTGAGATGATTTCAAGAATCTTTATATGTAAGGCGTGTCAACCTTACCGATATTCACAATAAAAAATAATACTCTTAGCATTATAAGTAATACTTTTTTATGGATGACCCAAATAAGATATCCGTCTCACAAAATATGACCCGTAAGACAGTCTCACATAAGTTTTTGCCTATATATATATTAATTAGAATTATAAATTTTAAAATATCTGAACTAGTATTAAGCTATCGGCTCAGAAATACGTCTATTTCACACACACATTTATATAATTATAAATTATAATATGTTGTCCATCAATATGTCCACTTTTATACTTATTATTGAGATGACACTTATTTGGTAGATATATAATTTTGATATGTTTCATTGTATCTAACCGTGTGACTATCAACTCAGCGATGAACACACATTTAATCACTATTTGTGGGAATTTCAAAATTCCCTTATTATTCAACAAAGTGTTGATCAAAATATATGGAAAACAGGACAGATATGCAGTAAATCAAACAAGCGTGCTGTTCACAGTAGAGTATGACTAATGTATAAAACCAGCAAATCAATATCTTGAAGAAAACAATAGTATAATGCTTAATTAAATCAAACTGAGGCCTGTAGCTTGTACAGTTTCCTTAAAACAGATTCGCCCCCTCAGGTATGTGCTCCGAGAATTCAGCGGACGTCTGTTTTCTAGGATACAACGGGCAAACCAGCATAGTTGCAGCACAAAGCACTATGCTAGCGAACAAAATCAGTACCACAGAAGCACTGTAGCAGAAGTACAACTGTAGCAGAACAGAAGCACTGTAGCAGAATAAGCAGAGGAACTGTAACAGCAAGAGAAAGTGGATTTTTCGGTCTCTCTTTCTAGGCTAGACTCATCCCCTATTTATACATGTCAATACCATCCATACGAAAGGTCACAGGTTGTCTTAAATATGCCTTAAAGATGGTAGATAAAGCACCAACAGTTGGGGAGATGAAGCACCAACAGTTATGCCATGCGAAAGGTCTCAAGGGCATGTGAAAGGTCTCAACTGAAAAAAATAACAAAAGATGGCATTGACTGCTAGGCAAATTTTGCCTTGATCGGTCCGACATTCGACGCGCTCAGGTCGCGCTCGTACACTTGCACACAAGTCAAGCCTTTTTTCCACTGCAAATCGGGCCCATGATTTGCACCCCACCTGCGCCAGTGTGCGCGAGAGAGAGCCTCTTGACCAATCATAGTTACACCTCCATAAAGTATAACACAATATAACTTATCTATGCCACTTCATTTTTCCAATGTGGGACAAACACACCTTTCCAAATTTTCATTCACTCACATGGAAAGCCCATAAGCCTAAAAGCCCACCTTTAATCCAACAATCCCCCACATGAATGGGAATTTAAACTTATACGAAAGGATTCCACTGATAAAGTTCAACAGTTGAGTCTTGCATAGGATAGGTAGGTGTTACCCTTTGAACCTTCCTTTGTGAAAGCATATTAATTCACTGGTTGACAGTAGACGTGATGTCTTTGAACTGTACATCCGTTTGTGTGAATTGTGATATACTTCACACAAGACTCTCACTGATACTATTAAGTTCTCATGATTGTGTTCTTTTTGGCCATGAACACACGTCTGGTTCTGCAAGAGGGTCTAGAATTGAGACCTGCAATTCCTTCGAAGCGGCCCCACTTCTCTCCCACATAGGTGATTCTATATTGCTTCTTATAAGAATCATTAAAAGCCGTAAGCTTATCCTCAACATTCACTGTTTCATAATAGGAATGGACTAGGGATAACCCCCACAGTGCTTCTCCAAATTAGTGCGATTAGGTTGTCCCATTGAACCTAGTTCTTGGGATCTCCAGTCAGCGTAGGTTGGGTTTTCCTTCGCACCAATTTATTCTATAGGCTTGAGCCCCATTCCCCTTGACGATTTCGCAACTAACTCTCTGTTTAACCCCTTGGTCAGTGGATCCGCTATATTATCCTTTGACTTTACATAGTCAACAGAGATAACTCCAGTTGAGAGTATTTGTCTAATGGTATTATGTCTACGACGTATATGCCTAGACTTACTATTATACATTTTATTCTGTGCCCTTCCAATCGCAGATTGGCTATCACAATGTATGCATATAGCCGGCACTGGTTTTTCCCATCCTGGAACATCTTCTAAGAACTGACGCAGCCATTCAGCCTCTTCAGCACATTTTTCAAGAGCTATAAACTCAGATTTCATTGTGGATCTGGCTATTACAGTTTGTTTAGAAGATTTTCACGCAATTGCTGCACCTCCTAAAGTGAATATAAATCCACTTATAGATTTTGAATCTTTCATATCAGATATCCAATTTGCATCACTGTATCCTTCAATAACAGCAGGATATCTGGTATAATGCAGCCCATGATCACGAGTGTACCTTAAGTATCTTAGCAATCTGATAATTGCTTTCCAGTGTTCAACTCTTGGATTACTCGTGAATCTACTTAATTTGCTCACTGCATAAGCTATGTCTGGTCTTGTACAACTCATTAAGTACATCAGACTTCCAATGACTCGAGAGTACTCTAATTGAGACATACTTTCACCTTGATTCCTTGATAGATGCTGACTGGTATCTATCGGAGTTTTAGCCAATGCAGAGTCATCATTATTGAATTTCTCAAGTATTTTGTCAACATAATGTGACTGACTTAGTACTAGCCCTTCTGATGTTCTATGGATTTTAATTCCAAGGATTACATCAGCTAAGCCCAAATCTTTCATGTCAAATCTTGAGTTCAATAATTTCTTTGTGGATTTGATCATCTTATCATTACTACCAATGATAAGTATGTCATATACGTAAAGACATAAAATGACATATCCATTTTCAGTGTTTTTTTATGTATACACATTTGTCACATTCACTGAATTTAAATCTACTTTCCATCATGGCTTCATCAAATTTTTCGTGCCATTGCTTTGGTGCTTGTTTTAAGCCATATAGAGACTTCACCAGTTTACAAACCTTATTTTCTTGCCCAGTCGCAGAAAATCCCTCAGGTTGTTCCATGTAAATTTCCTCTTCTAAATCTCCATTTATAAAAGCTGTCTTTACATCCATTTGGTGTACTTCAAGATTCCGCAAGCCGGCAATCGCAAGTATCACACGAATAGAGGTTATTCTCGATACAGGAGAATATGTGTCAAAGTAATCAAGCCCTTCTCGTTGATGGTAACCTTTAATTACCAATCTGGCTTTATACTTATCTATGGTTCCATCTGATTTCATTTTTCTTTTGAAAACCCATTTACAGCCTAGTGGTTTGCTTCCCGGAGGAAGATTTACCAATTCCCATGTATGGTTTTGTAAAATGGATTCCATTTCGGAATCGATAGCCTCTTTCCATAGAGGTCCCTCAGATGAACTCATTGCTTCCTTGAAGCTTTGAGGTTCACTTTCCATCATGAAAGTGATGAAATCCGGACTAAAGGATTTCTCAGTCCTAGCTCTCTTGCTACGTCTAGGTTCTGTGTCTTGATCAAGCTCTTGTTCTTCATCATTTGTTTCATATAATCTTTTGGATGAACTTGGTTCTTCCTTAGATTTGCATGGAAACATGTGTTCAAAGAACGAAGCATTTCTTGATTCCATTATCGTATTCTTGTGAATATCAGGTATTTGATATTCATGTACAAGAAACGATATGCACTACTGTTTTGAGTATATCCAATGAAAATGAAATCCACAGTTTTTGGTCCTATCTTTACTTTCTTTGGAGTGGGTACTGCTACCTTGGCAAGACACCCCCACACTCGCAAGTATTGGTAAGAAGGACTTCTACCTTTCCATAACTCATATGGACTTTTATCTTGCTTCTTTTGGGGCACCTTATTTAAAAGGTAATTTGCTGTTAGAACAGCTTCCCCCCACAAGTTCTGTGGTAAACCAGAACTTAATAACAACACATTCATCATTTCTTTCAATGTGCGATTCTTTCTCTCTGCAATGCCATTTTGCTGAGGAGAATAAGGTGCAGTTCTTTCGTGTTTGATACCGTGTTGAGCACAAAACTTAGCAAATGGTGATTCATATTCACCTCCACGATCACTTCTTAGCACCTTAATTCTCTTGCTAAGTTGGTTTTCAACTTCACTCTTATATTGGGTAAATTTGTCAATAGCTTCATCCTTACTTTTGAGGAGATACACATAACAAAATTGTGTGCTATCGTCAACAAAAGTGATGAAGTATTTATTTCCACCACGAGTTTGCATACTTTTTAGATCACATATATCACTGTGAATTAGATCAAGTGGTTCACTATTTCTTTCAATAGTTCGAAAAGATGATCTTGTTAGTTTTGCCTCAACACAAGTTTCACATTTGTGTTGTTTATCAATTTGAAATGCAGGAATGCTTTTCATGTTAATTAGTCTATGAATTGTATCGTAATTAACGTGTCCAAGTCTACTATGCCATAAACAAGAAGACTCAAGCAAGTAAGCAAAAATATTAACTTTATTCATCACAGGCTTAACAGCCATGACATTGAGTTTGAATAACCCATTACAAACATAACTTTTGCCAACAAACATTCCACTTTTCGACAAAACCACCTTATCTGACTCGAATACAATGCGGAAACCATGCTTGTTCAGAAGCGACCCTGACACCAAGTTCTTGCGGATGTCAGGCACATACAACACATTGTTCAAAGTCAGTTCTTTTCCAGATGTCATCTTTAGGACAACTTTCCCTTGACCCTTGATCTCGGAAGTGGCGGAATTTCCCATGAATAGCTTTTCACCATTCATAGATTCCTCAAGAGTAGCAAACATCTCCTTATCGAAGCAAACATGGCGAGTGGCACCAGTGTCGATCCACCACTCCCTTGGGTTAGAACCCACCAGATTAACTTATGATATTACAGCACAGAGATTCATGTTCGAAACCTCATGAGATATGTTCTCCACCATATTCACCTCTCGGTTTCTCTTTGGCTTCTTACATTCAGATGCCTTGTGACCCATGCTATCACAGTTATAGCATTTTCCAGAGAACTTCTTCTTTGAAACACCTCCTTTGGGTTTGAGGTTCAACTTCTTGTTGGAGGGAGAGAAGTTTCTCTTTTACGAGCTTTGGCCATACTCGACAACATTTGCCTTAGCGGCAACAGGAGAAAACAATCTTCTTTCCGAACTCTTGTGTCTTCCTCGATGCGAAGTCTAACAATGAGCTCTTCAAGCGTTCATCTCCTTTCGCTTGTGTTTCAAGTAGTTTTTGAAATCCTTCCAAGCTGGTGGTAGCTTCTCAACTATAGCAGCCACTTGGAAAGATTCGCTCAACATCATCCCTCGGCGTGAATCTCGTGAAGAATCACTTGGATTTCTTGAACTTGACTGATAACCGGCTTAGAATCCACCATTTTAAAATCCAGAAAGCGGCCTACAAGAAACTTCTTGGCCCCGGCATCCTTGGTTTTATATTTTCTGTCAAGGGATTCCCATAGCTCTTTGGCTGTCTTCTTTTCGCAGTACACATTGTACAGCGAGTCTGCCAATCCATTCAGCACATAATTTCGGCATAGGAAATCAGAATGATTCCAAGCCTCCAGTGCACTGACGGATTCAACATCTCCCTCACCCTCTTTAAGGTTAGGAGCATCCTCGAATAAGAATCTAGCCAGGTTCAGTGTTGTCAAGTAAAACAACATTTTCTGCTGCCATCTCTTGAAGTCGACACCAGTGAACTTCTCAAGCTTTTCACCGTGGCTGGCTGGGACAGTAACCGCAGCAGCACGTGGGACAACTTGAGTAGGCACAGTAGGGACAACATGACTAGTTTCCCTTTGCACGCTGGATTCAGTAGCCATATCTGAACTGAAACCACGTAATGAGTAAATCTGTTTTAAGTTTGTTGATCAAAATATATGGAAAACAGGACAGATATGCAGTAAACCAAACAAGCGTGCGATTCGCCTCCTCCGGTATGTGCTCCGAGGATTCAGCGGACGTCTGTTTCCCAGGATACAACGGGCAAACCAGCAGAGTTGCAGCACAAAACACTATGCTAGCGAACAAAATCAGTACCACAGAAGTACTGTAGCAGAAGTACTACTGTAGCAGAACAGAAGCACTGTAGCAGAATAAGCAGAGGAACTGTAGCAGCAGGAGAAAGTGGATTTTTCGGTCTCTCTTTCTAGGCTAGGCTCATCCCCTATTTATACATGTCAATACCATCCATATGAAAGGTCACAGGTTGCCTTAAATATGCCTTAAAGATGGTAGATGAAGCACCAACAGTTGGGGAGATGAAGTATCAATAGTTATGCCATGCGAAAGGTCTCAAGGGCATGTGAAAGGTCTCAACTGAAAAAAATAACAAAAGATGGCATAGACTGCTAGGCAAATTTTGCCTTGATCGGTCCGACATTAGACGCGCCCAGGTCGCGCTCGTACGCTTGCACACAAGTCAAGCCTTTTTTCCACTGCAAATCGGGCCCATGATTTGCACCCCCCTGCGTCTGTGTGCGCGAGAGAGAGGCCTCTTGATCAATCATAGTTACACCTCCATAAAGTGTAACACAATATAACTTATCTATACCACTTCATTTTTCAATGTGGGACAAACCACCTTTCCAAATTTCCTTTCACTCACATGGAAAGCCCATAAGCCTAAAAGCCCACCTTTAATCCAACACAAAGTAAAAGTGAAAAGTACTCATGTAAGACGAGCAACCTAAGATATCCCATTGATTTCAATTTTCCCCTACATAAATCAAAATGAGGCACCAAATTTCAGAGGAATCAAGTCACAAACACTACACAAAATCTTCTAAGCTATCACGAACACTTCTCCTACCACCACAACCAGCACTTCTTCCATCACGAACAACGAGACCCGCTTGGAAACATAAAAATGCAACTCCCATAACAGGTTCATGTGTCCTATGCTATGAAGCTCATATCTCGAGAGAAGAAATAACCAAACCTCCATAAATTCCATATCCGATTATCGCAGTCTAGAGTCTTCCTCCTTTCGACAAGGCAACTACCTTACCTGCAATGAAGTTATGGGACACCACATGGAGAGAAATCAAAGCAAGTGTTCAGACAATAATTTCTGATTTACAAAAGTTAGTATGTAGACGATATCTCACCTGTACGAGACAGCAGTTATCCAACTGCTGTACCCACTGTGATCTTTAACTCTGCATCGACGAATTCACATTATCAGTTTACATGGTTGAAAAGAGGAGTGAAGCACAAACATCAGGAAAACACAAGGAAAAGTGACAGTATAATGAATTATGAATACGTAGCCAAATTGCTCTAAAATAGTCAATAATATGCAAGACATACCAAGTTATATTTTGGGAAAAAAATGCATGCTACAGTAACATATCTATGATAACATTTTTTAACCACAATACTTCACCCAAAACGATCAATGATGGAAAATTTTATGATTTGATTATTTATGATTAAACTATGCTTACAAATTTATGCTAGCTTATTTTGAATAAAAGTATGATTTTTAATGCATATGCTTGTATATGTATTATTTGCTAATCATGTTTAGAACGTGCTGAATCATTAGACTCATTAGGTTTGAATATTGCAGGTGAGGATGAGATTGAGGGAGGCGCTGACGCTTGAGTGAATCGAGTCCAGCAGTACACTCATGAGGGACATTATTTTTCGCATGAGCTTGATAGTTAAAGTTTTAATTATTTTTCGCATTAGCTTGATAGTTAAAGTTTTAAAGATTTTGTTAATGATTTAATTAGAGATTTTCTTGCTTTATTTTGAGGTAAGTTTGATCTTGTTAAAGGTCGATGTAGGATTTTTGGTTATTAAACGAGTTAGAGATTTTTATGCACTTGAGATTTCAGATGTTAAATTATTTTGGATGACGGAAATGTTAAGTTATTTTAAATATGACTTTCGAATTTTTTATGTTAAAAAAAAATTAGTAAGATTATAAATGTTAAAAGTAGTGGATGTTTCAGTTGTATAATACAGTAAATGTCATGAACAATATTAATTGAATAGGAAGTTCAGATAAACATGTTCAAGAAGTCTTAAATAAATGAAAACTATCTTTAGCATCCAAATTCTGGAATTCTAATTTTTCTAATTTGAAGCCTAGGTGTTCGCTTTAGAAGAATACTGGATATATGTCCTTTTCATTTGTGTCTATTATAGGATATCTGCCTCCGTCTAGCAGTATGATTAGCGTAAGAGACTGAAATTGTTATGTTTGTTGACCAACCTTGTATCATAGAAGCATTATTTTCATCTTCTCCTGTTCATCAATGCTGTCATCACTTGTAAGAACAATCAAATTGTGGTCGACTATCACGAAGACATTTCCATTTCTCTAGTAAATAATCTACAATCCATTATGTTGCATATACGGGTGAGTATGGGTAACATATAGAATAAGATACGAATACGACAAATTTTGAAAATATAATACATGATACGGTTAGGATACGATAATTATTAAATTATATATAAATATTCTATATATATGTATTTATATAAATTTAGTATTAAAAATTAAAAATTACATATATATATATATATTTATAAAAATATATTGTTGACATGTATATATTTACATATATATAATGTACAACTTCAAATGAGTTATTTAATAAGAAAAAACAAAAAAAAAATGAAAACGTATCCAAAAAATGTATCTCCGCCATGTCTATTGCTCCTAGCTGTGTCCGATGCGTATTTGACTGGTCAAACCTACAAAAAATCTATGACGCGGATAATTTTGTATCCAACACGCGTATCGGCGCGTCGTATCCATGTCGTATTCGTATCCGATACATAAAAAAAAGATCAAGGCCTTTTTATAAGTGGTCATGGAAAAAAGGGAGTTAAAAAAAAGAAAAGAAAAGAGTACCACAATTTAATTGTTACCAAATTCTTTCTGCATGGCTAAAAATTAACAAGTGACAGACAAATTTTACAACTTTAAACGGCAGATCTGATTTCCATGATGAAAACTTTGTTGGTCCCACGTGCGGTAATTTGAGATAATAAATATGAAAATAAAGAATAAACTGGACACCAAGATTTATGTGGAAAACCCCTAAAAAATTATTAGGGTAAAACCACGGGCAAGATGAAAAGATTTCCACTATAATATTTTATGGTGCACAACTCACTCACTGTGTTTCCGAAGAGAATACACTCTCTTAATACAAGAGAAGAAAACACCTCACAAATATTATAGAACTAACCACTTAAATGCTTATAAGATGAGAGAAAACTCGAAGAAGAGATGATTTCAGAATGAAGGGGGATCTCTATTTATAGAGTTCCTTTTTCATGTGAAGACGCGTTCCTCTGAAAATTCTGTCAAATATCAAATTTGACAATTCAATGAAGCACGCTTTGCTACATTTCTTGACTGACCCCATTTTGCCGACATTTCTCCCACTTGGAGATTTGATTAAGAATCAAACACATCTCCACACATCCTTTCAATCTTGCCATTCCCTGCTGCTTACGTTTTCGCTAGACCACTTGAGGATTTACACCACTCAAACTTATTAGTGTTCACTGACTTGGTCAGAAAATCAGCTATGTTATCTTTTGTATGGATTTTCTGCATATCCACACTTCCTTCTTCTACTAATTCCCGTACAAAGTGAAATTGTACTCCAATGTGTTTCGTCCAGGAATTAAAGGTTGGATTCCTTGCGATGTGCAAGGCACTCTGACTGTCACAAAACAAAGGAACATTCTCTTGTTTGTGTCCGATCTACTCCAATAACCTTTTAATATATATTGTCTCCTTGCAAGCTCGAGTAGCTGCCATATATTCTGTCTCTATTGTAGATAATGTCACAACTGTTTGCAGTTTTGAAACCCAGCTTACTACTCCTCCTGCAAGTGTAAACACATAAGTAGATTTTCTCTTATCAGAATCACCCGCATAATCTGAATCGACATAGCCTCTGCGTGTAAAATCTGATCTTCCATAACACAATGCAACATTTGAGGTACCCTTAATGTATCTAAGGATCCTCTTAACAGTACTCCATGCTTCGTCTAGGATTCGCCATATACTGACTAACTGCTCCCATTGCTTGAGCAATGTCCGGTCTTGTACAGATCATGGTGAACATCAAAATTCCCACTGCTGATGCATATGGTACTCGAGACATCTCCATCCTTTCTGCTTCACTAATAGGACACATCTCGGAGGATAACTTGAAGTTAACAGGAAGAGGGGTCGAAATTGGCTTACTATCTTGCATGTTGAAGGGTTACAAGATTTTCTTCAAATAATTTTCCTGGGAAAGCCAAGTCTTTCTTTTACTTATGTCTCAGTGAACTTGCATCCCTAGAATCTTGTTTGCTGGTCCCAAGTCCTTCATATCAAATTTCTCTAGCCAACTGTGCCTTCAATCCTTGGACATGATCTTTGTTGGGGTCTGCTATCAACATGTCGTCCACATACAACAACAAATTAATATAATAATCACCAGACCTTTTGAAATATGTACAAGAGTCTGCACTCAATCTGTTGTATCCAAGGCTCATGGTATATGAATCAAATCTCTTGTACCAACACCTCAGCGCCTGTTTGAGATCGTACATAAATTTGTTCAACCTGCAAACCAAGTTTCCTTTGCCTTTTTCCACAAAACCTTCTGGCTGGAGCATATAAATTTCTTCTTCAAGATCTCCATGAAGAAATGCCGTTTTCACATCTAGCTGTTCTACATGTAGATCAAACATCGCACACAATGCCAACACTACTCTTACTGTTGTAAGCCGAACCACATGAGAAAATATCTATTTGAAGTCAATGCCTTCTTTTTGAGCATATCCTTTTACCACCAATTTAGCACGATACCACTCCACTTGGTTATTGCCATCACGTTTGATCTTATAGACCCATTTGTTTCCAATGATTTTCCTCCCTTGTGGTAGTGTAACAAGATCCAAGTTTTATTCTTGTCTAGTGCCTCCAACTATTCTTGACAATTCTCTTCGAGACGTCATGTGCCATGTCGCTCCTGAATCCATAATCCATGTATCACAAAATTTGTGTCTGCCTTCTGCAACAGTTGCTGCTTTGCTGAATAATATTTCATCACCGCCTGAAGTACTAGTCACATTTCCTTGAGAACCTTTCTCGATACTCATACACTATTTCTTGAAGTGTCTTTTACCGCCACATTTAAAGCAGTAAATATTTTTATTCTTACTTCTTGACTTTGATCTACCTCGTCTTGGACTCCCACTAGAGTCACGGTCCATAAATATTCCTCTTATCATCGGTAAAGCTTCTGCCTGCTTCGATGTTACCAACCTATCTTCTTTATTCTTGCGCCGACTTTCTTCACCGAGAACCGCAGTTAAGACATCATCGAATTTTAGAAAGCCCATAAGAATATTATTGGTAATGTTGATGATAAGTTGATCATATAAATCTGATAGAATTTGAAGTAGAAGCTCCGCACGTTCATTTTCTCCTATTTTATGCCTCATGGAAGTGAGTTGGACAAATAGAGTATTTAGTGTGTTGATATGGTCGGTCATCGATGAGGATTTCGCCATCCGAAGAGTATTAAGCCTTCTCTTTAGGAAAATCATGTTGTGTCGGGACTTGACCTCGTACATCTTTGTCAGAGTATCCCAGATAACTTTGGCTATTTTTATCTCAGAGATACTTGACAGTACTTCGTCTGCTATAGCCAAGTGTAAATTGGCAACAACATTGTCATTCATCTCATTCCACTTTTCATCATCTGTAATTTTCATCGGTCTATCTCCAATAGCCGCCAAGCAATTCTATTTTCTTAAAACTACTTGTATCTTTATTTTCCATATCGTAAAATTGCTTTCGTTGAACTTTGCTATCTCGTACCTGCCCGCCATTATGTCTTCAAAAATTTAGTAGACTGAACAAAATAATCCCGCCTTAATTTCAAAAAGTCTTTTCTGATTTGGAATATCAGTCTAAGCTGCAACCACAGAGCATACTTAGAATTTTAAGAAATTTTAAACAAAGGCTCTAATAACACTTGTTGGTCCCACATGCGGTAATTTGAGATATTAAATATGAAAATAAAGTATACACTGGACACCAATAATTACGTTGAAAATTCCTAAAAAATTATTAGGGTAAAATCACGGGCAAGATGAAAAGATTTCCACTATAATATTCTACTCACTCACTGTGTTTCCAAAGAGAACACACTCTCTTAATACATGAGAAGAAAACACCTCACAAATATTATAGAACTAAGCACTCAAATGCTTATAAGATGAGAGAAAACTCGAAGAATGGATGATTTCAGAATGAAGGGAGAGCTCTATTTATAGAGCCCCTTGTCCGTGTCAAGACGTGTTAAAAACGCGTCCTCTGAAAATTCCATCAAATATTAAATTTGACAATTCAATACAACACGCTTTGCTGCCTTTCTTGACTGACCCCATTTTGCCGACAAACCTTTCCCAACCATGTTGGACAAAATAGCACATGAAACAGATACAACATACCTGACGAGATAGTTGTTGATGATATAGAGCACCAGCAGACTCTTTTGAAACTGGAGATACAATGCCAACACTCAACAGCCAATCTTGCATCTCTTCCTTGCTACCCATCTCATTGTCACCTGCCCCACCAGTTTAATTATTTGAGCCTAATAGAAGCTTTGACCTCATTTTCTCAACAAGCAGCACCATCTCCTTTGTCTTACTCTATTTTATTTTTATTTTTTTCACAATTAGAGAAACAAAAAAACAAAGTAAAATTATTTATCTGAAAAGGACAACCAGACTCATTATTGCACTAAATGATTATCATTTAGTTCCATTAGAGGTACTCGAGTTACAAATACCAATAACAAGACATGTTGACAAATATCAACTTCACAGCTGGATAGTATTTTCCGGATTGTTCAACAGTCTGTTTAGAGAATAGTGATTAATAACAGAAATCCTACAATGAAAAAAAATGTCCTTCAAAATAAGCATTAGTACCTATCGAAAAACGACTATCCTCCAAATTCAGTGTTAAACAAGGTTCGAAATAAGAATGATCACAAACTTTCGGTGGCATACTCAATGACTCATCTTCAACAATAAAATATATTTAGTGTCACAATATGATAAGGACTGCTAAATGTTTCAGTTTCCATGTAGGTTTGTCTGATTCTTGCATGTTATTATCATCCCTTCATAACGCAATAATTCCCGAGCCACACCCATGCAAAGTATACTAATTCATGAATGTGCCAACTTTTGAACAAATTGTCGACATGTTTACATGACAGTCCAAATACCGATTTCAACATTTAAAGCCCACTCCTAGATTTGAAACATGCACCAATTTCATAATAGCGAAATAAATTTGGCTATTACATGTACAATAAGGAATCTACACAAAAATTTGCATCAATGTACAACTATCCTATAAAAACTTGACTTTTTCTGCATCCCTACAGGTTAATGTAAATCTTCATAATCATTTACGCCTAATAAATCAATGAACTTGACATTTGCAGATGCATTGGATCCATGTCGTTAACCATTCACCAAGTTGTGAGTCCACGGTTTGCAAAAAAAGTAGCGGAACGGCTGGAACAGGAACAGCAGCTGCCGCGACAACATTTTAGGCTAAAACAGTTGTGTGACTATTAATGCAGTTTTTTTGGAATTTCGACGATTTCGCGATCGTTGCACAACGGAACGGTGATTTCGCGACTGACGCGGTGTTACAGAACGTTTTCTGTTACAGAACGTTTTCTGTAATTTTCCCAAATTACATAGCTATTTTTATTTTATTATAAAAATATTCCACGATATAACCGCAACCATTCCGCAAAATATCAATGGAACTGGAACAACGGCCTTCGTGATGTTCTCCCCGACAGCGAACCATGGTCGTGACAGATTAGATCCCACCTCACGAGATAATAGTAATAAAAGTATAGAATCTCTTCAATAAGCCAATGCCAAATTTTTCATCTATGTAATTCATATTCTTTTGAAATGAATACTAAAGTTCAGGTAGAAATACTAGCCCACTTCTTTCTTCCATTGTAATTAAAGTCATTTGAGAAAATTTTGCGTAAACTAATCTAGATTCAAACACACTTACAGACCATCAGAGCGTTTAAATCCTGAAAAGCATCCTGCAAGCTCTTATCAGTACTCTCCCACATCTCCTGCTCTTTCCTCAATATCCCATCCATGCCCACCACCGGCATCCTAATCGCCAACGAACTATCTCCCTCCCCCTCTCCCGAAATTTAACCCGAGGCAGACCCACTACATTCTCAGGCTTTTCCACTCCAGGCATCCCAAAAATTCCCCAAAAATGAATCAGGGTCTGTTTCCCTATCAAGACCAATGTAATCACAACATTTTGGGGACCATTTTCGGTAATTTTACCATCCGGCGTAGCGCCCACCTGGAATCGGATTCTGGGACTGTGGAACATGGACTTCAGAGAGTTCTTGGTGGAGAAAATCTGTTGGATTACGGAGAGAGGGACGTAATGAGAGCTAGAGTTTGCAGCAATGGTTGTTTCTTGGGGGAGAAAGAGGAGGCCAGATTTGTGGTGGGGGAAGAAGGTCAGGTCTTCGGAGAGAAGGTCAACGGTGGACAAAAGCTGGCACTCTATCTCTCCGGGGTTCAGAACCGGGCGGCCATTCGCCGTCAGCTTCGCCGCCGGGAGGATGTTCTCGGCCAGGGAAAATGAGGAAACGATACCGTTGGAAAGTGTTTATCAAGAAAAAAGGAGTGGATGTGATTATTTTTCAATTTTTTTTAAAAAATATTTAAAATTTAATTTTTTTAATTAGTATGTTTAAATTTTCATTTTAAAATTATATATAATAAAATTTAATTTTTAATTAAATAAAAAATTTATACGACTCAATTTCATCCAAATCAACTCAATTCACTTCTCACTCCATTTTCCCCCAATTTTCACAATAACTTCTTATCGTTATTCTCAATCCTCCTTAGCATCCATTCTATTTTTTTCAAATTTTTTTGGTTTCTCGCTAATAAATTGTCTTCAACATATTGGTCTGTAAGAAATCCAACGAGAGAATCACGTATTGATAATAAATCAACTTTTTATTTTGAATTTTACTATTTGGTTGGGTCAAGCTCGACTCATAAATTCGATGAAGATGTTATATATCTATTTGTTGATTTCTTATTCTACATGTTATCCATCGTCGATTTGCGCGCACACACAAATCGCGACAAAAAATTCAATTTTTGGTTGCAACTAGCTCGACCACCTCGACCCAGGACCTAGGTGTGAAGAGTGGGTCGACCCTCTCTTCTGGGTGGAAACCCATTCCAACTTCTCCACTTCTATCTCTTCACCTAAGTCATTCTCATACTCATCCATTCTAACTATGAAATCTCCCAAACACATATTGCTTAATCCATCAAAATGCATCAACCTACATTCATCTTCATCAGGTATCACAGGGTAAAATTTTGAACAATTTAGGCCAGTGAGCAAACAATACACTGGACCAAAAATGTATTAGATTAGTTAATAACTTTAATAGTTTTATTAACTATCCATAGGGTAGAATAGTTTTTGAGGAAGTACTTTATGGACTAAGAAAAGATCTCGAAACTAGGTTTAATAGCTATAAAAATTTTGTCACATGTCGTGGAATGATTCAGATTTCAGTAGGTGTGATTGCTTCCATATATGTGAATTTATTCATCCTTTACAGGTAACTAACTATTGTTCATTTTATGAAATATTGTTGTTATTTTATATCATACTAATAAATATGTTTAAATTTTTTGTGCTAGATTTTGACATATGAATATTTTTCAGCAATTGTTGAAGTGTTTGCTAGACGTCGAGAAGGTCCCAATGTACTGATACCTCATATGTGTCATTGGTTGGCTAAGAAATGGAGTTAGAATCATTCTCCTTCCATTGATAATGTAAACATAGCATTTAAAAATGTATATACCAATGTAAATACAAAAAAATTATTTTATTTACTTTTGTATTGGCTAATATATTTTTCGTTAACTGTTAACTAATTTTCATGTTTAATGTTAATGATTAATATATGATATTTTGGGAATGCTTATTCGCACCATGGAAGAGCTGTTGTCTGTGTATTATATGACTGGTTATTTTGTTGATTCTAATCATAATGTAGTATTCAATCGCATTACAAAGTTGATTAGCTAGGGTATCAAAGTAGTGTACAGTCAAGATCCATTAGGAGACCCAGAGGATGAAGTGGGTATACATACTGAGGATCAACAGTTTTCCCAGCCATTCACATATACATATTCTAGATCATCTCGAGATAAAGTTCGAAAATCTCCTCGCCCATCCAGAGATGGTGGTCCTACACACAGGAATCAACCGTCTCCTCCATCCACTGACATGAGACATACATCTATGCATAGGGATCATGCTTATCTTGCAGATATGTATGAAGTTCATTTGACAAGTTTGGAGGATAAAATTGCGACGATGAAAAATGACCAAGCCGAAGGATTTTCTCATATCATGGATGTATTGAAACATATGCAGACTGATATCTCGAGCTTGAAAGATATGTTTGGGAGATTGCCTTCAGTGAGTGCCAATGTTAGTATGTTTTATCGATATTTATATGATTTTTAACTATCTTGTTAGCTTAAAAAATGACAAAATTGTATATATTATTCTATCAAATTATGGTGAGACATCAAGGAGAACACATGAAGAGACGCCATTTATGAGAATGGAGGAGGTGCATCCAAATACGACACTTGTGAGTGATCCGTCTTTGACTCATGCTTTTGAAAAGACTTCGGACTATAAGTAAAAATTGTTCACATTTGAGGAAGAGTCTATGACAGATGAGGAACTACGTCAACTTTTTATAAATGATTTGATGTCTATATCTTTTGAGAAGAGAGCTAGAATGTTCGCCAATAGATCGTTGGCTCGAGTAAGCGTTGAGATTAATTCTTGCACGAAAAATACGAGGATATCTGGGATGCACTCGTCTTATGATAGAAAGTGGTTTCTTGAATTGGGGACACCTGCTTGTTGGTTAAATGAGACCTTAAGTTTTTTCTTATTTTCTTTTTTGTTTATTACAATGAATTAATAATTAATATATTTCACTTATCACTTTCAGCATATTCAAGAATGTTGTCGAGACTTACTTGTATTACAAAGGACATACTCACATTTAATGTCACAGGACGTGTCATTGATGGACTTAAATTTTCATCAACTGGTTTCGTGTGCTTTCAATGAGGAAGGGGAGAATAATATAAAAAGTTTGATGCCCTGTGTGAGATCAGAAATTGGTGAATGACCATTTGTTCCATGGAATAAAGTTAAATAATTTTAATACCCTTTCATCTTCCAAGATATTGGGTTTTGTTAAAAGTTTTGCCTAACATTAAGAATATCACAATTATGGATTCAGACCGCAGCGTAGATAGATCAGGCAAGACATTACTTAAATTTATTAACCATTTATCGCTCATGATTCCACATATCTTGGGTGTCAGTGATGCTTCTGAAAGATGGAGCATAGTTAAGCCAAATAATTTTCCTACTAAAAAAATCAGGTTAAATTTTTTTATTTTAAAAATTATTATTTCATTATGATTTGGTGTATATCAATGTATATTTTATGTTTGTTTTTTTTATTGCAGTGGTGAATGTGAAGTTTACTGTTTAGAGGCCGCATCTTATACAATGTTAAAAAAAATTCCTATCAATTGAACGATGAGAAAATTGAGGAATTTAGGCATTTTTTTGTTGTATTTGGGATAAATTGTGGTAATTGGATTAAAACAATTATATAGTATTTTATATTGATTTTGAGTTGAATTTATGTGATCCATTAAAGAAGTTTTGACGAGAGTTTTGTAGTCCCAGTACACCTCAATCTATTTTGAACAATGAAAACAATTCATTGGGTCGAGGACAGGGTCGTGAGGGTCGAGCCAAGAAACCCAAAAGGCTCGACCCATCGACCTAGTTTGAGGTTTTGGGTCGAGCCTAAAGGTTTTGAGTCGAGATTGGGAGGTGGCTCGACCCACTCGACCCTGACATGAAGGCTCGACCAACGCTCAGTACACTAATTACATGGAGGCTCGAACCATTAAGATACATTAAACATTCAACTCATATGACTCGAGATACATTAAACATTCAATCGAGTGAACATGTTGATATGAAATTTGTTATATATTTTTTAGGTTCCATTTTTATGAAATTTGTTAAGAATTTTAATCGAGTTGATATTCAACTCAAATGGCTAGACTAAAACATACATTCTTAACATTAAGTTCTACTATCGTTATGAATTTTTTAACAACGTATTTAAATTATAATATATAAATCATATTAAAATGTTTACATAATTATAAATTTTTTATATACTTACATTATAATTATATTTAAAGTCAATTATATATTACAACATGATCAAAACTCACAATCCCTCGACCCAAATCGACCCAAACATAAACCTTAAAGAAAAATCTAAACCAAACCCCAAACTCGACCCAAAATCGACCTACTCACCACCCACATGACCCAAACTTAAAAATCCACCACAAATCCATTACAATCTCTGTACACTCGACTCACTCACCACCCAATCGACCCACTCACCACCCACTCGACCCAAATTTAAAAATTCACCACAAACACATTAATAAAATATATTTTTTTAAATTCAAACAAATTATATATCATTCAACCATATCTTCTACCAAATTCTCCAATTGAAGGAAATCTGTTTTGTTTTTTTTCTTTCCACGTCTTCTCTTGATCACAGGTGACAATATTAGCATATCATCACGTGGCCACTCGTTCTGATTCAGAACAGGATAAATTGGCTCAGAATAGGCTAATGATCATATCATAACAAAATAATATTCTGAGCACAGGGAATAAAAATTAATATCACAGAAATAACTGGCTACAAGTGCATGAGAACATGGAATCTTGTCAATATCAAATTATCTACAGGTACATCTCTTCCATTCCAAAGCCACAATGTCATTATTTGTAGCATTCGAACATCGAACTCAAGACGTCCCAGCTCATAAACTTGATATCCCCGACCATTATTAAACCTTTCATGAGGAATCGACTCAACAGTTGGAGTGAAATTTTTTGTTGATGCGACGGATGCATTTCGATACCTTGAAAACTAAGATGTAGTCAATGTCTGCAAAGAATTTAGTAGTGCAATGATTGGAAGTTGTCTTTATTCACGCAATCTTGCATTTATTGATTCAACATCATTCGTTGTCATAATGTAATACCGAGATCTTGGGCTATATGCTCGAGTCCAATGATCCAATGAATCACTTTCATCCAAAAACTTTGCCGCATCGGGATATATTTTTTAATTTAAACTTTCGTACTCCACGTCAAAGTCGTTTGCTTATAAATTATTGCTACACACAAACATTTCGATACGACCCTTCTTTTTGCAACGAATTTTCATATTTTGTGACAAATGCCATATACAATGGCCATGGCGTGCATTTTTGTGAACATCAGCAACTGCAGCAATGATGTCCAGATGTTTGTATGAGATAATCACCAACTCCTCCTCATCAACCACTACTTCCAAGAGCTTCGTCAAAAACCAACTCCATGAAGCAATAGATTCTACATCAACAACAACCCAAGCCAGATGATATTGATGAAAATTTCCATCTTGTGCTGAAGCCACAAGTAAAGTACCATCGTACTTTCCTTTCGATCATGTACCATCAATAAATACGACTTTTTCCATGCATCTAGATCCTCTTGCACATGCGTCATATGCTCAAAATAAATACTTGAATCTATTATGCTCATCTACTACTAAATCTATTATACTAAATGGATTCAGTCTCTTGACCATTTTCAAATATGAAGGCAGAAGAGCAAAACTTCTTTCTAGATCACATCTGGAGATATCATGAGCAAGTTGTTTGCCTTTTAAGGCTTTGTAATAGGTAATGTCAACCCCCTTTATTCCGCATCATTGTCATAATATATTTTGGTTGAGGTGTTTTTTGTTGCCCCCGAAATTTCTCTACCAACACATCACGAACAACAGATGAGATCGCTTGTCGATGACTTTTACACATTCTTCTCAAGTCACAATTGTGTGTGTTGCAGTATGTTTGAATCACAAAATCTGTTGAGTCCTCATGTTTTGAAGTCCATATTCTCCAGCTGCAACCTTTAGTCACACAATGAACCAAATAGATATTTGGGGAAGATTTGACACTCTCAAACTCAAAAGACGAGTTCAAAGCAATTTTGGATAACTCATACTTCACTTCAGTCTTGCTTGAAAATCTTTGACCAATAAATAGGTTGGAGCCATCGGTGAATGAATATGTATCATTGTTAGTTTGAACATGAATCTCAGTATCATGAGCTACACTGATGTGCTGGATGTAAATTTGTTGCATGACATCATTATCATCCACATGCACTGCATCTATGTCCTCCACATCATTTTCTCTACTTCTCACATCATTCTCTTCCATATTTTGAGTTGAACATGAATTATTTATATCTTACAATACATCATTATTGGCACAACATTTGAAGCAAAAGTTATATCAAAATAGTGATACCTACTCAGCGCCGCGATGCTACCTCAAAAGGTCATAATAATAATCAACACTCGACCCATGAATTGCAATACATACACATCACTCGACCCATGAATTGCAAACACATACACAGCTCGACCCACACACACGACCCACACATTAGCACACATGCTCACCCACATCTCAGCACACACCATGCTCGACCAAAATCACACTCGACCCACACTACCTGCTCGACCCACACATTTAGCACACTCCATCCACCTGCTTAACCCACACACTTAGCACACACAACCCCTTGCTCGACCGTAATTACTCGCACCAACTCCAGCCACAAAATTCTAACCCAAAATGACCAGACCTAAACTGAAAAAAATCTAGTTGCTATAACATAGCATTACGAATATATACTTACTTTTCTTTCAAATCTTCAAATTTTCAAATGATATTTGATTATATTTTGTTTTGTTTGCGCTAAAGAACACAAAATAGCTAAAATTAAACTCTGAGATCGGAAGACAAGACCAACTAAAAAATATTTTTTTAAAAAATGAAATCTAATTAATTAATTAATGAGCTAATTATTGATATTATCTAACTAACAGAGTCAACTCCCTTTCCTTGATTTAAAAAAATCAAAATCTCTTTTATTTAATTAAATTTTAAATGAATCATATATTTTTTATTGACCACTTTTCCATACACCTAGTCACTTCTTTAACACTTTCACTATTTTTGGTTTCCTATTTTTCTTACAAATATTATTTTATAATAAACTAATCCGAAATCGAATCAACATTTAATGTTTTCCAACCATTATGTATATACATGATGAAATTCTTTTTTAAATAAAATAATAAAAATTAAATATACCGTCGGATAAATTTCAACTAGAATTGATAAAAAAAAGATTCCACATACGTTTTCAAGCAAACAAATCCGGTTCCGACCGCAATAAATTAAACATGTTAATCGGGTCGATTTAACATTGATATGGCTCCATAAACATCGTCTCTATGCTCAAGTATGTTGGATACTTACCCGTTGGAAGGTTGAATCCACGAATCATTTGTCTTTTAACAATAAAAGATTGAAATTAGTATTATGGCATATAATCGATAATAATAATCTTTAAAAAAAAATACCATTCCTCATTTTCCTGCAAGACTTGCTTGAATTTTTAATAAATTATTGAAAGATTCATACAAAATGTTCATATATAAATATTGAACGCGTACACATGGAATGCGATGATTAAGAATTATATATCTATATGTGTACCACCATCTAAGAGAGCAGAGAACTTCTCATGTCTTCGGATTACAACTTTGGCCAGTGTCTATTAGCGTCAGTTGCCTCCAGGCTCCACCCCAGCACCTAAGAACAACGAACAATTAGCATTCAGGTTTCATGTCAATAATTAACAATCTGATCAACACCTTGTGTTGCACCCATGTTTGCAAGAGCATCTATTGGAGCCCACTTCAACCTGATCGCCCCCGTTTTGACCTCCTTCGTTTGCCAAGAAGCTTCAGCATGCTGTCAGTAACATCAGGCAGAGATTTATTATCTTCATATTCATGGTTATCCTCAGAAGTTTGGGTTAACCAAGCCAACGCTTCAATAGCTGCATCTTTCTCAGACAAGACTTTATTTCTCTTCGGTTTTCCCACAAACTGCATGCCCTTGAACTCCACTAACGCCCTAAATTCATTTGTCTTGAGATGTTTTGTTTTATATTTGGGAGGAGAATGACCAGCTCTCATTAACAGAGTTTGAAGTAAGCTCTTGGGATTTGTACCATCTTGTGTAAATCTTTCGCGATCACTAGACTCTCGAGGCTTCTTACTTTCACGACCGAAAACAAATCTTCCTTCGCTTTGATCACCCGAAACCAGCTCCTGAATAGCAAGCATTAGGTACTTTCCTTCTTTATTGATATCCAAGCAGGGATCTTGAAGCTGCATTTGTCCAGATTTATAGAGCATGAATAAAAAGACATCAATCCACTATAGCATTTTTTTTATTAGGATTGTAAATGCATGATCAATTACCGGCTAAAGTAAAATAAAGTCAGAGGAATTCATAAAACTAACGAAACAATAAGTGTACTTGAAGCTGTGTCTTATAAGGAATCAAAGACCTCCATGTCTTTTCTAGAGACTTGTTTCACTCTTGTGCTTTCTAGAGACATGCACACGTACTTAAAACAGTGATAAGTGGTTGTGCGGAGTTGAAAGTACACTTTTCCACTGCCTCCCCCATATTCTCAAACCCCATTAAAAAAAAAGGAAAATGAAAAAACGAAGAAAAGAAAAACACTCGTCAATGTACAACCACAGACAAATGAATATGCTAAACCCCATCTCTCATAGCAAATATATTTCTTTGTGCTGGAATTTTACGGTTACTTGAACTTCATTCACCGTGGTTCCTCCTATGTACATCTCAACAAGTTTGTAAGAAGAGAATGTACAGGAGATACTACCCTATCTAAATTGTAATGATAATACTGTACAAAATCGCATAGAAAGTGTAAGGACCGTGTATCGTATTATCGTAAATCCTATGTTGATTATCGATAATTTATGAAATTGTCATGTGATTATGTATATGAGGTATATCATGACAATGGAAAATGAGAAAATAATTGTTAATAATGAAATATCGTACTAGATATTGATTAATTAACAGAATTGTAGTTGTAAGAACTCGAGTGGAGAAGCCGGACGCCAATATAATACAAAACCGATATTTTGGACAGAACGTGTGGTGCCCGAGCGGTAGAAAATGACCGCCCGAGCGCCAGTGTGGAACAAATTGATATTCGGACAGAACTCTCCGCGCCCGAGCGGTAGTTTTTGACCGCCCGAGCGCGGTGCAATTGAGGCTCGGACATAACATTCCGCGCCCGAGCGGTAGTTTATGACCGCCCGAGTGCGGTACAAAGCATATTCGGGGGCAGAACATCTCGCGCTCGGGCGCGAGAATTCTACCGCCCGAGCGCGATAGCGGTGAGGATAAGAGTAACTTTTTTCCTCTTTTCTTCTTCAGTTTTTATTCGATAACTTCGAGAGAAAAGTTGGAAATTCGATTTCTTTCGTCCGAATCGACTTCGAAACGTTGTCCAAACGTGAAACAAATTATAGATTCGGAATCTTCGCGTTGAGAGCTTCCTTTTGAGGTAAATTTCTTCTAGTTTCAGCAGCTCTAAATATGAAAGTGCTGAAATAGCATGTATTTGAAGTCGAGATTCCTATATGTGGTAGAATAACCGACAAGAAACTAAGTTTTGAAGTCGGAATTGAATTATGTTATGATTTTGATTTGATATGAATTTTCAAAATTTCAAAAGATATTTGGAACTTATATTATTGATTTTGGATCATGTTATTGATTGAAATGAATGTGTTATTGATGTAGATATATTATTATACTGATAACTTCAAGCTACGTCAACTGGAACGAAGAATTGAGGTATGTCGTGACCGGGTAACATACGACATGTATCTGTATTATATGATATATGTTGGATTGGTTTGATTGATTGGAATGAGAATACATGTCTATATGCCTTATTTGTTGAGTTTATGTGGCATACATGACATTGTGATTTGTATATCGATGTATAAAATAAATGTTTTGTTAACACACATCGTTTGATGCATACATCGATACATGACATGCACGTTGAGCTATGATCCTTGGATACCCTGATATGATTTGATTGGATTCTGGGGTTTGTGAACACAATGCTATGTTTGGTATTACATGACCCTTAAAACATAGACATTTGTGGCCCCGACGATTGATTGAGATTTGGGGATTTGATGGCGCTTTGTCGACGCTATCATACGAGTATCCCTAATTGAGGCCGGTGAACCAGCTCGAGCATTGATTTGATAGCGATTTGTTTGATTCTGACATGTGCTCGGTGGATGGGCATTTGACCTGATACCTCCACGACATACATGCATTGCATACCATATATCATTGTTTAGATACATGTGGTATATATGATGGTTGTTCCATACGGAGCTTTGCTCACCCCCAAGGGGGCTGTTGTTGTCTTTGTGTGTGGACAATGGCAGGTACTCCAGGATATCAGGAGGCCGGAGATGGTACTTCTGGATGGAGTCACAGTTTGGACTAAGGTTTTATGTTTTGTTCCCAGTATATATATATGTATGTATATATACGGGCATGTCACGAGGATATGAGTTGTTTGTATATGATTGGTTTTGATTATGTGTGGGCGAGTTTTATGATATGAGATAAAATACTATTTTTAGTATTCAAATAAAATAATTTGGGCTCACTGTAAAGAAAATTTAAATTCGTTTTCCGCTGTAATTAATTAACTCTAATCAGATTGCGTTGTAATAACGATTAGGAGTTAAGGGCCCCACATTGTATGGTATCAGAGCATAGCTGGGAATGCTGATTGAGTTTTGTGTACACTGGAATAGGCACAAATGAATTGTGCGTATGTGTTTGATTTATTTGTATTACTTGCTCCTACTTGATTTAGTTTGAGTAAGTTATTGATGAGATTGATTATATGAGATGATGAAATTGATATTGATTTGTGATATTTATCCTCTGATTTGTAGATGGATCACACAAATGAAACTGCGAGTAGCAGTACTGAGAGGATAGTTGGGCAATTTGAAGAATTGTCCATGGATATAGTGATGGCTCGATTCCAGGATCTGAAACCACCGAGGTTCTTTGGCACTGAGAGTGCAGAAAGAGCAGAGGCTTGGTTAAAGGATATCGAGCATTTGTTTAATATTGTTGAATATTCCAAGGCTCGGAGACTGAAACTTGCTCTCTATCAGTTGAAAGACCGAGCAAAATCTTGGTGGGAAGCCGCTGAGATTGGATTGAAAGAAGCCGGGATTGAAGTCACATGGGATGTCTTCAAGGCCCAATTTTTGGAGCAGTATTCCCCTCCTTCCTATTATACTGCCCAAGAGAATGAATTCAATAGTCTGCAGCAAGGAACGATGACTGTTGCAGAGTATGCTTCAAAGTTTTCTACTCTGTTGAAGTATGCACCTCACGTAGCTGGGAATGCAAAAGCAAAATATAACAGGTTTGTAAATGGATTGCATCTTGCTTTATATACTTTTGTTGTTTCTGGATTGCCTACCAGCTACGCAGAGGCGGTTGAACGAGCCAAGGCAGCCGAGGCTGGACTCAGGCGAGGAGGTCCACAGTATACTCCACCACCAGTGTTAGCTCAGCAGCCTACATTGCGCCCGAGAGATAAAAAGTTCAAGAAGACTGGAACTGTTTATTCGTCTTCTTCGAGTTCGAGTGGATCTCAGAGAGGGAGTCATGTGATTGCTCCTTATTGTAGTCATTGTGGGGGTAAACATACTATCGAGCAGTGTCGAGGTATGTTTGGCACTTGTTATCAGTGTGGGCAGGAAGGCCATTTCTCTCGAGTATGTCCGAACAGGGGTACGACTTCTTCCCAACCCCAGCCAGGATTTAGAGGTGGCCCTAGTATGATGAGACCTGATGTTCCTGTTCCCTCTTTTCAGCAGTCGAGTGTCCCACGATATCGAGGACCAGGTGGTCAGACTGCTCAAGTTCCTCCTCAAGTAAGAGTGTATGCTATGACGGAGAATCAGGCGAAGGAAGCTCCTGGTTGTGTGATTGCAGGTATTTGCATGCTTTGCGATTATCCTGCACGTGTTTTATTTGATACAGGAGCATCTCATTCATTCATATATCATGCATTTGTTGCATCTCACGGTATTGAGTGTACCCCATTGTATGATACATTATCGATAGCCACGCCAGCAGAAAAGATTATTTTGTCTGAGCAAATTGTGCATAATTGTGTATTGATATATGAGGATAATGTGATATTCTTGAATTTGATTGTCCTCCCAATGCACGACTTTGATTGTATTGTTGGCATGGATATCTTGACGATAAATCGAGCTACTGTTGATTGTTTTCATGGAGTGATTCGATTTCGACCGATTGATGGACCCAAGTGGAATTTTTATGGCAAGGGTTCTCAAGCCAAAATTCCATTGGTATCCTCTTTGGAAATGTCTCGACTTTTGACTAGCGGAGATGAAGGTTATCTTATCTACGCTATTGATGTCTCTAAAAAGGAGCCTTCTTTATCTGAAATTCCTGTTACGAAAGAGTTTCCAGATGTATTTCTTGATGAGATTCCTGATTTTCCTCCTCATCAAGAAGTAGAGTTTAGTATTGATCTTGTGCCGGGGACTGCTCCCATATCTAAAGCTCCCTATCGCATGGCAACATTGGAATTGAAAGAATTGAAAGAACAATTACAGGATCTTCTCGATAAGGGATATATTCGACCGAATGTATCACCTTGGGGAGCTCCAGTTTTATTTGTTCGGAAGAAAGATGGTACTATGCGAATGTGTATCGACTATAGACAACTGAATCGGGCTACTGTGAAAAACAAGTACTCACTTCCTCGTATTGATGACTTATTTGATCAGCTTCAGGGTACTTCTGTATACTCTAAGATTGATCTTCGTTCTGGATATCATCAAGTACGAGTTCGAGATGAAGATGTGCCCAAAACTGCTTTTCGTACGAGGTATGGCCACTATGAGTTTTTGATTATGCCTTTTGGTCTCCCGAATGCTCCTGCTGTCTTTATGGATCTAATGAATCGCGTCTTTCGAGATTATCTTGACTGATTCGTTATTGTATTTATCGATGATATTCTTGTATATTCGAAATCAAAAAAGGAGCATACTGAACATCTGAGACTGGTGCTTCAAACTCTTCGTACTAGTCATTTATATGCTAAATTGTCCAAATGTGAATTCTGGATGGACAAAGTGATATTTTTGGGCCACGTCATTTCGAGACATGGCATATCTGTTGATCCTGCGAAGGTCGAAGCTGTATTGAATTGGCCAAGACCTACGAATGTTCCTGAGATCCGTAGCTTCATGGGTTTAGCTGGATATTATCGTCGTTTTATTGAAGGATTTTCGAAAATAGTTAAACCTATTACTCAACTGACACAGAAGAATCAGCGATTCATTTGGTCAGATAAATGTGAAGCTAGTTTTCTTGAATTGAAGACGAGATTGATCACAGCACCTGTGCTTACTATTCCTTCAGGTACCAGAGGATTTGTGGTGTGTACAGATGCGTCTGGTAAAGGTTTGAGCTGTGTTCTGATGCAACATGGCAAAGTGGTTGCTTATGCGTCTCGTCAATTGAAATCTCATGAAACTCGTTATCCTGTTCATGATCTTGAATTGGCCGCCATTGTATTTGCTTTGAAGATTTGGCGCCATTATTTGTACGGAGAAAAGTTTGTTATCTATTCAGATCATAAGAGTCTGAAATATCTCTTTTCTCAATCTGATTTGAATATGAGGCAACGCAGGTGGATGGATCTCCTGAAGGATTTTGATTGTGATATTCAATATCACCCTGGATCGGTGAATGTTACTGCGGATGCCCTTAGTCGTAAGGTACATGATTCTGTGTTAGCATCTGTTTGTGTCGCCAAAGTACACGAGGATATATGTACTTCTGGCTGGACTTTTCACTCAAATTGGAATTCTGTCATTGTCTCAGCATTGCAAATTGAGCCGAACTTGATATCAAAAATACGAAAGGCCCAACGAAGCGATGCTCAGATCCAAAAGTCGAAAGAACTTGTATCTACAGGACATCAGTCTGGATTCCAGATTTCTTCTGATAGTTCTTTACGACTTAATGGTCGGCTGGTAGTCCCTAATGATTCTGATTTGAAATCTGCCCTTCTTCGAAAAGCACATTGTAGCAAATACAGTATTCACCCTGGAGGTCGAAAGATGTATTTGACATTGAGACCTCAATTCTGGTGGAAACGTATGAAGAAGGACATTGCTGAGTTTATTTCGAAATGTCTTGTCTGCCAGCAAGTGAAAGCCGAGAGAATGAAACCTGGAGGATTGCTCCATAGTCTTGAAATCCCGAAATGGAATTGGGAACATATTGCTATGGATTTTGTGACTCATTTACCTCGTTCGCCCAAGGGCTGTGATGCTATTTGGGTTATTATTGATCGGCTTTCGAAATCTGCACATTTCATTCCGTATGAGCGGACTTATCCTTATAAAAGAATGACCCGTTTATACATCGAGAATATTGTGAGACTGCACGGTGTGCCAGTCTCGATTGTATCTGATCGTGATCCCAGATTTGCTTCTAAATTCTGGGGTAGTTTTCAGGAAACGATGGGTACGCGTTTGGCTATGAGCACTGCTTATCATCCTCAAACCGATGGCCAGACTGAGCGTACAATTCAAACATTGGAAGATATGTTGCGTGCGATTGTGATGGATTTCAGAATGGGATGGCAAGATGCCTTACCACTGGTTGAATTTTCTTATAATAATAGCTTTCAAACGAGTATTGGTATGGCACCGTTTGAAGCTCTATATGGGAGATGGTGTAGATCACCATTATTCTGGGATGAAATTGGTGAGAGACAATTGACTGGACCTGAAATGATACAAGAAATGAATGATAAGGTTCAGTTGATTCGACACAGAATGAAAGCTGCTCAGGATCGTCAAACGAGTTATGCGAACAAACGAAGACGACCCTTAGAATTCCAGAAATGTGACAAAGTGTTTTTGAAAATATCTCCCTTTAGAGGCACTGTTCGATTCGGCATGCGAGGGAAATTATCTCCTCGATATGTTGGTCCATATGAGATCCTTGATCGTGTTGGTGATCTTGCTTATCGATTGGCATTGCCACCAGCTCTATCTGCCATTCACGATGTATTTCATGTTTCTATACTGAGTAAATATGAACCAGATCCATCACATGTACTTGCACCTGATGAGGTTGAATTTGATCCTTCTCTTTTCTATGTTGAACAACCTGTTCGCATTATGGATCGAAAGGAAAAGATATTGCGAAATAAATCGATTCCGCTAGTTCGAGTGCCATGGACATGGCATGGTGTGGAAGAGTCGACGTGGGAATTGGAGAGCAAGATGCGAGATTCATATCCACATTTGTTTGATTATCTTCCATCTGTTCCATTGTATTCAATGTATACTGATCCGTTTACTGATTTTAGTTTTGATATGTACTATAACTAGTGATATATATATGTTTGCCAATGTTATGTATATAGAGATGCTTGAGATTTCGAGGACGAAATCTTTTAAGTGGGGGAGAAATGTAAGGACCGTGTATCGTATTATCGTAAATCCTATGTTGATTATCGATAATTTATGAAATTGTCATGTGATTATGTATATAAGGTATATCATGACAATGGAAAATGAGAAAATAAGTGTTAATAATGAAATATCGTACTAGATATTGATTAATTAACAGAATTGTAGTTGTAAGAACTCGAGTGGAGAAGCCGGACGCCAATATAATACAAAACCGATATTTTGGACAGAACGTGTGGCGCCCGAGCGGTAGAAAATGACCGCCCGAGCGCCAGTGTGGAACAAATTGATATTCGGACAGAACTCTCCGCGCCCGAGCGGTAGTTTTTGACCGCCCGAGCGCGGCGCAGTTGAGGCTCGGGCAGAACATTCCGCGCCCGAGCGGTAGTTTATGACCGCCCGAGCGCGGTACAAAGCATACTCGGGGGCAGAACATCTCGCGCTCGGGCGCGAGAATTCTACCGCCTGAGCGCGATAGCGGTGAGGATAAGAGTAACTTTTTTCCTCTTTTCTTCTTCATTTTTTATTCGATAACTTCGAGAGAAAAGTTGGAAATTCGATTTCTTTCGTCCGAATCGACTTCGAAACGTTGTCCAAACGTGAAACAAATTATAGATTCGGAATCTTCGCGTTGAGAGCTTCCTTTTGAGGTAAATTTCTTCTAGTTTCAGCAGCTCTAAATATGAAAGTGCTGAAATAGCATGTATTTGAAGTCGAGATTCCTATATGTGGTAGAATAACCGACAAGAAACTAAGTTTTGAAGTCGGAATTGAATTATGTTATGATTTTGATTTGATATGAATTTTCAAAATTTCAAAAGATATTTGGAACTTATATTATTGATTTTGGATCATGTTATTGATTGAAATGAATGTGTTATTGATGTAGATATATTATTATACTGATAACTTCAAGCTACATCAACTGGAACGAAGAATTGAGGTATGTTGCGACCGGGTAACATACAACATGTATCTGTATTATATGATATATGTTGGATTGGTTTGATTGATTGGAATGAGAATACATGTCTATATGCCTTATTTGTTGAGTTTATGTGGCATACATGACATTGTGATTTGAATATCGATGTATAAAATAAATGTTTTGTTAACACACATCGTTTGATACATACATCGATACATGACATGCACGTTGAGCTATGATCCTTGGATACCCTGATATGATTTGATTGGTTTCTGGGGTTTGTGAACACAATGCTATGTTTGGTATTACATGACCCTTAAAACATAGACATTTGTGGCCCCGACGATTGATTGAGATTTGGGGATTTGATGGCGCTTTGTCGACGCTATCATACGAGTATCCCTAATTGAGGCCGGTGAACCAGCTCGAGCATTGATTTGATAGCGATTTGTTTGATTCTGACATGTGCTCGGTGGATGGGCATTTGACCTGATACCTCCACGACATACATGCATTGCATACCATATATCATTGTTTAGATACATGTGGTATATATGATGGTTGTTCCATACGGAGCTTTGCTCACCCCCAAGGGGGCTGCTGTTGTTGTCTTTGTGTGTGGACAATGGCAGGTACTCCAGGATATCAGGAGGCCGGAGAGGGTACTTCTTGATGGAGTCACAGTTTGGACTAAGGTTTTATGTTTTGTTCCCAGTATATATACATATGTATGTATATATACGGGCATGTCACGAGGATATGAGTTGTTTGTATATGATTGGTTTTGATTATGTGTGGGCGAGTTTTATGATATGAGATAAAATACTATTTTTAGTATTCAAATAAAATAATTTGGGCTCATTGTAAAGAAAATTTAAATTCGTTTTCTGCTGTAATTAATTAACCCTAATCAGATTACGTTGTAATAACGATTAGGAGTTAAGGGCCCCACAGAAAGTAAAATCAGATTTTAAGATTACAATCTAAAATGAATCTTTCAGATCAAATATTTTGAAATGTTGGTCAAAAGTAACAAAATGATGTGAACAAAAAGTATTGATTAACATGTCAATGTTGATGTTCCGGGACATTTTGTGCTCTACAAAATATATCAGCATTGGAAGCAAAAGAAACATATTCTTCTCATACTCATAACGTAAAAAGTTCTGTATTTGCAATCTGTCAAGTTTCACAACAACGATCCTAAATTTTCTCAACTTGAAATCAATTATCAATGCTTATTGTGGAACTAACATCCGAAGAAACAACTGCAATGATACAAAGAGCACAAAAATCAGAAACCAACTTGTCAATAACGCTTTAAAGGGAGGAGAATGAAACAAAGAGTGCAGCCAGTTATTGTCATTAAATTGGTATAACCAACAGTTTTGATGATAGTTGTCCACATGGAAATGGAAACAAAGAGATCACAATCCACAAAAATAAAAGCCACTACACAGAAAAATTTCCAATTTACCTTCTTTTGCAAAAGCTTTTCGAGCTCCTCTTTCAGCTTGAGATAACACTCTGACAAACTCGGATCCATGAAGAAGTCAATATATCCACCCAACATCTTCAAATTGCCTGCCTGAGACACCAAAATCCGATATTAAAATGAGATCATAATTTATATGATGATATGTTCCAAAAAAGGATTTGAAGACACAGAACCCTACCATACCACCACAGTCAATGCCACCACCAAAAAGGATCAAAATGGAATCAGATACTCCAGTCGAATCACGTATGAATACTGTATTGACTTTCACCTTCTCACCAAAAACCAACCACGGGTATGGGATTGTTTGATAACGAGCGTTTACAGAATTCTAGACCAAATGAGAATCATGTAAAACCATTAGATAACGCTAGTGGAATAGCAATAAACAGATCCCATTCATTACTTTCCATAAGATCAAACCAGTAGATAATAAAAAAGCGAGGTCCCTTGTCTAGAAGATGAATAAGAAAATTAAAGTAATCAAACATTAGCAAACTCACAATCTGGAATGACTATAAGTAAAGTTAGACACAAATAAATTACCTGCTTTATGAAAAGATACAAGAAATGTTGCCGTCTTTTTTTTAAAAAAAAAATTAATAGTTAACATATGCATGCACCTGATATGATTCCAACCTGGGTTCCACGACTAAAGAAACCTATATCCACCTAGTGGTGTTAACAGGCCGGGGATGGGGAGGGAATGGGGGTAAGATAAAAGCCAAACCAATCTATACCAGTAGAATCAACCTTGTATAAATGAGTTCAATGATTTGTTTATTTCTTAATACATAAGACAGCTACATTTTTAAATAGATGAGCCAATTCACTTATGTTACTTATGTTACCATTTAAATTTTTAGCCAATGTTCAAAACAGTTTGGTTTGTTTCCTCCGGAAAAAAAAGTCTGGTCTGTAAGTGTTCCTCTTTATGCATTACAAACTTAACTTTTTTATTTTCCCAAAACAAAACAAATAAATTATATTTTATGTGGGATTTACTTATTGTCAGTAACCAAAACTCTCAATTATAAAACAATTTTTTTTACAGATATATAATATTTAGATGTTATCAATTAAAGCTCACTACCCAATTTTTTTTTTTGAAAAAGGTGTTATTTTGCAACCACATGCATGAAATTTGTATTCCTCTAGGTGTTATTTTGCAACCACGTGCATGAAATTTGTATTCCTCTAATAACAATAGATAACCAAGTCTTGGGACATACCGCATAGAGAAAAACCTGGCCATCATCCATTGTCTTGAAAGACATCGATGTTTCCCTGTGCTGCACATAATAAGAAATAATCGATCTACTAGACTATTTAGTTGCTTAACCTCAATAAAAGCAACATATTATACCCACCACAACAGAAGCAATTCCAGGGAATAGACCAGAACATATTACAGCACGAACCAAAGACTGGTTGTGACTTAATCTGTTATTGATTGATCCATCTTCGTCAAGCAACTGAGCATCTTTCAAAATGTAAGTGAACTGCTTACGAAGAGAATGGATAGCTTGAAGAGTCTGGACAGAAAGGAAGTTTCTCCAGCAATATTCATATGCAGAACCTTCTCTTTCTGCTTCCTTCCATCCTTCATAGGCACGAACAAGAGCCATATGATCACTATAGTCCTTAGCAGAGAATCTAGACTTGGCAGAGCCTGCTAACTGCGTCAAAGAAAGTGAAGTGAGCAATGTCATAAATCGTCCCATAAAGATGCAAGGCCCCATTATACAATAAAGAGCAAGATAATTTAAGTAAAAACAGTCTTAAGCATGACAATAAATCCAATAAAAGATGCTCATCCAGATTGCGACATATTAAAAATTCAGGCATATTTTGAGAGGGATCCTGATAGAAAAGAAAAGCATCAAAATTAACTACTTGGATGTCCAGGTTCATGAATAGGGTGTATGTATGTTGAAAAGCATTTTTTATGCGTCCATATTTATCAGACAATGGTATGGAAACAACATCCTTGATGAGACAACTAAGGTGTTTGGCAAGTCAAAACCAAAATATAGGACCGCGGTGTAGCACATAAAACAACACAGAAGTACTTTTGTTCAGTCAAAGCCTTTTATACAACAGTAGCTTCTAAGCCACATGGCCCAATGTCGAGTACACAATAAAAACAGGACATATTACTCAGCATAAAATATAAATTCACAAAACTAGGGAATAGATGTTGGAAAAGTTGGATGTCAGACAAACACAAGAATTATCTAAAGTTCAATCACTACATCTCAAGCTGAATACCAATGAACCAAAGAAATCAGATCCACTTCCTGGTAATAGTAACTCCTCGTGTCAGGGATATCATATTTGAGCAATAATTTATGTTATGCAGCCTCAGAAGTGTGAAGGCTTGCTAATGGCTACTGTATCAGCAACCAAATGAAACATCTATGTTTAGGTAAAAAGCAATTGAAAGCACTAACCTGAAAGGGGTAAATTAGACATTTTCAGTTTTTACCACTTTCATTTATAATTCAAGGAAAAACATATATCTCACAATTTTTTATATGAAACAATATTATATTAAATAATAAAAACTAATAGTTACAAAAAGAGGACAAGAAATTCGTAAGGTAAAAAAAGAAAAACAATAGTACTGATCATATCAACAAAAAATATAACTCCAATTCCAAACTAAATCTGAGATCGAAAAATATCGAGTCATATGCCCGGATCTTAATCTTGTCCCAATAATCTTCAACTGACCGTAGATTGTCAAAAATCCTTCTATTATGCTCAAGACAATTGATCAACAAATACAATAAACTACCACTGTCCAAAAAATTTTATCCCTCCTGCCAAGATCATGTCCAATATCTGCAACAAAAGTTCGTGCAAAGATCCTGGAACTACCCAAACCGAACACATCTCCTCCAAAGTTCTGAACCTAAGACAGCTCGAGAAAGTACCATGAATAAGTATGTGGTCCTAAGTCTCCCCATCTATCCGACAAAACACACACCAGTTCGGACAAAGAGCACAAGTAGGCCACATTTTTTGCATCATATAACAAGTTGATAGCTTACTCAGAACCGCAGTTAACGAGAATTCTTGAACCTTTGGTGGGATTAGTGCTTTCCAAATAACAAGAAAAAAGGGAAAGAAAGGAAAATTGGTGACCGGAAATAATGACTCATTGAAAGATTTAACTGAAAAAACTCTTACACTCTCCTCAACCAACCTGACCCTTTCTAAAGACCTTAGCAAAGAACTCAACACATTCACTTCCTCATCTCTTCCTCATCTCTCAATTCCCTCCAAAAATGCAAATCCTATGATAAAAAAAAAGAAAGAGAAGATTCCCTTTAATTACTGTCGTCACTAACTGGTGAAAAGCAGGACAAGTTCTAGAAATAAACTTCCATAGGCTTCTAAGTGTAACATTCCTTGTTAAGCCCACATCCCAACCATTATTTTATTGCCTGTATTTGCTCACTATAACCGTCTTTCATAACGCCTCCTCCTCAACAGAATACCTCCACCACCATTTCCCCAAAAGAGCCTTATTAAATGTTCTCAATACCCAAACCCCCTCTTTCTTTCGGTTTACATACATGCTCCCACGCAACCAGATGACAATGCAAATCTCCATCACCTCCATCCCATAAAAAATCTCCCTCATAGTCCTCTTCATAACCTCCACTACCCCTCTTGGTATCCTAAAAAGAAACATGAAGTACATTGCAAAGCATTCAACACCGCTGAAATCAAAGTTAGTCTACCCCCTAGACAAGAGCGTTCCAACTTGCTAACTTCTTCAACTTCTTAGACAAAACAGATTCCCATAATGAAATTTTCATCGGATTTCCAAATTCTCCCTCTCATTTCCAATCTCTCTGGCCAACCATTCCACTTCTACTCTGCACAATTAAGGCCCAACAAGAAGCTCTTTTCCAAATTGATCTTTAATCCTGATATTCGGTAGAATAAGTTCAATATTTCCATAAAAAAATGCAGATGATCATTATTAACAAAGAACAGAGTATCGTCCTCAAATTGAATGTGTGAAATCTCAACTTTCTTTGTATCTACTTGCAGACCCCGAATTCGGTTCATTGTCTTGGCCTCCTCAATCAAACCACCCAACACATCTACTACCAGATTAAACAGGAAAGGGGAAAGCGGATCACCTTGCTTTAGGCCTTTCTCACCCTTAAATTTACCCTTTGGTCTACCATTAACAAGAACTGAGAATGGAACAGTCGAAACACATCCTTTAATCCATTTTCTCCATCACTCTCGGAATCTCTTTTTTAGTATAACAAAATCGAAAAAGCTCCAATCCATGTTATCATATGGCATACGCCTTCTCAAAGTCGACTTTAAACACCCACCTTTTCTTTTTTTTTTCCATCTCAACTCCTCCACCAATTCATTAGCCATAAGATAACAATCAAGAATATATCTACCTCGATAAAAGCAAATCGAGTCTCCGCCATTGTGGTGTTTAAAACTTTCTTCAAGCTTACTGACAAGACTTTAGCAATAATCTTACACAAGTTGGTTGTCCAACTTATAGACCTAAAGTCTTTTACCTTAACATAATCTTGTTTCTTCGATATCAAACAAATGTATACCACGTTGGTGACACCTTTTATAATTGAACCCTCAAAAAATTCATTAAAAATCTTCAATAGACCTCTTTTTACAGTATCCCAACATTCCTGATAAAATGTCATTGTAAAACCATCTAGGCACAGAGCCTTTGAACATGCAATTATTATTAGGAACACTAGATGAATTCTAAACGTATAAATATGTAAATGAAGCAAGTGAAAACTAGACAAGCTTCTTCAAACCATGTTGTCAAGTCATACACATCAATATTAGATCAAAAATGCTAAATAATTTTCGCATGTTACAAACTGGCCAACTGATACTCTGAAAAACCAGTATGGCAATTGTTGGTGAATCATATGCCTAAGATACAAGGAGAAAACTGATGCAAAACGAGCTATGCTTACAGTAATGAGATGTTCAGAAAGCACATAACAATCAGCAAATTCATATTTTGTACACTCTCACAGAAACGATCGATTCTTCTATGTAATGGGCTTTTGATTAAAAAAGAAAGATTCCTGTCACATGAAGAATTTACATGACCTCCCATAGAATGCGAATAAGACATCTTGACATGACAAGGAATAGTGCGCAGCCAACTTACATCCTTTTTATCTTGAGGTAGAAGAAAAGGATCCCTGACACTCAGACCAGCCACAATCGTTAATACAGGGTCAAAGCAACTAAATATAGAACCCATAACTAGCATTTTCCCGAGCTTAGGATCCACTGGTAGCACTGACAAGAACTTTCCTGATCAAACAATGAAATGAAGTAAAAAACATGGGAAATGAACAGATAACATCAAAAGGCTGATGAAACAAGAATATTTGAGTGTTGAACATGTGAATGTAGTGTACATACCAAGAGGTGAAAGATTCTCACTTTCATCCAAAGCACCGATCATCTTCAAAAATTCAACAGCATTTTTCACCTGAAATGTCCAACAGGCAAACAATCAATAAAAACACACAGTGCCATGAGGATGAAAGGAAGCAGAGTAATCCCATATTCTGAGAATCGAATTAAAGCCTAATATCAGACTGAACCTGCCACTAGCACCAAACTTAGAGAGATACTAAAAGGTAAGACATGTAATAAAAAAGAACAGGAGGAATTTTCGGGTGGGTGAGAGGTGCAAAACAGAGTCAAACTAGAGAGAGGGGGGAGCACCAGAGAATGTTTAGAAGAATGCCTCAACAACTTCATATATTTTCCAGAAATAATTTGTAAAACAATTGATTTCAGTGCTATTTGTTCAACCTTATGATTTGGTGAGCTGCTGTTATGTTAAATTTCTACAATAAACTAAGGTTGGAATGTCATGTAAATCACAAATATGACAATTTTCGTCTTCAAAAGTCATAAAGCATAACTCAGACACCGACAGCTCTGTTGCAAAAGCCCTCTACCAAGCACCCTGATTGATCTAGATTCTCGCTCCATGTTGAATGCGTCAAAATTTTGGAGAGATTTTTTATTCACAATTAGGGTTAGAACTGATAAAACCATTGAACAACTAAGCTTACATTATTTGCCAAGTTGACATTTTATAACATCAATGAATAATGCAGTGCTTTTCAAATACATCAAGGGAGATAATAACGATGCAGAAGCAACAAGCATAAAAAGTACAAGATTTACCAAAATAGAAGGTCAACCCAAATTCGTATATTTTGCACGGACGATATCCACTGAACAAAACTACTTTTGAAATGAAGTTTATATGTGAAAAAGGTATTTACCGCCAACGGTTCAGGAGGCTGAAGAGCAGCAGACAAAAAATCGATAGTACTTTCAACTTGCAAACTTTTAATTTGCAGACAGAGAGAATTCAGTGGAGTTCTTAGAAGTTCAGGAAGTTGATATTCAGCAAAAGCTTCATAAACACATCTTGGATATAAGTGGTAGCACACACCTGGCTGCACACGACCTGCCCTACCCCTTCTCTGTAACCAAACAGTAGATGAAACAACAATATAGCTGCATAAGCAGAAATGTATATGATGGATGGCATCCCAAAAGAATCGAAGATATTTGAGGGAAGGGAACAAAGTCAAGTAAGCCTATGAAAGTCTAACAATATAAAAAAGACATGTATGATTAAAAAAAAGTACAGCATGGCTATGTCAGAAATACCAGCAATAACAGAACTGCATCAATCATTAAGGTGCTGTTCTATCCATCTAAAGAAACCACCTTATACAGTGGGGATTAGCAAGGACCCTAAACTTGGTTGGGAAACATTATCCATCAATTTTGAGCATCACATCCTCGTGCTACATCCAAATCGAGTGATTTATGATGTTATGAAAAATGATGAAAAGAAACTATCATTTGCATATGTCGACCATTTTGACAAACTCTGAATTGTGTTTACGGACAAATGTAAGGGCAACAGAGTATTTCTTGCTTGGGGCCTAAAAAATATGGCTGAAAAATAGGCCCAATGTAGAGAAAAATTGGGCCTTCAAAGTTATTGTGCTCTTGGTTCAAGATGTGAGTGAACATGTCACTAAAAAACCCTGAAAAATATGAGGTTTGTGATTATGGGGGCATCCGCTATTAGTGGGCCAAGTTGCGTGAAAACCCAAGTTTTGATTTTGAGGAGATGAAGTCGGATATTGAACTGAGGAGTTGACCTAATAATTGGCATTTCATAAATATTGGTAACTGACATGAGTATTCCCACCTTGTATATTGATTTCAACCAGTCTGAGTTATGCCATGAAATGTGGAGTTGGGATTTGATTTGCTTATATATCGGGATTTAATTTGCTTATATGACTACTTGGTACTTGATATTTGATAATTTCACACTTTGTGTTGGTAGTTTGATTATACATCATGATTAAGCATAGATAATTGGAAAAATAAATGTAACTCATACATTTGGCATATAAGCCTCATGCCATGACTTTCAAACCATGACCTATTGGCAATAAATGAGTCAATGATAAGGATGGTGAAAAGATTCTTGAGGTTTTGGATATGCCACGTGTCTTGTGAAGGAACTAATAGGCCAATAGCCACAGTACGCCATACGTAGAAAAAATATGATTTGTATTTACAAACAGGATGCTTTGAAAAGGGGATGATAGGCCAAACAGCCGTAGGTAATGAATCGATGATTAAGGATGAAAATTTCCTCCCAAGATAATGTATGTCCCCAGTAAACGGAGCATGTGCAGTGTGCTCTATCTTTCATTGTGGCCATAAATACGAAGCTTTGATCACTTATGGTGAGACTGTTTCATTTAAAACAGTTGGGTTCCAATATATGGAGTAAGAATAGATAAAACAGAGGTTGGAAGAAAAGATTTAGCAGATCAAGTCTTGACTTCTTTTGGCCCTTCTGAATGACATAATTTGATTCGCAGAGATACAATGATTACAATGAAAAAAGTATCTAAGAAATATATGCCTTCGTGTTGACATGTATATGAATACGATAACACTGTGTGATATTTAAATATGATAAGATTGATAATCATGATTTTTTTGAATTACTTTAATATAAAAGACAAATTTAGCCCATCAAATTGGATATTGAATATAGACCACAACAAAGAATTATTTGAACAATATTAAATCGAAAGCATGATTATGATGCAAGATATCTGATCCGAGGCCACAAAAGAAATAAGCTAAATTAAGCCTCTTAACTATGTGGTGTGCCAGTAATTACAATGGAAATTTCATCATATGATGCAACTGCTAGCTCACAAATGCCATAAATTCATGAAATTGAAGGCTGAAACTCACCTGTCTAGCGGAAGCTTGGGATATCCACGAAGGTAGTAAACAAGGTGTGTTATTTAAGGCATCATAAGTAGTCTCCTTCGCTTTTCCACAGTCAACGACATAAACTATGTCATTGATTGTTATACTAGCCTCGGCCATGTTTGTCGCAAGTACTATTTTGCGAACATTGGGAGGTGATTTCTCAAAGATGAGTCTCTATAAAAGAAACGGATGGTCAACAAAACAACTGAAATCGAGATACAAAATTGTAACAGCCATGAAAAACAAAACATATTCATGTTGGCCAAGTTCCATGGATAACATGCTAGCGTCTCAAAATATAAAGACGTAAATAACCAGGTGACAAACTATAGATTGGAAGAAGAAATTAAAATTTAAATAAAAAAAGTACCAAATAAGTAGTTCCAGTACACTAGAGACAGAAACTAGGCATAAAATATTGAAGGCAACAGCAAATATGAGAATGACAATTTTGAGGTGATGGTGATTTAACAAGAAGACACGAGGCAACAATTTCAATATCTTGAAATACATCATACCTGTTCAGAGGTCGCCATTGACCCATGGCATATAAGAAGCAAGACCCTGTTGGGGTCCCCCAAGAGAGGGTGAGCTTTTATTTGATCCCTCAAACAACTTATGTCTTCCCACCCAGTCATAAATACCAAAATAGCACCTGGACGCTCCTTGCGACATATATGACACAACACAGCCTCGATAAAGTTGAATCCAATACAATCAGGTGTCCAGCATGACAAAGACTCAACAACTGCAGAACTATAGTTCTCAAAGTTTGATTTATTCAGGGCTTCCTGTTCATTATATATATAAAGAACAAAAAAAAAATCTGATTAGAGGGGATTGATTTAGCAGCCAACAATCAAAATGGCTAGTTCTTTCAACATGTTAATCAATCATTTACACAAAATCAAATGGTACAGTAAGTTGTGGCAACGAAAGTCTTGTAACTCTTCCGAAGTTGAGAGCAGCTGCAAACCTCAGCCACCAAGGTCTAGGGTATGGTACAAGGATATTGTCCATACTTCAATAACAAATTTAGTAGATTCCATAATGGTTCCAGTAACTATAGCTCCTTATTACAGGATTTCAGATCGTGTCTTTAACCTACTGTTACTGCAATATAGACCTACAAACGCTGGCGATCTTCTTACCTCTATAGGCAATATAACAAGCACTATTGTACAATATATTGGCCTTAACACCCAATATTGGCTCCACTCTTTAAAATGCTACAGATATACGAATACAAATCTATCTTGGCTAGTCTCACTCTTCAAACATGCCTAGTGAAAATAAGATATACATTGCAGGGACATCAGGCACCTGCAGGGCCAAACAGTTGAAAATTCCTTGCCAGGAAATCAAGTTCAGCATTGAAGCAGCCTTCTCAACCTGGCCCTCTGAGAGGTGCCAAATCTATACCCTAGAGTAAAGGCTGAGAAAGGACTACTGCATAACCGGGGAACACAAAATCACTGTGTAAGACTTAGGGATAGATGCCCATTTTTATTTTTATTCCCAACTCGGGGAGGAGCTATGAAAACATTTTTGAGTAACTATCTGCTTGTATGGTTTTGACGATTTCAAATGTATACCAATAAATAAAGATACTAAAATGACTTGGGCCTGTGTACGATATGCCATAAACTACGCTACAATAAAAAAACATGTTACAACAAGGTGCTCCATGCCGTCTGATGGTTTAAGGAATTCCGACAAACACGTCAAACTCATACGGCATCTTATTAAATAAATAGATGAGGTGCTTCATTTGAGAGTGAGATCATCCTCCAAGAAACACCTTGAAAGGAAACATGATTAGTTACAAAGAATGATGCGAGTAAAAATAGCTACATGAAAGATTAGGCATTCATTCTTACTCACTCCCTTAACCCTTCAACCAGCTCCAAATTTTCGTCAACAATTTTAACATTCAAATAATCAAAACTCACAAGTACTGATACTTCAGTTGTACAGATTGATATTAACTGCAAAGATTACTAGTACCTCAACACGAGAAAGAAAAAATAATCGAGTCAATTGAAAAGAAAAAAATATTCTTTTACAAAACAAGATATCTACATGTTAAGTAAGGAGTGACCACACTAAAGGAACTAAAAGTAAAATTGGATAATATCTGCAATTTCAACACGGAGAACACATGAAACAAAGTTTCCTACCTCAACAAGAGTGGTGATTTGGTTTTTTCTTTTTCGTGGTGCTAGTTGTCTCTGTGTTTTCCACATTTTCTCTTGGCCATAATCATCTATTTGGTTGAATGAATTCAGCTTATATCCAGTCATCTCCAGAATGTCTTCCAGAAAGTGTGCTGTTACAGGATATGTGAAGCCCTATATTCAACTAAAACACTCAATTTCAAATGCTATAAAAAATGGGGAAAAAAGAGTAAATATAAATGGGACTTGAGTAATTATTAAAACATCAGAAAACTTTAGAAGAATGCTCAGAGAATTTCAGAAAATCAAATGGCTATTCAATAAAAATATTCACACGGAAAGACGTATTATGTACTTGATTGGGCTAATAAGTTGAGGATGTACGTCAAATTTAAATTATACAGATATTGCCCAGTCGAGTTCACTGAGATCCGACAACCGAGAATGTCAAATCCTTAACTCTTTGACACCATAAACAACTAAAGCTAAACCAACTTCAACTTACAGGAATATGAATCATTGGTGCGCCACCGAAATAATCAGAAAACAGATCAGCATTAAGAGTGGCACTCATCAGGATCAACCTTAAATCCCGACGTCTTGGAAGAAGATCCTTCAAGACAATCAACAAAAAGTCTGATAAAAGAGAATGAAATGTCAACAATCAAAAAACTGTCGAACATCTAAATATAAATTTAAAAAAAAAATTAAAAAAACCAAACAACAGACAATGTATTCGCAGATATGAGATCACCTTCATTCATGCCTCGCTCATGAATTTCATCTACAAAAACATGAGTTATGTCACCCAGATTGCGATCACTCAAGAGCCTGCGGAGCAAAATTCCACTGGTGCAAAAAAGCAAATGCGTGTTCTTGCTTTTCTTGCCTTCTAATCGTACTTTAAACCCAACCTATCAAAATAATTTTTGATTATTTAACAAAAATTTTCAAATAGGGCGTTAAGGTTCAGAGTTTACTAGTTTCATTACAATAATTGACAGCTTATGCTTGTAATAAAAACAACAGAAAGGAAAAGATAGAAAGCAGGCCCACTGTTTCACCAAGAGGCTCTCCCCTCTCTGCGGAGACTCTTTCTGCTACAGCCATGGCTGATATTCTTCGAGGCTGCGTGCAAATAATGTTACAGAATGCTCCCCGACCAGACTCTACCTCGGACTCTAATATATACTGAGGAAGTTGAGTGGTCTTACCGCATCCGGTCTCCCCAGAAATCACTATAACCTAATATTAAAAGAGAAATCAGCAGTGCATCAATGCAAACAAAAATTAATAAAGTTACACGAACTGATATAATTGATGAACTTAAAGTTTTATCCAAGAACACAAAGCCTCGTCATTTTAGATACCATATACAGAAAAAATATTCTAAGGAAGACAATTCCTTGGAAGGAAAAAAACAGAGTTGCAAAAGGCATTGGGTATATTTTTGAGCTCCTATCAACCATCGGATAAAACAGTCCCAACGAAACCATATGAACGGTAGCAGATCCTCCACCACAGCAAATTGTAAACCAAGTGCAGTAGGTCAAGGGACATGTCAGGAATGGCTGCCACTGAAAATCTGCTTTCATCCTTCCAGCTAGAAAGGTCCTCTCAAACAATTTTAGTTGAGTTCTTTTCCTTTTTATATTGAACATTGTGACATGCGCAATTATGATGATATGGATCATAGAATAAAAGACCTGCTAGAAATGTAAATTTTAGCAACAAATATTCCCACCAAGCAAGATCAAGTTAATGGCTTTCTAGTCTTTGCCACATGCAAGCTTCAGGAGTAAATGATAAACCGGAAACTGTGTGAAAGATTAAGGTAAGTTTAACTCAGTTTATGTTTCTAGAATATGCAGGGAGGTCAAGCATGCAGTGCTGGTGTATTCACTGTCAAGTACAATGAAGTTCAACTCAGTTTATGTTGCCAAAATACGTACTGATCAAACATGTAGCAGTGGTATATTCTCGCTGTCAAAAACTTTTTGAAAGGTGAGGTCATGGGGTCAATAAACCAGCTATCAACATACACCACTTTCACTATTTTTTGTTTTAAATTTGTAGATAAAATTTCTTCACATATTTCAGTAATCTACATACATATAATGCCTATTGAGATGCAATCTGACTTTAAGACACCATCACTGCATAAGCTTTTAGGAGTTGTTGGTCATTAAAAATAAAGCGCACCTGATCGTCGGAGCACACAAAATGCTTATGCGCATTTTTTGAAGATAACATGTTTTATGTTATGTAACATGGAAACATTTAATTCATGACAAATACTAAATGAAAATGATTATAGATTATTAAAGAATTGTGAGAGAAACTCATTTACACCTGCCAAGAATAGGGTGTCAATTAAAAAGGTATGTTTTCGAAGAAAGAGTATTAACGACATTGGAGAGAAGGAGGAAGATGTGATAACTATCAAGAGAGTAATGCACTGCAAGTCATAATGTTGAGGTTATAAGCCAACCAAATTTACATACTCAAAGACCCTTTTAGATAATAAATGAAATAGACGAATAAAACAATGCTCATACCATGTTGACAATACAGCTCTCTCAAAACCAGTATGATAGTTACCAAAAAATTGGATACACGAACTAATGTTTTCATTCTTTTCCTTGCACAACCTAAAGTACTTAGCCACTCTATACAAATATTTTTCCAACCATTGCACCCACACAAGAAAAGTAATTGACCAATGACAGATTTCTAAGTTTCAAGGGAATTGAAGATAGATTAAACAAATCAGTTTTTTAGCTTTCACATGCCCTTGTCAACACTTTCACCAAAATCAATAAACTAAATCTAATACTGAGAAACAAATTCGCAGCATAAAATCATTTCCCTTTGCTTTCTCATTTATAAAAGTATTTGTGGTAAGACACTTATCAATGCCATCTAACACGCTTAAAAAAGGCCATGTGACATTCTGATGACAAATATGGAAAGCAACACGAAATAATAACATCAGAAGCTAAACAACCAAAGAAAATTAAAAAAGCATGACCTAGTTTCTCAAAGGCAATGGCAACATAAATAAATTCTCCCATGTCTTTTAAGCAAATAGAAAACTGTAAGGACAAGGCAGCTGAAACACAACAATCTGGACTCAGTCTGATCTGAGGAATACATTAAACACTGACTAGTTTGAACAATGGAAATGGGACTCTCAGCCCCAGAAAAATCTCGTCCTTGGTGTGAACGCCTCCAATAAAGAGGAATTGCCATTAAATCAGTACGAAGAATCAGATCTTTTTCCCCACTTATCCCTTTCCCCACACAAGCCACAGGCAGATATTCTTGAATAGGATGTACTACCAACAAAAGTTTTTGAATCTGATCGCAAGTTTTCAGTCACACTTATGACTGAAACAACAGGGTGAGGTGCAGTTCTTTACAACTGTGATTCAGAGTTGAAACATGACAGTAAAAGCACAGAAAAGAGCATAAGCGCTGAAATTAAACCTGATTTCGAGCTATAGCTTGAAGGAGCCTTTCCTTCTCCCTGAAGGTGGGGAGAGACCTTCTAAAATCTAGCATCCTGTTGCCTTCAGGTGACTCCTGTGAATATGAGAAATACATTGGAAATGAACAATTAATCGAGTCCCAGCACATAAAAACTCACAAGCATCCATTATTAAAAAGAACACTACTAAAAGCATCTGGGTGGTAAAAAAGTTACGAGGTACCATGAGAGAGACAATTTTATCACATGCTAATGTGATGCAAAAAAATAACATTGATTAGTGTACAGTGTCCATAGCTACTGCAACAGGGTAAACTATCATCTTTTGAGCTGAAATATAAATGAAAAACCATGGCATTTAGATGTTTAAATCTAGGACTTCATTGGTTTGCCGGTATCAAAACTGGTAATCAGATCATTCATCATTTGTAGTTCCACAAATGAAATCTATTCTGAAGTAAGTTGACACAAATGCAACTATATTATACAAGTTTTAGTTTAATAATCATAATATAATTATACATTGTTTATTAAGCATTACATTAGCATTGCTGAAATTGAATAGTTGATTTTATCATCTTAGCAACACGTTAAACAATTTATTTCACAGAGTAATATTTTTAATAACATTAATCTATCTATTATATCAAGGGTAAGACCATGAGACCAACAATTGGACTCATGCTATGGCCACTTTTTCTTCTTTTTTTGCTCCTCCTGTTTTTTTTCAGCCACTTTTTCTTTCTTTCTTTTTTCAATTTTACCATTTCTTTTTCTTTTTTTTCTTTTTTTTTTTTTTGCAAATTTCTTATTTCAATTTTGCCATTTCTTTTCCATTTTCTTTTTTTTGCAAAGTTCCCAAATTGAAGTATGGCCATTAATTTTTACAATTATGATATCATCAATATTTTAATATAAAAAAAAGATTGTAACAAGCTTGCACCGGTGCCCTAGTAAAATCACGAATTCCAAGGTGTTACATGTCAGTTTCGCCATGTATTTCGGAATCGGAACTATCAAACAACAGAAAGTAGTTATTAAATCTTATTTGGTACTGATTTAATACATAGAGATAATGCCGGCTATATACCAAATTTGAGTAGAAATTTCAGAGTATTCTCCAGTGAGGTTCTCCTACGTAGAAGTTCAACTTTAATCATTAATTAGTTTTTTACAAAAAAATTTCCTCTTGACAAAAAAATTGAGATGATCAAAGGAAAAACCTATTCACTTTAGTGGGCTATGTTTGACATGCGCTTACACATAATTTTCTTCACATAAATAAAGAAAGTCAGTTCTAGAAACAAAAAGTTTATGAAGAAGTTTACCACTCTCAGAACCATTATTTAATATATCATATACACTAATTATAAAAACAGATTTTCAAATAAAATTTCATATTAGGCTCAAATCGCGAGCTTGGAAAAGGAATGAGTAGCCGACTATGAAACAAAACACAAGCAAGTAGCAACGGCAGGGAGCAGAACATTCGAAATGGGCAACAACAAAGTAAAACATTTTCAAGTTCTCCAACTGAAAAAATATTTTCCATATGATGATTCAGAAACAAAAGAAAACACAGGAAGCCAAATTGATCACCCAGACATGTACACGTAGCTCAGATGAACTACTTTGTCGACAAAACTACACAAGCAGACATTATGTGCTCCCTGTACATACATGCGTGCAGAAAAACTTGTTTTAAAAATGAAAAAACATGATACCTGCCAAGTTCTCTGCATATTACGCATGCGCAAACTCTGCCTCTGGAGAACTTTCTCCATAACAGAAGCATCGAGGAATGACTCGGCATTTTCATCAGTATTTGCATTTTCAACATGATTTTTGGTATCCAATTCACTCAAAGAAGGATCTGCTTTTTCAGAGTTCAGCAATTTCCTGTCAAGATGTTCCTGGAGCAAACCCTCCACCCTCCTTTGCAAGCTCAAAGGGATCACAACCTGAAACAGAATTAAGAGAATCCATACTGAAAACCAGGAAATCAGTACCAAAACATTTCAATGGTGTTGATCACACTAGTAGGAAACTGTAAATATTGAGCGAGAACACGCAGACAAGACACTCCATAACCTAGAAAGCTGGTAACAGAACTTGTGCTGAAACTGCAGCTCGGTTTCAAACATATATCTAAGGTATGGTATTCAAATTTCAATCAAAGAAAAATATTGTCTGAGAACATGGACAAGATACTCCAAAAACTAGAAAGCTGAAAACAGAATTTGTGATGGAACTGCAGCTCGGTCTCAAAAATAGATTTAAGGTATGGGGTGAAGTATGGAACATGGTCGTGACCATATTTCTATCAAATAATCATACTAGGGTACAACAATGATGATCAAAATATATTGGTGATATTTACAAACAGGAAACACTGTTTTCTATAAGTAATACAAATACAATAGTTATATGACAAGAATGAGGAATTATGTTAGTAGGTTGTAGTTTATTGGCTTAGTGTTTCGGTTTTGCGAAAGCTAAGTGCAACTTCAAGGACACAAACATAAATTTTTTATTGTGTTAAGTGCCACATCTAAGAGACATGGATCTTTAGGGTAATATAAGGGACAACGTAACCTGACATAAAACATCAAATAGTATTTATCAAATTTTCACTCAAATTCTTTTCTTACCTCCCTTTGAGGGCGCTTGTCATCCAAATCTGGTCTGTAGTTAGGAAGAGGAACCTTGCTTGCAACTACCACTTTACCATACAGTTCACTGAAGAGGGCAATTCACAATAGGTCAGAATGGTATCCTCACTAACACATCCGACAAATGTAACTCACCCTTGCGTACCAGTAAAGCCCCATGTGTTTAGCAAGTCTGGCTATTTGTTCAAAGTCTCTCCTGTCTCTTTTATCTCTAGACACAATTTCTTGATCCTTATCATTACGTAACAGCATGCTCAGCTTCCATTTCCACTCATCAATGTTCACCACTGATGATGACGCCTACATTCAAACACTTTCATGTTTACATTAAATCAATTTCGGATAGAGATCCTCATTTGTACAACGCAACTAATGCCAGTATTTTCAGTATATACATTTTAATGATTTCCCCTATGACAGAAAACAATGTTGTAGATGCCATAACAGACAAAAGAACAAATTTAAGCAACTTAAATTCCTTTCGTTCCTCGACAATATCAGTTTTCATGTTCGTCAATCAAGTATGTGCAGCCAGTTTTAATCTAGCAAAAGCTATAAGTTTTGTGCTTGGACATTTCTGAATTGAAGAGGGCAAATCAATTAGACCATAATCCTCTGTACTTCTTACCACCCTCTCTCCCCCAGCCCTATATTCATTGAATTAAAATTTTCCAACTCGTTAAATATAGATAAAACACTACATAACGTGACTTAAACTAATCATACTCGTTATAAACCTGTCTTTGTACCTAACTTCATCGCAGAAATCTATTCATTGCTTCTGCTGTAATTTTTTACTAACAAAAGAAACGAAAAAAAAAAACCCCAGGTTTCGCCTAGGAAAAAAAATTTAAAAGAGCATGATTCCAATAACACTCACAAAAAAATTCTTCTTTGACGCAGGAACAACCATTTCTTGACGAACAAAAGATAATCAGCACCAAAATGCAAGAATCACACACGGAAAAAAAATTTCAAACATATTCAGCACATTTATATAAAAGAAGAGTAAAAGGGAATTTACCGGGTGGTTTTCATAATCACATTCGTACTCATCATCAGAGAACTGCTCCGCGGCATAGCCACAAAACCCACTCCGAAAAATAACAGGATAGCTACTTAACTTCTGCAGCTTAAACCTACGAAAATTTTCCATAAAATTACATAAACAAGCACGATTGCCGGCATATAGGACATTTATGATATCTGGGTTCAGCGGGAATAGGAATGTTGAAGAAAGATGCGAGTGATTCGAGGATTTTCTAGCAGTACGTGCAAGAAAGCCTCCGAGCCGGGAACGCATGATTGGTCTACGGGCGAGAAGCGACGGAGCATGGCGGGTTTTTGTTGGTTTTCAACCCCTTTCGGTGGTTCTACAGTTGCACCTAAAACCTCAAATTAGACTTACAATTACAACAAAATTCAAGGGAAAATGAGGAATGATCCACTGATGACAAGCTGGATTGATCCAGTTACGAAAAACTCGACCCAGTGAGAAAAATTCAAAGTAAATATCGATCAAACGATGTAAATCCACTGATGACAAGCTGGATTGATCCAGTTACGAAAAACTCGACCCAGTGAGAAAAATTCAAAGTAAATATCGATCAAACGATATAAAATTAGACCCAAAATCAACCCAATTAAAAAAATTAGATCCGAACTTGACCACAGATGAAAACTCGACCCAAGAAGTCTTATGGGGTTTATATATTTGCATGCATAAAAAGTTAAATATTGATTAATTGTTTTGTGGTAAAAATGGATTTTCGCAAATTTTTGCTTGGTTCGAATCACTGTCGTTTCAAATAGGGGTGTTAATTCAGATGGATTAGATGGGTTGGTTCGACTGAGCAATAGTACTATTCAAAATTTGTTCAATCCGAACCGAATCTGAGCCACCCGAAAACTCTCAACTCGAACCTGAACTCGAATCAATCCGATCAACCCGCATAACCTGATTTTGAATTTTTTATAAATTTTTTTTAAATAAAATTCAAAAAAAATAATACTAATATTTTAATTTAAACACATAATAATAAAATTTCTCTCATATATATGATTTAAATTTGAAAGTGTAATTGTAGAAAAATAAAGTATATTTACTAAATAAAACAAACAATGGATTAAAAAATAAAAAAATGTTTAAAATAAATATTAAATTATGAAAACTTATGATATAAATATACAATAAATATTTTTTCAGACATATAATATATAAAAATGTAGGCAATATTTATTAATTATATATTTTTTAAAAAAATAAAATTTTCACCCAACTCAACCCGATCATTTTTTTCGGGTCAGCTATGGGGTCCAACCCGATCTGACCCCAACCCGAAAACCCCAAATTCAAACTTGATTTTTTTCGGGTTGAACCGTGTCGAGTTGATGAGTCGTATCTGATTTTGACACCCCTAATTTCAAATAAGTTTTTGTCAATTTTTTTCTTTAAAAAAAAAAAGACTAAAATACTCTCAAATTCACTCTTTTTTACTCAATTAAAAATGCCATACTCCTAAGATTATGGAGAGTCTTATATATTTTAATGACTCTTTTTTGACTCAGTTGGGTCGTGTAAATTTTCTTATATATTTTAATGACTCTTATTTGACCCAATTGGATCGTGTAAGTTTTTTATTTGATTAAATTATAAATTTTATTGTATATAAAATAAAATTTTAAATACACTAATAAAATTTTTTTTAATTTTTTTTTAAAAAATAAAAAGTAAATTACATTCACACTTTTTTTTAATAAACACTTCCAAAATCTCGTTTTCCTCATTTTTACGTTTATTAAAGTTTAAAAAATAAAAAAGTAAATTACATTCACACTTTTTTTTTAATAAACACTTCCAAAGTCCCGTTTTCCTCATTTTCCCTTTCATTAAAGTCTCTTGAGTACTGATTGATTCGATTTTGCTAGTCAGGGTTGTAGAGAAGATGATGGTTTGAATTTGGAAAGCGATGCGGATGAACAACTATTGATTTATATTCCTTTTACACAAGTTATTAAACTGCATTATGTTGTCATTAAAGGGCCGGAGAAAGAGGTGACTGATTTATCTCTTGCATTCAAACTGATTATGTGGTGCGCTTACAGTTTTTATTGTTATTTCTAGTACAATGTATATATTTTTTTGGTTGTCACCCACTCTCATTTTTTGGTTCTCTCATGCATTTTGAGAACATCAGTGTGACATGAGATTTTGCGGGAATTTTGGTTTTTGTCAAGTTTTGCATGGAAAAATATGACGTTCGTTGGAGTCGGATTGGAAATCCTAGAACAAAATAAAATCATAGAAAATAATTGGAGCTAGTATGATAACTATTGAGTAAGTATGTGGAAATGTGGAGAGAGGAGCAAATGTGTTTATTGGAGGATTGCAATTAGGAAATAAGTATGAGTTAATGAAAGAACATTAAGTGTTGGTTTGCATCATGGTCATAGCTCAAAGTTGGGTATTTGGTTAATGTTTATTAGATGGCACTGATAATAGCTTAAGAGGTTTGTACCTGTAAGAATACATATTTGAAATGATAATGGAAGAAGTTTAGTTGGCTGTTCGATGTTTGATGGAGGAGATGTGACCCAATTACATGCAATATTGTGAATCAGTTATTGTTTTTGTTTCCTTGTATGTGGTCTTAATTGTGCTATGATGTTTTTGGTGTGTAATTTGTAGCTAGTTTATTTTTTTGCTCTCTAAACTATATGCTCAAATATTGTCTTTTGTTGATGGAAAAATATGCAAAATAATAATAATAATAATAATAATAATAATAGTAATAATAATAATAATAGAAAACACGTTTCTTCTCAACAATATGCCCGATATTAATTTCTGTTAATATTGTTTAAAATGTCAGAATTTTTCTCAAAAATCATGTTTTCACGTATATATAAACATGTTATATAATATGCGGAAGCGGATCGAGAATTACCTCTGGCCATTGAAAAATTTTGATTTATCTGTTTTTTCTCCGATTGAAGCCTTCTAAGCACTGCACTCTCTATATAGATGGTGTATATTTTTCTTATCTGAGGTGTGTGCTTAGGGACCTCAATCGCTGGCATCTCATACCATCAACGAGTTTATTGTGAGAGCTTGATTGTCAAAGAAGAGGTACGTGCACGTCTCAATTTTTCAAAAATTTGAGGCCTACATGTGCTGTTCGTCAAAAAAAAATGGTAGGCTTCTTGGCCGTCGTCAATTCCTACACGTCACGCCTCTTTTAATATGTGTCATATTTCTTACATTCTCTCACTTGACACATATATCTCATTTACCATAGTAGAAAATAAAATACATGAATCATGGCGATAGGTCATCTAAAAACGATTATTATCTTCCATGTATTACAATGTATTATATCTCTTAAATAACTTAATGAATAAACTATATGTTTATTCGAGGTTCAACTTTATTGATATTTGTCAAATCAATGAATGTGTACACGACAAATATCACAACATAGTTTCATTAACTTTGTTCTTATAACAAAATTACAGAAAGTAACCAAGTCTCATTCTTTCTGTATTATCCTTAAATTTCAATGGTGGCATGCCTTTAGTCAAAGGATCCTCAATCATCAAATCAGTGCTAATGTGCTCGATAAGTAACTTCTTATCTTTAACACGTTCTCGTATGACTAAATACTTAATGTTGATGTGCTTGCTTCGACTACCACTTTTGTTATTTTTAGCCATAAAAACAGCAGCTGAATTGTCACAATATATTCTTAATGGTCTAAATATAGAATCCATAATTCTAAGCCTCGAAATGAAACTCTTCAACCATACACCATGTGAGGTTGTCTCAAAGCAAGCTACGAACTCAGCTTCCATACTGGAAGTAGCAGTCAATGTTTGCTTTGCACTTCTCCAAGATACAGCTCCACCAGCTAGCATAAAAATATATCCTGAAGTGGATTTTCGTGAATCAATGAGTCAGCGTAGTCTGAATCAGAGTAGCCAGTTACTATCAAATTTCAAAAACCTTTTTCGATTTTCAAGATTTCAACCGAGAACATTTCTTAATATAGTTTTATCTGATCTTCAATTTTAAGTTTCTTACGTAAAACTTAAAATTATTTTCCTAAAATTTCATGATACGTAATCAAATATTTTCAAGGCAGAGGTAAAAAAAAATTAATGATACGAGACCTACAAGTTGATAATTGAATCATGTGTCGGTATAAAATATAAATAAGTAAATAAATAAAATTGAAATATACCGACACATGATTCAATTATCAACTTGTGGGTCCCGCATCATTAATTTTTTTTAAGTTGATAATTGAATCATGTGTCGGTATATTTCAATTTTATTTATTTATTATTATTATAATAAATAAATAAAATTGAAATATACTGAGACATGATTCAATTATCAACTTATGGGTATCGCTTCATCATTAAATTTTTTTTATTTAAACAAACTTTAATGATTATCGAAAATGCTTTCAATTCTATTGTCTTCCTCACATGCACGCTATTATACATTCACAATTCAGTATATAAGCCAGAATCATCTTCAACATTCGGCAATTTCTCTCCGGCTATCAAATTTCAGAAACTTTCTTCGATTTTCAAGATTTTAACCGAGAACAAAATTATAAGGTAAGTTTCCTAATATTGTTTTATCTGATCTTCTATTTTAAGTTTCTTACGTAAAACTTAAAATTTTTTTCCTAAAATTTCATGATATGAAATCAAATAATTTCAAGGCAGAGGTAAAAAAAAATTAATGATACGAGACCTACAAGTTGATAATTGAATTGTGTGTCGGTATATTTCAATTTTATTTATTATTATTATTTTTTAAAAATAAAATAATAATAATAATAAATAAATAAAATTGAAATATACCAACAATTCAATTATCAACTTGTGGGTCCCACATCATTAAATTTTTTTTAAGTTGATAATTGAATCATGTGTCGGTATATTTCAATTTTATTTATTTATTTATTATTATTATTATTTAAAAAAATAATAATAATAAATAAATAAAATTGAAATATACCGACACATTATTCAATTATCAACTTGTGGGTCTCGCATCATTAATTTTTTTTAATTAAAAAAATTTAATGATTATCGACAATGCTTTCAATTCTATTGTCTCCCTCACATGCACGTTATTATACATTCACAATTCAGTATTGAAGCCAAAATCATCTTCAACATTCGGCAATTTCTCTCCGGCTATCAAATTTCAGAAATCTTCTTCGATTTTCAATATTTCAACCGAGAACAAAATTATAAGATAAGTTTCCTAATATTGTTTTATCTGATCTTCTATTTTAAGTTTCTTACGTAAAACTTAAAATTCTTTTCCTAAAATTTCATGATATGAAATCAAATATTTTGAAGGTAGAGGTATCACGGCTCTGATACCAAATGTCAGAATTTTTCTCAAAAATCATGTTTTCACGTATATATAAACATGATATATAATATGCGGAAGCGGATCGAGAATTACCTCCGGCCATTGAAAATTTTTGATTTCTCTGCTTTTTCTCCGATTGAAGCCTTCTAAGCACTGCACTCTCTCTATAGATGGTGTATATTTTTCTTTTCTGAGGTGTGTGCTTAGGGACCTCAATCGCTGGCATCTCATACCATCAACGAGTTTATTGTGGGAGCTTGTGTGAGAACCCGAATTTCCAGCATTTCCAGCTTTTCAGTAGCAATGCAAAATTTCCAGCAGAAGATAATATTTCAGAATCTGGTACTTTTCCAGCAGATTTTTCCAGCAGACAAAATCCAGCAGCAGAAGAGTTCAGTAGCGAGATTCCAGCAGATAGCTACTAATTCTGCTCAGGACTTGTAACTGAAGCATTTAACATGGAATGAAGGTTGTTAATGGCAGATTATGGTCATTAATTGGAAGGCTAACAGTCAGATTTTGGCCTATAAATAGCACCACCAATCTCTGAAATGGTTGTTACCAAAATCTTGAGTTATCACTTGAAATTAGAACTAAGAGAGTGCATTTTTCGAAGCTGTAAAATCCAGTAGAAAGAGCAACCAGATTCCAGAAGACTTCAACCGAAACTCTAGCAAATTACAGTAAGTGGGCTTACATATAAATATCTTGAAATCAGTTTGATAATTCTGTTTTAAAGCACATTTTCTGTATGTTTAATTCTGATATATATGATTTCGAAGCACTGAAACTCCCTAGTGAACTAATGGCAAGAATATAAATTCTGAACATTTCTGAATTCTGATTCTGATTCTGGCCTTACCCCTTAGAGGAGAGAACATATAGGGGACTGATATTAGTTTAGCCATGAAATTCACTAACGTGCTCAGTGCTTACTAATTTTGATTTCTGTTTTGAAACATGTGGTTTCTGAATTCTGATCTCTGTTCTGAAATAAGAGTTTTCTATATGTTATTGTGTTACTGTTTCTGTAAAAAATGGGATTTCGAAAACTGGGAGTTATTCCCGCCCCTGCTTACTGTGTGACAATCATATCACTCACCCACCAAACCCATATCAGATAAGAACGAGGAAGAAAAGTTAGAAGAAGAAGAGCATATCCAGTTCTGGGGCTGGTGAAGAAGACTATTGTTCTCAGTTTATGTTTATGTTAATTCCGCTACATCTGTTAAGACACTGTTATGTCTGTTTTACATTTCCGCTGTAAAACATTAGTATTCGAGTTGTAACAGACAATTGATTTATTCCGTATTATGAATAAAAAGACTGGTTTTTGAATTTTATACTTCTGAGGCTTGTTGTTTTCGAATGTAAATTTGAGAGCAACGCCGGTGTCAACCAACCCCCATCCCGGGGCGTGACAGCTTGATTGTAAAAGAAGAGGTGCGTGCATGTCTCAATTTTTCAAAAATTTGAGGCTGCTGCATGTGGTGTTCGTCAAAAAATGGTAGGCTTCTTGGCCGTCGCCAATTCCTACACGCCACGCCTCTTTTAATATGTGTCATATTTCTTACATGAAAATTTTCAGTACCATTTGCTTGTCATGCTTGGGAACACAAGATCTGGTTTGGTTATATTTACGGCTAGTAGCATGCAGAAGCATGTCTTATCCTCTATATATACAATTCTATTGTTATCAATGAATATAGTTTCTTGAAAAGGTGATAAACATTTGTCGAATTGTCTTTATGGAAAAAATACATCAAGAATCCTAGACATTGTTGGGTCAGATGATCAAGAAAAAATTGCTCTTATTGGAGAGAGAGATTTACACAGTAGGAGTCCTACTCTTGTCAGCTATGGTTCTTACAAGTTACAACAATTCGACGCAAAGAAAATAATTTTTGGCATGGTTATCTAGAAGAGGAGACATGCAAACCGTCTGGCTAACCAATGAATCTTAATTACAAACTCATAGAATCTAGAAAATACTCGTGCTAAAAACACAGAATTATGCGAAAAGGTTGGTTGATGGGCTTAATTAGCTACCTATCCTACATCACTCTGACATGGCCCATGCAGTGAGTGAGGCTTGTCAATTCATGCAAGAATCCTACAAGAATGTTGCCTATGGTAGTTGATAGAAGATCTTCTACCAAAATGCCATATGTTGTGCATTTGTAGGCAGGGATTTAATCTCCTACAAGATCAAGAAACAGAGCGTGGTAGCAAGATTAATCCCAGAATCTGAGTTGGCTTGTCAGAGTATGCCACATAATCTGTGTTTGTTCCCAACTTCCCATTGCACAGGGACTATATCTGTTACCATGCCCGAAAGTACAATTAGAATCACGTTCAGACCCACACAAAGTCATCAGATCAAGCACATCAAAGTGGAGTAATTCGTCTCAGAGAAACTTGACACTAATCTTACAAATAGACGATATGTTTCATCAAAATCTATCTAACCATTGCATTGGTTTTAAGTACTGTTTTCCAAGCTGGAAATGGACAATAACAGTTCACTACCTCGAGTGTCAGCAAATGGGTTGAATACGTACGTATTCAGTTATCTTCCATTTATGAAAGACCAAGTCCTATAACTTTGTGTAGTATATGTATCTTGTTTGTGTTTACCTAGACTCAGTGCCTGCTTTCTTAGGTGAAATCACTCTTGTGTTGTTCTGTTGAAGCTGGGGATCAAAATCAATCCTCTCTTATCAATGTTCGACATTTTGTTACCATTATCTGGCTAGTTTGTTGCAAATTCTTATATTTGCAACTTGAATGCAATTTTATTTGGATTTCTGTAGATAACTGATGGACAAAGTTTTTATCCAAAATTTAAGTGTGAGCTTTATTTTCCAGGTCCCAAAACTGTGAAGCATTTTGCTAACAAGGAGCACATGGGTTTCAGGTGATCTTTAATCATCAATCTTTTGTGAACTAATGTTTCATCCACTGTATTTAAATCATATCTAAGTAGGCTAACAAATGATGCAGTAATGTTAACGATTTCCCCCAAGTGACTCGGCCGTTTTATCTGCAGAAAACCTGGAGGTATGCTATTTTGCTTGTATTGTTCCTTCTAATTAATGAGAAAAGGCTTACCCAGCTGTAGTATCACTGGTAAGCATTGTTTTATGAAGCAGCATGCTTAATATTCCTAATGCTGCAGGGAAAACCAGTGATTGTGAAATACGTCAAGTTTCAAAATGTCCGAAGGTATATTTGTGGTCTTTGTGTGACCCTTTACTTATTAACAATTGTTGTTACATATCTAAAAGAAAGTGAGCCCGTTGTTAATTGTTGCCTGAATCAGCTTGACAATTTTCATCGAAGAAAATCAATCTGGTTCAGAATTGACAAAAATCCAAAAGATTGTTCTCCATGGAACAACGTAAGTTTCTTCGTCTTTTTTCCTTCTATCTTCACTTTTTTAATCACCATCTCTTTAAATTTACCACATCTCAAAGTTTAAATTGATGACCGAGCTAATCGAATGGTGCCTTGTTTCCTCTGGTTATTCACATGCTATTTTTTCATGCTGCAGGGTGGAAACAACAGATATGAAAAGTTTGAAGAAGGTCGAGGATCACTGAACCCGATCTTGTCGCGTTTGAAGATAAGTTTTTTCGTTATATTTGCAAGCATTTCAATATATTCTTGTTCATAAACCGAAAGCGAGGACTCACATGTCAAAGAGAAATTTACATTGCCTTTGTTGGTCCAACTTTGAACATTAGAAGTTTTACTTTGACATGTATTTTGACCATCTCCAATGGAGAAATAGCGGAGCCTCCCACTCAAGAGTAATTGGTGCAGAGACACTTGTTTTTTTAAAATTTTTTAATTTTTTTTTGTTTTAATTATTATAAATATAAATTAATTTTATTATTTATTTTTAAATATAAATATTATTTAAATAATAATAAAGTATTTATTTTATTATTTTAATAATGAGATATCTAAAATAAAAATTAAAAATAATAATTATTGATTTTTTAAATATTTATTTATTTATGTTAATTAGTAATAATTAAGGAATAATTTGATTTAATGATTTATAAATAATATAATTTAATATAAAGATGTTCACTTCGCACTATGAAATACTTTAATTGATCATTTGTGATATGAATATAGTCATTCAAATTATATATTTAAATTATAAACTTAAATATTATTATTTAAATTTATTAATAATATAATATTGATTATATAATATACACATTAGTCATAATTAAAAATATATTAAATAAAAGATAATAACTAATATATGTAATATAAAAGGAATATTTTGATAATATTCGTTTTGGTGTGAGATTTGAAGTAAATGAGTTGGAGATGGATGTTGTATTTGGTGCAAAGATCGCATTATTTTAGTGTAAAATTTGCACCAAAATAGATTTTGTGGTTGGAGATGGTCTTATGATATGGTTTCATTAATAGGTGGAATAGGTCTTTTGTGCGACGGTCTCACGAATCTTTATCTGTGAGACGGGTCAATCCTAGCGATATTCACAATAAAAAGTAATACTCTTAGCATAAAAAATAATATTTTTTCATGGATGACCCAAATAAGAGATCCGTCTCACAAAATACGAATCGTGAGATGGTCTCACACAAGTTTTTGCCTAATAGGTGTACCCATTATAGTTATTTCGATTATTTATTTAGGGAGTATTTGGAAATTGGAATCATTAAAAAAGTAATTTTTCGTTTTGACTTAAAAAATCAGTTTTATCTATTTTTCTTGAATCCATATTATGTGTTAGTTTATGGTTAGTCTAGTTGAAATCCAAAAGTTGTTGGGAGGTTAATTTTGATTGTAGAAAAATGATTTTGGTAAAAATTTAGTATTAAAATCATTTATTTATCAAAAAGTGCACTCATGATTTTTAGGTTTTCAGCATTTTTTTCATAATCTATAAAATTGATCATTTTTACATAAACATAATTTTTTTGTAAAAACTCGTACTTATTTATATTATGTTATTTTGTTAGGAAAAAAATAGGTTGTATTATATCATATTTGGGAAATCTTGGAGGATTCGGTTGTTTCGTTTCGAAAAGTTTGGCTTGATGGAATTACTTGCATATCTTAATTTGCTCAAAATGATAACACTTTTTAATTACCAAATTATTTAGTAAATCAAGTTAAGAGCTTTCTAAAGGATTTAACTTGATGAATATGGCCGAATTAATTTTCCTCGTAATTTCTATTTGAAATTTATCTCTCTTTCTTTTTTTTAAGGGAAATTAATTATTAGTCTATTTCAAAGTCATAATTACAAAAATGACATTCTTTATTACATATTTTGCATTATGTCTTATTTAATTAAAAAATCCTAAAATACCCTTTTTTCTATGAACACACATATTCCATTTTCGTGATTCATTTGTTTAATTATCTATTATTTCTCTTTAAGAGTTGATTTAACATTTGTTCTGTTTTATTTAATTTATAATATATTAATTTTTTTAATACTACTTACTTATATCAATAAACATATTTTAATAAAATTATGAATTGTTAGTTTGAATTAGTGCATACGAAACCACCAAGATTATAATATTTTAATTACGATTGTTGCTCATCTAAAATAATATTAAAAAAATTACCAATCACCATGGTTATGAAACATAATAATTACATCAATGTGAGTTTATACAAATATAAACAAAAAATCTGATGGTCTCAATTAAGTCTCTACTGTATTCAATGCTAACAGTTTATGAGTATGCACAACAAACCTTCAAAAAAATAAAATGCATAAAAATGATACTCGACAAAAGAATTAATTTATCTCAAATTATCACTACTCTATGTTCAAATACATGGAATTCATAAGATTATTCGAGAAATTGTGAAAATCAAATAAAGAGTTTGAGATAAAAAAAATTGATGGTGAATAGAGTTTAAATGATAGTGGATATCTATGTAATTTGATATGATAAAAAAACTATTTTGGTAAATTAATTTAATTGAAAACTAAAATTGATTATATAATTGTGTGAAGTCTATCCAAATTTCAAGGCAAATATCCAATCAAATAAATCATTTTGTGTTAATTTGACTAATACATCAATGAATTAACTTCTTTATTAAATGTTATAAGAAAATAACTTCTTTATTAAATGAAAACTTTGAGAAAGGTGTCTCTCAAAGAACCTTCCAAGAATTTAGCAGAAGAAGAAATGCCAAGAAGTTAGTGGGAAGTTGCAATCTGATCAACGTCTGTGTACATAAATATACGAGTTGAACAGAAGAATTCATCACTTCAATACACTCTAAATACACTAACAATTGCGTGATGTGAAGAAGAGAGAAGCAAGAGAAAACTTGGTCAATAGAGTTTTTCTCATTTTCTTTTGTAGGTTTCTGTTGTAAAGCTCTTGTATATGCAAATTTGTTGTGAATATCAATAAAGGATTTAGGTTGTTCTCATGTGTATGTAGATCGTTTGTTACCGAACCACGTAATTCGCTCTAGTCTCCATTTTCTATCTTGATTTATTGAATGCCCCGAGTTCAAGTTTACGTTGTGCATGGTCATGGTATAAACGTCCATGATCTTATATACAGAAGTCCTGGAAGTTCGCTTCATAAATTCACACACCACACGCATACATCCTGGTTTATAATTGGAAATTTTGGATGTTCTTTTGGTACATCTTTTGGTATTATATTCCGGTCACATTCTCAGCAATTGGCGTCGTCTGTGGGAAATGAAACTACGGCCGACAATCAATTGAGAAGATGGGATTGATGGAATTTGACATCGATAAGTTAACTGAAAACAATGACTTCAAGTTGTGGTGAATCAAGATGCGTGCCATTTTGATTCAACAAGGCTTAGTCGATGCCTTGAAGGGAGAAGATGCAATCTCAGGAGATTCAAAGAAGAAGGCTGTTAATATAGCAAAGGCTCAATGTGCCATCATTCTATGCTTGGGTGATAAACCAGTTCGTGAAGTCTCAAAAGAAATCACAACCATGCAATGTGAAGTAAGCTTGAAAACTTGTATATGACCAAATCTCTTGCTAACGGATTGTACATGAAACAAAAGCCATATTCTTTCAAGATTGGTGAAGAGGAAGACATCTCAGATCAGATAGATGATTTTATCAAGATCTTATATGACCTTGAAAATATCGAAGTAAAACTAGAAGAGGATGACAACGTATTGATATTGTTAAATTATTTACAAATCCTACGAGAATTTCAGAGATGCTTTACTGTATGGAAGGGCACAATCCATCACTCCTGAGGAGGTGCAATCTGCCATCAAGGCCAAGGAATAACAAAAAAAAAAATAAAAATAAATCAATGACATGGACATGTTCATGGTGAATGCCTCAATACTAGGGGAAGATCTGATAAAAGACAGCAGAAGGGCACCAGGAATCGATCAAGATCTAAGTGTCATCCCAAATACAAGTGTTTTCTATGCCACAAGGAGGGACTTTAAATGTGACTGTTCGGACCGGGAAAAGGGACCTAGAAAAAACTAAAGATAATGGTGAGACGTTGGTGGCCTCTGATAGGTATGATTCGGCAGAAGTACTGGCCATTTCAGAACAAGATACAATGAATGAGTGGATTTTAGACTCAGGTTTGTGCCCTTCAAAATCATGGTTTGTGTCCCTACAAGAATCAGATTTAGCTATGATCATTCTGGGAAATAACAATTCATGTAGAGTAAAGGGAATAAGAACTCTCATGCCGCGCATGCATGATAGTGTAGACAGAATCTAAGAACATGTTAGGTATGTCCTTGAACTCAAGAGAAACCTTATATTTTTAGGCACTCTTGAATCACATGTATATGCTTTCAAATCTGATAATGGGAATATGAAAGAATTTGGAGAATCTCTGGTTGTCATGAGAGTCGTTAGAAAGAATTCTTTGTACATTCTTTGGGGAAATACGGTGTTGGGTGGATAATTTAATGTAGAAAACCGAGATAACAAATCAAGACTTTTGTAATGCCCGAGATTTTAGTTTGATACTTTTGAATTGTTATATATTATGAATAAGGCGATGGAAGAACAGACGTGGAGAAGCGACGTTGCAAATCGAGTTTGTTGACAAAGAGAGAGACCGCACCCGCGCCAAGAAGTAGACCGCACCCGCGGTGTAAGGGCAGAAAGTTGGATTTTTGATTTCAATAGCCACCGCACCCGCGCTTAAGCTTCTACCGCACCCGTGCTTGGAGGGCAGTAGGGTATGTTTTTGGGGCAGAACGTGCACCGCGGTGCAAAAAGTGAGCGCACTCGCGGTGTGACGTGCAGCATGAAAAATAAGCCACGTTTCCTGGTGTTGCATGCAGTATATATATGATGTCTTCTTTCGAAATTCAGAGAGAAAAGAGCCGAGACTCTCTAGGGAAAAAACTTTCTTGTTTTTGTAGGTTAAATTGTGAATTGTGAGAAATCCGTCCGTCCGATTTTGAATCCGACTTCAATTCTGAGTTCCTCTCGACACGAGCTACACAAGGACGTAAGTTTTATTACGTTTTGAGATGATTTGAAAATATAATGTTGATGGAATTGAATATGATTCATATATGTTGTTCTCGAGACAATAGACATCGTATAATCGAAACCGGATTAAAGGTCAGACTGTTTATGAAATTGTTATGAATTTTCAGAGTTGATTCAATTGTGGTTATACCGATTTGATATCAAAATTATGTTGTTATCGATTATGAGGTGTTGGAATTGATATCTGATTTATACTGTATCGCTGGGTATATTGATATTATTCAGATTTGGATCAGATGAGTTGTTGATTCGAATATACTGATATTGTATTGCCGGTATTGCGAGACTGTACAGAATTGAGATTATGATTCGTATTGATAGAGATTATGAGTTGTATGATTATATATGTGATGTTGAGATTTACGGGGCTATCAAGACCGTATTGTTATGCCGTCGAGACATCAGTAGATTGATTTTGATCAGATTCAATAGTGATTGAGATTGCATTGTATGTCGTTGACATTGATCAGATTATGTGTTGCTTTGAGTATTGATCAGAACAGATATTGAATTGAGTTGTTCACTGATATTATACATATTCGATTGTCATTGCTAGATTGGGAATGGACAGATTTGAACCCGAAACTTCGACTTCGTTCGAGAAGAGAAAGGTATAAATCGATGTTAACTGGGAGATCGACTTGAGTTAGATTTAACTCGAGTTTCCCTAAACCACATACTTGTATGGTATTGTTTTTATACCTTTGTGTTTTAATGATTATGTTTATTCTATTGAATTAAAAAGTAGAAAGCAGAGAGCTATTGAGTGAGAGTCACTGACATAGGGGCTAGACTATGACAGAGGAGTCACTGGCCCATTGCACATTGTCAGAATAGGTTTAGTTTTTGAAAGACATGCCAAGACACTGGACGTTTGGTATATCGAGATGCTTCAGATACAAATAGCATCCTTATTACAGATTATTCGATATAGACTAGACTGAAGTCCAAAAATAAGAACGTACCGCCACCGCGACCGGTAGTAGTAGGTGGGAGACCTGTTACGTTCTTATTCACAGGGATCCCTAGATTAGATGAGAGATGAGTCGAGTCTGAGATGCCAAGTCATGAGTTGAATTACAGATTGTATAATTTATGTTTCGTAGATTTCAATTCATGTTTTATTTAAAGTTTGATATCGATTCGCATTGTCAGATTATAATACATGTAGTGATATCTGTTTAATGCTTTATTATACCATGGCATGTACATATTGTTTATACTGTGATTTATTCTCACCAGAGTTATCCGGCTGTTGTCTTGTTTGTATGTGTGCATGACAACAGGTGGGACATGATCGGGGTCAAGAAGATGATGAGAGAGGACAAGTTTAGCGTGGTGATTCCGGACTTGTTGTAGATATGGTTCTAACACTTGGAATCTAGTAGTTGAACCTTAGTCTAGTCTGAATGTGTATTGTACAAAATTGTATTTTTATACTGATATGTATATTAATTAAATTCCATTACGTTCCGCCCTTGCATTGTGAAAGAAAAAAATTTTAGACCCTATTTATCTTAATTGATAATTAAATCCCAAAAATGATTAAGAAGATGATTAACGTCCAGGTCCCCACAACAGGTGGTATCAGAGCATTAGGTTCTGTAGACTGAGATAGAAGTTATTGAGCGATGTAAAATGAGTTTTCTTTCATTGCATGTGGTTTATTATGATGTTGAATTACATTGTATATGCTAGCATGATATTATGTTTTACTGCTTTTAAATACATGTTACCTGAATATCTGAGATGATTTGGTAATATGTATTATTTGAAAAGGGATCAGAACCAATTCTTGATCAGAGGTAAGCTGATCAGAAAGGGACTGAGACAGATTTGTCTCATGTGATTGCTAACTCTTGTGATTATCAGATATACCTCCTCGCAGGATTCCAGAACGAGGTAGTACTTCGACTGATCAGGTAGATGTGTCGAGAAACTCTGATGGAAACACAGTTAAAGAGGTTTCAGTCATTTCAACCGCCGATTCTAACGGGTACTGAGACGCCAGTGGATTGTGAGAATTGGCTAGATGACAAGGAAATGCTATTTGAATTTCTTGATTTCACAGATGATTGTAGAGTTAAACTGATTGGGAACCAGTTACGGGAAGTCGCAAGGAGTTGGTGGCTGGTAACCAAAGAAGCCTTAGAACAGCGTGGTCCAGTGATTACATGGAAAATTTTTAAAGTTGAATTCAATCAAAGATTTTTTCCCGTATCATACAGACAGAATAAAGGTGCAGAGTTTGCAAATCTAAGACAGAGTCAGTTGAATATTGATGAGTATTTGGCCTAGTTCTTCACCTTGATACGTTTTGCCCCTCACGTGGCTAGGAATGATGCAGCTGTATTTGATCAGTTCATTCAGGGATTGAATCCAGAGATACGTACATTGGTAAATGTGAAACAACCTAATAACTTTGCTGATACTCTGAACAGAGCTAGAAGAGCAGAAACAGTTCTGATGAGACAAAAGGAAGCCTCGTATGTTCTTCCAGCACCGAGACCACAACAACTGCCTCCCAGAATCGAAATTGGCAGTAGCAGTGGTGGAAAGAAAGAACAGTTGAAAGCTCGAAAGAAGGAGTTCAAGAAGTTAGGGAGCAGTTCATCTAGCTCCAATGGTTCTAGCCCGATTTATTCGGGAATTTATTGCAGAACTTGCGGAGGGAGACATCCCACGGAGCAATGCCAGGGAGTGACTGATAGATGCAATATCTGTAGACAGCAGGGACATTTTGCTAGAGTTTGTCCACAGAGAGATTCCTGGAGATTTCATAGAGCAGAATCATCTGGTTGTAGTGACAGAGGGACAGACCCAGGATGCACTTGATGATACGGACAGGTAACTGTTCTTTTATGATTATTTTGAGTATGTATTAAGAGATATTAATACATCTTATACATAATTTTGTATGAATTGCATTGAGACATGCTTTATCTATTGGGTCTGTATTTACTGTAGTATTGATCTATTTACCTTTTGGGGAGAGGATTTGATATCAGTGACATTCTGTGAAATATTGTATACTGCAGTAAGATGAGAATGAGATTGAGTTAGATTATGTTGTACTTGTATTGTCTGATTCTGGCAGCATTATTGATATGGATATATGGAACAAGTACAGAGCTATTGTAGATTCTTACAAGGAAATGGTAAGATTCGGACCTGAAATGGCTGAAGAATGAATAATGTACGTTGATTACTGGAAATGAATATACCATAAGCTGATTGGTCAGTAGCAGGAGAATTGCTAAAGTCTTTCTAGATGAAATTTCGGATTTGCCTTATATCAGAGAGAGTGATTTCAGCCTTGATTTGATACCAGGTACTAGTTTTATTTTAGAAGTCCGTACAGAATGATACTGATTGATTTAAAAGAATTGAAATATCAGTTAGAAGATTTACTGACCGAAAGTTACATCTGATTGTATGTTCTCTGTAAAATACTTCAGTTCTGATTATGGGTTGATGAATCCTGTATTCAGAGGTATTCTGATGATTTTATGCCGTTTATCTATGATATTTTGTGATATACTCGTGGCATATGACTGACTGAATCGAATATTTTGTATTGAAGGATCTGAGAACTGAAATTGTTGTATACAGAAGTTGTTCAGATATGAATCTTAATTGAAACAGATTGTATTCCAAGTATGTGATATCCGAATATGGTATACCGATTGATATTAGCACAGCTAAGGCCATGATCAGTGATTGAGAACGACACCGATGGCAGAAAAGTCAAAAATTCATATTTGTCTGCGGTTAGCAAATTATGATATGTGACTGTTGCTGTGAAATTGCTTGAGAATTGTTATTGTTCTAAAACAGTATTGAAGACAGATTATATTGTTTGGGGGACATTATATTCGAAGATGATATAGCAGTTAATTTAAACAACATCGAAGATATGATCGAGTAGCCAAATTGACAGTATTATCAGAAATTACCGTTTATGAGGATCAGAGCAGCAGAGCATCGATCAGAGTAACAGATATGTGACAGAATCGTCTCTTTGCACCGAATATTTCAGATTGATATTACAGAATTCGATATCGATAGTCAGAACAGGGTGTCGATCAGAATATCAGGTAAGTAATACTGTCTGGTATGATAATAACTGACTTAGTTGTGCCAGATATTTTTCAAATCTGAAATGACCGATATGGTCAGAAGCGCACAGTGGTTGATTCAATATCCTTTTTAGTAGCAGAAGATGGGAAAACAGGAGATTGGTTATATCGATTATCGATTTTTGAATAGAAATGGGAGTACCTTTCTATAGATTTCGTAATGAAACCACCGAAATCTTTTCAAATTGTGATGCGAGGTGATTGTTGTTAATAGATTGCGTGAATTTGCATATATTATTTGTACATGAAGACTTACGGATATGACCAGTCGATGGAGATTTATGTCAGAAAAGAGGATAGATGGTACTGAACGCCAATGTTGATTATATCAGATTGTAATTTCGTTTGATTTTGTACTTTTGGCAGAGTATACAATGAACTCTTTCACTTATCGTCTATAGATCGACAGATAGTTGGAGCAACTATCCTGATACTGGAGGGTATCCAGGAACTGTAGGGCTGGATTTTAGCACTAGTTGATACGATGTGTTGTCACTTTGTGAATGATTGTACGACAATAGCTATCAGATGAATAATGAGATAGCTTCTTCCGAGGCATTGTACAATACAGATTCCAACTTTCCTTTATATAATGATAATACCTTGGAGATACCTAAGATAGAATCGGATACGGTCAAAGATATGGCTAAGAAAATGTAACTGATTTAGAAGAATGTGAAAACAGCTCAGAGTAAACAGACTGAATATGCCAACGTCGGACGATGACTGTTAGTATTTGCGACTGAAAATAGAATATATCCTTGACTAGGTTAAACAGATTTGATAACAGCTGATGGTGTTGATTTGTTATGAGCTGTGGATTGGTATATAGGGATGTTATATAGCCAGTATTGCAAGATTGATTTGAACAGGGTTATTCCGAAGGATATTATGATATTATACTTTTTGAATTATTATTCCAGTTTGGAATCAGAGATCCGTAAAAGACAGATATTTCAAAATGAAGATTATTCTGTGGTTGAAAACATAGTAAGATTGTCAGAATATCAAAGAGACTATCCAAAAGAAAGAATCCGCTATGAGATTGAGATTTCAGAAATGATTCATTGAGATGAGTTTTCGGATTAAACTCTGTTAAACATTTCTTCTGATGTATATGATAGGATTACCTGTGAGTTCGAGGACGAACTCATATCTAAGGGGGGGAGAAATGTAATGCCCGGGATTTTAGTTTGATACTTTTGAATTGTTATATATTATGAATAAGGCGATGGAAGAACAGACGTGGAGAAGCGACGTTGCAAATTGAGTTTGTTGACAAAGAGAGAGACCGCACCCGCGCCAAGAAGTAGACCGCACCCGCGGTGTAAGGGCAGAAAGTTGGATTTTTTATTTCAATAGCCACCGCACCCGCGCTTAAGCTTCTACCGCACCCGCGCTTGGAGGGAAGTAGGGTACGTTTTTGGGGCAGAACGTGCACCGCACCCGCGGTACCAAAGGGAGCGCACCCGCGGTCCAAGCTTCTGGAAAATTTGATGTATATCAGTACACTAAGCGCACCCGCGGTGCAAAAGTGAGCGCACCCGCGGTGTGACGTGCAGCATGAAAAATAAGCCACGTTTCCTGGTGTTGCATGCAGTATATATATGATGTCTTCTTTCGAAATTCAGAGAGAAAAGAGCCGAGACTCTCTAGGGAAAAAACTTTCTTGTTTTTGTAGGTTAAATTGTGAAATGTGAGAAATCCGTCCGTCCGATTTTGAATCCGACTTCAATTCTGAGTTCCTCTCGACACGAGCTACACAAGGACGTAAGTTTTATTACGTTTTGAGATGATTTGAAAATATGATGTTGATGGAATTGAATATGATTCATATATGTTGTTCTCGAGACAATAGACATCGTATAATCGAAACCGGATTAAAGAACATACTGTTTATGCAATTGTTATGAATTTTCAGAGTTGATTCAATTGTGGTTATACCAGTTTTGATATCAAAATTATGTTGTTATCGATTATGAGGTGTTGGAATTGATATCTGATTTATACTGTATCGCTGGGTATATTGATATTATTCAGATTTGGATCAGATGAGTTGTTGATTCGAATATATTGATATTGTATTGCCTGTATTGCGAGACTGTACAGAATTGAGATTATGATTCGTATTGATAGCGATTATGAGTTGTATGATTATATATGTGATGTTGAGATTAACGGGGCTATCAAGACCGTATTGTTATGCCGTCGAGACATCAGTAGATTGATTTTGATCAGATTCAATAGTGATTGAGATTGCATTGTATGTCGTTGACATTGATCAGATTATGTGTTGCTTTGAGTATTGATCAGAACAGGTATTGAATTGAGTTGTTCACTGATATTATACATATTCGATTGTCATTGCTAGATTGGGAATGGACAGATTTGAACCCGAAACTTCGACTTCGTCAGATCGAGAAGAGAAAGGTATAAATCGATGTTAACTGGGAGATCGACTTGAGTTAGATTTAACTCGAGTTTCCCTAAACCACATACTTGTATGGTATTGTTTTTATACCTTTGTGTTTTAATGATTATGTTTATTCTATTGAATTAAAAAGTAGAAAGCAGAGAGCTATTGAGTGAGAGTCACTGACATAGGGGCTAGACTATGACAGAGGAGTCACTGGCCCATTGCACATTGTCAGAATAGGTTTAGTCTTGGACAGACATGCCAAGGCACTGGACGTTTGGTATATCGAGATGCTTCAGATACGAATAGCATCCTTATTACAGATTATTCGATATAGACTAGACCAAAGTCCAAAAATAAGAACGTACCGCCACCGCGACCGGTAGTAGTAGGTGAGAGACCTGTTACGTTCTTATTCACCGGGATCCCTAGATTAGATGGGAGATGAGTCGAGTCTGAGATGCCGAGTCATGAGTTGAATTACAGATTGTTATAATTTATGTTTCGTAGATTTCAATTCATGTTTTATTTAAAGTTTGATATCGATTCGCATTGTCAGATTATAATACATGTAGTGATATCTGTTTAATGCTTTATTATACCATGGCATGTACACATTGTTTATACTGGGATTTATTCTCACTAGAGTTATCCGGCTGTTGTCTTGTTTGTATGTGTGCATGACAACATGTGGAACATGATCGGGGTCAAGAAGATGATTAGAGATGACAAGTTTAGCGTGGTGATTCCGGACTTGTTGTAGATATGGTTCTAACACTTGGAATCTAGTAGTTGAACCTTAGTCTAGTCTGAATGTGTATTGTACAGAATTGTATTTTTATACTGATATGTATATTAATTAAATTCCATTACGTTCCGCCCTTGCATTGTGAAAGGAAAAAAATTTAGACCCTATTTATCTTAATTGATAATTAAATCCCAAAAATGATTAAGAAGATGATCAGCGTCCGGGTCCCCACAACTATGACATCTAAGACTTGATCACATAAGTGAAAAATGGCTAATTGAACTGTCCAAGAAAAATCTGCTTTGTGGTGGTAAGATACAAGGCTTGGAGCCTTTTGAGTCCTGCATATTGCGAAAGGCAAAATGAGTAAATTTTGGAACAAGAAAGCAAACTGTAACAAGAAAAATCTGCTTTGTGAACGTAAGATACAAGGCTTGGAACAACTTGATTTGAAAATTGACTTCCTCCATGGTGAACTTGAGGAAACCATATTCATGGATCAACTTGAATGTTACTCAATGACAAACAACATAAACAAGGCGTGTTTATTGAAGAAATCCCTATATGAACTCAAGCAAAGTCTTGGGCAATGGATACAAGAGGTTTGATGAGTATATGACATATATAAACTTCACTAGGAGTAAGTTTGACAGCTGCATATACATGAAGAATGAAGGTGCCCAATCAATGACTTTCTTGCTCATCTATGTTGATGGCATGTTAATAGCAAGTAAAAACAAGAGTGATCTTCAAACTGTTGAAGGGATGCTAAGTTCTAAATTTGACAAGAAGGAATTGGGAAAAGCTAAGAAAATGCTTCTGATGGAAATAAACAGAGATAGAGAAAGGATAACTCTCTTCCTCAATAAAAGCTCATACATTGAGAAGGTATTCCAACGGTTAAACATGCATGAATCTAATGAAGTAAACAGCCGTTATCTTTGGTACGTTATGAATAAACCTAAATGATCAACATTGTAGCATCATACCACGTTAACCAGGTAAACCGCATTGAGCATATCATATATGATATACTCAAAGTTGGGATGACAAAAACAAAAATAGATTGAACCCCTGATCCCTTGATAGATATTCATCATACCCTACCATCCAAGCTACTCCTTCCACTATATTATAGTAAATTGTTTTCCATAGATGTAAGTATTAAATTATTCATACTTTATCATAGCTATGTTTAAACAATTGAAAATCTAATCACATTGCAAAAGTATTAAATATAGTTTTGTGTATATGTTATTAAATTATGTTCAAACTCTTTTCCATAGGTGTAAGTTATTAAATTTGTGTATATATATTGTTTAAATTTCTAAATTAAGCATAATTTAATATCATCAATCACCGTATGTTATTAGATTCAATAGATTAAACTGTGTATAAAAATATTAAATCAATTCGTTATATAAAAGAAAAATATTAAATATAGTTTATTATCATGGTAGAGTGATAAAATAAGAATATTATAAACAAAAGGTGGCCTTTACTATAATAAATATGAAAGGTATTTGAATCAATTCGTTTAAAAACTAACCATCAAATGTCTATATTTTCTATTTAAATTAAATACCAAATAACCCACGTAAAAAGGGTAAGAAAAGAATAGGTAAATTAAATTATTGAGTCTTCATTTGCCAGTCAATGCGAATCATTATATAGTTTTTGGCCCATTAATATTCTCTTCATCATTACACTTGCCAAAGACTTTATTCTTGACTGGACCGAGTCAGAAGTTAGGAATTTTTTCATCTAGAATTATTCTTAAACAGTATATAATTAATATTAATATCCACAAAAGAGCCTCACAATTGGATATGCATTATCTTCGGTTAAATGAAATGTGAAACCCTTGTCCCACATCTTAAAAATGAAAGATTTAAAATGAGTTTATAATGGCTTACAATGGACTTCTATAGCAACTTGGATTAATCATTTTCGTAAAGCGAGGACGAATACGAAGTAGTTGCTATAGGGACCCATTGTGCAGTCACGCAGCCGCGAGCCCGGGCTCGGGACGTGACAGAATGGTATCAGAGCCGGTCACCGGCATGGAACACCGAGAAATAAGTGCTATGCGGGGCAAAGTGCTACGTGCATGGGAGCCACCTCTTGAACCTGTGGGGCAAAGTGCTACATGACGGGAGCCACCTCTTGAACCTGTAGGAGCCACCTCTAGATTCTCGGTGCTGGTGGATCGAGGGATCAGGCTACGACGAGGATGTCGCGTTCTGAAGGAGGGGTGATTGTGAAACCCTTGTCCCACATCTGAAAAATGAAAGATTTAAAATGAGTTTATAATGACTTACAATTGACTTCTATAGCAACTTGGATTAATCATTTTCGTAAAGCGGGGACGAATACGAAGTAGTTACTATAGGGGCCCATTGTGCAGTCACGCAGCCGCGGGCCCGGGCTCGGGGCGTGACATGAAAGGTTAAAATATTTTATTTATTCTAAGTTTTGATTTAATATAAAATTATAGTGTCAAGCTGTTTCAAGAAGTTAGTCATTAGATTATATATTTTTCAGGTTTTCCGATCGCTGATACAAAATCCAGCCGCTTCAGTGTATCATTCTTTATAATTGACAGATCATCTAAGTTAATTCTGATCAGTCATATTAAATGAAGAGTGTTACTACAAAAGTGTCGGTCAGAAATGAGCAAATCAATGAGGATATGTTACTTTCAACTGTTCTTAAGATTACATGTTTTAGCATGAAGAACACCACATCACCAAACTCTTATGTGAAAAAATATTTCCCAAAGTGATCTAAGTAATAATACTTTTCAAAGATTATTCGAGCTAAAGCCGAAAAATCGTAGGATATTTTTAATGATATTTATTATAGTGTACGATGCTGATAAAAACAAGACCATTATGTCGGAGACAAGTACATATCATCATTGAAAAACAATTCAGATCGTTGGAGTTTTTCATATATGAATGCATATTCAAGTTTATTAGAAGAACTCTCGCTCATCCTTCAATCTGCACTATTACAAGATTTATGGGCATACTTAAGTGATCACAATTTCAAGCTGTTCAATTAGCAATTTCCTATAAGAACTCCTCGTATCATTTAAGGATCTTTCAGTACTACTTCAACAACTCAAGCCGTTACAAGCTAATCATTGGTTATTTCTTAAGCTATTGGTGAACCGAAGTTTTTAAAACATTCATATTTTTAAAGTGATCACTAAGAATTTCAATTTATGTATTTGATAAGTCATAGTTGAAATGAGTTGTAATAAATAGTTGTAAATCAAAATTTTTTAATTTTCTCAAGTGAAATTTATCTCTAAGCATTCATAATTTTTTTTAATTTAGTTTACCATACTCTATCTTTTCGGCCGTTGCTTATCATTTTTTGTCTTATTTGAATATATATTTTATCACTAACCTAACCGGATAGTTTACGCAATTGTTTATACTTTCGTGGTCCAGTGAAGTCAGTTATTCAAGGATATTAGTCTTAACAGCTCATCTTTGATTTTTTTTAAAAAGAGTTTATTGTTCTCTCTAAACTCTATTCCGATCCCAACATCTTCTATTTTAAATACTTTGTTTTCAAATTTATTTCATATTGTAATTTATTTTTAATGCAAAATTAATTATTAAATATCCCTAAAATTATTAAATTGATGTGGCATTAATATGAGCGTGATGATAGTTGGCTCTCTAAATTTTAAAAATAAAAACAATCCTACTATTTCAATTTATTCTTGTCGGATAATATTTTGTTTTCGTGATATAGTAGAAAAAACATAACAAATGATCAATCAAATCGACACTGTTAAAATCACATACACTTTACTACTGCTTCTGTCGGTCTTACATCTTATCAGCAGACATCACGACTTTGTTTTTTCAGTAATCTTCTGAAATTATTATTAAATGATTTGTAACATTTACATGAACATCTCAAATTGAAAAAAAGTTTATATTATAAAGACAAATTAAAAGTAGTTATTTGATGCCAATGTACCGGATAATTATTGCGACATATCATATTTGCGAGAGACAAAAGACACGTGAAACTCAGTATTATTTTTAGATAAAGACGTACAGCGTGCGAAGTAAATTATAAAAGTGTTCAAATTTTCAAGTTGTTACTTGTTTATATAAAGTCAATTCAAGACTCATGAATGATTCTATACACACTGCAATCAATATTATCTGACAAGCACACACTTAAAACATTCAGATCATTTGAAGTATTACTTTGTGCATATCATTTGCTCACTATCAATATAAGTATTTTTTTTCTTCTAAAGAGTGAGTTATTTGCAATTGTGTGAACGAGCCTTTCCACGGAAATCTCAATTGTTTAAGTAATGTTATTTACTTGGAGTTTTATTACACTACAAAAAAAAAACGGGGTTCGCGACGGTTTAAACCATCGCTATAGGGGTGAGGCGACGGTTGTAGCGACGGTTTGGTGGTCCGTAACCGAAGGTCGCGTCGCCTTCATATAGGGACGGTTTTTTAAAACCCGTAACAAATAGCGACGGTTTGGGGAACAAATAGCGAAGGTTTATATAAACAGACCGTCGCAATATAGCCACGGTTTAAAGCTATTGTAACAGTAAAATTTCTAAAGCTAATTAGGTATTTGTGTAAGTCTTGTCGAAGTGGATTCTATAAGCTATTGTAACAGTAAAATTCTTCTAGTAATACTTCTTAGAAACAGAAGAAAGAGAGGCATAAAAATGATCTGTCTTTCCAAAAAGACGTCTTTGTGTTTTTACTTTCCTGCAAACTTATATTCTTGATATTGATTTCGGTTTACCATTTTCACTAAGTATCTAGATTCATTGAGTTCGGGAACACTATTTTCGCACTTACTTCAAAGGTTGTCTTATGCACTCGTAGAGATAGTCCCATGCAAAGAAATCTATATTAGCTTCTTACTGCTTATACCTATTGAGAGCGCCACATATTTCAATACATAAAATTTTGTGCTATGTTTATTCAACCAACTCTAAACATTGTAGCCGATCATAAAAACTCTCATAAAATTTTTTCTATATATTTTTTACAGTAATTTTCACTTTTATTTAAAATTTTCATCTAGAGTACACAGATACCATATTATTAAATTATATTATACATAAAAACAATTTTAAAAATTTATATGCTATTAAAATATCAGTTACTATAGAAACTTTTATACAAATGTATAGATTACCATGTATAAATTATGGTAGCAGTTTTTAACACAAAAAATCCTATGAGATTGTTTCATGTCATTTTTTAAAATTAATTTCCAATCCGATCAGACCCAACTTGATTCATAAAATAAATACTTTTATGTTAAAAATATTATTATTTTTACTTCTTATAAAACAAGTCTACGTGGTACATATGAGACCGACTCATTTTTGTAATTGCTCCCATATAAATGGACAAAAAATAAAAAATAAAAAAATTTGTTCCTAATTTCCAACAAGGCGTGGGTCATACTGAACTTAGTGTGTTTATAATTAAACCCTTCCCCCAACACATGAAAAAGGAAATATATACCTATATATACACATGGAAGTCACATTTGATATGATTTATTTGACTCCGATGCTCTCTTACTTGGTACATATTGTGAGAAAGAAGAAAACATATATTTCACACATTAAAACTTATTTAAGCTAAAAGATCGAAAGGACAAAACAAAGTAAAACAACGTCAATACTTGTTTCCCATTATTTTTGTATAGGTAGATTTTAATATTTGTATATATGTTTTATTGTCACATGAATCACGTAGGAGAACATCATAATATCTGATGGATTTAGTTGTGTTTTGGGAAATAAAGAACCAAAACCCAAAAAAATACAAGTTAGTAAATGTTAAAATTCAAAATAGATCTACTTACAAGATCAATAAAATTGTAGTTTTTGTTATAAATTTAAACTCTCGTCGCTAATGGGTTTTATACGTGGGATATAAATAGATCGACATTTTCTAAAATTCTTGTACCCTGTACCCATATTCTTTTATCAGCCTTAGGACAAACTTTGAAGAAACAATAATAAATGATATCCATTTGTCACAAAGACAAAACAATTTTCAAAACTACAAACTGCAATCAATAAATTCAAATTCAAATAATTCTTTTCAAGAATATATTTCATGCACGTCCTTTTTTTTAAAATACATTATATACACATTTTATCTATCCAGATAAATATAATTCAAATTTCTTAAATTTTTAAGAATATAATATATGATCCCTTATCCACGAAACATATCACAAATCGCAATATTATTTGAAATTAAACATATGTATTTTTTTTATGACATTGAAATCCACGCTGTTATCTTTCGTTACGTAATGGGCCGGTAAATTTCCTTGCTCATACAATAACCCGCAAACCGTACTAGTAAAATAAACCACACTGTATAAGTTATATGAACAGATTCTTTCGAGAATGTATCGTTAAAAATAACCATTAAATAAGTGAGTTCTGTAACTTTGTTCTCACCAAATTTTGAACTCTAGTATCTCCCATAATTTTCCTAGAAGCGGTCTCGGTAGAAAGTCATTCCACTTAATTCCACTTTTACTATATTTCCATACTATCCGCACTAATATATCTCCAATTTCCACTATAAATACCCCATAATCCCTCCCTCCCTAGTGCATCAACACACACTCCACATTTTCTTCAATCATTCTTAAAAATGTTCATTTTCAGCTCAAGAAAATGTTCTGTCACATTTTATACCTGTTTAGCTATAATTCTCACTGCCGGGGAGTTGGCTTTCGGGCAAAACTGTGGCTGCGCGTCTAACCTTTGTTGCAGCCAATACGGCTATTGTGGCAGCACCGCCGCTTATTGTGGCACAGGATGCCGATCCGGCCCATGCTATGGATCCCCAAGTGGTGGTGGAAGTGAAGTTTCCGGTATAGTGACTGATGCATTTTTCAATGGGATCGCTAATGGGGCAGGTGGAGGCTGCGAGGGGAAAGGATTCTACACCCGCTCAACTTTTCTCACTGCGGCCGGCTCATATCCGTCTTTCGCCAGCGGGTCTAAAGATGTTGTTGCTAGGCGTGAGGTTGCTGCGTTCTTCGCTAATGTCGCACACGAATCTGGAAGTAAGTTTAATTTAAGGTTTGCAAAATGCTTCATGCATTTTAGGCATGTCATTACACTCCAACAATTAATTTTGATCCCTAATGCAGGTCTGTGCTATATAAATGAAATTAACGGGGCATCTAGAAACTACTGCGACTCCAGTAACAGTCAATATCCGTGTGCGTCCGGAAAGGCTTACCACGGGCGAGGTCCCCTTCAAAATTCATGGTTCGCCGGAATGGCCGCGACGCGGCCGGAACGGCCGGGAACGGCCATTGCGGAACGGGAACGGTGACCGCCGTTCCAAAGTTCCAGGGCAAATCGGTGATTGTTTTGTAGCGCTGTTCTTCGACTTTTTAGCGGCGATTTAACGTCGATACGGAACGGAACGGCTGAGCGGAACGGTTATGTGTAGAAGAGGCACACTCTTTTACATTGGATGCAATCATGGTTGGACGAAACGGGAACGGAACGGTCGGAACGGGCGTTCCGGAACCGGAACGCAAGCAACCTTGACGAGGTTTCGGAATGTGTAGGTTGATGGCTTGTATCGGCGTTTCATATACCGAAAACGGGGATTTAACGGCGGAACGGAACGGGACACGCGGAACGGCACGGAACGGAAGGGATTTGTACAGCTGCAACAAGAACAAAAAATCTGTGTGTAAAGAAGAGACCGCAAGTAAACTATTTCTATTGAGAAATTTTCATTAATAAGTGTGAAAAAAACTAAGGTAATTATAAAATATTTCTATTTTAATTGATGTTAAATAATTTGTAACATCATTTTATATAAGATTGATGCTTATTATTAGTCCATCACTCTAAATTGATTCAAATTTGTGCGAACTTATATATATCCAATCAAAAATATTTTAAAGTTTTAATTAATTAAATACAAATAATTTTTAATAGTATATTTAATTTTTGATATGTTTGGAAATATTTTAAATATAATGACGATATAAATTGTGTTCAATAAATTGTTAATAAAATTTTTAAAATATTTTAATTTCTTATTTACATCAAATAATCTATTTAAATGATATTTATTTTAATTTTCATATTTCTAAATATTTTCCAAAATTTTTAATTTTTATATATTTATAATATTTTTTTAAAATACCCGTTCCACGACCGTTCCGCGAAATTTCATTGTAACTGGAACGGTAGCATCCGTTCCGATCTCCGCGACCGCGACAGCGAACCATGCTTCAAATTACATGGAACTTCAACTACGGGGCAGCCGGGAAAAGCATCGGGTTCGATGGGCTAAACAACCCCGATATCGTGGCTAGAGAAAATGTCATATCTTTCAAGACAGCCCTCTGGTTCTGGATGAACAATTGCCATATTGCTATAACTTCTGGACAGGGATTCGGGGCCACGATTCGAGCCATTAACGGAATGGAATGCAATGGAGGGAACTCGGGTGCAGTCAATTCTCGTGTCCAATATTACAGAAGCTATTGCAGCCAACTTGGAGTTGATCCTGGTCCCAATATCAGTTGCTAGACTTAATCTGATAAATTATAAATAAATATATGAAATAAAACTTGATGAAAAGAGCATATACATCATGTTTGAAATAAATAAAACTCCTATTAAAAAAACAAATTTAAAATTAGTTATTTAATAAATATAATATGCAAGCTTAAGTTAATATTATTACCTTGATTCGCATGTATCAAGTATTATATATACATTAGTCATGGGGAGAAAATTTATCAATTATCTCATAATTAATTTGGGCCAAAATTGAAAATACACAGTTGGTATTCCCATCCCATTTAATATATAGTCATAGATTCATATATATTCATGTGAAATATTAAATATTTATAATATATAAAAGTTGAATTAGTCTTAACTTCAAATCATCACGTCTTTAGTTAAAATTTAGAAGAAATCAGATATAACTATATATATATAAAACCGTAGAGAATATCTCATCTTTTATTTTTATTGGCGTCCGGCACACGTGTTGCGTATGTACAAATATGATGAACTTTAATAATTTAAAATTAGATATAGATGTGCGTTTTATATATATAAAAAATTTCATTGACAGGTTTTATATAAAAATATTATAATTTTTTGGATCAAATTAGGATAATTTTTTTTATATTTCAAATCTCAAAATCTGTTTTTGTTAATCAACTATCTAACCCAATATAATGTTTTATTTTTTTTAATTTTTTAGTTCTCAAATACATAAGTTGCTATCATTGTACTGTATACTAATAATAATAATTTTATCTATAAATATTACTATGTTTATCACTTTTACCCCATTTATTTGTAAACTTTTTGCTACTACCAATATCATTTTGGTTTTATTTTTAATTTTTTTTAATATAAATTTGTACATTTTTTTTGTTTTATTATTATGTACAATTTTATGTATATTTTGATTTAACTATAATTTGGTACAAATTTTACATTTTGAATTTGCATGGTATTGTTTGATTATTTGACCACCATTTAGTTTCAACTGACTTATCTTTCATACACACACACACACACATATATATAATATATATATATGCGTGTGTATGGATATATTTTTGTTTTTTTGAATTTTATGATTACTATTTATTATGAGTGAATATAAAAAAACTATAGTTTATTTTTAAAAAATTCGACGAGAAATTATTATTTTTTTAAAAAATTATACCTCTTTGTGAAAAGGTCAGTTCTGCCCCTGGATGTGATTGCATTGTGATAAAATCAGGAGAAGCTGAAAGACATAAAATTTGGAAAAACTTTGAGACGAAAGATAGGGAAATAAAAGATCGATACTTATATTAATATATTATATATAATGAAACATTGAAAAATTTACATCCAATAAATAAATATCGGCTCATCGTCTCAAGTTATTGTGATATAAAAAAGCCGATGAGATTAAAGAAGTAAATATTCTTGCATTTATTGCTACTGCACTATTTATTCTAGTTCTTACCATTCTAGTTCTTACTGTCTTTCTACTTATCATTTATGTAAAAATAGTTGGTAGCTTCGATGCTACATGTGGGGCACTACCCCCATATGGTTTGGATGGACAAGATTCACACACACAAGTGATTTTAAAAAAATTAGTGGACCCATGTATGTAAGGCTAAATTTGGGCCCTTGATTCTATAATGGGGTAGTGCTCTTACATGTATGATGTAATCCACCAAAATGGTAAGTCAAAATGATTAATTCATTTGGATTTTTAAATGAATTTGAATAAAACTTTCCTTCTGTGTCCTTATAAAAAATTGACGAAGTCAAATAAAAAGGATTCAAATTTCGTGTCTTAACTTAAATGAAATGAGGAGGCTTTAATCGGCAGTATTCTATTAATTTGAGGCAGTATTCTATTAATTTGATAGTATGTGGTGCTTAAATAAGTATGCACGATGAGTATGTATCATATCAAAACTATATATATATATATATATATATAGCAATGATACCCTGCACACATGTGGGCGTCTGCCTACGTGGCACGCCCACAACCACACAAAATTTTTTGTTTTGTTTTTTTAAAAAAATGCTGACCACGTGGCGGTGCTCATGATACGCTGCACATCTGGTGTGCATGGTAACAAATTCGTATATATATATATATATATATATATTTATATATATATATATATATAATATTTTAATATGATGCAAATTTTTTCAAGCTTTCACCAAATTAATTAAAAAATATTTACTATAACACCAACATAATAAAATATAGTATAGATAACAAAATATTACTAATTATATTTTTATATTGATTTATCATGAAAAAATGATATTTAATTATACTCTAAATTTTGTTAATCACACTCCAACCTGCCATTTTAATTCACCAAGTGACAATAATATCCTTGCAAGTTTTATTTATTATTATTATTTTTTAATAATTGCTGATTGCACAATTGAAGCTCTGGTAAATAGTTTTTCATTTTATTTATATACTTAAATAAATATTCTTTTCCTTTCATTTACTTTTTTTCTCAATTAATATTATTACAAATTTTTTCTATAGAATATACTAAATTTTTATGTTAATACAATCCATGTAATTATTGCACCACATGATATAAAAATAAAAACACTTTATACATATTTTGATTAATTTTTTGTTTTAATAATAATATACTACGCCATGAATAAAATAAATATATAGATAACATATTTTTCTATGTTATCTGTAGGATCGAGTGCTTGCCGCTTTACTAGTAATGGTGCAACTCAAGCACCACAGTTCGATCGCTCTACCAAATAGGGACAATTATTGCACCCAACAATCTCCCTCCCAATGATTGCACTCTTTGCAATCAATTGGAATCAAACCCGTGATCTTGGCTTTGATACCAATTGTAGGACCAAGCGCTTGTCGCTTTACCAAAAGCTATAACTAGTAGTAATAGGTGCAACTCAAATCTTTTAAATCGCATAGTAGCTCAAGCACCACGGTTCAATCGCTCTACCAAATAAGGACAATTATTGCACCCAACATTATCAACAACACTTTGGCTACTATATATTTTTTAGATAGTGATTATTATTAAAAAAAAAAATTATGCATCATGGCTTTTACATTTTTACCCGTGATAAGATAATAATAATTATTGAGTACCATATAATTTTCCACGTGATAACAATTGCCGCCCGTCGGTGGGATCTCCAGAGAACATTAAAGAGAACGAGACATCGGATGCTGGGGGGAGACCTCCGCGAGGGGGACAGAAGGTGGGGGCGTTGACCTTTGATGAGTTTAACCAGATGATCACGGTCATGATCCAGTAGGCAGTGAACGATGCCATACCATGATCTGTAGAGGCATATACGAGAAAGGAGGAAGGAAGAGGTGAGAAGGGGGGAAAAGTAGATGAGAAACAAGATCAAGAAACCGGGTCTCACACAGGGAACCCTACCGACATGGAGTTAATGAAACAGATGAGGGACCTGATGGAGGAGATGTAGCATATTAATAGTGAGCAGAGCCGTATTTGTGTTGAACTGAGGCCTGAAACGAAAATTGAAAAACGCATTAATAAATATAAAATTCAATTTGCAAATAATAAATATACTAATAAATACATAAATGTACCAAAACTAATATATTATATCAATAATAACTCAACAAATATTTAAAACAACTACATAAATACTAATCATCTAAGTGTTTTAGAGGCGAAAATATTTATCAAATCTGTGTAATCCAATTTTCGGACAATTTCTTTCTCAATTAACAACATAGCTAGCTCATTGAGTCTATCTTGCGACATTGTTAAAAGAAGACAATTCTTGATTAACTTCAACTTCAAGAAGCTTCTTTCTGCTGATACAACTGTTACTGGCCGTATGGTTTAACAAAATCTTATAAGCAACACAAGTATTTGGAAATAAACCATGCAGTTTCGCCAAACACTGCATCATATCAATTGCTCCTTTTTCATTTGTTATATAACATCTCACGACCATCAACTCCAAACACAACTCATCACCATTAATGTTTGAATGTTCACCATGACTCAGAAATTGTTGAAGCTCCATACAAGACTTCATCAAGCTATTTAAAGGCTTACTCTTTAAATTGTTCAAATTCAATAAAAACCAAAAAGAATTTTGATATTGTTTAAATTGTTCAAACCAAACTTTAAAAGAAGATCGAGTTTGATCAATTATAAATAGAAAATATAAAAGCCTCTTCACCTGATTGTGTCACATTATCATTATCACCTTCATCAAGTTGTTTTTTTCTTGGAATGATGCGTTTTTCTTGAAATTTAGGCTCGACCCCCATTTCACTTGCCATTTGTGTAGCTTCATCCATGGCACAAGCAAACCCCTGTTCTCTAAACTCTTCAAGAAATTGAAAAAGTCTTTGTAAAAGATCAATCACAATATCAATATCTATTTTTTCAGATTGAATAAACTTACTCGCAACATTTATTGCATGTAACAAATTATACCAGATTATCATTCCAAGCAAGAACTCAAAACTCTCAAGATCATAGAGTGCCAAGGTCTCAGCATCACTCATTGTTTTAGAATCTTCAGCAACTTCCGCTATCTCCAGTAAAGCATCTCTTATATGTACAAGTTCATATTTTATGGCTTTTACACTTTCAACATGACTTTCCCACCTTATATGTAACAATGGCTTCATGGTCAAACCAAACACATTGTTTTTAAAATTTTCCATCTCTTTGTAGAGGATGAAAACAATGTGTAGATGTGTTGTACCACTTCGAAGAAGGACTTAGCTTTAGGACAACATTCCACCGTATCAAGTACAGCCAAATTAAGACTATGGCAACCACATGGAGTGTAAAAAGCTCTAGGATTTATTTCAAGCAATCTTTTTTGCAAACCTTTGTGTCTTGCACTCATGTTAGATCCATTGTCATACCCTTGTCCTCTTACGTTATCAATCTCAAGTCCAACTTTAATTAGTGCGTTCAGAATTTCATTTGACAACCCAAGACCTGATGTGTCATCTATCTTCTACTTTGGTGTGTCTGTTGAATCATCTATGCATCGTAGCACCATAGACATTTGGTCGTGATGACTCGCATCAGTAGTACAATCAAGTATGACTGAAAAATATTTTGCATGTTTAACTTTTGCAATGATTGCCCTTTTCACTTCGTTTGCCAAAGTCTCTATCAATTCATTCTGAATTATGGGACTTAAATATGTATACTGAGATTCCCTTGCTTCACAACGTCGAATATACTCCTCAATCACTAGATCAAACTCAGCAACCATTTCTATCATTTGCAAAAACAACCCATTGTTCTCGACATAAAGCTTCTCATCATCTCCTCGGAAGGCCAAAGTGTTTTTGGCAAGTCTTTTCACAATGAAGATTATTCTAGTCAACACTTGCCTTTAGTGTTGCCTTTCTTAGTTGCATACTGTCAAACTGTTTTTTTTTTTCAGTTTTTTTTCCAATTCAACCCAAGCAAACATGCAATCCATGTGGTCCCTACTAGCTTCAAGATTTTTAAAACTCCTATGCATGTTACGCCAGTCTTTATATCCACCATTACCCAAATTTCTCATTATGCTCATCATTTGTTCAGTCTTGAACAACTTGCAACAAAAGCAAAATTTTCTGTCCAAAGAAATAGAATATACAAGTTATCTTCTATCAAATGTATGTCCATTTGCCATTACTCTTGTATAATGTGATAAAGCAAAACTTGATTTGAAAATTGACTTCCTCCGTGGTGAACTTGAGGAAACCATATTCATGGATCAACTTGAATGTTACTCAATGACAAACAACATAAACAAGGCGTGTTTATTGAAGAAATCCCTATATGAACTCAAGCAAAGTCTTGGGCAATGGTACAAGAGGTTTGATGAGTATATGACATATATAAACTTCACTAGGAGTAAGTTTGACAGCTGCATATACATGAAGAATGAAGGTGCCCAATCAATGACTTTCTTGCTCATCTATGTTGATGGCATGTTAATAGCAAGTAAAAACAAGAGTGATCTTCAAACTGTTGAAGGGATGCTAAGTTCTAAATTTGACAAGAAGGAATTGGGAAAAGCTAAGAAAATGCTTCTGATGGAAATAAACAGAGATAGAGAAAGGATAACTCTCTTCCTCAATAAAAGCTCATACATTGAGAAGGTATTCCAACGGTTAAACATGCATGAATCTAATGAAGTAAACAGCCGTTATCTTTGGTACGTTATGAATAAACCTAAATGATCAACATTGTAGCATCATACCACGTTAACCAGGTAAACCGCATTGAGCATATCATATATGATATACTCAAAGTTGGGATGACAAAAACAAAAATAGATTGAACCCCTGATCTCTTGATAGATATTCATCATACCCTACCATCCAAGCTACTCCTTCCACTATATTATAGTAAATTGTTTTCCATAGATGTAAGTATTAAATTATTCATACTTTATCATAGCTATGTTTAAACAATTGAAAATCTAATCACATTGCAAAAGTATTAAATATAGTTTTGTGTATATGTTATTAAATTATGTTCAAACTCTTTTCCATAGATGTAAGTTATTAAATTTGTGTATATATATTGTTTAAATTTCTAAATTAAGCATAATTTAATATCATCAATCACCGTATGTTATTAGATTCAATAGATTAAACTGTGTATAAAAATATTAAATCAATTCGTTATATAAAGAAAAATATTAAATATAGTTTATTATCATGGTAGAGTGATAAAATAAGAATATTATAAACAAAAGGTGGCCTTTACTATAATAAATATGAAAGGTATTTGAATCAATTCGTTTAAAAACTAACCATCAAATGTCTATATTTTCTATTTAAATTAAATACCAAATAACCCACGTAAAAAGGGTAAGAAAAGAATAGGTAAATTAAATTATTGAGTCTTCATTTGCCAGTCAATGCGAATCATTATATGGTTTTTGGCCCATTAATATTCTGTTCATCATTACACTTGCCAAAGACTTTATTCTTGACTGGACCGAGTCAGAAGTTAGGAATTTTTTCATCTAGAATTATTCTTAAACAGTATATAATTAATATTAATATCCACAAAAGAGCCTCACAATTGGATATGCATTATCTTCGGTTAAATGAAATGTGAAACCCTTGTCCCACATCTTAAAAATGAAAGATTTAAAATGAGTTTATAATGGCTTACAATGGACTTCTATAGCAACTTGGATTAATCATTTTCGTAAAGCGAGGACGAATACGAAGTAGTTGCTATAGGGGCCCATTGTGCAGTCACGCAGCCGCGGGCCCGGGCTCGGGGCGTGACAGAATGGTATCAGAGCCGGTCACCGGCATGGAACACCGAGAAATAAGTGCTATGCGGGGCAAAGTGCTACGTGCATGGGAGCCACCTCTTGAACCTGTGGGGCAAAGTGCTACATGACGGGAGCCACCTCTTGAACCTATAGGAGCCACCTCTAGATTCTCGGTGCTGGTGGATCGAGGGATGATCAGGCCACGACGAGGATGTCGCGTTCTGAAGGAGGGGTGATTGTGAAACCCTTGTCCCACATCTGAAAAATGAAAGATTTAAAATGAGTTTATAATGGCTTACAATTGACTTCTATAGCAACTTGGATTAATCATTTTCGTAAAGCGAGGACGAATACGAAGTAGTTACTATAGGGGCCCATTGTGCAGTCACGCAGCCGCGGGCCCGGGCTCGGGGCGTGACATGAAAGGTTAAAATATTTTATTTATTCTAAGTTTTGATTTAATATAAAATTATAGTGTCAAGCTGTTTCAAGAAGTTAGTCATTAGATTATATATTTTTCAGGTTTTCCGATCGCTGATACAAAATCCAGCCGCTTAAGTGTATCATTCTTTATAATTGACAGATCATCTAAGTTAATTCTGATCAGTCATATTAAATGAAGAGTGTTACTACAAAAGTGTCGGTCAGAAATGAGCAAATCAATGAGGATATGTTACTTTCAACTGTTCTTAAGATTACATGTTTAGCATGAAGAACACCACATCACCAAACTCTTATGTGAAAAAATATTTCCCAAAGTGATCTAAGTAATAATACTTTTCAAAGATTATTCGAGCTAAAGCCGAAAAATCGTAGGATATTTTTAATGATATTTATTATAGTGTACGATGCTGATAAAAACAAGATCATTATGTCGGAGACAAGTACATATCATCATTGAAAAACAATTCAGATCGTTGGAGTTTTTCATATATGAATGCATATTCAAATTTATTAGAAGAACTCTCGCTCATCCTTCAATCTGCACTATTACAAGATTTATGGGCATACTTAAGTGATCACAATTTCAAGCTGTTCAATTAGCAATTTCCTATAAGAACTCCTCGTATCATTTAAGGATCTTTCAGTACTACTTCAACAACTCAAGCCGTTACAAGCTAATCATTGGTTATTTCTTAAGCTATTGGTGAACCGAAGTTTTTAAAACATTCATATTTTCAAAGTGATCACTAAGAATTTCAATTTATGTATTTGATAAGTCATAGTTGAAATGAGTTGTAATAAATAGTTGTAAATCAAAATTTTTTAATTTTCTCAAGTGAAATTTATCTCTAAGCATTCATAATTTTTTTTAATTTAGTTTACCATACTCTATCTTTTCGGCCGTTGCTAATCATTTTTTGTCTTATTTGAATATATATTTTATCACTAACCTAACCGGATAGTTTACGCAATTGTTTATACTTTCATGGTCCAGTGAAGTCAGTTATTCAAGGATATTAGTCTTAACAGCTCATCTTTGATTTTTTTTAAAAAGAGTTTATTGTTCTCTCTAAACTCTATTCCGATCCCAACATCTTCTATTTTAAATACTTTGTTTTCAAATTTATTTCATATTGTAATTTATTTTTAATGCAAAATTAATTATTAAATATCCCAAAATTATTAAATTGATGTGGCATTAATATGAGCGTGATGATAGTTGGCTCTCTAAATTTTAAGCAATCTTTTTTGCACACCTTTGTGTCTTGCACTCATGTTAGATCCATTGTCATACCCTTTTCCTCTTACGTTATCAATCTCAAGTCCAACTTTAATTAGTGCGTTCAGAATTTCATTTGACAACCCAAGACCTGATGTGTCATCTATCTTCTACTTTGGTGTGTCTGTTGAATCATCTATGCCTCGTAGCACCATAGACATTTGGTCGTGATGACTCGCATCAGTAGTACAATCAAGTATGACTGAAAAATATTTTGCATGTTTAACTTTTGCAATGATTGCCCTTTTCACTTCGTTTGCCAAAGTCTCTATCAATTCATTCTGAATTATGGGACTTAAATATGTATACTGAGATTCCCTTGCTTCACAACGTCGAATATACTCCTCAATCACTAGATCAAACTCAGCAACCATTTCTATCATTTGCAAAAACAACCCATCGTTCTCGACATAAAGCTTCTCATCATCTCCTCGGAAGGCCAAAGTGTTTTTGGCAAGTCTTTTCACAATGAAGATTATTCTAGTCAACACTTGCCTTTAGTGTTGCCTTTCTTTGTTGCATACTGTCAAACTGTTTTTTTTTTCAGTTTTTTTTCCAATTCAACCCAAGCAAACATGCAATCCATGTGGTCCCTACTAGCTTCATGATTTTTAAAACTCCTATGCATGTTACGCCAGTCTTTATATCCACCATTACCCAAATTTCTCATTATGCTCATCATTTGTTCAGTCTTGAACAACTTGCAACAAAAGCAAAATTTTCTGTCCAAAGAAATAGAATATACAAGTTATCTTCTATCAAATGTATGTCCATTTGCCATTACTCTTGTATAATGTGATAAATCAAAATGTCTGTTATTACAATCTTTAGGAAACAAGAAATTATCCACTTTTTTTGGACCCATTTCTACTAAGTAGTCTCTCATTTTTTAACAGATGTTATTACAATTTCCAGGATCCTCCAAATTTAAAGTCGAATTCAATTCTTCATGTTGAGAGTCATCTTTTAAGTTTTCGTTTGATTCGCCCAAATTGACTTCCTCATTGCCATATAAATCACCCAAATTGAATTCTTCAGTCGATTTATTCAAATTTCCAGCCTCAGTTACTTCTTCATATTCATTGTATTTTTTTGTTCTCCAATCAACAAATTTTCACTAATTCCTCTTTTTTTGGTGTGTTAGTTCTACTAAAATATTTATTAATATCTCCAGCTTGATTTTGAATTAATAACATTTTCTTTTGTTTCATTTTTCTTTTTTGAGCTCCAGAACGATATAATTAAAAATGAATAATTATCAACATTTTCAATCAAAAACAAATTAATTTATGTATTAATTTTTTTAAAAAACCTAAAACAAAATAAATCGTTCTCAATTAACATATAAAATCAAAACAAACGGTATCACATGGAATAAAAAATTATAATTTTGTAATTTGCATAAGTTAAAGACAAGTATTTTCTGAATCAAATCACCAATCACTAGCAAGTTTTAATTTCTAAAATATTATAAATCAAATTAACAAGTGTCTAACAAAAATATCCTTATATTTTTGGTCTCTATAATTATAGAAACTAAAAAATCAAAGAATTCTTTGAGTCGAAATAACAAACTACAAAATCAAAAACAAAGAAATCCAAAAAATAATGAATTTCATCTTTTAACAGTCCACGCATTCAAGCTCTATTTACAATTTATTTTATTTCCTTAGACTATCCACTGATTAATTACACAAGTCATACATCAAATTTATATAAAACTCATAATTCAATTATAACTAATTAAATAATTTAAATCATGCGATGCATACTTTAGTTATGTATTTAATTAACATAGTCTCTAAGCACATTATAGTACCTATATCGCAAGTAAATTTCATTTTCATTGAGGATCTTTTGGTAGATTAATATACAAATATAAACGTAAATGTGTATTTATAAAAAAGATTTGATTGGAAATAAAGAATAATTCATGAAGAAAATTACTTACCTTCATGCTTAAGAAAAGTAGAGGACCGTAAAATTTATTTGTTGAACGGAGACAAAAATTAGGGTTGAGATTTAGAGTGGTTTAAAGAACAAATAACATATACCATATATATAAATTTGGGCTCCCTTATTGGGCCGGGCCCTGAGGCAACCTCTTGGTTGGTCTCATAAGAGGTCCGGCTCTGATAGCGATAGGGTCAGGCTCCTATCGACCAAAATGGGCACACCTTTCTCCCCAGAGATCGTGGATGAGCGCTTGCCAAGCAATTTTTGGCTGCCTCGTGTGGGGAATATGATGGGAGTACGAATTATTGAAGAATGAGTCAAAGTTAATTGAATTTATGTGTCATTGTTTTGTCAATTTGGTTAAGATTTATTGGGTTTCAAAGTGGGATCATGGGATTAATGGGGTAAAAATATTTGTTTCCATTTGCTTTGTACTCTTTTTTTCTATAAATAACAAATGTATATCAGATTGTCATACTTGAATTCCAATGTGTAATTTTCTTAATTTTATTGCCTTTGTTTTCTGCCTCAAATATACTTACTCCCCAAAATTTGTAATATAAGAGCCATGTTTGAGAGGAAGTAGAGTGAGAACACGTGAGTTGAGAATTACCCTTAGAAAATTTCACGGCCAATTGTAATTATATAATGGGTGTTGCACAACCACTTATTCCAATTTTTTAAGCAGAATGCTATGCATTCTGGAGTTCTCGTATGAAGACTCCACTCATATCTCAAAATCTTTGGGACTTGGTGGAGCATGAAGAAAAATTCGAAGGAATTGGTGATTATTCAGTAGGTTGTACATGGCTGGCGTCTTCTCAAGAATAACATATACAACCAAAACAAAGCAAACACGGTCAATTTTGCAAAAGAAATTTACAAATCCACGAGTCAAGAATTAATAGGTCACTTGAACATAAAAAGAAAAGACATTTCAAATGAAAGAGACAATCTCAAAATTTGGAGCGACTGAAATATCAACAACTAGAGGCCGTGGAAGAGGAGGATTTCGTGGTTGTAGTCGAGGTTTTGGTAGAGGAAGAGACATAGGTAGATCTGATTATCAACATAGGTACACCAGTGAGCAATGTAACAAAAAGAATGGTGTTCAATGCTATCAATGCAAGGGATATGTGTAACGACTATGGGCTATCCCGATCTTGGGCTCCCTCGGAGGCCTTGTCCAATCTTGGGTTTCCACTGAGGACTTTTCTCTCACGGGCTTTCCACATGCGTCATTACTCATATGACTCTCCATACCAGGTTGTTGGAGTGATACATCTTCAAGTCTCGAACCCATGACCTCTTGGCATAAGTACATTGTTCAACGAGACTTGGTACCAGTTGGCCTTTTCCCTCGCAGGATTTCCACATGCGTCATTATTCATAGGACTCTCCACACCAGGTTGGTGGAGTGATACCTCCCCAAGTCTCGAACCCATGACCTCCTGGCATAAGTCCTATGAATAATGACACATGTGGAAAACCCGTGAGGGAAAAGGCCCCAGTGGGAACCCAAGATGGGACAAGGACCCCGAGGGAGCCCAAGACCGGGATAGCCCATGGTCGTTACAATATGGGCATGCAAAAACTTATTGTCCAAACAAAGACCAGCAAGTGAATTACACACTAGAGAACGAAGAAAAAAGTAAGCTTTTTATGTTTTATTCTAATACTGACAATAATTCCAGTGGTGTGTGGTTTGTAGATTGACAGGCACAAAATACATGTTCAAAGAACTTGATGAGACAAAAGATGAATGTGCAGTTTGAGAATGACAAACATGTGCAAGTTCAAGGGAAATGTACAATAAGCATTGAAACCACCAATGGTAAAGTAAAATTACTGCACAATGTTCTATTTGTACTTGATTTGAGATATAATTTGCTTAGTGTGGGACAATAAATGGCTTATGGTTATTCTATTTCCTTTGATAATGATCCATGCGTAATTAAGGAAAAAAATTCCAGAAATACGTAAATCATCATTAACATGATTCCGAACAAAATGTTCCCAATAGAAGTCTCACACATGGAGAATCTTGAATACGCTGCCAGTGAAAAAGATGTCTCGATCCTATGACATTTGCAATATGGGCATCTCAACATCATAGGTCTCAGATTATTAAGTGATAAAGGTATAGTTCTTTGATTGCCTAAAATCGGTTTTATCAATTTATGTAAAGAGTGCATGTATGAAAAACAATCCAGAAAGTAATTTCCTGTTGGAAAGGCTTGGAGAGCATCAAAGTGTCTTGAATTACTACATGCTGATTTATGTGGGCCTATGCAGATCAAATCTTTTGGCGGGAGTCGTTATTTCTTGCTTTTTACCGATTATTATAGTCGCATGAGTTGTGTTTATTTTTGGAAAACAAGTCATAAATATTTGAGAAATTCAAACACTTTAAAGTTAAAGTTGAGAAAAAAATAGTATTGCATCAAAGTTCTTCGACGGATAGAGATGGAGAATTTATGTCCAACGTATTTGATTTTTTATGTGAAAAAAATGGCATTCATAGGGAGCTGACAACTCCTTACACTATGGAGAAAAACGGCGTTGCCGAGCAGAAGAATCGAATTATTGTAGAGATGGCAAGAAGTTTGTTGCAGGAAAAAGGGCTTTCAAAAGATTTTTGGGCCGAAGCCGTGGAAACATGAATATATTTGTTGAATCTCTCTCCCAAAAGGTCGTCATGAATCGAACTCCATTTGAAACTCGGTGTGGCACAAAACAATCTATAGGCCATTTAATAGTTTTCAGTTGTATAGATTATGCTTTGGTGAATTTTCAAGTTCGTCAAAAACTTGATGAGAAATCTGAAAAATGCATTTTATTGTTTATTGTATTCAATCTAAAACATATAGATTATATAACCTTCTTAATTGAAAGTTTTTGTGAGAAGAGATATAGTCTTTGATCAAAATACAAGTTGGGATTGGAATGAGAAATTGCAGGAACATATTCCATGGGTCAATGAAATATCTTCAAATGAAATTCAAGAGCCAACTTCAACAAATTCATCAGCTAGTGCTTCTATGACTTCACAAATTTCATCGTCTTCAACATCTTCAAATTCTCCCCGCACATCGCAAAGTTGAAGCTCTTTGGATGATATACCACAAGAAGGTTTAGATCTTTAAATGATATATATAAATCCTATCACTTTGCTCTAATTGTTTCATATCCTATTTTCTATGAAGAATCAGCTGAAAAAAAAGAATGACAGAGAGCAATGATGGAAGAACTGACAGCAATTAAAAATCATGAGACATGGGAGATGATGGATTTACCGGAATGAAAAAGTGCAATTGGTTTGAAATGGGTATTCAAGACAAAATTTGGTGCAAATGGTAGCACACAAAAGCATAAATCTCAGCTAGTAGCGAAAGGATATGCACAACAATATTGCATTGATTTCGAAGAAATGTTTTCTCTTGTAGCTCGTTTTGAAACAAAGAGAATTATCTTGACATTATCTGCTCAATTGCAATGGCATGTGTACCAGTTTTATGTTAATTCTGCATTTTTAAATGGGAGACGCTAGGTGATGAATTACGGACTGGACCGAAGAAGAGTTTGAAGCCATTTTTTGCGGGTAAATAAATCCAACTCTAACGGGTGAATAATTGATGGGTCGTCCTCGACCAATCCACCATTCAATCGGTAGCTGAGACCGAGGGCTTCATATCCTGCCTAATGGAGAGATAGTTGATGAAGTGACAAAATCCGGCCATAACTAAGCCCAAACAAAGGCGCAAAGCGAAGGGATCTCACCTATGAGAAGCAAGATGAGGTTTCATTGTTGAAGGCAAAGAAACCAAAGTGTATAAGTTGAGAAAGCGTTTTATGGATTAAAGCTCCTAAGGCATGGTATAGCAAAATAAACACACATTTACAGAAAATGGTCTTGTTAGAAGTAAAAATGAGCCTAGTTTGTATGTGAAGAAAGAAGGTAAAAATGATTTCATAATTGTTTGCCTTCACGTTGATGATATCATTTACACAAGCTCTTTTAACTCTCTTGTGTGTGAATTTAAAGCACTTGTGATGAATGAGTTTAAAATTTCGAACGTGGATTTACTACATTTTTTTCTTGGAATTGAAGTTCATCAAGTAGGAGATGAGATTTCGACAAAAATATGTCAATGATCTTTCTGTGAAATTTGGCATGATAATTTATAAACCTACTATCACACCAATGAATATCAATAGAAAATTGCAGCATGAAGATGGGGCAGAGATGGATAATGCAAAGAGGTTTCGGATCTTGGTTGGAGGCTTGATTTATCTAACACACACACTCGACATGGTATTGCATTTATAGTTGGTATGATTTGGTTTATACAATATCCTTCAAAGATTCATTTTGGAGCAACAAAGCGGGACTTATGTTACATCGATGGAACCATGAATTATGGAATTTAGTACTCAAAAGTTCCAAATTCAGATTTTGTAAATTCACTGACTGTGACTGGACAAGTATAAATCCGAAGCAAACACCCAAAAATTACAGACCTGAAGGGAAGCTGCTGAAGCCGCGAGAGCATGAAAGTGAAGGAAGAGTAAACGTACGGGAGGCTGCTGAAGTGAAATCCTAGGGTTATGAAGTTAAGTATGATTATTTTTTACTTCACTAAATGTAAATTTTAATTTTTTTAACATATTACTTCATCAAAACGACTCTGTCGAAGTAAAATGTTACAGAAAATTATAAGTGAAGCCCGTGTTTTTTAAATTTTGAAGTAAAAATTAATGTTTTACTTCGCCGATGTTATTACCGAAGTTGATCAGTATATATTACTTCAGCATTAATAATTGCCGAATTAACCAGTGGCGAAGTAAAAACCAAAAATTCTACTAGTGATTGGATGATAAACAAAGTGTTTCAGCAAGTATTTTTACTCTTGATTATGAAGAAATCTCTTGAACCTCAAAAAAGCAAGCCACAGTAGCAGTATCTTCCTCAGAGGCTAAATAATATTGAAGCCACTACAACATATCAAGTCATTTGGTTGAGAAGAATATTAGCTAAACTTTAACAAGAACAAGAATGACCAATTGAGATTTTTTGTGACAACAAAACAAAAATATTTATGAAAAAAATCGGTAATTTCATTTATGAAAAAAATCGGTAATTTCATTCCCGAACGAAGCATATCGATATTCATTTTATTCGTGATTTGGTTGCAAATAAGGAGATAAAGTTTGTAACACTCATGAGCAACCAACATATATATTGACAAATTCCTTGCCAAAAGAGAAGTTTGTCTATATTAGAGCTCTCCTTCGTGTTTGCAACTTTGAATCAAAGGGGGGGAATATTGAAGAATTACTCAAAGTTTATTGAATTTAGGTGTCATTACTTGGTCAATTTGATAGTTAATTTGATTAAGATTTAGTGGGCTTCATAGTGAGATCATGAGATTAGTGGTTAAAATATTTGTTTTTATTTGCTTTATGCTCTTTTTCTATAAATAACATATGTATATCATATTGTCATTCATGAAATAATTTATATTCACGTGAATTCCACCGTTCAATTTTCCTCATTTTATTGCTTTGTTTTCTGCCTCATATATACTTCTTCCCCAACACGGATCCATATGAGCATTTGGGACAATTTGAGAACGCAAACATAATGCACTGCTACTCTGATCGAATCAAGTGCAAAGTCTTCCTCACCACACTAGTGAGAGCGGTCCAGCAGTGGTTCAACCAATTAGAGCCCCGCTCTATCACCTCGTTCCGAGACTTCGGTGAGGTCTTCAAGCACCATTTTACTAAAAAAAGTAAAAGAAGAATATTCATGTTACGTAATTCGTAGGACCAAACGTTTACCACTTTAACAAAAAAATAGATGGTAGTAATTGTGCAACTCAAAATTTTTAAAATTATATAACAACTCAAGTATTGTATTTTGGTTGCTCTACCCTATTGCATTCAACAATATCTCTCCCAATAATTGAACTTCATACAATCAGTGAGAATCAAACTCATGACTTTGGTTCTGATGTCAATTTTGCCACTTTACCAAAAGCTTTATACTGGTGGCAGCACAGAGTGCACCTACTTGAGTGCTAATGAGTCGGACGGTTAGACACATGAGTTCCGAGATTTCCGTATCTATATGTTGATGTTGTTTAATATCCCTTAAAGATCAGTCTTACTATTTTCCTAATCTCGGCTATGTCCCCAGCAATGACAATAATAACCATTAAGATCTTGCATCACTCTTTTACAGTCCACCTAGTCAACAAAAAAAGTGACACAACGTCAATAGCTTAACGCATAAAAACTTCTCATAATGCCACTCTCTTTCATACACACTCATGCCAATAGTTGCTATTGATCCAAACCTCAAGATTATGTCCCAAGCATTCTCCCCGTTTGCTAATAGAGTAGCACACTTCCTAGTCCATAAAGCATCGGCTGATTTATAATGGATCGATTCCATCCTTTTTGTGTAATATTGTCAGTATGGATATGAATCATTTGATGGAATCCTTCTTACCATTAAAAAAAAAATTCAGACGAAAGATATTTGAATCAATATTCATTTAAAAATTAACAATCAAATGGATGAAAACCTAAAGGAGATAAGATCAATACTGAATGTAAGCATCACATGGCAAAAATAGGTCAGCTAAATTATTGATTCTTGAGTTGCCAGTCAATCACGAGTCATTTTACAATAATTTCAGCACATTCGTCGGTATTTTATTCTACGAGGATTATTGATTAGACTTGGTCAGAACATGGGGGGCGGGGGTTTCATCTAGAATTATTCTTAAATTGAAAATTTATATCATATATTAAATTTAAAGAAGCTTGACTTTTACATGTATATTTAATATTTATGTGTATATATATGGATGTTGTGTTAAGCAGTATATAATATTAATATCCACAAAAAGGCCTCGATCGTATATATGCATTATTTTTATTTTTTAAATAATTTTTTTTCAAATTTTATTTCATATTTTAATTTATTATAATGCATGATTAATTAAGAAAAATCTCTAAAATAATTGATGAGACATTATTATTATTATTATTATTATTATTATTATTATTATTATTATTACTATTATTATTATGAAAGTGACGGCTAGCTAAATTAACACTTACAGAAAAGTTTATATATACTAATATTCAAAATAATTGATGTGGCGTTATTATTATTATGGAAGTGACGGCTAGCTAAATTATACGTCATGTGTTCATAAATATTAAAAAATTTAAAATTTAATTAAGTTATGATATATACAGTCATAGATAATCATAAAATTTATTAGAATAAGTTTTTGTAATATTTTGTGATTAAATAAATGAAGATGAAGTATTTTTATAATTTTATATGGTTGTTTTTGGTTTATCAAAAATTATATTATGACATCAAAATTAATTATTTCAGACTTCTCATTTATTATAATATAGTATAATATAGATATTATGCATGCACAGTGGGGTATGCATCCTATTTACTATTTTATATTTCTGGAAAAAAAAAACTTTATATTTCAATTTATTCTGCCTAAAAAAAAAAAGAAATTTCTTCCGAAACTTTAATTTTTTTTAAATTTTTTCCCGTAAGTACCACTTTTAATTCAAAATTGTCACGTCTCTACAAAGATGCCATATTATAAAATTATATTATACATAAAACAATACATTTTAAAATTTTGAAATACCTCAAATAGTGTAGAAAAAATTATTCAAATGCATTCGATTACTTACTGTATAGAAATTATAGTAGCAATTTTTAAATTGCTCCCATGTAAATGTCAAAATAAGGCGTTCATACTGAAATGGACGAGTGCGATCACGAGGAAGAAAATTTGACTTATTCAATGTCTGTTTTTTTTTTTCCTCACATCCACGAGGCTAAATAAAATATGTACTGTTGGGTGTAATTGTAAAATCCAAGAATTTTAAGTTTTATCATTTAAGTTTTATCACGATAGTATATTTTGAATACCAGGATTTATCTCATTTGAGGATGTGAGATTTGTAAGATTTTACCAAGATTGAGTGAATAATAATATCGTGTATATTATTATTTGAAATTTCGCAAATAAATGCCTAAGATTTGAGTTGATATGGAGATACCGGGATAAAAATCAGGCAAAGGATAATAAAATCCCTAGAATTCGAAATTTACAGTGTATATATTTGAGAATTTCGAAAATTGAGAGATAAAAGATTTAGAGTTCGAATTTATATCACAGGATAGATCACGATTCTCGATAAAGATTTGATTCAGATTCAAACGCGATATCACTCGATCACGATAGCAGTCAACCCCTATAAATAGGAGGGCCCTGTAGACTCGAAAATCACACACATATCACACCAAATTTTCGAAAATTTGTGCTCTAGTCTCCTTAGGAATTTTCGAGCGCAGCGAAGCCCTGCCGCCGTCCAACCAGTGAAGTAGGAATTTCGAAGAACCCTAGCCTTTTTACGTTTTTCATCAAGAATTTAAGGTAAGTGGGCTTGTTTTAAATTATTGAATTTCGATGCATATATTTTCGGTTTTATAAAAATTCGGGCGAGTACAATTCTTCTTCTACACCCTTCTGGTTACGATATTTTGCATGAATAAATGTTTTGACACTGTGAGAATTCAACTTGATATGGGTGGGAATCCCAACCATACGTACCCTTACGCGGTGGGGGAGATAACCGCTATACGGCCTCGTCCCCTTAGAGGAGTAAAAATTAGGGACTGATATCAGTAAACCATTGAAAGTAGATGAATCTCAGTGTCGGGTTAATGATGCGCACGTGATAAGAATTATGTTTGCATGGTATGTATATTTCGAAAATTGCATGTTGTTTTGTTGTACTCAAACGGCCCCCACTTGCTGAGTATTTCCCAAAATACTCACCCCTTACAACCTTCCCAGATAAATCCGAAGAGCAGATTGAAGAAGAAGAATCGGAACAATTTTGGGGCTGGTGAATTGTTTTAATCTCGAGAGTTGCTAGTAAAGAGGTTTCTGAATTTTGGTACTCAAGTTTTATGTAAAAACGTTTCCGCATTTATTTCATTAGTTATTTCAGTTGTAAAGACTTTGGTTTTTGAGATTATGATTAATAAACTGGTATTTCGGTTTATACTATGCTACGAGGCTGGTTGTTTCAATTGTGTGATTGTTAAACGACGCCGGTGTCAAATCCCGAGTTTCGGGGCGTGACAGTAATAATTATCATTATTAGGAGAGTGATCAAATAATGATGTTTGGAATGATATATGATTTAAAAAATATGTGTTGTTCTGTTACCACGAACTATAATTCTTAATAAAACGGTAAATGTTCAGTTATTCAATTGAGATCAGAGCCAAAATCAAAGTCAAAGTCAAAGTCAAGGGTTAGAGTCTCATAGATTTTCCCTGATATGAGAGCGATTGAACAGTAAATTTTGAACTGTTTTACGGTTTAAAATATTTGAATTCCACCGTTATCATCAGCTATAATTTTTGATAAAGCGACTAACATTCGGTCTTATAAATAAATCTCACTAAGCCTTTGAAAAATTTACAAACTTAAATTGCTTTGGAGATTTTTTTTAAAAAAAGTTAAAGATAATAAGCAAGTAAGTGGTCTATGTTGTGAAAAAGTAAAAATTTATGGTAAAAAGTAAAAATCTCAAATTCTCAAAATTTACCAAACTACACACTTTATAATATTTTTCTCTCTACTCAATTGTGATTTTCTTCACAAATGAGAGATCTATTTATAGGAAATCTTTACAAATAATCCAAAAATAAAATACATCATTACCTACATCATCACACACTAATTTTCAATATTTACAACTCTTATTTTCAACATTCAAATATTCAACATTCAAATATTCAATACACACATTTTAAATATATTTTTCAACACTCCCCCTTGTGATGATGATCATAATGATTGTCTTCATTACGTGTTTTTATACTGCCTCGTTAAAAACCTTACTAGGAAAAACCCATTGGGATAAAAACCATAGCAAGGAAAAAAGAGTGCAGTCACGTAAACTCCCCCTCATGTTGACACGAACAATTCTTCACAAATTTCGTAGATTGCGCATCCCAATATTATATATATTCTTTCTGAATATTGACGTAGCAAGCGCCTTTGTGAAGAGATCTGATAAATTTTCACTTGATTGAATGTGACGAACATCAATACATTTATTCTTCTCAAGCTCCTTGGTGAATGCGAAGAACTTAGGAGGAATATGTTTAGTTCTGTCGTTTTTTATGTATCCTTCTTTCATTTGAGCAACACATACAACATTATCTTCATATAGTATCACAGGCTTCTCGTCGAATGATAATCCGCATGAGATTTGGATATGTTGGGTCATTGATTTTAATCACACACATTCACGACTTGCTTCATGTAGTGCAATAATCTCGGCATGATTTGATGAAGTTGTTACGGGCGTTTGTTTCTGTGAACGCCAAGAAATTGCAGTGCCTCCACAAGTAAAAACATATCCAGTTTGGGAACGTGCCTTGTGTGGATCAGATAAGTATCCAGCATCGGCATAACCAATTATACTTGGATTAGCATCTTTTGAATACAAAAGTCCCAAGTCTGTCGTTCCTCGTAGATAACGGAATATATGTTTAATTCCGTTCCAGTGTCTCTTTGTTGGATATGTGCTAAATCTTGCCAACAAATTTACGGCAAAAGATATATCGTGCCTTGTACAATTTGTAAGATACATAAGGGCACCGATAGCACTTAGATATGGTACTTCTGGACCAAGAATATCTTCATCTTCTTCACATGGACGGAATGGATCCTTTTCTATGTTTAATGATCTAACAACCATTGGAGTACTTAAAGGATTTGATTTATCCATATTAAAACGTTTAAGGATCTTTTCTGTATAATTTATCTGGTGAACAAACATTCCACATTCTTTTTGTTCAATTTGTAAATCCAGACAATACTTGGTTTTTCCAAGATCCTTCATTTCAAATTCTTCCTTCAAGTATGACACAACTTCTTGAATTTCCTTATTCGTTCCAATGATGTTTAAATCATCAACATATACAGCAATAATTACGCATCCAGATGTTGTTTTCTTAATGAAAATACAAGGGCATATTGAATTATTTACATATCCCTTTTTCATCAAGTGATCACTTAGTCGATTATACCACATTCGACCAGATTGCTTTAACCCATATAATGATCTTTGTAATTTCACAGAATAACATTCTCTGGGTTTTGAACTTTGTGCTTCAGGCATCTTAAATCCTTCAGGGATTTTCATATATATATTACTATCAAGTGATCCATATAAGTAAGCTGTAACAACATCCATAAGATGCATTTTTAAATTTTCAGATACCGCCAAGCTAATCAAATACCGAAACGTAATTGCATCCATCACGGGAGAATACGTTTCTTCATAATCAATTCCAGGCCTTTTAGAAAAACCTTGTGCAACAAGTCGAGCTTTATATCTCACTATTTCATTTTTCTCATTTCGCTTTCGAATAAAAACCCATTTGTATCCAACAGGTTTTACACCTTCAGGTGTAAGGACTATAGGTCCAAAAATATTACGTTTATTTAGCGAATCCAATTCAACCTGGATGGCTTCTTTCCATTTTATCCAATCCTGCCGATTTTTACATTCACCAAAAGATTTTGGTTCATGATCTTCATTATCATTTATAATGTCGATTGCCACATTATAAGAAAATATATCATCAATTTCTTCTATATCTTTTCGGTTCCATATTTTTCCAGTATTAATGTAATTGATAGAGATTTCATGATTCTCGTCAGTTTGTGGTTCTGACAGAATATTTTCATCATCATGTGTTTCTTCAGGAACACCATTTTCTATTTTGTGATCATCATGTGTTTCTTCAGGAACATCATTCTTTATTTTGTGATAATCGTATTTCTCTATAAATTTTCTTTTTCGAGGATTTTTATCCTTGGAACCGACTGGCCTTCCACGCTTCAGGCGTTTAATGACATCATGAGTATCTTCAATTTGTTTCTTTGGAATTTCAATTCGAGCAGGGGCATTTGCAGCATGTATATATGATTTAGTTACCCCTTTTGTGTCAGCAAATGCATCTGGTATTTGATTGGCTATTCTTTGCAAGTGTACAATTTGTTGTACATCTTTTTCACATTGTTTTGTTCTTGGATCCAGATGTAACAATGATGATACATGCCATGTAATTTCCTTTTCGGTATGTTTCTGTTCTCCCCCTAACATTGGGAAGATTTCCTCATTAAAATGACAATCAGCAAAACGTGCTGTGAATACGTCGCCTGTCTGAGGTTCAAGATATCGAATGATTGATGGACTATCATAACCGATATAAATTCCAACCTTTCTTTGAGGTCCCATTTTCTTTCGTTGCGGTGGTGCAATAGGCACATACACCATACATCCAAAAATTCTCAAATGAGAAATGTCTAGTTCTTTACCAAATGCAAGCTGCAATGGGGAGTATTTATTATATGCACTTGGTCTGATGCGAATTAATGAAGCAGCGTGTAAAATTGCATGTCCCATATAGAAATAGGGAGCTTTGTTTTCATAATCATTGGTCTAGCAATCATTTGCAGACGTTTAATCAATGATTCAGCCAATCCATTCTGTGTATGTACATGAGCAACATGATGCTCAACAATGATTCCCATAGACATACAATAATCATTGAAAGTTTGGGAAGTAAATTCACCAGCATTATCAAGTCTAATTTTCTTGATTGTATAATCGGGAAATTGATTCCTCAATTTTATTATATGAGCAAGTAATCTTGCAAATGCAACATTTCGAGTTGACAATAAACATACATGTGACCATCTGCTGGAGGCATCAATCAATACCATAAAGTATCTGAATGGTCCACATGGTGGATGGATTGGTCCACAAATATCACCCTGAATACGTTCAAGAAACATTGGTGATTCAGTTTGAATTTTGGCTGGTGATGGTCTTATAATAAGTTTTCCAAGAGAACATGCTTTACATTGAAACTTATTATTCTGAAAGATCTTCTGGTCTTTCAGCGGATGACCATGTGTATTTTCTATAATTCTTCGCATCATTGTTGAACCAGGATGTCCCAATCGATCATGCCAATTGGTTAATATTGAAGAATTATCAACTACCATGTTTGATTCAATCGGACTTATATGTGTATAATGCAATCCAGTAGGGAGCATTGATAGTTTTTCAATCACATATTTCTTTCCTGATTTATATGTGATAAGACACATATATTTCTTATTCCCTTCATTCATTGATTGAGTATCATACCCATGGGAATATATATCATTGAAACTCAACAAATTTCTTTTCGATTGTTGTGAATATAAAGCATCATTGATCAAAAATTTTGTACCATTAGATAACAAAAATTGTGCTTTACCACATCCTTTAATCAAGTCTACAGGACCTGATATTGTATTCACCGTTGTTTTTGTTGGTTTTAGTTCCAAGAAATATCTTTTATCTCGGAGGATAGTGTGCGTTGTACCACTATCGGGTATGCAAACTTCAGCTTTGCTCATAGCATTTTCCATTTTTTTGAACTTCAAAAAAATATGCAATGAAATAAAATTACTGGCAATATATATTTAAATATAACACATATCATAATAAAACATTATATGGATACATGAAAAATGAATTATTGTACATTTATATTCTACCACTATATTGTTCATTTTCAGAGAAATCATTGAGAAAATCTGCAGCATCAATATTGTTCATTTCTATCCCACCAACATATTGATCATTTCCAGAGAAATCATTCATAAAATCACCAGCATCAAAATGAGTTGAATCACTCAAATGGTCACTGCGTTCAGTGAAGTTGGTCTCCTTTTCTTTCCCCTTTAATGATTCTTTATAAAGTTTACAAAGGTGTTCAGGGGCTCGACAAATTTTGGACCAATGTCCTGGAGTACCACATCTGAAACAAGAACTTTCATATCTTTTTGAGTGATTCTCATTAACACTTGTATTCTCATGACGCCTTTTCTGTGGATGGTTTGGGACGCTCTTTTGAGATGAATTATAAAAATAACTATCTCTATTGTTTTCAAAACCACGGCCTCGACCACGACCACGGCCAATTCCACGTCCACGTCCACGTCCACGATCTCGACCTCGACCAAAACCTTGTCTTTGAATTTGATTTTGGTTTCTAAGTTTAAATTCATTTTTACTTACAGCATTTACTTCTGAAAATGCTGTTGATCCAGTGGGTCGGGACTGATGATTTCTCATTAATAGCTCGTTGTTTTTTTCCGCCACAAGAAGACAGGCGATGAGTTCAGAATATCTCGCAAATCCACGTACTCTATATTGTTGCTGTAGAGTAATATTTGATGCATGAAACGTGGAAAATATTTTTTCAAGCATTTTCGATTTTGTGACCTCATGTCCACAAAATTTTAGCTGCGAGATTATTCGATACATCGCTGAATTATAATCGCTGACTTTCTTAAAATCTTGGAATCTTAACATATTCCATTCATCACGGGCGATCGGAAGTATAACTTCCCTTATATGTTCAAATCTTTCTTTCAATCTTTTCCACAAAGCCATGGGATCTTTTTCAATTAAATATTCACATTTCAATCCCTCGTCGAGATGTCGACGCAAAAATATAATGGCTTTTGCCTTTTCTTGTGATGTCGATATGCCATTTTCTTTTATTGTCTCACTTAGACCCAATGACTCAAGATGCATTTCTACATCGAGAGTCCATGGCATATAATTTTTTCCCGTGATGTCGAGCGCAACAAATTCGAGCTTTGTCAAATTTGACATGGTGGTACTAAAAAAAATTACGATGCATTTTATTAGTTAATGAATACTGCAATACAAAGTAATGGATAAACAACAAGTACACACATTTGTAAAAATAAAGAAAACACATGAGGATGATATTCTCCGATAAATAAAAGGCTCGTGAGTATGATAAACAAAATAATTAAAAATAACCTTGAGAAAGCCATCTTCTTTTTTCTTCGAAAATTTAGTGAAGAATAATTTTTAGAGAAGAAGAGAAAGTTGGAGTGATTGAATGTATTTATGAGATCATATTTATAGGGCAAAAACTAGTCGTTTCGTTACCGTTTATGACCGTTGGTGTATAAAAAAATAAAGGTATGTATTTGTATAATTTTATGGTAATAATATGGTGTATATAATATTAGACATATTTAAATAATTATGTATATCATATCACATTATTATAATGATGTGTCATAAGTTATTTTGTTTAAAAATCTTATAGGCTTTTATACTTGTCGTATCCCTTACCGGGAGTGTGGGATGTCGTCTTAACATCCTCCCAGGATTTATAACAAGTTTTTGAAAAATTTATTTTTATTATTAATAATAACATTATATTATATATTAAATATATACACAATAAATAAATAACAGTAAAATAAATATTATTACTTTTGTTACCTTTTTCTTCTGTTTGGAGCTTGGAAAAGGACGGAGGACTTTCAGAGTTTCGTGCTGATAACGTGTTGTGAAAAAGTAAAAATTTATGGTAAAAAGTAAAAATCTCAAATTCTCAAAATTTACCAAACTACACACTTTATAATATTTTTCTCTCTACTCAATTGTGATTTTCTTCACAAATGAGAGATCTATTTATAGGAAATCTTTACAAATAATCCAAAAATAAAATACATCATTACCTACATTATCACACACTAATTTTCAATATTTACAACTCTTATTTTCAACATTCAAATATTCAACATTCAAATATTCAATACACACATTTTAAATATATTTTTCAACAGTCTATGAATTATAGCTTTCAAATTATAACAAACATCTCTTTACAACATGGTTTTATATGTGGGAAATAAATGTTCGAATGAATTTTATTTTTAAAAATTCATGTACCCATATTAATTCTTTTATGCATATATCCTTTGGAAAAACTTTTGAAGAAACAAATGATAAATAATATCCATTTGTTAGATAGTCAAAACATTTTTCAAAACTAGAATCAGCAATCTAGACATTCAAATTCAATTATTCATTCCTTCAAAGAATGTATTTCATGTACGTCATTCACTTTTTATATATGAAAAAATAATCTATCTAGATAAATTCACTTTTTCTTAGTTCTTTTTAGAAATATAATATAAATCCCTTGTCCACAAAATATAGCACAAATATCATAATTTCAAAATTGACAAAAACTTATATGAGACGATCTCACGGGTCGTATTTTGTAAGACAGATATCTTATTTTGGTCATACATGAAAAAATATTAATTTTTATGCTAAGAGTATTACTTATTATTGTGAATATCGGTAGGGCCCGTCTTACAGATAAATATTCGTGAAATCGTTTCAAAAGAGACCTATTCTTCGAAATTTTCCCAGAAGCTGCATCATTCCACTTAATTCTACTTTTACAACTCCGATCCAATGTCAACTATAAATACCCCATATTCCCTCCCTATGGTGAGTGCATCAACACAAACTACTCCTTGTATTCGTTCCTCAACCGATCATTTTGACTCAAAATGATCTCAAGAAAATCCTATGTCACACTTTGCACCCTTTTAGCCATGGCTCTCACTGCCGGGAAGTTGGCTTTCGGGCAAAACTGTGGCTGTGCGTCTAACCTTTGTTGCAGCCAATACGGCTATTGTGGCAGCACCGCCGCTTATTGTGGCACAGGTTGCCGATCCGGCCCATGCTACGGTGCAAGTGGCGTTTCCGGTATAGTGACTGATGCATTTTTCAATGGGATCGCTAATGGGGCAGGTGGAGGCTGCGAGGGGAAAGGATTCTACAGCCGATCGGCTTTTCTCACTGCAGCCGGCTCATATCCGTCTTTCGCCAGTGGGTCTAACGATGTTGCTAGGCGTGAGGTTGCTGCGTTCTTCGCAAATGTCGCACACGAAACTGGAAGTAAGTTTAATTTAAGGAATTTTAGGCACTCCAACAATTAATTTTGATCCCTAAAATGTTGTAATAACATATTTTCTGACGCAGGTCTGTGCTATATAAATGAAATTAACGGGGCAACTAGAAACTACTGCCAGGCCAGCACTCAATATCCGTGTGCGGCTGGAAAGGCTTACTACGGGCGAGGTCCCCTTCAAATTACATGGAACTACAACTACTTGCCAGCCGGGCAAAGCATCGGGTTCGATGGGCTAAACAACCCCGATATCGTGGCTAGTAACAATGTCATATCTTTCAAGACAGCCCTCTGGTTCTGGATGAACAATTGCCATAATGCTATAACTTCTGGACAGGGATTTGGGGCCACGATTCGAGCCATTAACGGAATGGAATGCAATGGAGGGAACACGGGTGCGGTCAATTCTCGTGTCCAATATTACAGAAGCTATTGCAGCCAACTTGGAGTTGACCCTGGTCCCAATATTAGTTGCTAGACTTGCTCAAAAATTAAATGGGCTTTACTGTAATGAATAAATGAAATCTCTTACATATAGATTGTGGTGTAAGAGCCTCCTCCTATATATGTAGAGCTTGTTTGGAATGCAACTCCTATTGCAATATCATCTCTTTAATAAAAGAACAAATTTTAAATTAGTCATGTTTAATATATGTTTTTTTTTGTAATAAATATAATATGTAAACTAAATTCAATATATATATAAATGAAAATTAAGTTAATATTAACTATAATCATCTTAGTTATATACATTATATGACGATCGAAGAGTTTTCTTCGGTATGTTTTAAACTAACGCTTTTATACACGTGTTGTGTGCTTGTAAAATCGTGGTTTAATTTTGTTTTTTTATTTTTTTTAGCTTTGTCGAATTTTTAAATTAGTTTGTGGGACGGGATAATTTTGTAATTTAGATCAGTTAGGACTAATATAAACATCAATCATCGATTAATCATCAATTATTATTATTTGATAATTTTATAACAAATTGTTGGTTTTTAACATCTATAGGTACTTCCTCTAAATAATTTGTTTTCAAGTAATCTTTTCTAATTAACTAAAAAAAAATCTAGATACTTGTTCTAATAATAATATGCAATGTTTTCTAATTAACTGAAAAAAATCATCAAGATCAATGGGTGTAAAATTTCAAAATAAAAGTTTAACGGTTAGTTTTATAGTCAAACTCGACAAATTTCTACTTGAAATTGTTTACGATTGATCCCCCTTTTAGTCACATGTGGTAATTATGGTTCTTGAATTATATTTGTTGCCTTGAATAAAATTGAAATTGCAATGCGTACCAAGACAGTTATTTGTCATCATAATGGTCATCAACAAAAATATCCATGTATTTATTTTAGCATCCAAATATAGAGTTTAGAGATGGTGAATGAAATTTTTTTCTTCAAAATTTGAGCTAACACTCGAGCTGACCTAAATAGTTGTTCGCTACAGAAGCCCTTTTCTCGACTGTCTAGATGCAGCTGGATGCTAGAAAAAGATTTTTCAAAATGTGAAAATGCCTGGCTGGATCTAATGAATACTTATATTCACTTGGCTTTGATTTAAAGAAGTTAAACAAATAAAGTAACGATTAAAGTAAATAACACAAGATATTTTATGGAAGTTCGAAAGCAATATACTTTTACGTATTCCATTCTTTCAAATAAAGAAGTAATTCACTAGAAGAATTTGGTTTTACAACAACTTGTAACAGTTCACTTTAATTAAGATTTATACACCGCTTAAACGAAATTCATAGTCTCAAATACAAATTTACAAACTATGGTTGTCATGTACCTTTAGATTCAACAGATATCACAATACTCGAATAAAATATATTATCAATAACTTGAGTTATAGTGTAGCACATAATGATCATTGATGATCAAGATATTTATTGAAATGTTCGCAAAAGTGAGCAGCTTGAATATGTCACATAAGAGTACTCGAGATCTTGTGTAACAAACGATCGTTCAATATTTTAGTAGTCTTCTAAGAAGAAGAGACTCCCCTTTATTTGATTGAACTAATCCAATGTTCAAAATAATTTTAGCATTCAACTTTTGCTTTAGCCGACAAAAAATTTATATGTCTTTTGTCTCTTTTATCTTAACAGTATAGAATGTTCCTTGGAATCTATCCAAATATGCTAATGAACAACTCTGATAAAGTTGATTCGTGTGAGAGAAAGACTGTCGCATAACTTTGTCTTATTAGAAGACATTCTTGAATCAGTGAGAGACATCAATTAATATGCATGATTGATCAAATGATTTTTTACAAGTCTGGCTGGTAGGTACAAGAGATAGCTTGTTATGCAAGCGAACAAACCAGAGACCACATGCATCTTGAACATGTCATTTGGACAAGTTGTTCCATCTAGTATCCAAAGTGTAAAATTTTTTATAATACTAAATGTACGATAATCAATATTTACAACAATTATGTCATGAGATATTGTTATTATTTTATGAGATTTTATATTGATTTTATTAATGAAATTTTTGTATTGAATTTTGTGTTGTAAGAATTATTGTAAAATCTCATTGTACATGTAGTATGACTGTTTTTTTAACTATCATTATTAAAAAAGCTTTTCTTCTCCTCCCTATTTCAGGTTAAGAATATATGAAATAGAATATATCTCTTTAATTAGAATGGTGCATTCATCTTCAATTTCTGTTTCAAATATGAAATTTTTATCTTTATTTATAAAATCTATTACACCTAACCACGACAACTAAACCTATAGTCATAAAATTGGTATATATTTTCTCAAAGTTGGGTACGTCAAATTAAACTTTGTTAGGCAAAACTCCTAATTGCTTTTAGAAAATAATATTTAACTAATTTAAAAAAACGACCAAAAATAGGCAAACAAAATTGTTGAATCATATGGATCATTAGCCCATTAATTTTGTGTGGCATTATTTTTGTTGAGAAAAAAATAATCATCAAGATATTATATAATTTTCTATAAGGAAATTGATCAACCAAAAAATGGAATCTTTATCAAGAATTATTTTTCTTCATTCAATTTATTAGAAACATAATCCAAGAAGCGGAAGCTTTTATTCTCATGAACAAAGAACTCAAAATACTGTAATACATGTGTGTCGTATTTATAGACATATGTGGACATGTGTATTGACTAAAACTAGACACGTAATCATTTTTATTTCTATGCACATGCTCAATACTCCCCCTCAAGATGGAACGTGTATATTATGTACACCCATCTTGGACAAAAGGCTGTGAAAACGAGACGGCAGCAATGGCTTTGTGAAAAGATCGGCTAACTGTAATTGCGAGGAGACATGCATGAGTTTAACCAATCCGGCTTGAACCTTTTCTCGCACAATATGACAATCAATGTCAATATGTTTAGTACGCTCAGGGAAGACCAGTGACTGACCGTCGTGTGTCCGAGCATGTTGCCCAATCCGCATCAGAGAAAAACTTTAGATTAAGATCAGAACCTGATTTGTACAGCAGCCCTTGTCCAACTGTCCCTTTGATGTATTTAAGTACATTCATTGCAGCCTCTAGATGGGGAACTCATGGTTTGGAAACATATTGACTCTGCTTGTGCACGGCATAAGCTAAGTCTGGCCGAGTAATTGTCAGGTATAGCATTCTTCCAATTAATCGTCTGTACAAAGCTGAATCAGAGATCAACTCTCCTTCGTCTTGAGTAACATCCATAGGTGTGGACCGAGGTTTACATCCAAGAAGTCCAGAATCTGTAAGTAATTTGAGCGCATAATATCTTTGACAAATGGATATCCCTTGCTTTGATCTTGCAACCTCTATTCCCAAGAAATACTTTAGGGCGCCCAGATTTTTTAGTCGAAACTTATTGTCCAAAAACACCTTCAAATCTGAGGCTTCTTACTCACAGTTGGTGGCTATTACTATATCATCAACATAGGCCAATAATGCCAGAAAAGCGCCTGCTCGAGTTCTGGTGAAGAGAGAGTGATCAGCTGGTGATTGTGTGAAACCAATGCTTAGCAAGGTAGACGAGAATTTTTCAAACCATTGCCGTGAAGCTTGCTTAAGTCCATAAAGTGATTTGTGCAATCTGCAAACAACATTCTTGGGTAATGACTCCCCCTCTCTGCAATACCCCGGAGGCAGAGACATATAAACTTCCTCTTGCAAGTCACCGTGGAGGAAAGCATTATTAACGTCAAGCTGAAGCAGGAACCAGCCGCGAACAGCAACAATAGCCAACAAGGACTTGACAAAAACGAGCTTGGGCATGGGTGAGAAAGTCTCAAAATAATCAATCCCCTCTTGTTGCGTATACCCCTTTGCTAAAAGACGAGCTTTATAACGCTGTAACACTCCATCAGCAGAGAACTTGGCCTTATAAACCCAATGACAACCAATTACAGATTTCCCGGGTGGCAAAGAGACTACAAACCAAGTCTTATTGTTTTCCAAAGCATTGAGCTCTTCGACCATAACCTGTATCCATTCAGGAATCACAACAGCTTGGGAAAATGTATCAGGTTCAATGACTGAAGAAATATTATTGACAAAGGCATGGAATGAAGAAGAGAGTCTCTTCGAATCAAGGACTGAACAAAGAGGATATACTGTGGAAGGTGGCAAGGAAGATGTTGTAATAAAGCAATGGTAATCACGGAGGTGTGATGGTCGAGTGACATGGCATTGAGAACGTGTTAAAGAATGTGAGAAATCAGAAGTATCTTGGGGAGTGACATGAGAAGGCAGTACTCTGTCAGAAAAAAAATCAGGAGGAGGAAGGGCCTTAAAATCTTTGAAAGGGAAGACATCTTCATGGAAGATGACATCTCGCGAAATGTATGTTTCATTCGTCTCAAGATCTAAAAGCTTATATCCCTTATACCCCAGTGGATAACCTAAAAAAATGGACTTGATAGCACGAGAAGAGAACTTATGACGAGAAGATAAGAGTGTGGAGCCATAGCACAAACATCCAAAAACTTTTAAATGAGCATATGAAGGATACTTACGATACAACAACTCAAATGGTGTTTTATGTGAAAGAATTGAAGATGGTGTGCGATTAATGACATAAAAAGCAGTAAGAATGCAATCACTCCAATAACCTAGTGGCACATTTGATTGGAACAACAGAGCACGAGCAACATTCGATATGTGTTGATGTTTTCTTTCAACAACGGAATTTCGTTGGGGGCGCTCGACACAAGAATGATAGTGTACAATGCCCTTTGCCTTAAAAAACTCAGCAAAGTTAAGCTCAGATGCATTATCACTTCGAACAGCTTTAATGCGAGCATTAAACTGGTTGAAAATCAGCTCGCAAAAGGATGGAAAGATATTGAACACATCATATTTGTTCCTTAACAAATATATCCAAGTGAATCGGGTATGATCATCGACTATGGTCAAAAAATATTTGTATCCTTCGACTGATATTGAAGCAAAAGGACCCCATATATCAAACTATGAAATCTTTTGGTACGAAAGTGATTTTTTTTATGAATCGAATTTGGTCGAAAATTTGTCTCATAAAATTGACTCATGAGACGATATCACAAGAGTTTTTGTGTATTTTAGTTTAGCAAAGCTACCAAATTCGCATTATTTGTTAATTTATTATTTGAAATAATAATAATCTATCCCTGTATATATATCGTCACTATCATTCAATTATTCATCCTATTATACAATCAAAAACCTCTATACAATCGGTCTGAACATTATGATAAACGAAAATTCTTTTTATTTAAATTTATTTCACGTGCTGAAAAAATAAGTGATAATGTGAAAATATAAAATAAAACTATCCCTAGTACTTGAAGTAGATAAATGCAGTGGGTATAATCGTAGCCACCCAGCTTAATATTCCCATCGAAAGAGCTGTTGCTGCACGTATGAAATTAATTAAAGCAAATCAATTAAAAGTTTACTAATAATATATGATATTACTATTCAGATATACACATGATAAAAACAAAGTAATAATTAAAAAATAATATATTAATTCTGAGAAAATAATGATTATTGAAATTTATGGGTCTAATTTTTATTAATTTGAAAGTGACTGATCACAAAAAATGTCAAATATTCAAACCTAAAATATTCCGATCAATCAATAAATATTTATATAAGTGAATTAAATCACTGTTTCAAGAAACATATTTTATACATGAATATGCATTTAAATTTATATCTTGTTTTAAATAAAATTCTTAGCTTATCCAATATAAATTTAATCTTGTGAAACTGTTCATATGATTAAAAAAAAAACGAAAACCGACCTCCGCTATCATCGTTCGAGTTCGAAGATGGAACCGAAGTTGATTTCGACACCCTTATTCCAAGTCTTTGACAGTCGTCGGCTTGTACAGCACCTAAATTCATTCGATCAAAATAAACTACACGTTATACTATTATATACATACATATATAGAGTTTGAAATATATATAAAATCGTGCGATAGCGAAAATATATAATGATGAATATAATTAATCTTACAATCGGAGTAGCATGGAAATGCTGAGATATTCAGGAGATTTGAGTATCCAGGGTTGCATTGGCATGTGTGTGTGCGCGTGGAGTTCTTCGTGCATGTCCCTTCTCCGCAATAGATCCAATAGCAAGCTGAAGCACTCAGATTTTTTTATAAATATTTACTTATTTAAAATCATATATCCAACAAACAAATTAAATAATTGGATAAATAATATATTTATATATATATGTGTATATTGATTTTAGAGGTGGAAAAATTGCGTACGGTCAAAGAAAGAAGAGTTGTATGGAACTGCTGGAGCTGGCGGAGCTGCTGGCATACATGAATAATCAAGGGAGCCTGTGTGTATATATATATCACATGCAAAAATTAAAATGGTGTGGCTAAAATTTCATAATATTATAAAATTGGTCGTTAAATTTCAATAAAAAAAATATCTATCTCGAATATTATATATAATGCAAGTATTGGTGCATGGATATGGGCTGAGGCTCGTGTTATAGTTGGACAAAATGATACATAATATAATCAGAACTCTCCTAAATATTCAAAATTTCGAATTAAAAGATGTATGATTGATTCATATTCGTGCATTTTGAGTTTGATATAAAAAAAATTTGTGTGTGTGTGTGTGTATATATATATATATATATATATGTAGACACATATACATACAATTTGGTATGATGCAAGGTAGGTAGAGTAGATCTTGCTCATCGGAATCATCAAGCCTCGTGCGCTTCCAGCCAGGCTCGCATTCGCACTTGAACCCAAATGGGTAACTCCGGCCTGACTCGCAGCTTCCCTTTCCACATTGCACTTCATCACATATAATCTAAATTTAAAAACGACAAACTCAGTACATTTGTATGCAAAAATGTAAACATAAAGCCAAATATAAATATAGATCCCTATACATATTATTTATTATTGTTAATTGTCCCACATCGGTAGGATAAATAATCTGGGAGTTGTATATATGGTCTTAGATAATCCTCCCCTTTGAGCTAGCTTTTGGGGTTGAGTTAGGTCCAAATTTCATTCTTAACATGGTATCAGAGCCCGGGTTCCACCGTTATGTGTTGGACTGTCTATAATTAGGCCACCCGTTCTGCCCATAATTGGATCATTTGTAAACTCCACGCTCCAGATGTTCATTCCTGGACGTGAGAGGGGTGTGTTAATTGTCCCACATCGGTAGGATAAATAACCTGAGAGTTGTATATATGGTCTTAGACAATCCTCCCCCCTTGAGCTAGCTTTTGGGGTTGAGTTAGGTACAAGTTCCATTCTTAACAATTATATGTGCATGCAAAACTAAATTCTAAACTCGGCTCGTATATAATAAATCTTCTCCGATTAAATGATCCATGTACGAAAATCACACGACTCGAACCCAAAACATAAAAAATTCTTAATCTTTTCTATTGAGGAAGTTGATACAACTTCTTACCATAGAAGGGATCAAGAATATCAGCCTCCGTAATTGATATTATGGGTAATAAGAGTACCACCAAGATTGTTAGAAAACGAAGAGAATTGAAGAAACCCATTATTATTATTAATATTATAAAATAATCTTAAAATATTATTGTGTGTGCCTCTCTCGCTATATATATATATATATATATATATATATAGAAGATTCTGGGACCGTGCACTAATTTCAAATATAACAGCGGTTTAAGTCTCTCCAAAGGTCAAGTTCATACAAAAATTTGTGATATTTTTATCAATTGATGCCAACTTTGTTGAAACTAATTAGTTTCATAAATATACATATATATATAGATAATTAAAGTTTAATTTGATTTATTGATTTTGGTATTTAGTTGGTAGAGAAAAGGTCAGAGATTAGCTATTGAAAAGCAGTGTGCAAATGTTGTATGTAGGCATTTGAAACATGCCATACTATTTTAAAGGAAATGGAATGGGTCGTCTCTTCTCGTTGGTGGATTGGAAAATGATGTATGATTCCAGAAGGTCGTCGTGGAGTACCATTTGGTTCGTTGTATGAGATAAATAGTATGTAGATAAATAGTATTTTTTAATAATAAAATAAATAAAAATGATATATATTTAATATAATGTATAATTTGATTGATTAATTTGATTAAATTTGAGATAATGTGATTACCGTTTTGTCTTTTTGAAAATATTTATAATATTATTTATTAAGTGTAATATTGTAATTTTAATTCAATGATTTGATTGATGTAAGATAAATGATTGGTAGATAGATAAATAATACGGTGCACTAAATATGAGATTAAATTAGATAAAAAAAATGGATAAATAATATAACGAACCAGACGATACTTTTGAGTAAATTACACATGGAACAATCATATGAATTGAACCCATGATTATTATTATTAATAATCGAGAAAATCACAATTTTGGATCCCTTTTACTTGTTGTTTTGATATTTTGATCATCTATGTTGTAAAGTTTTAGTCGAATTAATCATTTCATTCAATTTTTTGCTATTTAAGTTCCACGCGAGTGCCCCGTGTAAAAATAGAGTAAATCATAAGGAAAAAAACAAAATTAGTAGATTAAGACTCAAATTTCACGGATCACAATGAAACAAACAAATATGACAAAATTATAATTTTTCGTTAATAATTTAATATATGTAGGTCAGTATTAAAATATGTGTATATGCATGTATGGAACAGAATTTGATCTCCAATTTAAAACAGAAGAATTTGTGAAGATTTGGTGTTATTTCCTAGACAATTTCGTCTTTACGTCAACATATATAACAGATTGCTCTTCGCAAGATATGATATTTATATTTAAGCAATCAGTGATGTTAACGTTTCAGTTATTCGAATATAAATATATGTGTGACGTCCGAGGGTAATCAGGGTAGAGAGTGATCGTCGGTGCTAATTAAGAAGTTACACGGACAAAAAAAATATGAATGAACCAATCTCACATCAGAATCAGAGGTATTTCAAAGTTGTGTATATATGAGACTGCATAGTTGAGGAAGAAAACTAATCAATTTTAAATGTTTTATTTTTTTAATAAAAAAAAGGACGTTCACAAATTTCCTTTAGTTATACCACATTCTGAATCCATTCCACTTTCGTTATTTATAAATTTAATCTTTTTTATTTTAAGGATATATATTATCAACTCATTAAATTTTATTAATTTAATATAATTGATAGATTATATTTTTTGCATATTTTGTAAAAGTTCGTCCATGTATATTACTGTTTTAAACGGCCTCGTCTTAGGCTTTGAACAGTGTATGTCCCCTTCTTTAGAGTCTTCCAAACCTTTTCTTATCAAAGACTTGCTGTTATCAAAGCCAAGATGAGAGGTATATTTTGTCGAAGATTATTTTGGGCTCAGCTAAGTAAACCGCTAAGTAAACCAAACGAACGGGGGAAGTGGTATCAACAAACAACATAGAAGTGGCAAATGGCAGCTCAAAAGGGAGAGCCACTGCAGGCCTATATTTTAAAAATTCTCTTAATTAATTAGCTAACATATATACATAAGTTCTTCTTGAAAATCCTATCTCAGAATTAAATTCTTTGGTGTGTTGAATGGTATCATCTAAACATGGGCAAGGCAGGTAAATGGATCAGAAATTTGTTACTCGGGAAAGGATCAGATGAGGCCATTGTAGGAGAAGGGCCTAAAGTAATACGGAGATGGAGCTTCAAAAGATCACGCAAAACCATTAAATCCTTTGATTCCGCTGAACATGGACACAACCACAACCTTGTCATCGAACCTCTTCTTCCATCGACTAATGCAGCTGCTACCAAAATACAAGCCGCATATCGTTCTTACTTGGTACGCATATTCGTATTTACTCCGGAACTTCCTATTTTTGTCGGTGAATCATGCGTTCAACTGGTCGACATATGAACAGGCAAGGAGAGCATTGCGGGCTTTAAGAGGGCTAGTTAAATTGCAAGCCCTGGTGAAGGGTTACTTGGTCAGGAAACAGATGAATTATGTTCTAAGGTCTATGCATGCTGTGATGACGATTCAAGTTCGCGCCCGAATTCAAAAGGTTCAAAAAACAGACGAACCCAGAAAAATATCTTACAGACAAACATCAGCTTCTGATGCTCAGATAGCACAACAAACTAGAGTATGTCTTGTCTAGTTCTTTTATGGAAATTGCATCTGTGTTGGCAAATATTTATGTACAGCCAATGATTAATTGGCGACAGAATAAGACGAGTTTTCCTGTTACTCGTTCTAATCAACTTCATTACAGGAGAACAGGGTTGATCATGGAACAAGGGAAGTACTTACTAGGAAGATAAGTGAGCGCATGGATCACAGACAAACTCAAAGAGTGGAAGACTATGGTTGCAGCCGTCTCTCAGTCTCGCAACGAGAATACAAGCTTAATCCGTGCCCTACTCTGCCAGCATTATCCTTCACAAATTCGAGTTCTTTGTCCTTCGATGGCAGACAAGAGACAAATGCACCTACAAATACCAAACATTTCTCGATTTGGCACGAAAACAAACCATTTATTCCCAATCTCTTAGATTGCCCAGATCATGTCACATCCGACTCCAGCTTCCAACCAAATTACATGAGCAATACTAAATCTTCAAAAGCGAAAGCCAGATCGCACAGTGAACCTAAGCAACGACCTTTACCCGTCACTGATCAGAAAAAGACGATAATCATCAATGGACTGGAAAGGTGGCAAAAATCAGCGCCACTGGTTGATCAAGATTTACCGGTCAGGCAAATCCACTGATGACAAGACTAAACCATTAATCCCATTTGAGGCAAGTGCTTCTGCTATGATTGGAGACAGACACGACAAGGATGATTTCTCTCCCCTTTCAAATAAAAATATATAGACTCGCCCCTCAAATTATTCATCCTCTCACACACCCTTTTATCATACTCTCTCGATTTATTGGCTAAAGACATTTCAAAGATGTTATTAAAAGGAAAAAAAGAGTAAATTGCTAATTTTGCTAATGTAATATGTGCTAGATTGTGGATTGCACCAACCCATTTATGGTGAAGTAGATTTTTGAAATCCGAGGACACGCATGTATACACATATCTACATATGTATATACATAATTACATCAATTAAAAATATACAAATTTGATCAGGTATAAATTAATTTACGGTTACCCAACCATATTTCGGTATAATTATAGTCGACCACCTACACAATATAGAGTTGCTCAATGAAAAAATGATTACTTTACATTAAACAACATGCATGGGAACTGCAAGTAACTCAAGAGAACATTATGCATAAAAAACAAAGCATTTGAATCAAATGCAGCACAGGCTTTGAACGAAAAGAATTCCGATTATGATTACATAATTCAGCTAGGGATCTCAACAAATAAATCATACTTCACAGGAATCGCACCTCAAGCACTTGGTATACAGAAGTAATTACTATTTTCTGGTGCATGGGCAGATATGGAAGTTGAGAAAGAAATTTGCTACACAATTATTTGTTTAGAAAAATTGCAGTGTATTCAAACTGCAATATATTCCGAACATACCAGTGAATAGGGTGCGTTGATCAGATTTTTCCCAAACAATTTAAGATGATGGCTCAGTAACCTGCAGGTACGAATGATAGAATAGAAGTTACATTTGAACTGAGTTGATTAAACCGGAAAATTAGACATCCTCAAGAAATGAGAGGGCCACAGGAAGAAGTTACATGGCTTTAGCATGCACGCATTCACTAAATTATGATTACAAGATTATGAAACTATTGTATATTGAAAGCAGAATCCATGCATCTTTTCAGTTCAGAAAATTTCATATTGCTCGTGCAATTTGATGTCAATCTTTGAGAATTTTGAATCGTGTAAACCACAATGGGGCAGTTGCAGTTTTCTATTTTGGAGTTCTTTGACTTTCAACCTCTGGAATATATTTATTTCCACATACAGCATAGATGGATAAACCACAAGATGCAACTAAGTCGTTAAACTTAAAATCTCTTTCCTGGAACAAAGGCTAATATCTCTCCACTCTGACAAAGTATCCCACAGGCCACAAGAAGCTCCCAGAACCAGAAGTAATGTCCTCAAGGGAGAAGAGAAGCTTGATCTCAGTGGCCAGATAGAGCAAGTGATCGTTGGCAGTTTTGCGTCAACTGGTCACAATTGCACTATGTGAGAAATCAGATTTAGTTAGTTCTCCCACCTTAGGACTGACTACAGAACGCTCATGACTCCAACATATTCGTCCATGTGGCATGAGCCCGAAATTAATAAAACACTCCACAAATGTCCAGTTAATGTGATCGATCATCCATTAATGTATTCATTCATGCATCATTGACGTAAGTACGTAACCAAGAAAACTTGAGGTTAAAAATTAATGAAACAAACACAATTGATCAGCCAAAGAAAAGAATGAAACAAGTTTCAGCATGAAATCTAATTATCTGAAACTAAAACATTGTCTAGCTAAAAATTTGATTTCAAGAATCAAAATTGAATTTTTTAATCCCGTCACAATTTCTACTAAGATAATATTTGAACATAACACCAATATAGGAAACGAAAATCAGAATCAGTCATGCCACACACTAAAGGCAGTACTAATCAACAATGGCACCTACTTTACTTGACTGGCCCTTCCCGAACTCCATGATCAAATCAGGATCAACATTCTCCTCAGGCTCCCAAGTGGGCTCCTCGATATCTGTCCATTTTACAAAATACTCTTTCTTCCCTTCTTCTCCTTCCCTCTCATCCAAAATGCTTTCCGCCACGGCATATTCAAGCCCCGCCTCAAAATCTTTAACCAAATCCTCCCCTATCATACCTTTCTTCACCCACTCATTCGCCTCTCCATCTTTCCACATCACTAGATATTCCATATTCACGCCCTTCCCTCTTCTCTCTAATATCACCTCCACCTCCGAATACTCGTATATTGCATCCTCCAATATCTTTATCACATTTTCGAGCCCCAATCTCTTAGCAAACTGCACAGGATTTCCCTTTGGTGTCACCCTAAGAATACTCCTGGCCAACTCCAACGGAGTCTGCTTTCTATCATCTTCCGATTCCGGGTCCGCCCCAAAATCTAGCAATAACTTCGCCACCCCAGGCTTCACATAGCCGGCGGCCATGTGCAACGCCGTCAAGCCGCCGCTGTTATCCCTATGGTTTATATTAGCTCCAACCTTCGCCAGAAGTCTAACGCACTCTTCCGAGCCAAGCCCAGATACAAACAAAAGTGCAGTGCGACCATCTTGATCGACGGCATCAATGTCCCTTCCATCATCGGATGCAATCAACCGCTCCAGAGCTGCGGCGTCAGCCTTCTTGACAGCGGTCCACCAAGGAGAGTCGTACTCTGCAACCACGTCTTTTGCTATATAGTCGGAGGGAACCCAAGTTGGAGCATGGTCGTCTTTCCACTCAATCAAATACTCCATTCCGCGGCCATTTTGAAGCGCTCTGCTGCCGATTATCTTGTTCACCTCACCATAACTTTCGTCTTCATCGTATTCATCAAATTCTTCAGCTGGAACAGCTGCTGATGCGCGGCTCTCTAGGGTGGCGAAAAGAGATAAATTGGAAGTCTTGGAGTGGTCAAGACTAGTTTTAACGGAAATTGAGAAGTGGGTTTGGGAGGGAAGAGGGAGAGGAGTAAGTGTGAGTGGAGGTGAAGAGGGCTTCAGGCGGGAGAGAGATTGAAGAATGTTCATTGAAGATCGAGTGAGCAAATGTGAAGAGTTGCAGTGTCAAGTGCGGAAGATAGAAGCATACTGGACTGAGACGAACATAATGGGAAAAAGAGAGGGATTATGTTCGTGTTGGTTTTGGAGATAAGAAATCACATCCACGGTTTAAGGTATTTGCCTGTCGATCCTTGTATTTATGAAAAATAGTTTTTTCTCTGACTGGCTTGTTCAATTTTAGATTTGGTCTACCAAGCTGTAAAAGATAGTTTTAGTAGATTAACTTCTAATTTTTGACTATTTTGATTGATTTGCTTATTTGACACGAAAAAATGCTGATGTGACATCCCAAATTGCTGACATTACATTATAATTTGTTGATTTTTCATATGTCACGTTAGCAATTGGACGAACACAGTCGAAAATTAATAATTAGTGTATCAAATCAAATTTTTGACAATTTAATATACCAAAACTCAAAATTATACAAATTAATAGACCAAAAAATCATTTATATATGTGTGTGTGTTTAGCATTGTTACGCTGTTTATCAATCATATTGATATGTTTCATCATATCCAATAGATAAATATCAACAACTGATGAGTACAGAGATAGACACAATTAGTTGACACAATAACAAAATGTATATATGTGTATATAATAGATAATGATAAAATAAAATTTTATGCCGCATATCAGGTTTTAAAATAATTTTATTTTTGAATACTAAAAATGGAATATTATATTTTTGTTATGCAATTAGCATGTTTTTCATTTTTTGTTTTGTTATTGATGATAGTAACCCCTACTTTTTTCAGTTTTAATTATTTTTCATCGGCTTGCTTATTGGGTTAAGCGTGAATGAGTGAGAGTAGTACTGGGATGAGTAACTTCCTGGTGAGTTCTTATGCGTTAAGTTGTTGACGTTATCCCACTTGATCTGATTAGCTAAGTGGGCCGTAAAAGAGTGACATCAGCTCTTATGGGTAATAATGTCTCTGCTGGAGACAGGACCGACGATAAGGAAAAGGTAATAATGATCTCTAAGGTATATGAGACAGCATCATCAAATAGACATGCACCTCCCTGGAACCATGGGGCTAACAGCCCAACCAATTAGCACTCAAGTAGGTGCATTATGCGCTGCCACTAGTATGAGAAAATAAAATTGGTCTTGGCTAACAGATATAGCTTTTGGCCTAATGATAAGCGCTTGATTCTAACAATTGGTATCAAAGAGAGGTCATTGGTTCAAGTCTCCCAAGAATCATATTTCTATATGTCTTGGGGATGTTGGTTTAAGCGTGCATTAGTGAGAGTAGTACTGGGATTGATGACCTCCTGAGAAGTTCTCTCATGTGTCAACTTGTTGACATTCCGCTGCTTGATCTGGTTGACTAAATGGGTCGTAAAAGAATGACATCAGATCTTAACGAGTAATAATGGCTCTGCTGGGAACAGGACCGACGGTAGAGAAAGGGTAAAACTGTCTCTAAGGGATATGAGACAGCACTAGCAGATAGACATGCAACTCTCCAGACTCATGCGCATAACAGGCCGACCCAATTAGCACCCAAGTAAGTACACTATGCGCTGTCAAAAGTATGAGAAAATAAAATTGTTTCTTGACTAACAGCTATAGCTTTTGACCTAGTGATAAGCACTTGATTCTAACATTATAACTCAAGAATGTTGACGTTGTATTAACATTGCTGGTGCATTCAATATTATGTCAACATTATGACGAAAAATTTACGTTTAAAAAAAAAAGATAATATACTAATATCATGACATAATAAAAATTGAAAAACGTGCAACTTTTGCATGACATAAAATATTTGAGTTTTTAAGTTTAAAAATCACATTTTGACATTTTGAAAATTAATGATTTTTTATACATTTAATTAATCCTTCATGAAACATCGACTATAAATAAGTATTGTATTAATCGCGTATGAATTTATAAATTAGTTTCAAGATTCAACCTTTTCCATCTAAAAATCTTTCCATTCGTCTAATTTATTCTTTTTTTATCTTGGCATATATTATTATGCGAAAAATATTGTTTTTGGATTTTTCAATGCTGTTTGTTTTAAAATTTTAATGAATTTTATCTGTTTAGCGCACCTTTCTAAGAGCTCAAATGACTATTCCATAAAAAAGAGACTATTTCATCAATTATCGATTGACTGCGCGGAACACTTCTTTGGTACATGTTTTAAAGATTTAAACAATGCAAAGAATACAAAGATTCATTGATCTCCACATTTACTACAAATTCCTTTTTATAATATAAAATGGGAACCAAATAATTATTTCAAATGATTTCAAATCCCTGTCTTCATCGTCGAATACCTCACAACTGAAGAAAATCGAAACTTTCTTGTGGGGAAGTAATTCTTATGTTTAAAGGTCACATGTTAACATCTGCATCTAAAAAGCATTGTTGACAGTCAAGTTCTGGCATCAAACAGATGACAATAATTTAAATATTTTATAACATAAATAAAATGGGTAGGTACATAAGAATTCGCTAGTTCAAAACTTTGTGCCCATGCAAGCAATAAAGGACTTGCGCAAATCATACCTTCGAGCAGGAAATAACCATGATGGTAAAAAATAGACTCTTATCTCCAGTTCCATTTTGACGTTTTCTTCTTCAGCAGCAGATTGTTTAGGGCGTGGCCGAACCAGTAATCCAAGTATCAGAATTTACCTCATAAAATAGCTCAGCATTACAGATTAGTGCAACTTGATTGGTCAGGAAAGTGTTGAAATTTCTCCTTCGAGATCCTAATTTAATGTTTTGTGAAAGGCAACCTAAGCAGCAAAAAAGGTATAAGTCATCCTTGCAGCAGTACAATGAAGCATAAACTAGACAGATTTTAATTGATCGTCTTATAAAAAAACAATATCAGTGTATCAGAAAAAGTATATTCTAAATCTACTGCTGTTGGAAACATTTATGTTATGCCTATTAATAAAATACATTTGAGCAAGTTTGTATACCAAGACAAGCTGGCTGCTTATTCATCTTTACTAATATCATTCATGTTTCATCTAATAGAGAAAATGTATCCTGATCAAGATTACCAGAAAATAATCCCAGAGAAAGGAATTACGAATCAAACATTTGAATAATCAGCCACCATGTAATTATAGACTTTTTTGGGAACAAGGATTTTATCCAATAAGTAGCATTTTATAATATAAAGAAACACATTTATATATGTATTGCCTAGGGCTAAAATTTTGATACAGGGCTAAAGTTCAATTCCAGATGCTTACAGATGTTGATGTCTTCAGCAGTTCTCTTACTGCCATGGTAGCATAACAGGAAGCTGGGAGAGTAAAGCTCAACTTGAGAGCTGTTAAGTTCTCCTGTGTCTTGGAGACATCCTCTGGTTGCATATCCTCCCCTCTATCACCCACCATTTCGCCACTTTCTGTAGACATCTCTATCTCATTCCCGACTTTGTATGGCTTCAGCTTCAAATCAGCTTGCCACTTGTTTTGTACCTTCTCATCTCTACCATAGGTAACTGGAAATGACTTGGCAACAATTTCCCAATCTGTCTTTGCCAAAGGTGCATCCATATCTTTGTATTTGACCAATTCCCTACGAAAATTGAAAAAGAAAAATCTAGTAAAAGTAACCAACTTTCAGTAAATGGTATTGCAGGAAAAGTAAACAAAAAAGGTCAAGCAGACCATTCAAAGTCCTTAGGCCTTTCAAATACACGCCTATATGCCCCTGTAATTTTAATCATTGAGAACTCCCTGCAATAATTAATACCAATTATCAGAAAAATGAAAGAAAATTCTACAGAAGCATTTGCTTGTCACAACAAAAAGGAAAGCAAGCAAGTATTGAACATATAAGGAGAAGATTCCATTCCAAATTGAATGTGATACGAAAAAAAGTCAATTATAAACTTTGGCTTAGAAACTTTAGTGTGAAGTTGGAAATCCGATTTTAAATGGTTCTTAAAATCATGATCATTATAAGCCCACAAAAAATGTGACTATGCTTATAAGGCAAACGAGGCTGAGCCATTGTACTTACATGCATGCTAAGGTACAGCTCTACAATGAAGTGCATGTCTCGGACAAAAAACACTAGCTTTGGTATGCTTTAAAGATGCTTTCTAAGTGTGCCTTAAATGCAGGATGTTGAATCTAAATAGAAATGCAAGATGTTCTGTCGTTTTTGTCCATAAACTAATGAATTTATGTTTTATTTTGGTCAATTGTTCGTAAAGTACATATTTGATATGCGGTGAAATTTTCTCATAAATTTTATATTTTATTTTATTATTTCTCAATGTGTCTCGTTTCAATTAGCATGTGTCTTCCTAGTGCCTAGACTCTAGAATACTACCTTATACACGTTGCACCCTTTAATAGTAATATTTAGAATAGCTGAATTTCCATCTGTAAGAAATCCATAGATTGTGACACACACTGACCAATTCGTACCATTTCGAATGACTGTGTGGTCCTACCACAGATCAAACGTGAATGAAAAGTTTGAGCAACTTATACTGCCTGTTCAAGGAACTCTTTCGCGCAATTAGATGTCTAAATTGGTTGTGATTAACAAATGGAATTTTGGGCTATAACCCCCAAATACTGAGGCAACTCGAATCCACGAACTTTTGTGGCCGAGTGTTAGATGTGGGTTGAAACTCAAAAGTATGGAGAACAATGAGATCCCGAAATGTTATGATAACTGGTTCCCTTTGTTAACATCGTCAGTCAAAGAAGATGAAAGACGATGATAGACAAAAGAAAAAATACCAAATTCAAGAGCTTGAAATGCTAAGTACATCCAGTTCCATTTTTATGCCCTTCTGTCCTCTCCTTTTGATGAATTAACTATCTACTCAATAACAAAAATCTTGAACAATTTCTATGGCCTGTAACTTTAACTAACTCACTTGGTATTGTGCAAGCTCTCTGTCAAGCTGATACCATCCTGAAAAGTTTAAAAATGAGAATATGCAGGAAGTTGTAAAAAGAAAACTAACCATGAAAAGCAGGAAAAAAGGTCAATCACAAGCACTAATGGTAGAAATATTATGGCATGTGTATTGACATGTCATCACTACAATAGTTTGATCCATGTACCCAACAGCCATTATTCATTTCTCATACACATGCATAACATTGAGCAACCACATGTAAAACCCCAGCTTTTAGAATCAAAAAAGTTGTTTCTAAAGACCCTCCAGAATAAGCACCGTTTTCAAACTTGTAATACGGAAACAATGTCGGTTGGATTGGACCATAGATATTTCAATGGAAATGTAAAAATCTTATCTGTCTATGGAATTATCTAAGCCCAATATAGTTCTTCGTGCATTCAAAAATGTTGGTATCTTCATTATATCAGTTAATATTATTGTGGTACCTTACCACAATCACATGGTTAATACCCTAGACATGACCAAATTAAAGATTCCGAATACATAGGTCCTAAAAGGATTTATAGTAAAATAAAAATAAAAAGTTAGATCCAAAAAAAATAAAAAAATAAAAAACAAAAAGCAAGAAGTATGTGAAGAGGTCTGGTTTATTACTCCTCTTCTTATCTCTGCTTACTGCATAAACATTTTCTTCTTGAGATGCAAATAAGCTAATCTGATGTTGTGAGTTAAAAAAAATTAATTAGAAAGGAATAATAATTAAAAATAGGCTTTTACTGTTGAAATAAATGAAAATGGCATTTATGATGTTTTTTTCCATCTAAGTTTTTATTATAAAACTAATAATTTATAACACATTTAAGAATAAAAATGGTAAATTAAATATTAATATAAAAATATAATTGAATAAAATAATAAAAAAATAATCTGTAGAAAAAGACATTTGTAAATGTATGAAAAACATTGTTATTTGTCAATCAAAAAAAAAATTTGTTATTTGTTGGCAACATTTCCTTAAAAATAATTTTGATGATTAGATCACTGACGTAATCAAAATATAATATTTATAAATAATAATAAAAAAAGAAGAATAGATATGGAATAAATGAAGTGAGGTAAAAAGAGTAAGATATTGGTAAAATTCGAAAAGGTAGACCACGCATTTTAATTAGTAAAAACAATAAATAAAAACAGCCCAAAAACACGAGGAGCTTTGGTTCTGTTCTTGGCCGTGTTTGTTTATAAATGCTCTAGACATATGTTCCAAAACAGAACCCTTTACCTGTTCACTGTTCCTGAAAGAACAAAAAACATAAACAAATTGTTTTTGGTATTACAAGCAAAACCAAAATTGTTTTTACTCAAAAATGGTAGATCTAGATCGGCATCTCAAAAAATGAATCTACAAACTGAAAAAACCAAACAAACAAACAAGATCAGAAACGTATATCTCACCTTTTCTGCTAAGTCATGATAGACTTTTTCAATATCATTTGTTGGATAAGTTATCCTCGACCTGCCAATATCAGAGCATCAAAAAGGTTGCTGGCAACTACACCTCCTACCCCTTTGTAAAAGGGGGAATATTTATGAATATTTTAAAATAAATAATTAGATAAACTACAGATTAGGGAAAGGAACTTTAGCCACATTACAAGGTGTCAGGTTCCAACTAAACTTTACCCAGGTAAAGGAAGGATAATATCATCAACAGTGTAATCTCCGGTGACTATATCATCTTCCTTAATTACCTGCTCAGAAGAAACATATTAGATTCTTACAAGTAAATAATCATACATAGAGGATACGAAGACAGCCATTCCAATATTATACAGCAGATTAAACGTGATAATTAATAGGAATGTTCAGTCTTGCCTATGGGTCACAAACAACCATGTTTAACATCCTGATTTATATCTCGTGGAACAATAACAAAATGAAGTCCATAAATTAGTACATGGATGAAATGCAGCTAAAAGTACAGTTTGAAGAAATTTGGAATAGTTTATAAGTTTAAAAAGCAAAAAGACTATTCCAACATATATAAGATCAATTCTAAATCCAAAAATCCTATTCTAGGTCCAGATCATCAGTGATACAGAAAGCCAAATTGACTCTAATTCAATGGGATAATATATACGAAAGGCAGAGCATTTTCTAATTGTTTGAAGGATGATTTAAGAATGGGTATTCAACACAGTCAAGCAATGATCATTTCAAGGTTTCTCTTAGAAGATAATAAGTTTTGGAGATGCCATCCATTTACCTTTTACTTCAGAATCAATTCATGAAATAGCTGATCGCAAAATTTAAAGTAGATACCTTCACTATGATATATCTTTCACATGAAAGGGCATAAATGATAAAAGAGAAGATATTTCTGTTTGTATTCTATGTACATAAACTTAGGGTCTGTCAGCCATAGGTGGTAGTGTACAGTGCCTGTTGCAATATCAATACTTTGTATACATTAACTGCTTTCTGATAGCAAAGTTCATACGTGGTTTAATTGTCTTTCATACAATTCCCACAAGCAAGTCCTTAAAGCCTAAAGGCAAAGAAAATTTACATATATGCCCAACACCGGTGCATCATATGGCAACAGTGTGCTCTCACGAAGATTTGAAGTGAATGAATGAGATTTGTTCCCAAGTTTTTCGAAAAGATATTAAGCGAATAAATGAAATATGGACAGTAGAAGAAAATACCTTGATCAATGGGGATGTTAAATCTGGAGCATCAGTTATGCCACCTAGATCATCATCTACATGATCGCATTCGCCATTTTTGCTCTCCAAATACAATATTTTTACTTTGTCCGCAGCATTTGCATCTTTGCAGTACACCAAATCACCCAACACAATCTGGTGAACCCCTACATAAGAATAAATAGCAAACAAAGAGATATAAGTTGAGGTCTCGGTTATATTCTCCTTCCTATGCAGTTCAATATAGAAACTTCGCAACTAACAGTGAGCAGAAAAGGGAGGAAAGACAAAATGAAAAGGAGAAAGCGGCCAGAGTGAAGACGGTGGCTCCAGAGGAGAGGAAATAAAGGAATAAAAATGCTTGTTGCACGCAATTTTTGACTTCTCACACTCCAAATAAGATGTATACATTAAACTAGATGTCGAAACTATATCAGAACGATCATGGGTAAACCTAATGCGATTCGTTAGAAGTTTTCCACAGTTTCGCTCATAACAATCATTAGTAAACTTGCGGGAGTTTGTTAATCAAAAACTTTCTGCAGAAAACCAATAAAATATTATTTCTCCATGGCCAAAATATAACATAGAATGCAGAAAACTACACATACCATATTTTTGAACTCTTATACTTGCTGCGTGGTTCCATAGATAGCTCTGATAACTATGCACAAACCTAAAAGTTGAAAATGAAGCATCTTCACAGATTATGAGATGTAAATTTTTATTCGAAGGGACAAAAGTTAGTTTGCCAACAAAACACTGCATCAGTGCTTTGTCTACAACATTGTTTCCATTTTATCTAACCTCATATTATCATACCATACAAAGGCCTCACTGCATCAAAAATTGACGAAGCACACACCATTGGAAAACTAACATCAAATAATATTGGCAATAATAACCATCAAGTCTTACGATGTAGACCAATCAAGTTCATATAAAAGTTGAAAAAAACCGGTCAATATGATATCAGGTCGTTAAGTGTAAAGGGACATGCAATCTGGAGAGTAAGCATAACAGAAGCTTTCTCAAATTCTGCCAAATCATATGACAAAGGTATGCATGAGTAATGACTAAGAATTTGTTCTACACTAGAATACAATTACTAATTATAATTTTTTAATGAGAGAGAAAATCATAATTTTGCAGCAAAATGTCTACTGCCAACCAGGGAGGTGGGAAGATAATGTGGAGAAGGGAGGTGTTCTGGAGTATATTCAGTGAGGAATAAGAAACTACAAAACCATTGACATATTTTTAGAATCAAAAGAGAGAACAAGAAAGATCCAACCAATAAAGACTCATAATCTTTCTAAGTTGACAAATCTCAACTATGGCATCCTCTCGTTAATTTGGATAGACTGCCCTATCCTTCCATGTCAGATAAAATTACAGAAGCAGGCCGGGTATCGAAATAACGTCAACATGCAGCATCTTCAAGCCATAACAAGAATGGAGCTACAACATGAATAATGTATTTTCATATTCATGATTCAGCAAAAGTGAAACTTTCCACCAACAAATGGTGAACCTACAGTTGAGGGTGTACACAAAAATCCATAATCTGCTCCCAAAGAAATAGTTCGGGAATATCTTAATGGAAAAAAATTAATTTTGAATAGGCCACATTTAGCTGTAAATAGCTATACCAAACTTTGAGAAAGCTGAAATAACATAAAAAATATACTGATTTTCCAAGGTTTCTTAAGAAATATATTAGTATTCTAATAAACTCTCAGGCATGTATTTCAAGCCAACAATAGGAATTTCTTAAGCAGACAAAGGAACTAAACAGTGCGCAACATAAAAGGCATATTTTTATTACGTGGTGTGGTGGCACAATGACGGTAAAATGGAATTAGGCTGAAGGAGTTAAAAATAGGATACCATAATAACAGTTGCAGGGACAAAACAAGAAAAAAGGCAAAATCTTCACAGTTCATACAAACAACGGTACAAATGAACTTTACAGAAAATAAAGGGGGTACAATTTTGTAAAGTTCAAATGGGCTGTTCGCAACTCTTAAGGAGTAACTCCACACATTCTCTCAGCTTAGGATATTTTGGAATCATTTCAAATGAATGATGTTTTTGTTTCTTGTTTCTGCGTATTGGAGAAACAGTTTTCCATAAATAATAGACAATAGCCTGTTTGAAGGCTAAAAAAATTTTAATCAAGAAAAGAAGTAATTGTTTGACAAAATCAGTAACAAAGCAAATTGTAATTTTTTGAAATGACGGAAAATGACTACGTTATTTGTATTTTATTTGGTTAAACGGAACTTTTCAAATAAATAATTAACAATACATGTAATGAATAAATGATAAATTGATATTAGCAAATATTAAATTAAAAATATAAATTGTATTAAATAAAAACAATAAGTTAAATAATATCCAAAAAAGATATATAAAATTTGCGAACAAATTTATATTTTATGAATCATAAAAAAATAAACAGGATTTTGAATAAACTTATTTAAAAATAAAATATGTAACATTTGCAAACAATAAAAGAGGAAAAGTGGAAAACCGATTTGTGAAATACATGAATTAAGTAAAGACAGTAAAACTTTTGTAAAACATAGAAGATTGAAAAGGTATTTTAGCTTATAAAACAACAGACAGCAATGGCTCGCGTTTCTTGCTATAGCTTTTCCAGAAACAGAACCGTTTACCCATTTATTGTTTCCAAAAAAATAGAACAGAAACAGCGTTTTTATGAGCCTCCCAAATAAACCCTTTATAGTTCTTTTTTATTCAAGGTGGTAATAATTTCCAACTTGTTAATCAGCACAAAACTTTAGACTATACCATCAAACACACAGCCGTAAACCACCAAAACCAAGCTGAATTAAGAAGAGATGCACTAGTACTGAAGTAACTAGCAGAAGTAGGATGGATTGATTTGCTAGGGGAGAGCAAATAGTAAGATTAGTAACAAATATAATCAATTTGTGGTCTTGCTTCATAACCATGAATCAAAATTACATGCAAACCAAATTAATAAAATTAGATTGTGGTAGTGAAAAAAAAGTAGACACGTGTAAGTTTTAAATAAAACCTTGATCAGTTAAAATCACTTACATCATTCTCAATGTCCTGGGTATAGCCAACAAAGCTTGCAAGTAATTTCCAGGAGATTTTTGGAAACAATGCAACTGGATTTTCAAAAAAGAAAATGCTAATGATGAGCAGGAAAATAAGTTATCTGCGTAAAAAAAGGAAAAACTAAGTAGTTCACAATGAAAGGAGCTATTGTTGCTTTTTAAGTAGAATGAACGAAAAAATATCAATGGTCAAACCAAAAAAGCTGCATATTTAGCCCAAAACTTAACGAAGGTAATTGACAGGAGGAACTTCTAGTATTTTAAAACAAAACCTTGAAATAAACTAAATCCATTATGATGCCTCTTGACTCTTGGAAACTATTCATATACGAGAATTCTGGGGAGCATAACCAAATTTCCATAGTAACATCATTTAGGTGTACACTGTGTAATAATCCTGTGACTAGATTCCGCTATTTGAATTATAAATCCTAAGAGGTTGAGTAGAAAATAGGAGTTGATTCCTGCAGAGTCAGCGACATCTTCAAATTCCCTTCAATTGGTTCAACAACTTGGGCCTTGGAGTACACTTCAGATGCAGTTGTAAATTTTGATCTGGTAGACATAATTTTAGAGATCCAGCCCAAATGTGTCATTTTTATGGAATTGGACTAGTGAAGGCAATATTTGATACAGATTGTAAATTCCAAAATATTTATAGAAAATTACTATTGATTGTGATTTGATCCGACACATTTAATTTGTCTACACTTCTATCCCAAAATTACCAATTTTTTTATCATCCAATGAAGGCTTAAACATTAACAAATAAATATTGGCAGGTGATAGTAAAACCTATTGCATTAAAAAAAGGAAGACTGATAAATGCAAAACAGGATACTTACAATAGCACGCTCTGCAACTAGATGACGAGGTAACTGTCTTAGAGTTCCTTCAATGTCGCCACTCTCCTTGTAATATTCCCGTATCTTTTTTATAGCATCCCTTTGTGATCAATATATTAGTCAAGATAAACCTATTGTCAAGTCTAGACCCAGAACCCTTCAAGTTAAACCATATATATGTATGCATGTGTAAAGAGAAAAGAAAAAGGATATCCCCTTCTCTTGGATCAAGAATCAAGTTAACCGCATTTTTCCATTCTCCACGAAGTAATGCAGCTCCAATGAGATGAGTAGGCACAGAACTGCTTCCAAAACGCTAAAACATGTGGGATGAAATGAGATAACAAACCATACAGGAAAAAGGTAAAAAATCCAAACAATGTTCATGTTTACATTTTAGTAATGTAAACATCAAGCCTTCATGGAAATAAAGAACGACTCATATGCATGAGCATGTCCCACCAAATATCTCAGCAATCTAGGTAAGTATTACATACAGCGCTGCAAAGTAAAAATACAAGTACACAACTACAGTGGTCATCAAATACCGGGGCCATCCTTTTTCGGCACTATTAATTGCAAAAATATTATGGCATGTGTTATGGAATGTTGCAAATGTTATTTCAACTTTTAATGTAGCATATATGCAATTTCAGTTCATAAACAAGTGTAATTAGCTAAGGCTTGTCTTCGCCTAAATGCTCATGACTTTGTTCAAATCAGGCCAATGAATTATGAGAGTGCATGATATGCTATGGATTTGGTTTCCATTGATTTTTTGTTGCTCGGGGACGGGTAAAGGTTTGACACAGTTCATTAATATACCGAAAAGAATTTTCAGTGTACAACAGTACAAGAATATCATCACATGTGATTAACTTCAAGTTACCATACATTAAATTATAACTCATTCGTTGAGTAATTGTGCCAACTTGGAGGACTTCGAAATTTGGCACATACCAGACCTTAACTGAGACAACGGCCTGGTGTTCGCTTTTGCTCAAAAATAGGTGTTTGGTTCAGCTCTGGTGTTTAGTGCCAGTCAAAGGGGCCAAACGAAAAGGATTTATTTCTTTCTGGTTTTGTTTTTTGTTTTTTTTGATAGGAAACATATATTTATTTATTTATAACAGTCCATTACATAGGAAGCGGATGAGCTTTCCGCAAAATAAAAGTTCGTACGATAATGAAATTAAAACGATACAAACTTCCAATCCCTAACCACATCTGAAATAGCTAGATGTCGTAGTTCTTTGATATTCCTTGTTGACTGCGCCACCCTGAATTTTAGTAGATCCCAAACTTTGTCCTCCGAGTTATACGAGTCATTGAAAATTTTGTTGTTTCTCTCGAGCCATAATGTCCAGAATGTGAAATGAACGACCGTATACCAGAATGTATTCACGATAGCCCCCTTTCGAAATCCCGGATCTATGACAAACATATCTTTGGCCCTCCTCGGAAAAATCCAAAAGAATCTCAACTCTTGCATCACCTTAATCCAAATGCTTCTTGAGAAAGAACAATGCACCAATAAGTGATCCTGATCCTCTTCGTGGTTTTTACATAAGCAACACCACTGTGGCCGTAACGCACATGATGGCCGTCTTCTTTGCACTGAATCAGAGGTCTGTAATTTGCCCAAAGCGACAATCCACGAGAAAATTTGAATCTTATGCGGGATAGGAACTTTCCAAATATGATTATATGAGTGGAAAACAGGAAAGTTATGGAAAGGAAAGAATGACTCGTAAAAAGAGCGGACTGAGAAAAGACCCGAGGAATCTCCCAACCACACCCTACTGTCCTCCGAACCCAACTCGATACTGACCGAATGAAGGACGCCCATTAAATTACCAAACTCCCCACCTCTATGTCATTAAGGTGTCTCCTAAAACGCACGTCCCAACGATAATTACGACTGTCTCCTAACTCAAAAACCTCAATAAAACTACGAATAGGTTTATTGACGACGGTGGAAATCGAAAATAAATAAGGAAATCGATCTTTGAAACAAGGACCCCCTCCCCCCCAAACATCCTCCCATAACCTAATGAAATTACCCCCTCTCAAAACCAACCCACTCAACAGTTGAATTGCCGGGAAAGAACGAGAAATAAATTTCCAAAGGCTTCTAGAAGTCGAATTCCTGGCCAATCCCAAATCCCATCCATTCTCTTGAAGACCATAAATGCTCTTAATTACGTTCTTCCACAACTGCTCCTTTTCCTCTATTCCTCGCCACCACCATTTTCCTAGCAACGCTTTGTTTCTCAAACCAATGTTCCCCAATCCTAGCCCACCACTATCCTTCGGTCTGCATACATGTTCCCATCCAACAACGTGACAACTCTTATCCCCGTCCGCTCCATCCCACAAGAAATCTCTCATCAGTTTTTCCATCATTTTTGCCACTTTTACTGGCACTTGAAACAGAGACATGTAATAAGAAGGCATTGCGCTTAACACAGCTTTGATCAGGGTCAACCGACCTCCTCTTGATAAGAACGATTTCTTCCAGCTTGAGAGTTTTTTGGTCATCTTTGTAAGGACAGGTTCCCAAAACTCAAAAGTCGTCGGTTTCCCTCCCAATGGTAACCCAAGATACTTAATCGGCCATTCATCTTTTTTGCACCCAATCGATTGGGCCAAGCAAACCACTTCCTCTTCCTCACAACTAATCCCCAACACCACACTTTTGTGAAAGTTGATTTTCAATCCCGATTTCAGCCCAAATAAATTGATTATTTCCACTAGTTTCCTCACATGTCCTTCCGTTTGTACTAAAAACAATGTATCATCGGCAAATTGAATATGCGAGATTTCCACATGACCCCTGCCAACCACCAGTCCTCTCGCCTCATTCAAAACCTTAGCCTTGTCAACCAACCTCCCCAAAGCGTCAATGACCAAGTTAAAAAGAAAAGGGGACAAAGGATCTCCTTGACGAAGTCCTCGTTCCCCTCTAAATTTCCCCCTCGATTTTCCGTTAATAAAAATCGAGAACGAAATGTTAGACACACACCTTCTTATCCACCTTCTTCATCTCACTCCAAATCCTTTTTTTTCGAGCACAAAATCAAGAAATCTCCAATCAATGTTGTCATACGCCTTTTCCAAATCCACCTTAAGCACCCACCCCTTTTTTTTCTTCTTACGGTATTCTTCAACCACTTAATTAGCAACAAGGCAACAATCCATTATCTGTCTTCCTTTGATAAAAACACATTGATTTTCTGCGATTGTAAAGCTCAACACTTTTTTAAGTCTGTAAGTCAACACTTTGCCAATTATCTTGTACAAACTCGTTGTGAGGCTTATTGGTCTAAAGTCATTGATCTTAACAGCATCTTGTTTCTTGGGAATGAAGCAAATGTAAGTTTCATTTGTGATGCCATTCACCACTCCCCCACCGTGAAATTCAGCAAAAACCTTCAATAAGTCCTCTTTGACCGTGTCTCAATTCTTTTGGAAAAATGCTATTGTGAATCCATCCGGTCCCGGCGCCTTCGATCCTTCACTTTCAAACACCGCTCTTTTGATTTCCTCCTCGGTAAAGGAAACTTCCAGCTCGTCTCTTGCACCGATCCAAAGGGCACCACTCCAACCGCTCAAATCCTCCCCCTTCCCCCTCTGAATTCCTATACAAATGCTTATAAAATCTTACAATGTTTTCCTCAATCTCTTTCTCTTCCGTAACCAAAGTCCCATCCTCCAATTCCATCTTATCTATAATTGATTTATTTCTTCTGTTGGTCAACATCGAATGAAAGAACTTAGAGCTTTGATCACCTTCCCTCAACCACCTCACTTTCGCTTTTTGACTTTCCAATTGATACTTTTAAAAGTCAAATTTTCCAGCTCACATTTCGCGTCTCTTCTTTCTGAATTTAAAATGTCAGTCCATCCTCCCTTGGCTTCTAACTCATCCAAAAGTTTAACCCTATACTTCAACTCCTCCAATCTAACACCCACATTGCCAAAAACTTCTTTGTTCCAACTTGAGATATCGGCTTTCAATTTTTTGAGTTTTTTCATAAACTTGTACCCCTCCCACCCTTGCTCTTCCCCATCATTCCACCACTTTTGGACCAAATCTTTCAAATTATGCTGTGACAACAGACGTTCTCGAATCGGAAAGGGGCGGGTCCCCATTTCGCCTTTGTGGTGTCAAGTAACAGTGGGTAGTGATCCGAAGTAATTCTAGGTAACACATTTTGTCTGAAGTGTGGAAAAATGTCCCTCCAACCAATCGAAAATAGGTATCTGTCTAATCGGCAACAAATCGGTTCATCCCTGAAATTAGACCACGTGTATTTAGCGTTCAAAAGTGGAGGATCATAAAGTCCCAATTCTCCTATCAACATATCAAAACATAACATGCTGGTCGTGTTAGAAATGTTGTTCATCTTTTCTCCCGTGTTTCTGACCACATTAAAATCTTCTCCCAAGCACCACATTGCCCCGCATATAGAACTCAATCCTGCCAATTCATCCCAAAATCTCTCCCTTTCTCCCGGCTTGACAGGCCCATAAATTGCTGTGAACCACCACGTGTTGTCATCGGTCGACTTAATTTCAATTGACACGGAGAATTCGCCTATTAGATTATTACTGACCACTACCACTCTCGGATCCCACATAACAAGGATACCTCCCGAGCGCCCTTCCGACGGTAAACATACCCATTCCACAAATCTAGATTTCCACATACTAGACACAAACCACCTGTCAACATATTCTTTTTTAGTTTCCTGAAGTACTACAATGTCTGGATTTTCCTTACGTATCATCCTTCGTACCAATTCTCTTTTCCTCGTCGTCCCTCCACCCCTTATGTTCCATGAGAAGATTTTCATAAAGAAATTCGTGGACCCTTAGAGGACGAACCTCTCTCATAATTGATTCCACACTTCAATCTATTCAACTCTCTCTTCAACGTACTGGTTGTAGCTTTCCCCGCTGCCCCACATAAACCAACATCACAAACTGCCATATTTTCCGTTGTGACCCTCCCTGTCCTTTCCTTCTGTTGCCCCTCGAAATGTTCTTTCCCGTGAACCGACAATTCAACTACCCTCTCATCCCCCCTCCTAAAAGGCCACTAGACAACCCCAATGCATTGAATGACACAGGAAAGTATGAATGAAGCTTGAAAGAATGATTGAGAATCGAAGAATGAAAATTGGTTAGTATCTGTCCCACAGCAGATGTCGCATTCTCATGTGGATGTAACTCGGCATGTGCTACATTCCTTTTTGGTGAAGAGAACATATCCTTCATGATTTCTACTTCTTCTACCCCTTTGTTCGAGTCTTCTGATTTCATTGTGCCATGACTATCCGTATCTGAGAATTCAAGGTCAATGTCATTTCCGAACAAATCATCTTCCGAATCGTCGAACTCCATTACTGCTCCGTTATCTGATTCATTGATACCGCCATTCTCGTTTTCTTCACTGATGCCGAAATATGCGGACTTCTCTTCATCCTCATCGACCTCATTTCCTCTTCGACCACTGGATTTTGCATTTTTCCGGAAGTAAACATTCTCGTATGTCTTTACAGTACGACTGTCGGCTCCTGTACTCCCGCTTGACAGCTTCTCCTCCTCCTCTCCTCTGGAAGTGATCGAATGGATAGGTGATTGGTTGAAATTCGAAACTATTTTCGGAACAACTCTCCTCAAGATTTTGTACACTTTGCCTCCATAAGTTTTTGAGCATGTTCCCTTATTCCCCACTGGGATGCCTTGTTTTTCATTCAAATATATTGGCACCTGAGTCTGTTCCAAATTCAGCCCGCTATCTTCGTAATCTTCCCGTGGTTTCCTTGCGTCGATATTCTTAGGTGATTCGCAAGTTACCCTCGAATCTTCCTTGCCAATGATGTTAACTGTTGCCTCCGCTGCTCCTGTCTGTTCTTTTTCAATGTTTTTGTTTCCCCAACCAGCTATCGTCCTCTTCCCATTCACGAGAACTTGTGCATATGTTTGTCGTTGGTATTGTTCGTATGCCTTTGGATCAAAAGAAACTACCTTGATACTTATATCTATAATCCCCCCTTCCAATGGAATACGCATCGCACTTCGAATAAACCCTCCTTCAAGGCCTTTAACCTTAATCTTTGCCGCTTCCAGGTTACGGTAGAACAAAGTATCATTACTGACGGCCAACAATCCCCCACACTGTTCCCCAATGATCTTGAATGCGTTGTGGGACCAGAGATTCCAGGGTACCCCTAAAACTTGTAGCCAGCTGTTGCAACAATTTTGCATCCTATCTTGCGTATTAATATCAGGTCTCCATCCCTCAAATTCCAAAGTTACCCCCTTCTCGAAAAATCCTCTTTTCAGCTTGATGTAATAAGCCAAATCTTCCGAGTTTGATGGCCACCACATTGCCTTGTTAGCTTGAAAGGGGAAAACCTCGACCGGTTTGTTGGTGGACTTCCGCAGAATTTCTTGAATAATTTTCCAAGTGATGTTCACCCTTCCTTTAGTAATCACAACAGCTTCCTGCCACTTCCTCTTCACTGTTTGATATCCAGTAGGCTTCGTAGCTACCTGCTCCTTGTGGCTAAAATTCCACTTCGTATCCTTGACATCTGTTTGCACATGTGGGATCCTATTCGGTGCGAAACCTCGTTGTAGCGTAGCTTGATTGTTCTTTCCCTGACCTCTCCCTGCCAACAGCATCCTCAATGAAGACGAAATACTCTTCCATCCCCTTAAGCTATAGCCACTTGGCACAATTGTAACTTGCTTTCTTCCGTTATGACTGAATTTTGTTACTTCGATCAAACTGCCTCGTTTATTAACCAATTTTTGCATGGTGAAGACCGCATTCGTTCCCCTGAATCTATGGAACTCCGAATCTGCAGAAGGGTAATGGACAAAATCATCGAATTTCAGGCTTACCCATCTTGCTACGGCACGTAGCTCGACGATCTGGTTCGTTCTTCCCACCATACTGAGCCGCCCCCAATACCCATCCGTAACTTGAAGATTTTGTGTTCAATGCGTATAACTTCATCGCAACTCCTGTACCCAGCACCGGATTCCTTCATCCAAGTCGACATTTCGCTGTCATCAACCGGAAAAGACTACTCGGCCCACTGACAAAAGAAAATGCCGAAGAAAACGAGGGCAAACCAGCAAATCGGCGAAATGAAAAGAAAAAGTAAATGCCGCCGAACGGCCGTAGGCCGGCGCCGGTGACGGAGAGGAAAGGCAATCACCAAAGGTCAGAAAGTAGAAGAGCCGATCGAACAGTGATTGGCTCGGACGATAGAAAACTAGACGAGAGGGAGAGCATTTCAAATTTTTCTCTCTCTAGGGCTTCTCTTTTTCTTTTCTCTTCTGGTTTTGTTTTTACATAAACACATAATATCACATTACCATAATAACCTCTATATTTGATTACTCAAACACATACTAATAGTATCATTAGTAATTTTAAGGCAAGTATATTAGTAGATAAAGTGTTTTAAACTCTACGTAACATTTAAAACCGATTGTTTGGTTTAGGAATTCTAAGTTAATTAGGATGAATGATGTTGCTAGATATGAATCCTCAATGTGTAACCAAAAATGTATTGAGTATTAACAGAATATTTGTAACGTCCATGGGTATCTCGATCTCCCTCTGAGGCCTTCTGCCGTAAACGGGCTCCCTCTAGGATATTCTACATCACGGGCTTTCCCACGCTTCATTACTCATAGAATATCCCAATCCCTGAAATCGGTATCAACTTTCTAGGAATCTAGGTATTTATCCTGAAGGTAATGGGTTTGAGTGGTGGGAAAGACGAAAGAAACTCATTTTCAAGGGATGGGGATTGGAGTGCTGGGTTCAAGTGTTAGGTAAAGTGAAAGAAACTCATTTTCAAATGATGAAGATATTGTATGAGTAATGGCGCGTGGCTTGCCCAATTGGTACTTACACTCCTAGGTATTTATTCTGGAGATATTGGATTCGAGCATCAGGGAAGGCAAAAAAACTCATTTTCCAATGATGAGGAAATTCTATGAGGAACGGTGCATAGGAAAGCCTGTGAGGAAGAAGGACCCAGAGAGAGCCAGTTTACGGGAGAAAATCCCAAAAAGAACCCAAGATCAGGATAGTGCATGATCGTTACAATATTGGCCTTATCAAGGTCTTTAGACAACAAATTTCCCACCAGTTTTAGAGTGCTTGAAATTTAGAAGAGGCAGAACAAACATCAGTGAAAATTTTCTTACAGTTCTCAATAATATAGGTTATAGACAAGTCATGGTGAAGCCAGCATCTATTACCAGAAACTATGATAAACTAACCTGTAGTACTATATCCTTACTCCTCAGTGTCTTCCAAATAATCATTCCGTTGTTTCACGCTTATTATGATGTTCAGTATTATGTTTAGCCATTAAGAGTTTAATTTAGAGCAAGTAAATAATTTTATCAAATATTAACCTGCAAACCGAAGTAGTTGATAAATCCATTCTTTCCCAAGGCACTCGTAGATTCTCTGATAATATCCTCATTTTCAGCTATTACACTTCTGGAAGAATTAAAAACACAACCAACGATTGAATATGCGTAAACCTACTGCAATTGTGCCCATACTAGATATTGATGTTCATACCTTAGAGTAATTGTAAATCGATTTCCTTGGAGTTGCCCAAGAAGAAGACCATCATGAACGTGGCTGTACGAGATATTCAAAAAAGTTATAGAGTCAACTTCAGAAAATGCATGTGGATTCAACTTGCAAGGTGAGGCACGTACCAGAAGTTTCCGACTTTAATACCAACTAATCTTTCATTCAGTGCCGCTAATATATTAGCTCGATGCTTAAAAACGGTAACCTGTAAGCAATGACAAAGGTACAATACTTTGCATGATAAGAATAATAGAACAGCAAAAATTCCATTATTATGTGGTAAATTTAACTGTAAGCTAATGCAGAAATTACCTCATCTTAGATATCTAGAATGGGGTTACCTTATTTACATACTTTCTAAGCTACGTATATGTAATCATTGTGCGTTCTTGGTTTAGTTTTATTGTGCAATCCATGAAATAACCTTCTTCTTCGAGAAGTTTTCGCTCACTATCACTCAAATAAATAGGTAGGGGTCTATCAAACCCCTTATTACAGCTGTGGCAGCGTTTTTAAAAGAATGACAGCCAATGTGCAAAAAAAAGCAAGAATATGACTTAGTTTTGATGAGTGATAGAGTGGATATAATTTTTGGGAGACTATTATTTAGCCAATGTGGTCGGGGAACTAATGCAAAGAAAAGTCCTTAACTAGGCGAATGGGACAAAGAAAGTAGAACTTCTGGATGAGATATCACCAATATAAGAATAAACAACTCTGTCCACAAAGAGATAGAAAAGCCACCCCGTGCTCATCCACAAACAGCAGCAACGAAGGACTTGCTTTGGGTGACAATTTAGCATCTTGCTATACCAAGTGAAGCTGACTTCATGCTTCGCTACAAAATCTTTCCATGCTCAACACCGTCAAAACAGGTTGGAGAAGCCCAAGTAAACATCAGTCTCAATGTTATCTATAACATATATGCATAAAAGATCATGATAGTACTGCAAAGCTCAGCCTGCTCATAAAGGGATGTTATGGAGATGGGTGAGCAGACCCAATCTTTTTATGCTAACTAAGATTTTTCAACAACAGGGATCTGGAAAATCTAAGTGTGATATTATGATAGATACACCAAAATGCTAAAACAACAAACAAACAAATAAAACAAAAATGAAAAAACACAAACACAGCTATCTGATGTCAACATAAAAAATGTGAAAATGTGTGACAACTATTCCAGGACATATGGCAGACTAAGACTTTTGTACATGATTAAGCAATTTACAGTTCCATTAACACTGATAGGTGAATTGCAGCCAACAGTTTTCCAGAATTAAAAGAATATGGGCAATAAACTGGATAACATCTTTAAGAAAGTTTAACTAGTTATTATGTTAACAACTGGTGGTCCAATAATTTAAAAAAAAAAAAAAATGAATATTTATGTCTGTCAAGCAAAAAAACATAGATGAGACAAATTACCCTTTGAGTAGACACGGACCGCTTATCTTTTGTTCCTGCAAATCCAAAAGACCTGGGCTGCAAAATGAAACAGAAAAACTTGAGAGAATTGTTAACTTCACGGCACGTAGTGTAGGACTGAAAAAGCTTTTTAACCATAATCATAAGTCAAAGAAAACAAAGAATCGTGTCCATAGGAGAAAAGAGGCGGTAAATTAATGGAAGAATGTTTATCCTTCAAATGCCATCCATTATTACCATTAGCCAGCAGTAAAGGGTAACAACTCCATACAGCAAAGTAAGTATTTACTAAAAGCTGCTTGACTACTAAAAGGAGATTGAATAAACTTGAATGATATATGCACATTACCTGAACGCCAAGCATTTTTCCAAGAAGCCCGAGGGCCTCCTGTGTATCCTTGTTCTCTTTGTAAAGATGAAACCTGAAAAGATTGTCCAAAAATCCACATTAGTTGGTACAGCGCAGCAAAACTCCATGAACATGATGTCAGGTCACAAGTGGAGTGCTCCCAATGTTGTAAATGGCAGAAGGCAGTTGGAGGGTGGTCAGTGACCGCCTACCGCATCTGCCGCCTAGACGGTTGAAATTTGAATCTTTTTTAGTAATTTTTTATGAGTAATTATATATAATCATGCAATGTAACCACAAATAATCATCATTTTTCATGTAATATATGTAATTAAAAAGACAAAGTACAAATAAATATATAAATACAAACTAACAAAATAATTAATATGGTGGCTGATGGCGGCAGCGGCGGCTGGAGGCGGTTTGAGACAGGTGGTTAGTGATGGTGGAGGACACTTGAAACATGAAAGAGAGTGAAAAGTGCTTAAGCCTTAGAACACTCCCATTATTTTCAACCTCCATAGTCATAAATCTAACTTCTTCAGTTCTTACCAGCCCAATTCTCCAAAAACTCGATCATTGTTAGGGTTTGATCAATACGGCCACAAAATAAATGATGTTATAAAAATCATTAGCCACATTGAGTTTTGAGTAAACTTTAATGAAACGAGAAAGTTGCATTACTTTAAGGTACTAGAATAAGCAAATCACTAGTATTTGTTCAAAACTTCAAATTGAATTGGCCATTTAAATTGTATTGTTTTAAACAGGCCTTGCTCTAAGTTTAAGACTACAATATCGTTTCGTGCATTATAAATCAATAAATGGCAAATTAATAATAAATTCCACTAATATGCAACGGATAAGGTCATAACCATTTTTTTCTTCTGATCCATCTCAATTGTTAATTGAAGCTCGTGGGAGCAATGACTATCCCATGCTGAAACACAATGATGTAGTTAGCTAAGTCTGGTATAATCTAAGGTGTTATCATCCAATAAGATGAGAAAGTAAAAACATAAATACCCTTGCATTTTTCATGAAATCCACGGCCCATGGTCAAATCCAAACTATGCGGTGCATCAAGCACAAGGCGCGATCAATGTTCTAAATGGGTGTCGAGGAGGCCACCTAGGCATGGCCCTCGACCTCACTGCTTTTGTCTAAGGCGATCTTTATAGGCGATTCAAGCTATCCGGCGTGCGACCAGTTGGAAGAGGCGGCCGAGGCAGTCAATGTTTTTAAAATCCTAGTCAACTGTCAAAGTCAAATTATTTTAAAAACCAGTCAAAGTCAATCAATTTAAAAAACTCTAGATATAAAAACATCTCTCGCTCTCTTTTGTATTTACTTTTGGTTTCAAGTGTCCACCATCAGCCACCACCTCCAACCGCAACCTCAATTATCTTGTTAGTTTACCTTTACATATTTATTTGTACTTTGTCTAAATTATATTATATTGTATGAAGCTTTTTTATCATAAACATTATTTAGTTACATATATTACATGAAAAATTGTGATTATTTATAATTATATTGCATGATTGTATATAATTACATATAAAAAATTGCTAAAAAAAAATTCAACCGCATAGGCAGGCGGTAGGCGGCCACTGACCGCCCGGCCACCGTCTCCCGCCATTTACAACATTGAGCGCAATGACCTATTCTTGAGAACCTTTATTTCTCTTCATATAAAGAGCAAGAACCTTTATTTCTCTTCATCCTTGAGAGAGTATTGTCAGCGAACTTAATGACATAGAGAGCACGTTTATTTACTACACATTTGGCAAATAAAAAATCAAAAGAAATTAATCAATTATAAAATCAATACATACTTTTTCACAACAGCCTCAGTGTCAACACAAAGTTCAATTCTCGTATTACTGTAGCACTGAATGAGCTCAAAAATTTCCTATGTATGCCGCAAATTTGTCGCGAATAATTTCCATACTCATTTCCAAAATCATGTCACTGATAATTATTTTCTTTAACAAAGTCGCAATGATATGTCTGGATTCAAAGAACCATTTTTCTAATATCTACTACTTCTTTCCTTAGGAATTATCCAGCTTTTCCCTGAGGATTTAGGGTCTTAACAATTAAACACATAATGTGCATTGAAATATTAAAAAAATCACCTCAGAAACTTGCCAAGGTGTTCTGGCCAACTATCTGAACCTCTACAATCATAAGGTCTATCACCTCGATCTTTTCTTTTCCTTGAGTCCCTTCCCTTATCATTCCTTCTACCTGAATCCAGCCGCAGTCTGATGCACTTAGATGAGGAATCTGGTCCGTCTATGGTGTCGGAAACAAGGAATTTCAGTTTCTCCTTGAAGAAGTTATGAACCGCCTGAAAGTAGATAAACAACCTTTCTTAAAAGTTAAGACCAGAAACAAATAATATGATATAAAACCAGTTACGTAAAATAAATGAGCAGAACTTGTCCAACATACCGTTCGATGGGACTTATCAGAACTTGGAGAGAGAACAATTGATTCATTGCTGCCCCCAACACTGGAGGAAACTTGATCTATAAAAGCTTTCAACTTCTCTGCATCAATGTCACCAGCAAGAACTCTAAACTTTTCTATCTCCGGGATGTAATCTTTAGCCAATAGATCACATATTGTTTCTCTCTTTTGCTCAGCAATCTATTAGACCACGTTTTAACAGAAAAGGTCATGTAAATCAGGATGGGACCAAGAGTTGAGCTGACGGGCCATCGAATATCAGGGTGATTTCACATATTTCTGGTACAAAATTTGCATTTGGAAAACTAAAGTTTCAATTTTTTTCATTACTTATGTGCGAAAAATCCCCTCAACTCACTTCCTGCCGATAATGTTAACGTAATAGACCAAAGTGATTAAAGTATCAACTTCAGTACCTCTGGTGGAGCATCCAGCGACGTTAGACGAACAATATTTCCATCCAAATCGACTTCATTCACAATAAAATCAGAATATCTGGAAAAAAAGTTTCCAATCGAAAATCAGAAAGGCTTTTACCTCTAGGAATTAGGTTTCTCATATCTGTAATTACCTCTGCTTGAGAATTCCGCGAAATCCAGGGAGATGGGAGATGTAGCAAAGAATCCCGACATCGGATTCTTCGATGGATGTCATATCGATCCTTTGAGTGGTCAGAGAAAGTGGGAGCGGTTCAGGGAGGGCTTTACTAAATACTCGATGAATTTCTTCAGCCGATACGGACATCAACTCGGGCTAATTGTTTTTTTACCCCTGTGATACATCAATTTTTTGAAATCCCTATGCAATATTAATAGGTTCATAATCATCTCATTGTTTAAAAAATTAGGTCAAATGTCCCATCGAATTTAATTTTAATATTTTAATTATTTTTTTAATATTTTTTTGCCCAACTATCGACTCTCTCACGATCGTTCTCACTTTTGTTCCAAACAAGAAGAGCTAGAAAGAAAACCCTAATCCCCAAATTATTGAAGCCGCTTCCGCAAATCTTTGGTTTTGTTCACAAATCCGGTATTTGTTTAGTGTTATGTTACTCTTTCATTGTATTGATATGTCGATCAAGTTTACGATGTATCGTATGGAGGTTAGTTTAATGTTAATCCAAAAAATACGTATCCAAAAGTAGTTTATGTTAAAGGGGTTATACATAAGAATGAGAATTTCAATAGGTTTAATTTTTCGGATTTAAGACTATCTTTGGTAAACGTAATTGTGCTAGAAGTCATGAGAATATGATTGATAATTAAAGGTATTTGGGAAAGAGAATTGAGAAGATTGTCGGGGATAAACCTGACATAAAGATTGATCATCTAAAAAATGTGATAATGACAAATGTGGAGTTGATATAAGCAAATGGAAGGTGATAAGTGCTAAGAAGGGTGCTATTAAGGTGATTATAGGGGTTGACATTATGCAATCTCATCTTTTATGGGACTATTAAGATACGGTGAGACAATTTAATAAGAAGTACTTTTGTCCTACAGAGAAAATGAATAGCCCCCAACATTTGATAAGATTTATATAAGCTTGCACGCAATGAAATCTTCTTTCTTAGCAGATTGTAGGCCAATTATTGGACTAGATGGTTGTTTTTTTAAAAAAATACATGGTGACTAGCTCTTGTAGAGATGTGAATGATAATATGGTGCCCATAATGTTCATAGTAGTACAAGTTGATAATGGAGAGAATTGGGCCTAGTTTCTGACTATTATGTTGGAAGATATAGGAGAAATGATAGAAGATAGATGGTCTTTCATCTCATATAGACATAAGGGACTAGTAGAAGCACCGAAAGTTCTTCCTGATTGGTGATCATAGATATTGCTTGAGGAATATGTACTAGAACTTTAAGAAAACATTCGGAAGTTTAGAGTTAAAAGACTTAGTTTGCAAGTGCATATGCCAGTGTTTGTACAAGAGCCATTGGAGTTGCAAGTGTCACAGCTACAGCTAATGCAACTGGACTTTCAAGAGCCAGAACCACAGCAAGTGGAGATGCAAGTGTTGTTGGTTCAAGCCAAGTAACAAGTTCAAGTTGAGCTTCATATGAGGATACCACTTCTTCAAGGTTGTCAATATGGAGGTTGTAGGCTACAGATGACCTTACTTTGATATATTTTGTGTCAGGCTTTGATGTATTTTGTCAAGGAACTTCGATGTCTTTTAGGTCATTGAACAAATTATCTGGAATGATTATTTGATGTATGAAATGATTTATTTAGAATAGTTCTTAGATGTATGAAACAATTTATCTAGTTCTCCTTGTATCATTATCTTTGTTTCAAATTAAACTGAATAATACATTGAACATTAGAGAATCCATAACATTTTCAACATTGAACTACATATTCAATACACACTGCTACAACACAATTAAACATACATTATATTGCTTTCACCCATGAACGTAAACATTTTTCAACAATTTAACACAACACACACTTTACTTCAATAAGAGAACAACCGACACTACTTGGAAAAAAAACACAAGTAACCCATGACACATGAATGTAACCAACTTCAACTGCACCATATTTTTTTTCTCGCACACTGGCATAACCTCCTCTTCATGGGGTTTATCTAAGATGTTAACACCACCATAAGTGCTAAATGTAACGCCCGGAGCTGAAGAGAGATGGGGATGATTGCCATTGTCATGAGTTTTCACGGACAAAAAATTACTCCTGACAGGCTTCTAGGCAAAGAGAACGTGAATGAACTGATCCACACAAAAATGAAAGGGATTCCAAAACTGTTCAGGTATGAGACTGTGCAGTTAAGGAGTGCTTAAAAGATTTGATAGGTACTACTCATATCAGGAAGGTACATCTTCTTTTCGAAACCTCATCAAATATGAACTCCAAAGTTAAGCGTACTTGACTTGGGGCAATTTTGGGATGAGTTACCCTCTGGAAACTTTTTTAGGTGCGTGTGAGTGAGAACATAAGCACACTGAAAAGACTCGTATTGGTACAGTGAGGAAAGTTGTCGAATCTGGGGCGTTACAGCTGGTATCAGAGCCGACCTCTCTTAGTACAGTGTAGTTCAGAGACGAACCAAGCAGAATGTAATGCCCAAATTCAATACATGTATAACCCATGCAATTATTTAATTATTAAAGCCTTTATTTAATTTTAAAACGAGTCTTAGTAGTGCATGATCTATTTAAATGCATTATTTTAAATTAAATTTGTTTATGTGATGCACGTTAAAATATTTCTCAAGTTTCATGTTTCAGGCGATTATTCGAGGCGGGATTGAGGAAAAAATCGGTGACGATTTTGGTAATCTAATTTGTGGTATTTTATTTTAAGTTGAGGTTGGAGCATTTTTAAATAATTTATTTAGTTTTTAGTATTTTAAAAGCCTTATTTATGTATTTAATAATTTAAGAGTTTAGAACTTTTAAAATTAGTGTGTAATTATTTTAATTGAGGATATTGAGTGAGTTAGTGTTTGATTAACTTTAAATTAATGGTTAAATTTTAATTAAGCAATTTTCACTCCCTAAATTACTACCTAACTCACACACACACACTTTTACACACACTAATCATCGACACAACACACACGCATATTTTCAATTCAGATTTTTATTTTTGAGATAGCAAAACCTAGGTTTCTAAGAACCCTTGCAGCCGCCCCTCCCATCTCCATCTTCCAGCAAACTTTCGTGTGTTTTCTTCAAAGATTTTAGCGTCACGTTCGTCCCGGATCAATCCTCACGCCATCTCCGCTTCGGTATCGCCGTTTCGGTAAAGTTTATCATCAAAAGGCACGTATAATCTTTCTTTTGCTGCATCGATCATGTCATATTATGTGTTTCGTTTTTTTATGCGTAAAAATATATGTGTGACGTTCGTCGTTTGAGCGAAAAATGGTTTGGATCAGTTTTGAGATAATTTTAGATCTGAAAACTCGTTTTTGCTGTCATTTTTAAAAACTGCAATTTTTCGGTCGTGAGTCTGAGAAAACTTTCAACATAAAAATTGTAGAAATTTTTGATACCTTCGATTTGACAGTAAATTCGAAATATTCGGATAAAAATTGAGTGAGTTATGGCATTTTTCGTGGGACTGCTCAAACTGCGTTTTTCAGAAAATTATGTATTGATGCGTTCTTGAAGTTTAATTGTTGCAGGCTTCGTTGGGATCGACGGGTGAACGTTGCTGTGTCTAGGTATGTTTAGCATGTTGTTGGGATGTATACTGAGGTGTCGTTTCACGTCGTTGGGCTCTTGGGAGAACGAGTAGCCGTGTGAACCATTTTCTGTCAAAAGTTTTGTTTAAGGATTTTTGAGTTATTTGGATATGTGGTTGTTTTGGGGACATCGTATAGGCTCGAGTCATTGATGTAGTATCCTAAGATGGTCTCGTGGTGTCGATTAATGATCTGTACAATCGATTCTAGACTGTTAAACAAAACCTGTTCAGAATTTTCGGGTGTTGGCTTGTCCCGCAGGTACACGGACCCGCGGACGGACTCTGGCACGGGGTCCGTGCCTTTGTTTTCTCCTTGATGCCATTTCAGCGTGCCAACACGGACCCCCACACGGACCAGGGCACGGGGTCCGTGCCTTTGCTTTCCTTCAAAGTGTCAATCAACCGAGTCTACAAGGACCCTGACACGGGGTCCGTGTCCCTTCCTTTTGTTGGTCCTTCCTTTGCGCACACACACGGACCCATACACGGACCCGGACCCGGGGTCCGTGTACTTCATGTTTTGGGAAAAACATAATTGTTTGTTTTGAGATTTCATGTGATGGTTTAGTACACTGATTTAAATGAGGTCAAGTCCCGAGAGTTTTAGAACGTCTTAAGTTGTTTATGGGGTTTGGTGGTGAGCATGTGTACCTACGTCTAAGCAATGCAAGTTAAGTATTTTAAATTCATTTAGTATGTGCAGCAACGGCCCTGATCGAAGTCCAACGACTCCCTCAACGCCAAGTAAGTATGTTTGACGCGCAAGAAAATATTTTAAGTTTTTGAGGTATGCTAAATGTCTTGTGACCAAATTATGAATGGGTTTGGAAGTCGGTGAACGTGGCCGAGGACCTCTCCACCCCGTTAAATTATGAACGGGTTAGATCGTGATTGAAAAGCGTTAAATTATGAACGTGGACCAATCAGCCCGTTAAATTATGAACGGGAAACTCATGTATGTGGCAGTGGATACGTCCCGTCAGCCCAGTACTGTGATTTAGTCTGATCAGGCGAATTATGTTATGGGTCACTTTCTTTGAAACATCCTCTACGCAAAATGATGAAGCTATGTATGTTTAAGTATGTTCAAGTATGCAAGCATGTTTAAGAAAAGTTTATGTTGATGGTACGTCTTAGTATGTACGCACGTACGTTCAAGTTTTATCTTGCAAGTTCAAGTTCAAAGTATGTATGTCCTATTTTAAAGTTGCATGTGATCTTATTATGTAGTAATTGTTACTTCCAGTTTATACGTGTTGAGTCTTTAGACTCACTAGACTTGATCGATGCAGGTGAGGACGTTTATGAGGAGACAGGAGGTGGGGACCAAGGAGCAGGCTTGGACTGAGCGGGAGGCTAAACCCAAGGACCGCCATGTTTTAAACTTTATGAGAACATTTTATACTTTTGTCAAACTTTAAATTTTAAACCTTTTGTTGCAACAACTTGTGTTACGTACAGTTTACTTTTTTTTAGTCGAATTTTGAATGATCATGTTTCAATTAAGAAATTTTTAAATTTTCCGCAAATTTTGAGTAGTAAAAGTACGGTAGGTTACAGTTGGTATCAGAGCCGACCTCTCTTAGTACGGTGTGGTTCAGGGACAAACCAAGCGAAAGCTGGTGGGCATGTGAGGCCCGGGGCCGAGGGACATAGAGGCGGACAGGCAGGGCAAGAGGCCCTATCAGGCACCACCGCAACAACAGCAGCAGCAGCATCAGAGGCCCCAATTTAAGAAACAGTATCAAGGGCCACCAGGGAAGAAACCTTATCAGGGACCACCAAAGGGCAAGGGTCTGATTCAGCAGCAGGGGGCGCCTCAAAAGCCCGGTAATTTCCCAGTGTGTCAGAAGTGCAATCGCCAGCATCCCGGACAGTACTTATGGGGATCCGGGAAATGTTTTAAATGTGGAGCTACTGACCACATGCTGAAAGAGTGCCCACAGTGGAAGCAGCCAACTCAGGGCAGAGTGTTCGCCATGCACGCACAAGAGGCGAACCCAGACACGACTTTACTAACAAGTAAATTTTCTACCTAAGCTCAGTATTAATTTTGCCTTGCATGTGGAATTTTATTTGGAATTATTAAGGTGCTAGTAATATTTTGAGTGATTTGGGATAGTAAATTTTCTGCTATGTTTGAGGTTAATGTTAGAATTTTTGGGAATGTAAGTTTTGTGTGTGCTAACGTCTCTCAGTAAATATTTTCATTAAGAGAATAGCCACTCAGGCCTTGATAGATTCAGGAGCCACCCATTCTTTTATTTCGGAAACATTTGCTAGTCACTTGGATATCAAGACCATTGGACTCGACGTGAATTATTCAGTAACCGTCCCATCAGGGGAAGAGCTGTCAGCTGCTAGTGTGGTCAGAGACATTGATCTAGAATTGCACGGCCACCTGGTGTATGCTGATTTGATCGTCTTGCCGATGCCAGAGTTCGACATTATTTTGGGAATGGACTGGCTGACGAAGAACAGAGTTCTGATTGATTTTTAGAAGAGGTCAGTATTGGTTAGACCGCCGGGCATGGAACAGTTTCTTTTTGAGCCAGCCAGATGGAGGAGTTTCCCACGCATGATCTCCTGCATGCAGGCACGGAGACTTATTTCTAAGGGATGTCAGGCGTTCTTGGCCAACATCATTTCTGCACCTGACATACCCACTCCGTCTTTATCAGAGGTGCCAGTAGTCAGAGACTTCTCAGACGTCTTTTCTGATGACGTCACAGGTCTTCCACCAGAGAGAGAGGTGGAGTTTGCAATAGATCTTATGCCAGGCACTGTGCCAATCTCTAAGGCATCGTACCGATTTGCTCCAGCTGAAATGTTAGAACTCAAGCAGCAGATTCAGGAGCTTCTCGACAAGGAATTTATCCGCCCTAGATGCTCGCCTTGGGGCGCACCAGTGCTTTTTGTAAAGAAGAAGGATGGGAGTATGAGGCTGTGCATCGATTACCGAGAATTGAACAAGGTAACAATCAAGAACAAATACCCACTTCCTAGAATCGAAGATTTGTTCGACCAGTTGCAGGGAGCTACAGTGTTCTCTAAGATAGATCTTCGATCAAGGTATCACCAACTGAAGGTGAAAGATGCAGATGTTCACAAAACAGCCTTCAGGACCAGGTATGGGCATTACGAGTTCTTAGTGATGCCGTTTGGACTGACGAATGCTCCAGCAATTTTCATGGACCTCATGAACCGAATATTTCAGCCTTACCTTGATCAGTTCGTCATAGTATTCATTGACGATATTCTCATTTACTCGAAGAGCCATGAGGAGTATAGCCAGCATTTGAGGACAGTGTTGCAGGTTTTGCAGAGTCGCAAGTTGTTTGCAAAGTTCAGTAAGTGCGAATTTTGGTTGGAGAAGGTAGCGTTTTTGGGTCATATTATTTCTAGCAGTGGAATTGAGGTGGACCCAACCAAGGTAGCGGCAGTTAAGGATTGGGTTGAACCGAAGAATGCATCGGAAATCCGCAGTTTTTTGGGTTTAGCCGGTTACTACCGTAAGTTTATCCAGGGATTTTCGTTGATAGCAGTGCCACTCACTTCACTGACCAAAAAGAATGCTAAGTTTGTGTGGAGTGATGAATGTTAGAAGAGCTTTGATACATTGAAGCAAGCTCTTATTTCAGCGCCAGTGTTAGCCATGCCAACAGGGCAAGGAGATTTTGTGTTATACACTGATGCATCTAAGCTCGGGTTAGGCGCAGTATAGATGTAGCAGGGTCGGGTCATAGCTTATGCTTCGAGGCAGTTGAAGGTGCATGAGAAGAATTACCCGACACATGACTTAGAATTAGCAGCTGTTGTCTTTGCATTGAAGATTTGGAGGCACTACTTGTACGGCGAGAAATGCCAGATTTTCACGGATCACAAGAGTCTCAAGTATTTCTTCACACAGAAAGAACTGAATATGAGGCAGAGACGGTGGTTAGAGTTGGTGAAGGACTACGACTGCGAGATTAGCTACCATCCGGGAAAGGCTAATGTCGTCGCAGATGCCTTGAGCAGGAAAGTGGCAGTTGTAGCACAGTTGTCAGTACAGAAACCTCTTCAGTCTGAGATTCAGAGGTTTGACTTAGAAGTTTACCGCAAGGGCAGAGCTCCAAGGCTGTCTAATCTGACAGTCCAATCTTCCTTGCAATACCGTATTCGTGCGGGCCAGCCTTCAGATGAGCAGTTACAGAAATGAAAACTGAAGGATGAAGCCAAGGACAGTGTTCTCTACACAGTGTCAGATGGTATTGTGAGATACAGGGGTAGAATGTGGGTGCCCAGTATTGATTCGATCAGAAATGATATTCTAGCAGAGGCACACGCATCTCCGTATTCTATTCACCCAGGAGGTACCAAGATGTACAAGGACCTACAGATCCTGTATTGGTGGCCAGGGATGAAGAGAGACATCCGAAGATTTGTGTCTGAATGCCTCACTTGTCAGCAGGTGAAGGCAGAGCATTAGAGGCTACCAGAATTGGTTAAGCCACTCCCCATCCCAGAGTGAAAATGGGAGAATGTTACAATGGATTTTGTGGTTGGTTTGCCGAGGTCAGTCAGGGGATCGAATTCTATTTGGGTTATAGTGGATCGACTCACTAAGTCAGCACACTTTTTGCCAGTAAAGATGACTTTGTCCATGATGCAGTATGCGGAGCTTTATATCAGGGAGATTGTTCGATTGCATGGAATCCCAGTTTCCATTGTGTCGACAGTGACCCGAGGTTTACATCGTCCTTTTGGAAGAGCTTACATGCAGCCATGGGGACGAAATTGCTTTTCAGTACAGATTTTCACCCGCAGACAGATGGCCAGTCTGAGCGAGTGATTCAGATCTTAGAAGACTTGTTGCGAGCCTGTATGGTCGATTTCCAGGGGACTTGGGAATCGAAGATACCTCTAGTGGAGTTTACCTACAACAACAGTTTTCAATCATCTATTTGTATGGCTCCCTATGAGGCATTGTATGGAAGGAAGTGCAGATCATCAGTTCATTGGGATGAGGTTGGTGAAAGAGCAGAACTTGGTCCGGAGATAATTCAGCAGACTGCAGATGTGATGGTCAAGATCCGAAACAGGATGAAGACTGCCCAAAGTCGTCAGAAAAGTTATGCTGATAAGAGAAGAAGAGATCTAGAGTTCACCGTGGGTGATCACGTTTTTGTAAAGATAGCACCCATGAAGGGTGTTATGAGATTTGGGAAAAGAGGCAAGCTCAGTCCAAGGTTTATTGGGCCGTTCGAGATCCTTGACAGAGTTGGGACACTAGCTTATCGTGTTGCCCTTCCGCCGAATCTGGCCGGGGTACACAATGTGTTCCACGTCTCGATGCTGAGGAAGTACCTAGCTAATCCTTCGCATGTTCTGAGCTACGAGCCGTTGCAGTTGGCTCCAGACCTGTCTTATGAGGAAAGACCTATCCAAATCCTAGACAGACAGGAGCGCAGACTTCGGAACAAGGTGACTAAGCTAGTCAAAGTCCGGTGGCTAAACCAATCAGTGGAGGAGGCCACTTGGGAGAAAGAATCAGATATGAGGAGTCGCTACCCGGAGTTGTTCGGTAAGACTTAATTTCGAGGACGAAATTTTCATAAGTGGGGGAGGAACTGTAGTGCCCAAATTCAGTGCACGTATAACCCATGCAATTATTTAATTATTAAAGCCTTTATTTAATTTTAAAACGAGCCTTAGTAGTGCATGATCTATTTAAATGCATTATTTTAAATTAAATTTGTTTATGTGATGCACATTAAAATATTTCTCAAGTTTCATGTTTCAGGCGATTATTCGAGGCGGGATTGAGGAAAAGATCGGTGACGATTTTGGTAATCTAATTTGTGGTATTTTATTTTAAGTTGAGGTTGGAGCATTTTTAAATAATTTATTTAGTTTTTAGTATTTTAAAAGCCTTATTTATGTATTTAATAATTTAAGAGTTTAGAACTTTTAAAATTAGTGTGTAATTATTTTAATTGAGGATATTGAGTGAGTTAGTGTTTGATTAACTTTAAATTAATGGTTAATTTTTAATTAAGCAATTTTCACTCCCTAAATTACTACCTAACTCACACACACACACTTTTACACACACTAATCATCGACACAACACACACGCATATTTTCAATTCAGATTTTTATTTTTGAGAGAGCAAAACCTAGGTTTCTAAGAACCCTTGCAGCCGCCCCTCCCATCTCCATCTTCCAGCAAACTTTCGTGTGTTTTCTTCAAAGATTTTAGTGTCACGTTCGTCCCGGATCAATCCTCACGCCATCTCCGCTTCGGTATCGTCGTTTCGGTAAAGTTTATCATCAAAAGGCACGTATAATCTTTCTTTTGCTGCATCGATCATGTCATATTATGTGTTTCGTTTTTTTATGCGTAAAAATATATGTGTGACGTTCGTCGTTTGAGCGGAAAATGGTTTGGATCAGTTTTGAGATAATTTTAGATCTGAAAACTCGTTTTTGCTGTCATTTTTAAAAACTGCGATTTTTTGGTCGTGAGTCTGAGAAAACTTTAACATGAAAATTGTAGAAATTTTCAATATCTTCGATTTGACAGTAAATTCAAAATATTCGGATAAAAATTGAGTGAGTTATGGCGTTTTTCGTGGGACTGCTCAAACTGCATTTTTCAGAAAATTATGTATTGATGCGTTCTTGAAATTTAATTATTGCAGGCTTCGTTGAGGATCGACGGGTGAACGTTGGTGTGTCTAGGTATGTTGTAAGGACCGTGTATCGTATTATCGTAAATCTTATATGATTATCGATAATTCATGAATTTGATATGTGATTATGCAATTGATGTATATCATGACAATGAAATTGAGAAAATGAATATTGAATATGAGTTGACGTTGTAAGAGCTCGAGTGGAGAAGCCGGACGCCAATATAGTACAAAAGTCAATATTTGTACAGAACATGTGGCGCCCGAGCGGTAGGAAATGACCGCCCGAGCGCCAGGATATGTAAAATGAATATGCGGGCAGAACACTTCTCGCCCGAGCGGTAGTTTGTGACCGCCCGAGCGCGATGTAAATAGTGTTCGGGCAGAACACACCGCGCCCGAGCGGTAATTTTTGACCGCCCGAGCGCGGCACAAGTAAAATCCGGGGGCAGAATGTCTCGCGCTCGGGCGCGAGAATTCTACCGCCCGAGCGCGAGAGCGGTAAGGATAAGAATGAATTTCTTTCTTCTCTTTTGTCATTTTCATCCGATAATCTCGAGAGAAAGTTGAAGGAATTCGAAATTCTTTCTTCCAAATCGACTTCGAAACGCTGTCTAAACGCGAAACAAATTATATATTTGTGATCGTCGCGTCGAGAGCTTCTGACTGAGGTAATTTTCTTCTAGTTCCAGCAGCTCTAAATATCAAAGTGCTGGAATAACATGTATTTGAAGTTGAATTTCTGATATGTAGTAGAATAACCGACAAGAAAATTGTATTCGAAGTCGGAATTGAATTATGATATGAATTTAATTTGATATGAATTTTTGAAGTTTCAAATGATATTTGAAACTAATATTAATGATTTTGGAGTATGTTATTGATTGGAATGAGTATGTTATTGATGTAGATAAAGTGTAATATCAATATCTTCAGGCTACATCAACTGGAAACGAAGAATTGAGGTATGTTGCGACCGGGTAACATACGACATGTATCTGTATTATATGATATATTTCGGATTGATTTGATTGATTGGAATGAGATTATGTGTCTATATGCCTTATTTGTTGATTGATGTGGCATACATGACATTGAGATTGAGATATCGATGTATAAAATAAATGTTTTGTTAACACACATTATTTTATGCATACATCGATACATGACATGCACGTTGAGTTATGATCCTTGGATACCCTGATATGATTTGATTGGATTCCGGGGTTTGTGAACACAATCGCTATGCCGGTATTATATGACCCGTAAAGCATAGACAATTGTGGCCCCATATGATTGGATATGGGATTTTGGATTTGATGGCGCTTTGCCGAGGATATGAGTTGCTTATATGTATATGTATCTATATACAAGGGCATGTCCCGATGATATGAGTTGTTTATATATGATTGGTTTTGATTACGTGTGGGCATGTTTTATGATTTGAGATTAAATACTATTTTCAGTATTCAAATTATAGAAGAGATATTTCTGGGCTCATTGTAAAGAAATTTTAAGCTCGTTTTCCGCTGTAATTAGTTAACCCTAATCAAAGTGTATTGTAATAACGATTAGGAGCTAAGGGCCCCACACAGTATGGTATCAGAGCATAGCTGGGAATGCTCGATTGAGTCTTGTGCACACGTAATAGGCACAAATGAATTGTGCGTATGTGTTTGAATTATTTGTATTACTTGCTCTTATCTGATTTGAATTGAGTAAGTATTTGATGAGATTGACGATATGAGATGATGAGATTATGAAATTGTGATATTCATCTTTTGATTTGTAGATGGATCCCACAAATGAAACTGCGAGTAGCAGTACCGAGAGGATAGTTGGACAATTTGAAGGATTGTCCATGGATGTTGTGATGGCTCGATTCCAGGATCTGAAACCACCGAGGTTCTTTGGCACTGAGAGTGCTGAAAAAGCAGAGGCTTGGTTAAAGGATATCGAGCATTTGTTTAATATTGTTGAATATTCCAAGGCTCGGAGACTGAAACTTGCTCTCTATCAGTTGAAAGACCGAGCAAAATCTTGGTGGGAAGCCGCTGAGATTGGATTGAAAGAAGCCGGGATTGAAGTCACATGGGATGTCTTCAAGGCCCAATTTTTGGAGCAGTATTCCCCTCCTTCCTATTATACTGAGCAAGGAACGATGACTGTTGCAGAGTATGCTTCAAAGTTTTCTACTCTGTTGAAGTATGCACCTCACGTAGCTGGGAATGCGAGGGCAAAATATAACGGGTTTGTAAATGGATTACATCCTGTCTTATATACTTATGTTGTTTCTGGATTGTCTACCAGCTACGCAGAGGCAGTGGAACGAGCCAAGGCAGCCGAGGCTGGACTTAGGAGAGGAGGTCCACAGTATACTCCTCCACCTCCGGTGTCAGCTCAGCAGCCTACTTTGCGACCGAGGGGTAAGAAGTTCAAGAAGACTGGTTCTGTTTCTTCGTCTTCTTCGAGTTCGAGTGGATCACAGCGAGGGAGTCCTGTGATTGCTCCCTACTGTAGTTATTGTGGAGGTAAACATACTATCGAGCAGTGTCGAGGTATGTTTGGTACTTGTTATCAGTGTGGGCAGGAAGGCCATTTCTCTCGAGTATGTCCGAACAGGGGTACGACTTCTGCTCAACCCCAGCCAGGATTTAGAGGTGGCCCTAGTACTATGATGAGACCTGCTGTTCCTGTTCCATCTTTTCAGCAGTCGAGTGTCCCACGATATCGAGGACCGGGTGGTCAGAGTGCCCAAGTTCCTCCCCAAGTGAGAGTGTATGCCATGACTGAGGATCAGGCGAGAGAAGCTCCTGGAGGCGTGATTGCAGGTATTTGCACGCTTTGAGATTATCCTGCACGTGTTTTATTTGATACAGGAGCATCTCATTCATTCATATCTCATGCATTTGTTGCATCTCACGATATTGAGTGTACCCCGTTGTATGACACTTTGTCGATAGCCACGCCAGCAGGGAAGATTATTTTGTCTGAAAAAGTTGTGCATAATTGTGTATTGATATATGAGGATAATGTAGTATTTCTGAATTTGATTGTCCTCCCGATGCACGACTTTGATTGTATTGTTGGCATGGATATCTTGATGATGAATCGAGCTACTGTTGATTGTTGTCATGGAGTGGTTCGATTTCGACCGATTGATGGACCCAAGTGGAATTTTTATGGCAAGGGTTCCCAAGCCAAAATTCCATTGATATCTTCCTTGGAAATGTCTCGATTGTTGACTAGCGGAGATGAAGGTTATCTTATCTATGCTATTGATATTTCGAAGAAGGAGTCTTCTCTATCTGAGATTCCAGTTGCGAAAGAATTCCCGGATGTATTTCCCGATGAGATTCCTGATTTTCCTCCTCATCGAGAATTTGAGTTTAGTATTGATCTTGTGCCGGGGACTGTGCCTATTTCTAAAGCTCCCTATCTCATGGCACCATTGGAATTTAAAGAATTGAAAGAACAATTACAGGATCTTCTCGATAAGGGATATATTCGACCGAGTGTATCGCCTTGGGGAGCTCCAGTTTTATTTGTTCGGAAGAAAGATGGTACTATGCGGATGTGTATTGATTATAGGCAACTGAATCGGGCTACTGTGAAAAACAAGTACCCACTTCCTCGTATTGATGACTTATTTGATCAGCTTCAGGGTACTTCTGTATACTCTAAGATTGATCTTCGTTCTGGATATCATCAAGTACGAGTTCGAGATGAAGATGTGCCCAAAACTGCTTTTCGTACGAGGTATGGCCACTATGAGTTTTTGATTATGCCTTTTGGTCTCCCGAATGCTCATGCTGTCTTTATGGATCTAATGAATCGCGTCTTTCGAGATTATCTTGACTGATTCGTTATTGTATTTATCGATGATATTCTTGTATATTCGAAATCAAAAAAGGAGCATAATGAACATCTGAGACTGGTGCTTCAAACTCTTCGTACTAGTCATTTATATGCTAAATTGTCCAAATGTGAATTCTGGATGGACAAAGTGATATTTTTGGGCCACGTCATTTCGAGACATGGCATATCTGTTGATCCTGCGAAGGTCGAAGCTGTATTGAATTGGCCAAGACCTACGAATGTTCCCGAGATCCGTAGCTTCATGGGTTTAGAAGGATATTATCGACGTTTTCTTGAATTGAAGACGAGATTGACCACAGCACCTGTGCTTACTATTCCCTCAGGTACCGGAGGATTTGTGGTGTGTACAGATGCGTCTGGTAAAGGTTTGGGCTGTGTTTTGATGCAACATGGCAAAGTGGTTGCTTATGCATCTCGTCAATTGAAATCTCATGAAACACGTTATCATGTTCATGATCTCGAATTGGCCACCATTGTGTTTGCATTGAAGATTTGGCGTCATTATTTGTACGGAGAAAAGTTTGTTATTTATTCAGACCATAAAAGTCTGAAATATCTCTTTTCTCAATCTGATTTGAATATGAGGCAACGCAGGTGGATGGATCTCTTGAAGGATTTTGATTGTGAGATTCAATATCACCCTGGATCGGTGAATGTTACTGTGGATGCCCTGAGCCGGAAAGTTTACGATTCTGTTCTAGCTTCTGTTTGTGTCGCCAAGGTACATGAGGATATATGTACTTCTGGCTGGACTTTTCACTCGAATTGGAATTCTGTCACTGTCTCAACATTGCAAATTGAGCCGAACTTGATATCTAAAATTCGAAAGGCCCAACGAAGCGATGCTCAGATCCAAAAGTCGAAAGAACTGGTATCTGCTGGACATCAGTCTGGATTTCAAATTTCTTCTGATGGTTCTTTACGACTTAATGGTCGGCTGGTAGTTCCTGATGATTCTGATTTGAAATATGCCCTTCTTCGTGAAGCACATTGTAGCAAATACAGTATTCACCCTGGAGGTCGAAAGATGTATTTGACATTGAGACCTCAATTCTGGTGGGAACGTATGAAGAAGGACATTGCTGAGTTTATTTCGAAATGTCTTGTCTGCCAGCAAGTGAAAGCCGAGGGAATGAAACCGGGAGGATTGCTCCATAGTCTTGAAATCCCGAAGTGGAATTGGGAACATATTGCTATGGATTTTGTGACTCATTTACCTCGCTCGCCCAAAGGCTGTGATGCTATTTGGGTGATTATTGATCGGCTTTCGAAATCTGCGCATTTTATTCCGTATGAACGGACTTATCCTTATAAGAGAATGGCCCGTTTATACATTGAGAATGTTGTGAGACTGCATGGTGTGCCAGTCTCGATTGTATCTGATCGTGATCCCAGATTTGCTTCTAAATTCTGGGGTAGTTTTCAGGAGGCGATGGGTACGCGTTTGGCTATGAGTACTGCTTATCATCCTCAAACTGATGGCCAGACTGAGCGTACGATCCAGACTCTAGAGGATATGTTGCGTGCGATTGTGATGGACTTCAGAATGGGATGGCAGGATGCCTTACCATTGGTTGAATTTTCTTATAATAATAGCTTTCAGACGAGTATCGGTATGGCACCGTTTGAAGCTCTATATGGGAGACGATGTAGATCACCGTTATTCTGGGATGAGATTGGTGAGAGACAATTGACTGGACCTGAAATGATACAGGAAATGAACGATAAGGTTCAGTTGATTCGGCAGCGGATGAAAGCTGCTCAGGATCGTCAAACGAGTTATGCGAATAAACGAAGACAACCCTTGGAATTCCAGAAAGGTGACAGAGTATTTTTGAAAATATCTCCCTTTAGAGGCACTGTTCGATTTGGCATGCGAGGGAAATTATCTTCTCGTTATGTTGGTCCATACGAGATTCTGGATCGAGTTGGTGATCTTGCGTATCGATTGGCATTACAACCAACTTTATCTGCCATTCATGATGTATTTCATGTTTCTATGTTGAGAAAATATGAACCAGATCCATCACATGTGCTTGCACCTGGCGAGGTTGAACTTGATCCTTCTCTTTCCTATGTCGAACAACCTGTTCGAATTATGGATCGAAAGGAAAAGATATTAAGAAATAAGTCGATTCCTCTAGTACGAGTGCAATGGACACGACATGGTGTTGAAAAATCAACGTGGGAATTGGAGAGCAAGATGCGAGATTCGTATCCGCATTTGTTTGATTCTATGACATCTATTCCATTGTATTCGATGTATTCTGATCCTTTTTCTGATTTTAGTTTTGATATGTACTATAACTTGTGACATATGTATGTTTGCCAATGTTATGAATATAGAGATGTTTGAGATTTCGAGAACGAAATCTTTTGAAAGGGGGAGAAATGTAAGGACCGTGTATCGTATTATCGTAAATCTTATATGATTATCGATAATTCATGAATTTGATATGTGATTATGCAATGGATGTATATCATAACAATGAAATTGAGAAAATGAATATTGAATATGAGTTGACGTTGTAAGAGCTCGAGTGGAGAAGCCGGACGCCAATATAGTACAAAAGTCAATATTTGTACAGAACATGTGGCGCCCGAGCGGTAGGAAATGACCGCCCGAGCGCCAGGATATGTAAAATGAATATGCGGGCAGAACACTTCGCGCCCGAGCGGTAAATTGTGACCGCCCGAGCGCGATGTAAATAGTGTTCGGGCAGAACACACCGCGCCCGAGCGGTAATTTTTGACCGCCCGAGCGCGGCACAAGTAAAATCCGGGGGCAGAATGTCTCGCGCTCGGGCGCGAGAATTCTACCGCCCGAGCGCGAGAGCGGTAAGGATAAGAATGAATTTCTTTCTTCTCTTTTGTCATTTTCATCCGATAATCTCGAGAGAAAGTTGAAGGAATTCGAAATTCTTTCTTCCAAATCGACTTCGAAACGCTGTCTAAACGCGAAACAAATTATATATTTGTGATCGTCGCGTCGAGAGCTTCTGACTGAGGTAATTTTCTTCTAGTTCCAGCAGCTCTAAATATCAAAGTGCTGGAATAACATGTATTTGAAGTTGAATTTCTGATATGTAGTAGAATAACCGACAAGAAACTTGTATTCGAAGTCGGAATTGAATTATGATATGAATTTAATTTGATATGAATTTTTGAAGTTTCAAATGATATTTGAAACTAATATTAATGATTTTGGAGTATGTTATTGATTGGAATGAGTATGTTATTGATGTAGATAAAGTGTAATATCAATATCTTCAGGCTACATCAACTGGAAACGAAGAATTGAGGTATGTTGCGACCGGGTAACATACGACATGTATCTGTATTATATGATATATTTCGGATTGATTTGATTGATTGGAATGAGATTATGTGTCTATATGCCTTATTTGTTGATTGATGTGGCATACATGACATTGAGATTGAGATATCGATGTATAAAATAAATGTTTTGTTAACACACATTATTTTATGCATACATCGATACATGACATGCACGTTGAGTTATGATCCTTGGATACCCTGATATGATTTGATTGGATTCCGGGGTTTGTGAACACAATCGCTATGCCGGTATTATATGACCCGTAAAGCATAGACAATTGTGGCCCCATATGATTGGATATGGGATTTTGGATTTGATGGCGCTTTGCCGACGCGATCATACGAGTATCTCATATTGGCCGGTGTGCCAGCTCGAGCATTGATTTGATAGCGATTCGATTGATTCTGACATGTGCTCAGTGGATGGGCATTTGACCTTGATACCTCCACGACATACATGCATTGCATACCATATATCATTGTTTAGATACTTGTGGTATATATGATTGGTTGTTCCATACGGAGCTTTGCTTACCCCCAAGGGGGGCTGTTGTTGTCTTTGTGTGTGGACAATGGCAGGTACTCCAGGATATCAGGAGACCGGAGAGGGTACTTCTGGAGGGAGTCACAGCTTGGGCTGAGGTTTTATGTTTATGTCTTGTTCCCAGTATATATGTATATGTATCTATATACAAGGGCATGTCCCGAGGATATGAGTTGTTTATATATGATTGGTTTTGATTACGTGTGGGCATGTTTTATGATTTGAGATTAAATACTATTTTCAGTATTCAAATTATAGAAGAGATATTTCTGGGCTCATTGTAAAGAAATTTTAAGCTCGTTTTCCGCTGTAATTAGTTAACCCTAATCAAAGTGTATTGTAATAACGATTAGGAGCTAAAGGCTCCACATATGTTTAGCATGTTGTTGGGATGTATACTGAGGTGTCGTTTCACGTCGTTAGGCTCTTGGGAGAACGAGTAGCCGTGTGAACAATTTTTTGTCAAAAGTTTTGTTTAAGGATTTTTGAGTTATTTGTATATGTGGTTGTTTTGGGGACAATCGTATAGGCTCGAGTCATTGATGTAGTATCCTAAGATGGTCTTGTGGTGTCGATTAATGATCTGTACAATCGAGTCTAGACTGTTAAACAAAACCTGTTCAGAATTTTCGGGTGTTGGCTTGTCCCGCAGGTACACGGACCCGCGGACGGACCCTGGCACGGGGTCCGTGCCTTTGTTTTTTCCTTGATGCCATTTCAGCGTGCCAACACGGACCCCCACACGGACCAGGGCATGGGGTCCGTGCCTTTGCTTTCCTTCGAAGTGTCAATCAACCGAGTCTACACGGACCCTGACACGGGGTCCGTGTCCCTTCCTTTTGTTGGTCCTTCCTTTGCGCACACACACGGACCCATACACGGACCCGGACCCGGGGTCCGTGTACTTCATGTTTTGGGAAAAACATAATTGTTTGTTTTGAGATTTCATGTGATGGTTTAGTACACTGATTTAAATGAGGTCAAGTCCCGAGAGTTTTAGAACGTCTTAAGTTGTTTATGGGGTTTGGTGGTGAGCATGTGTACCTACGTCTAAGCAATGCGAGTTAAGTATTTTAAATTCATTTAGTATGTGCAGCAACGGCCCTGATCGAAGTCCAACGAATTCCTCAACGCCAAGTAAGTATGTTTGACGTGCAAGAAAATATTTTAAGTTTTTGAGGTATGCTAAATGTCTTGTGACCAAATTATGAAAGGGTTTGGAAGTCGGTGAACGTGGCCGATGACCTCTCCACCCCGTTAAATTATGAACGGGTTAGATCGTGATTGGAAAGCGTTAAATTATGAACGTGGATCAATCAGCCCGTTAAATTATGAACGGGGATCTCATGTATGTGGCAGTGGATACGTCCCTGTCAGCCCAGTACTGTGGTTTAGTCTGATCAGGCGAATTATGTTATGGGTCACTTGCTTTGAAACATACTCTACGCAAAATGATGAAGCTATGTATGTTTAAGTATGTTCAAGTATGCAAGCATGCTTAAGAAAAGTTTATGGTGATGGCACGTCTTAGTATGTACGCACGTACGTTCAAGCTTTATCTTGCAAGTTCAAGTTTAAAGTATGTATGTCCTATTTTAAAGTTGCATGTGATCTTATTATGTAGTAATTGTTACTTTCAGTTTATACGTGTTGAGTCTTTAGACTCACTAGACTTGATCGATGCAGGTGAGGACGTTTATGAGGAGACAGGAGGTGGGGACCAAGGAGCAGGCTTGGACTGAGCGGGAGGCTAAACCCAAGGACCGCCATGTTTTAAACTTTATGAAAACATTTTATACTTTTGTCAAACTTTAAATTTTAAACCTTTTGTTGCAACAACTTGTGTTACGTACAGTTTACTTCTTTTTAGTCGAATTTTGAATGATCATGTTTCAATTAAGAAATTTTTAAATTTTTCGCAAATTTTGAGTAGTAAAAGTACGGTAGGTTACACAAAAGCTGGTGGGCATGTGACGCTCGGGGTCAAAGAGGACGGGATTGATCGCCCTTGCCATGAGGTTGCATGAAGACATGCTTCTAGGTGAATGGAACATGAATGAACCAATCCTCACACCAAAATGAGAGAGATTCCAAAAATTGTTCAGACATGAGACTGTGCAGTTGATGAGTGCTTAAAAGAAGATTTGATAGGTATTACTCGTATCAAGAAGGTGCATCTTCTTTTCGTGAGCTCATCACATAATAATTCCAAAGTTAAGCTTGCTTGACTGGATCAATTATGGGATGGGTGACCCCCTGAAAAGTTTCTTAGGGTGCATGTGAGTGATAACGTAAGCACGCTGGAAAGACTTGTCTTGGTACAGTGGGGACAATAGTCAAATCTGGGCGTCACGCTAAAACCCAGACCTCTTAAATCACCATAATATTCATCTTCGTCTCCATCGGGAAGCAAAGTATAACAGTTAGGGTGACACCAAAAAAAAACCCGCACTAGTTCATTGAGCAGATGTAGCACAGTCGACCCTTAGTTTTGTTCTTTTCGGACAACAAGACCCTAATATCAGCCTTAATGTTGCAGGAACAGACTGGAGGCGTTGGGTAACTTAAATCCAAGCTATCCATAGTGGTTGATTTTTTTGAATCTGTGAGAAGACTCCATTAATGTATGGAAGAAGCTAGCTCAAATGAAAAAATAGAGACAACAATTTAAATATTCAAGTAAAGGGAATTTACGGTACTATAGGTTAAAAAATCTTTAAGGGGGGTGTATTCAATATAGGAGATTTATTGACTTTTAATTACTTTTGTAGATTTTAAAAGTCTATATGTATTCAATTAAGACTTTTACATACTCTATAGAAGTCTAGTGGTATTCAAAATAGACTTTCATAGAGTTTTAAAAAGTCAAGTAGTATTCAACATTGACTTTTAAAAACTCTATAAAAGTCTACAGATATTCAAATTTTCCATAGACTTTTAATAACTTCATGGAATTCATTAACATACAACCATTAAAGCACAAGGTACAACTATAAATTGTAAAAAATTGTATTTGGTTCAACCCAAAGATTTGGATGGATTTTTAAAACTTCTAACTCATATACAAGCTATTTCTATCACTCTCTCAAATTTTCGAAGTGCATCTCTATATATATTTTCATATTTTCTTTTCAAAATTTTCATTTTTTGGCTGATTGTTCATTTAATAATTTTTTATTTTAATATCACAGGAAATTTTGAATTTTATAATTGATTTTGTGATTTTTACTTTATGATTTATACAAATTAATGTAATATTCAATAATAATAAAAGATGATCCAAAAAAATGTTGATTAATTCTTAATAATTGAATCGTCTCGGAACAACTACGATTTTTTAAATTCATTTTAGCATTTTCAATTAATATGTAAGCTATGATATTTTTATACAAAATTATATTCACACAATGCTAAATAATATTCTTTTCACATGTATATTATCAATTTAAAAACAAGGTTACAGGTTAATCAATTTATGTATTTTAAAAAATTTACAAAACATGCATACAAACCCACATATATAAACATGTAAAAATTAAATGATTTAACTTTTAAATAACTAAATTTATTTATTAATATAAATTTTGAAAATAATTTCAAACTGAATATGTTATATATGTCAATTAATTATTGGTTCAAAGAAATTAATAAAAAAATAATTTGTTATAATTAAGTACAAAATTTATAAAATTCTATAAAAAAAATCCACAAAAGTCTATAAAATCTTGCAAAAAAGTCTAATAAATCCACATAAATCTGTTTATAAAGCTGTGAAATTCTGTAAAATTCAATAAAAATCTATCAAATCCATAAAAGTCTATCATTTAAAAAAGTCATTAAAACTCTGAATTGAATACACCCCAGTAAAAAATTAAAAAATACTCACAATCACAACGCATGCAATTTATTTCATGGACGTACGTAGGGGGATGTAAGCCAATTTTTTAAACAATGAGGGCGTTATTAGCCTATTAATATTACATAAGGCGTGTCAAGAACTTTTTAATGTTTCACAGGAGGTTAAAAAACAATTAGCGTGCAGACACTCTTATATGCACATGGCCTTTGTGGCTGCATAGGGCCGATCCTAATAATATTTGGGCCTGAGTCTAACTTTTAAAAAGAGGCCTCTGAATCATAATGTGTGTTCATGTTTTTTTTTAGTTCCATGGCAATTTTTCAAATTAAATCAATACGTTAAAGACAATATAAAAAACTAAATGAATAAAAATATCAAACATGTCCAAAATGATCACTAAAAAACAACCCGCCTCACAGTTTTAGAGCTATAAATACTAATCAAGTCTGTATAATCAAGTTGTTCAGTAATTTCTTTCTCAATCGATAACATAGCCAATTCATTCAATCTTTCTTGTGACTTGGTTGATCGGAGAAAAGTTTTGATGAGCTTTAACTTTGACAAACTTCGCTCTGCACTTGCTACTGTGACCGGGACAGTCAACAAGATTTTATAAGCAATATGAGCATTTGAGATTCTAAATGCAATCATTATTCATATGAGTATCACATAAAAAGACGCTGATGATCAAGCGCAAACAATCTTTAGCCACATTAATAGCTTGAACGAATCTCCGACTTTTTACACAACTAAATAACTGAGAAATGTTGTCTTACTCACCAACCGAATTCAACATCAAATATACATATCAGTTACAGCCAATCACCATACATTCTTGATACGCCCCACATACACATTTTCAACCTTTCATTTTTGAATTTTGATCTTAGCTGGACCTGATATGGTGAACGAATGGACTGATTCCATGGGGCCTTTAGGGTTTTTCATTTTTCATCTCGTTATACTTTATATATATTGATATTTGAAATTTTTAATATATATTTTGAGAAATATTTGGGTTTTTTCTATGCACTCTCAAGCAAAGTTTCATAGCAGGAGATTTCATAATTTGGAAACTTCCTCGTATATATATTACAAAAGCAAAAACAAAAGGGAAGTCTCAAATCTTGAATCCCCGCCTCAGAAAAAGTGAATAAAGCATTAATTCGAAGGTAATATATTATTGATTCTCTTTTTCTGATTTGTTCCGATTTTTATACTTGTCCTTAATCCGCCATGCTTCCCACCATTACTCCACCCCGATAAGAAAACTAGACTGGTTTGGTAAATCATACCAACAACTTATTGCCAGCTATATTAATTCATCCACTCCTGACTTTGATTTCGAAGACGACCGATAATTTTTTAAAATTTTACGAGTGATTTTTTTACTAATAAAATTCATGTTTCGGCCACACTAATTCTTCACAAACTGGATTTTTCCTTTCGCTTTCATAGATGCATATGTAGGGGCTATCTAGTATTATATATAATAATTTTTTTAAAAAAATTTTGGGCCCTTAAAAAGAGATGGGCCTGAGTCATTGGACTCATTTGACTCCAAATAGGCACGGCAGGCTGCGTATGAGTGAGGCACCGTCGAAGAGTTCTTTGTATGCTCGAGCAGTCTCGTCTTACTAATCAGTAATGATGAGGCATCGTGATGCTTGAACTGAGGACATGGAACATCGGTATTGTAAGAATTCTGTTATTAGATATATTTGAATTTGATTTGAAACTCAAAAATTTTATTATTTTTTGTTTGAATGTTGTTGGAATCAGAATTGGGTTTGAGTTCGGTTCGAAATATTTGAGCATGTTTGCAAGTTACTTGAAAATAAAATAAAAAACTCAAAATGTATGTATTTAATATATAATTATATTAATAAAAATAAATAAATCCACGAGGTATCGGACAAAATACTTTAAGCCCGAGTTCAACTCGAAATTTTTTGAATATGTTAAGAGTCCACCTCGAATTCGATAACTTTGAATATATATAAAATATTTTTCAAGATGACTAGAAATTAAGTTTGAATATGTTAAGAGTCCACCTCGAATGCATATCAAATATTTTTTAAGATGGCTAGAAAAACTCACTCAACTCAATCCGTTTACACCTACTCAAGACTCGTGCTGATACAGCTATATAATTGATATAATATATACAAATTGTTAACTATCGGGCAACACAGTCTATAGACTTGGTTAAAATCTAATGATATATTTATTTAATTTAAAAGCTTTCTTTTTATCATGAAATATACAATTAATTATTTTTTTATTTACATAACAAAAATTATTTGATTCATAAACTTCTAATTAATTCATTTCCTGGACAAAAAGTAAAACTAAACATGCCCAGAGGTGAAGCGTAAATCAATATTTTTAATGGAGAATAGTAGTTCTTAAAAGAGAAGGAAATGAAATTAACCCCTTCAATTTTTGATTGAATTTATTTGAACTTTACCCCGAGTTCATCAGTCAGACCGTTACACTTGATATTGCTTCACACTGATCCATTTTCCTACAAGAGACGCCTCTTTTCTTTGTACCCGTTTTTGTGGTCATATTTTTGAACACACAAGTGTTTCGTATGGTGTCCACGTTTTCATATTTATGTATTTGAGGCTGCAATGCATTCTCAAGTACGTTATCCTCCCACTTATCCTTTAAGCTTGGACAAACACAAGAAGCGACTTTGCTCAACGCCTGCAGTTCCACCCCAGGTTGTCGAACTTTTTTTGGATTGATTCTTGGACCCTTTTCAGTTATGTTCATTAATTTAAGTATCCTCTCATCTATTTGAGCAAATTAGTTTAGTTTTATTGGGCCGTCAATATGGATCATGCATACGGACTTAGCGTTAGTATATGTCACATTGGTTTACCATTCCTTTGGAGTGAGATGAGAAGATGATTTCTTGATTACCTTGTTCCTGGGCGGTTTTTTTTTTTTTGTGTCATTAGTAACGTTGTTAGTTTTCAAATATGTGGATCGGTTTCTTTATTTTTTCCTTTGTTGTTTTTGCTAGTGCTGCTGTTGTTGATTCTGTGATATATAAAGTCATTGATTTTGTTGGAACAGAAAGATAAGCGAAAGCTCATTTTGCGATGATTGGCATGATTCATAGTCTTGGAGTCTCTGCTGGTACTATGAACGAGGAACGTAACGTGCAAGTACCTTCAGTGCATGGGGAAAATTTTGGGGATCAAAACAACGATACATGGATGGAATTTCAGTTAGACAGTAGCATGAAGGAAAGAACTGCAACAGATTCTTCCATAGCTGAAACAAGTGCAGCTAATGCTTCAGCAGAAGAAATTGCAGGAGGCAAGGATTCAGTAAAAAGACTTTCGGTTGGATCAAATAGGTTATCCGAGGAATCTATTGTTGGATCCAGACTCCCGAGGGTCTCTCAGGAGATAAAAGATGCTTTGGCAACACTACAACAGACGTTTGTTGTCTCCGACGCGACCAAGCCTGACTGCCCCATCATCTATGTTAGCAGTGGCTTTTTCACTATGACTGGTTATTCCTTGAAAGAGGTCATTGGAAGGAATTGGTAAGAACTAGCTGCTCCAGGACTTTTTTTCCTGCAACATACCAGAATTTTTTAGTAAATATGCCATGAAGTTCAAAAAGTTATCCCAATGTGGCATGTGGAATCATTTCAAGCTTTTAGATCCATAATAAAATGGATCTTTGTGGAGAGTCTGGGAATGGTTATTTGTTCTTTGTTTCAGCCGTTTCTTGCAGGGACCTGATACAGACCAGAATGAGGTAGCAAAAATAAGGAATGCGACAAGAACAGGAACAAGCTATTGTGGGAGACTTCTAAACTATAAGAAGGATGGGACTCCTTTCTGGAATATGCTGACAATCACTCCAATCAAAGATGATGCAGGAAAAACCATACAATTTATTGGGTAACTTTTCCTCTCTTCGATTGTACAAGTGGAATCTTGATAGTCACGAAGTCATTTTAATACCAGATCTAGTTATCCAACAATAGAAAGTACGAATATTATGATTTCATTTGAGCCTCAATGCAGAACTTTTTAGAAAAGTTGAGTTAAAAATGAGTAGAGGATGATTACATTATGCTTGAAATCAGGCATGACTTATAATCCTAAAGTTTTATGTATCAAAAAATTTGTAAAATTATTGAAACTATAGGGTTCCAAACGGCAAAATAGGCTCAATGATCTCTTTCTTCGCTAGACCGGTCCGGCGCGCCAGCTTCTGATGAGATAGAAGAAGGATTAAGTTGTTACCATCCTACTGAATGATATATGATATTCCTAATATATATGCATCATCTTACTGTGATGTTGATGAAATTGTTCTTTTTTTGCATGGGTCTGATGGACAGAAAGATATTTGAACATTTGACATTATTGAAGTGGAAAATGTAATTTCTTTCCTTATGCATAAGGTTTATGCAAACAGTAATAGAAAACTATACACGGCATATGGAAGGTATTTTGAATCCAGTTCAATCTACTTCATGGCAAGTAGAGCAAAGAAGTACCATTTTCAAGACTAATTCCATGTTCTTCATTTCCAATTCTAAGTTCTGCTCCAAGTATTTTTTATGTTATGTAAATGGGGGTGAAGCTAATGATCATAAATTTGAAACCATTATCCATTTTCCTTGTCTGCCCTAGTGCTTGTTATTGCCTGATATCATCCCCTGAAGTTGTTGTTTTAAAGTTTTTTCACCAGATATGAATTGACAGTTATATATCAACTTAACATATAATTTGCTAATATGCAGCGTTTTCTTATACTTTGTCTTGGTAATGTGGACAATTTCTCCCGGTCTGATACAAGTATATACATATTGCGCCTGTTGGCAGAATGCAGGTTGAAGTCAGCAAGTACACAGAAGGGATGAACGATAAAGCATTACGGCCAAATGGATTGCCAAGGTCATTGATTCGTTATGATGGTAAGTGCACCTATTGAGCCTATTCCCGCTCATAACAAACTCTCGTTTGGAATCTAACTTGATTGACTTGCTTCAGCTCGTCAAAAGGAAGAGGCTTTAGGCTCTATCACAGAAGTGGTACAAACCCTTAGGCATCCAAAATCCCATGTAACACCTGAGAGTCATGATACCATGACTAAGATTGAACATACTGGACTAGCAGAATTGTTGGATAATAAAGGTACACCCGGGAGACAAACCCCTCGCTTAGATACAAGAAGTAAGTCACATTGTTCAGATTTTCGCTCAGACACAAGCCAAAAGTCCAGAAAATCTGGACGCTTTTCACTTATAGGGTGAGTCCTTTTCTCTCTCTCTCTTCACTTTGCAACTTTTCTCTTATAATCCGCTATTGCATATTATTAGTCCAGATATTATGTGAAGGAAAAAAGAGGTCAGTTTTTGTTTATATTTCTGGAAAATGTATTTATTTTTTTGGAAAATAACCAAACATATACTATTTCAGTTTCTTTTTCCAAAAATACATTTTCAAGTCACTTTCACCATCCCTGTACAATCATTATTTGTTAATTTCAAACTGTTGTCACTCCTGAAAATAGTTCTATTATTATATCGCATTCAAACTAAATAAAATATCTTTTCAAATTGATAATGTTAAATAACTATATCCAACATATTGTGACAGTACATGACATCTATTGATAGAAAACGTTTTCTTCCTAAAACATGACTTGATAGACATTCTCCAATTCAACATTTGAAAATACTTTTCCAGAAATTTTTTCATTAATACCGGAAACATAACAAAAAGTACCTAGAGACAATGGACATCATGCATGGTAGCAAAATGGGATCGCCAATAACCCTAGACAATTGAATACACTTTTGCCTTGGACTTTCAAACTTAAAATTGGAATTTTGAAAACTACAGAATCATATGGTAACCTAAAACTTTAAGCTTCAGTGAGTAATACAAGTTTTTATGACTAATCTTTCTATCCACTCAAGTTCATAAATTTACTTTAGTCTGAGAACCCCTGTTAATATCAAAATATGGGGGATATTTCTTCCTTGAAGATGTTGAACCTTCCATTTTGGGAAATATCAAAAGGCATTGCTTGTTATGGGCTTTCCTGACAATAAATCTAGAATGATGGTAACTTGGAAACTTTCATCTGAATCTGTAGGATGGTTTGATTCGATTATCTCTGGATTGGATCATTCAATTCTATTAAACCATTGCACAATTTATGCAGGTTTAAAAGTAAGTCTGTACGCCATGCTAGCAATGAATATCCACAAGTTATTGAACCAGAGATCCTGATGACGACAGACGAAGAACGGAGAGACAGTTGGGAACAAACTGAAAGAGAAAGGGATATACGTCAAGGCATTGACCTGGCAACAACCTTAGAACGCATTGAAAAGAATTTTGTGATAACTGATCCTAGGCTTCCTGATAACCCAATCGTGAGATAAACTATATAGTTGTGATAGTGCTGGCATTGTCTTCATTATAGTTACATTGTTATCTAAATATAAAATTATCTGCCTTGTGAAAATTCAAAATCCTATGCAGTAAATCACTCTTCAGTTTCTAGATAAAATTCTTTTTCTTTGTTTTCTTATTTGAAATATTAATATTTGAAGATACACAGCGGAATAATATCATAATACAGTTCTTGACTTGCAGATATTTTCATCAGATAGCTTCCTTGAATTGACAGAATACTCACGCGAAGAAATTTTGGGAAGGAATTGCAGGTATGAATATAAACCATGCTTTGTTGGTGTTTGAAAGTTATTTTGACATTACACATGATACAGAAATCCTTAGGAACTTGTAAGTTGGATCACTGAATTAAGCGTGCTAGCTTTCAATGATGAAATGTAACCATAGATTGAACAATATAGTCATATGTTACTGTATAATTTTTGTGTGCCTCCTTCCTACCGTGTTCCTCAACTACAGATTTAAATGGCATTGATTCATCTCGCTATTCATCCATGGTTTATTGCATGGAATGACATAAAAGGCATAATGGTTTTCAAAACTTATTGACATTCTGACTGTGTATTCTGTAAACTTTCATCTATAGGAGTCATGCTTTTCTGTTTCATTATGTCTAAATCACTTCCAGCTTTCCTAATGTTGCTGAAAAATGTGTCAGGTTTCTTCAGGGACCTGAAACTGATCAAACAACTGTTTCAAAGATAAGGGATGCCATCAGGGACCAAAGGGATGTTACCGTTCAGTTGATTAATTATACAAAATATGGTTCGTAGCTTTCAATATTATTAAATAGACTCAACTAGACATCTTCTTCTTCACTAAATTCTCCCCTTAAACTTGTCATTTATTAATTATTAAAAATTTCAGGGAAGAAATTCTGGAATTTATTTCATTTGCAACCTATGCGTGATCAGAAGGTGGGATTTCCATTTGAATCAATTTTTCTTGTGATCTACAGTTGAGATATTAACTCAATCACACCAAGATATGTTTCCTTGACATTTCTTGGCATGACAGGGTGAACTGCAATATTTTATTGGTGTCCAACTAGATGGAAGTGATCATGTGGTGCCCTTGAAGAATCGCCTCTCAGAGGGAACTGAGCAACAGGGCGCTAAGTTGGTATATCTGTTGCTGTAATTTAGTTTTATTCTCCTTGAAGATAAGGCAGCATGCTCGAACTAATCTACACTCCAATTATATTATCCAAATATAATAGATTAAAAAAGGGAGACTGGTGGCCTTCATCTTGAGTACTAAACAAAACTTTCATGATATTTTAACTTCCGCTAATTGTTGATGTCAGGTGTTATGTTCTGCCTGCCCTAGAAGAAAGTATTTTAATTCTAGAAGCTATTTTAACTCTTTCTAAAATATACCTAAACTCAGCACTTTCTTGTTGATCATACCATCAAATTGTACCATAAAACTACGAATAAATAGGAGAGGGGTGAAACAGGCTTTGCAAATGTTCAATCTTGAAACTGAAACGCGAATGAAGTGTAATGTAGTTGTAAGAATTTTTAGGTACTCTAACATCATGATTTCCCAAATCAATTGTGCCAGATAGAATAGTTGAGGTGATGTTAATTGACCTATTATGTCATTCTGACATACAAATGATAAAGCAAGCATAAATTTTGTATCATAGAATTATCCTTTGTCATTGCTCTTATGTTCTTTGATTAATCTTTTGTTATTTTCCAATTTAGCTCCTCAACTTCATGTTAATTATCAATGGTTGAATTTTCTTTACCAGGTCAAAGCTACAGCAGAAAATGTTGATGAAGCTGTTCGAGAACTTCCTGATGCCAACTTGGTAAGGTATTCCTTTCTCTCTATCCTTGAAGTGCCTCCAATGATAAGCTTCATGTTAATATCCCTACATGTTCGATGCATTTCGATGTGAATACGTGGGAAATCAGGCTTTTAATGCAGCGAGAAACATTTTCATGTTAGAATGTTAAGATTGTTGACAGAATGCTATGAAAAGACGATGTCTCATTCTCTTTCTTGCTGATGCAAAATATGTTGTGTCAATTTCAGAGACCAGAAGACCTGTGGGCTATACACTCTCAATCTGTACTTCCGAAGCCCCATAAAAAGGATAGTATTGAATGGGCATCGATAAGAAAGGTATAACAATGTGAACTTGAATTCAAGCAAATCTGGGGATATTTTCGTCAAGATGCTATGTGAAGAATTAGAATATCACTATCCCAAAAGTTTATAATGTTGGAAGTTAGTGATAAAATTTTATATTTTGCCACCTTTCATGCATGGGTTGAAAACCCAATAATGAAGGCCCATAAAATAGTATCCATCGTGTTCACATGGTGGTGGTTTTTGTACAATGAAATCCTCTGAAAGAATACTTGACCAGCTGATGGAAATATTTAATCGGAGTGTGGCTGTAATTTGACTCTGCTACGATACAAAGACAAATTTTGAACTTCATGGAGAATGAAGACTATTAAATATAAACCAAGATTTACTTGGTTTGGCTACTTGGCCGACATCCACTATCTTGTTACCAAATAACTAGCACTTATTCTGTGAAGAATATTGAAAACAATGATCAACTCTATATGTTCGGTGAAATGCATAATCTATACATGAAAATCGAGGAAATTTCTCGAACTAAATCAAATTAAAATCCGACAAAATATTTTGCCTTTCCAAGTATGGTTTGTGAGGAATGAAGCTTAAAAAGTTGAGTTAATTAGGTAAAAGTACTACAATATAGTTATTTATTATCTGTTAGCAAGTATCTTACATTTACATTTCGTTTTTGTAGATCATTGAATCTGGTGAAACTATTGGATTGAATCACTTCAAACCAGTACGTCCTTTGGGATGTGGCGACACTGGAAGGTGATACAAGTGAAATTGATTATAATTATTTTCTTAATCATGAATACATCTAGTTTTCAGCATTTACACTTTGATACTTCACGATTCTCCTTATTAGCTTGGGACTTATCAATGTTAGGAGGACTCATGCAGCTTATATCTTGGTTGCTTAAGTGTCGGCTTTTTGTTATGCATAAAATCTTTATGAGATATCGTGTGTCTTATCGTCCTTGTTGCCTAGGAATTTGCATTTTGCCAATTATGGTAGCAAATGGTATTTCCCGTATCATATTCAGCGTAGAGTCAACAATTATATAATACAAGGCTACAATTAATCCCACTAAATTAAGCCTAATTAAATATTATCCTACCAAAGATAAAAGATACAATACCAAAGATAAAATATACAAAATACATAAATCACAATCAAATATTTTTTTAAATATTTAATCATATTCATTATATTATTCAATCCCCCTCAAACTTGGCTATAGATGTTGATGAGACCAAGATTGGCTACAAGGAACTCGTGAGCTTGTTCCAATAGTCTCTTTGTTAACAATCAGCAAGTTGACTTATTCAACGCTAATGATGCCTTGCTCCAACTTTTCTTTAACAAAGTGTCGATCAACATCTACGTGTTTTGTTCGATCATGATGAACAAGATTGTGAACTATGTTGATTGTTGATTTGTTGTCACAAAATAACTGCATAGGATCCTTGAATTTTATTTTCAATTCTTTTATCACGCGTCTTGTCCAAATGAGTTCACATTAGGGGTGTAAACGAACCGAATCGAAATAAATATTAGTAAAAATTTAAGTCTCGAGTTCGGATCGAATTAAGCATAATCGAGTTCGAGCTCGAAAATTTTAATTTTTTTGGCTCGAGTTTGAATCGAAATTATGTTCGAGTTCGGTTACAAATGTTCGAACATATTCGCGAGCTATTTGAACTATTTCCCAGACATTAAGGTTCGAGAATGAAGGTTCGAAAGCTCGAAAAGTCCGAAAAACTTAGAATGTATATATATTTAATATATAAATATATTATATTAATAAAATATTAAGGTTCGCGAGCAGCCGCAAAATGTCGAACAAAATAATTTTGGCTCAAGTTCGGCTCAAAATTTTTTTGAACATGTTCGAGTTCGATAAGTTCGAGTACAAATAAAATATTTATCCAGTCGGCTAAAAAAGCTAGCGAAGCTGCTTGATCCGTTTATAGCCTTAGTTCACATACTCCTTGAGCCATGGCTCTATACTCTGATTATGCACGGCTTCTTGCAACAACAGACTGTTTCTTACTACGCCAAGTCACCAAAGTTCCAGTCTGCATCAGTGAAGGCCTTCACCCCTCGATCACTGTTTTTTGCGGGAAAAAGCCTATGTCTGGAGTCTATTTTATGTATCTCAATTTTGTATACAGCATCTAGATGACCCTAATATGGGGAGTGCATATACCGACTCACTAAACTTAATGCAAAAGCAATATCTGAGCAAGTATGATGCAGATATATATGTTTCTTAACAAGACGTTGATATCTTTCTTTATCCAGCGGTTTTCCAGCTAACATCCTCTTCTTATTCCCTAATTCTATTGGAGTTTTACTGGGTTTGAAGTAAAAAATGCCAGTTTCTTCTAGAAGGTCTAGAGTGTATTTTCGTTGGGAAACAGAAATACCCTTTTTTTTCTAGGAATTTCCATCCCTATAAAGTATTTTAGTAATCCAAGTTCTTTTACTTCAAATTCTTTAGCCATCATCAACTTAGTATCTTCAATCTCTTGGCGATCATTCCCTGTTACAATGATGTCATCAATGAATATTATAAGAATAGCGATGTTTTTTTCCTTTGAATGTTTGACAAATGGTGTATGATCTGCTTGACTTGGAAAACCTGTCAAACCATGCACGTGGTGACTGTTTCATACATAGATAGATTCGTTGAGTTTACAAACAATTTAATTTCCCCATCTTTTGGGTTTGGGATATATTTGTTTGAGGAATAAGGCACTTTTAGGGAAATGGTGTTAGATATGTTTAGTGGAAAGGGATTCCTTGTGGGAAAAGGTTAATAAGAGCATTTATGATCTAAAAGATAATGGTTGGAACATGAGGTTGACAAGGAACGTGATTTTTAGAAGCCCCTGGAAATTTATCTTTCATTATTACCCGGCTTTTCATCTGTTAATTAGGGCGGTGCTCAAAGGGGGGAATATCATTCGTTTTTAGAGGATCCTTGTGTGTGTGGGGGGGGGGGGGGGGGGGGGGGGGGGGGGTCGTTTGTCGTTCAAAGAGCGTTTTCCATCTCCGTTTCAGATCTCCTTGATTCTTAAAAAACATGTCAGCAATTTCATCAGTGCGGGGATGGACCTTCCGATTAATTCCAACTTTGCCTGGGATGTGCGTCTCAGAAGAGTTTTAAATGAGGTCGAAATTGTTGAGTTCAGCACTCTACTAGGGGTCTTAGATATTGTTCGTTTGGAGGTGAGTATGGAGGATTTTGGGTTTGGTTGGGGCTCTTCGAGGTCTTTTTCTGTTAGTTCTTTTTTTATGACTCCTTTTTTCCGATCAGCAACTTCCCTTATTTCTCGTATTTTACTAATATTTGGAAAGTACCTATCTCATATAAGGTTCAAGTTTTCTCATGGACTATGGCTTTGGGAAAATTGCCGACTTGCAATTCGTTGCAAAAACGATGGCCTAATTGTGTTTTATGTCCGAACTGGTGTAGCCTATGCCGGAACAAAGAGGAGGATCAAGACCATTTACTTTTGCATTGTTCGTTCACGAGCGGAATTTCAGGAATTGGGTTTCGAGTGGAGTTTTCCAAGAACAGCGCATGACATGTTTCTTTTGGAGCCAAGTTTACATACCGGGTAGAAAATTAGGTGTTTTTGGTATGTGGTAGTTCATTGCTTATTTTGGTCGATTTGGTTGGAGCGGAACAAAAGAATTTTCATCGACATAGCAGAGTCTAGAGATAAGGTTCGGGAGAAGATCAAATTCAGGATCGCTAGTTGGACGACAAAGTTGGCAGAGTTTAACCATCTACTTATCGTAGTGAGGGATTGGAAATTTCTATCTATTGACGAAATTGTAGTTGTTTTAATTCTTTGTGGCTTTTTTGGATTTCTCATCTGCCTACTTATACTTGTTTTCCTATTCTAATAAAATTTCGTTTCTAATAAAAAAAGTGTTTATTGCGATGATGGTCATGTACATGAACAAAGGTCGTACACCCAAATGTTTTAAAGGGAAGACTGTTGGAGTTGGACAAATGTGGATATGTTCTGCTAATGAGAGATAACGGGGTGTCAAAGTTGATGGTTCAACTGGGTGGGCGATTGATGAGATATGCAGATGTAACATATTCACTAAAAATAGTTCTTGAAACAAAGGTTGTTTCTTCTATAATTTATTTATTTTTGTCTGGGGAATTAATTAATTATGTTATTTTTTATAGTTCATATGGTTATCTTTTTTGTTCATTCACCTTGTCTTTTCAGTATAAATTATTATTTTGTGAAAACAACAAAATAAATTTTCAAAAGTGTTTTATGTTTTCTTCCTTAAGAATGTACCAGACCTCTCAGTGATGACTTCGATTGAATTCTTCAATTATGCAAGCACAAATGTTTTTTTTGCAGTGTTCATTTGGTGGAACTAATAGGTAGTGGTCAACTATTTGCTATGAAGGCAATGGATAAATCCATGATGCTTAATCGTAATAAGGTATAGTTGTTTGGCCCTTGGGTTCTCGCCGGTATTATCGTGCAATCTGATTTAATTTAGTTAATGATTAGCATATGCTTGTTTGAAATTTTCATTAACATGGGCCCAAAATCATGACAGTTGTTTTAAGATCACTAATAATAATAATATAATGAATGTTAAATTACCATATCACTATCACTGTAACTTATAAATTCATGCCAATATACATCTCATAATATGATATTACACATATAATAACCTCGGGATATATCTTGAATAATCAGAAAGATCTGGGACAACATTATAGTTCTCAAATGACATGAAATGCATAGAATGATAGTACAAGCCGAGACCACGAAGTCAACCTTGACCTCCTCCAGATGACCTTTCATTGGTGTCTTGGGTCCTAAATTCTCCTGTTATGATTCACATAATGAAAATAAAGGCCCCAAAGGTGTGAGCACATGACAGTAGGAATAGACCAAGATAAAACCGACTAAGAACTGTAAAAGATGTATGAAATTCTAAACAATACACGTCGTTAAGGTACAACATCAAACATAGTCTGAGGTATCGGAAGTCCATAACGATACAGTACTCGGGCATATCACACTCAACAAGATGCAAGGACTGGCCTCACCGCTATAATGTCCACTCCCCCACCAGACTACTACCGTATACCAGATGGCTCGCTCAACCGGATCAAATACCCATTATACCTGGTTTACCACCATCCATATCATAGGCAATTCATGATCCATACAATCACCGATACCTGCCTTAATTCAAGAAATATAGTCATGGTCAGACAAGGATCGAAGCTCGACGTGTTGGTGCATTATACAAAAAGTGTTTGTTACCAAAACATATTTTAATTTTCATGAACCAATAAATTTCCTATTCCCTTAAATGTGAAAAGAACATGTAGTCCTTGATAAATTATAAAATTCTGATAAAATATAAGAAATACTAATAAATAAACAAAGCAAATATGTCAGTTATAGGTTTTTAAAATACTTGAATTTTTTGTGAAAAATAGGGTGAAGCATCATTTCAAATGTTGTACAATACAGTCTAAAAACTTAAAGACCCATAAAAGTTATAAGATAATATGAAATTTGAAATCTAGTAACCTTGCTAGAAAATCAAAATATCTAATTAAGAATGAAATTTTTAGGAACTAAATCAAAAGTTAATGTTTTCATTTGTTAGATTTGATGGTAACAATAACGACGTTCCAAAATGAACTTGTTATGATCAAAACAAATACACTTAAAGGATAAACAGTTAAATTTCATGAGCACAAAAAAGGATGATCCTTTTTTATTTATGATTATGATCAAACTATACTGTGGTCTTAAATTTGTGCAGGTTCATCGAGCATGCATTGAAAGAGAAATTATCTCACTCTTGGATCATCCATTTCTTCCCACTTTGTACTCCTCTTTTCAGGTTCTCTTTTCTAGAAATTTGATTGAAAATGTTTTATTTACATTTTGGTAAAAGTGATGTTGGCATGAACAATTAAAGTGTGTGAAATGTAAGAATTCAATATTTTTGGTTTCATCTCCGATATTTACTTGTAAAAACACAATTTTGAAAAATGTATTGGGAAATGCGATGCATATTTTGTGTTATTTTAAAATGAAATATTTTAAACTTTAGATGTCAAACCATGTATATATAAGCTGGCTTATATGATCCTTCAGTAGCTCATGGGGTACTTAAAAATTTTAAAATATGGTTTTTTTTTTTGGGTTAGGGTATCAAGTAATGATTGAGTTTTCTTCGAAAATAGTGAAAAATTGAATCGAAAATATTTTTTGTTTATGAAAATGTAAAAGGCAGTGAAAATTTATGCTGAGAAATGAATTGGGAATGAGGTGAAATGTGTTATTCTTATTGTTGGAAACGATAATGATTTTCTTAAAATGAAACTGAACAAAGCCAAAAATTCTTGCTCTCCCTAGATTTAGGGAGTTTCTAGAATTCTAAAAAGTCCCAGACAGTATGGGTCCTATGTCTGTCGAGTCTGTTTTTAGAGGATCGAAATCTATGTTGCATGTATGGGTAAGTTCAAAATATATTCATGACCTCTCAATCATGAATCAAGAGTTCAGTCCGCTGATTGCAACAACTTCAGATATATATATACTATATAGTTCATCATAAAATTCTCATTTTGTGAAATATTGCTTAGCCTTCGATGCATACTAGAGTATGCCATGTTGTAAATCAAATACTGCTAAGTGAACACGTACCAGTTTGAACTCATCTCTAGCATATATTGGAGAATTATATCAGTTATGTGAAAAAACTCTTACATTCTTTGCTTATCCTCAAATAATTAGTTCATTTTAGACAATATTAAGCAGCTTCTTTGGAGGTGCTTTAATTTCTTAAGAATCGAAAGCAGGCAAAGTACTCAGAGATCCATCAAGCTTTCAATGTTATTATATGAACAGATGCAGCTGACTGTTTCAAACTAACTCGATGGACTTTTTTGTAATTTGTGCTAGCTGAAATATATTATCTCCGTAACATGCCTTGTGCATCACCCTCTCTTTACTTTGATTTTGCTCATAATTTTTCTGATATTCTTTACATTCTAACATGATATCTATTTTCTGTCCAGACACCTACACATGTTTGTTTGATAACAGATTTTTATCCCGGAGGAGAGTTATTTGCGCTGCTCGACAAACAACCCTTGAAAATCTTAAGCGAGGACTCAGCCAGGTAGTTGATTAAATGCTTAGTTTGAAATTTACAGATAATGGCAGAAATTCTTTACCATGTTTAGCACAAACTTACATAGAAATAAATTGCAACTCCATTCATGCCTTGTTGAAAAATTCAGATTTCTTTGTGGTTGTTTTTATGGAAAGAGATGCCCTATGGAATTGCATACTAGTATATAATACCGGCCAGATTGGCTTGCATACACTGTCTATCTTATAGAGCTACCATAGAGTATAATGAGTAGAAATTTTCCAGGACACTCTCTCATAAATTTCTTAGCACATAAGAATGATTCATGTTAGAATATTGAAATAATTTTTATGTGAGTTGAAGGATGCTGAAGGTTGTATATAAAATTCTCCAGGTTTTATGCAGCAGAGGTCGTCATTGGCTTGGAATATCTTCACTGTTTAGGTATCTCGTGTCGTTAAAAAATTTATAAATACAATTCATTTTTGGATGAAGTTGAGTGAACCATGTATGTGAGAATCAGTCCAGTCCTACAGTCTTGCTAAGTCACATCTTTCAACTGGTATTCATAGAATATATGTTGCTGCTTAGTTCAAGTTATTTAGTTCAGCCACCTCCTATCTTTCAGTTCTTCCATGTTTTTTATGTCAGATCACATTCTTGTTTATCGAATATATACTGTTTTACTTTCAAAGACTCTTTATCACAATGTATTACCTTTAACAAAACATTGAGGTTACTTTTACCTGGTTCCGGTGACTGGTATAGAACACGGTTAGTTCAGGGGCATGTAACGTTTCTGCTTAAATATTGATTGTAGATATTCATTTGATTGTCCTATGTGGACCATTGCAGGTATTCTTTATCGGGATTTGAAACCAGAAAATCTTCTTCTTCAGAAGGATGGACATATTGCATTAGCTGACTTCGATCTATCTTTTAAGACAACATGCAAACCTCAAGTATGCGTACTACTAGCATATTAGTTTCTCTTGGATGATTCAGAATTGCTTTTTTTTTTTCTGAACACTACTTTTCTGATTATTTATGACCAGAAGTTTCCATTTTGTAACACTCTTAAAATGCTCCACTGATCTGGAACTGATTGAGTTTCTCTCAAACTTCGATTGCATTTGATTCTTCATGTGTCTCTCAAGTATATTTCGTTCTGGAGGAAAGTAAAAAAAATGTTTACCAGTTTATAGCTTTTATCTTCTGTTGTTGAGCGCGGGGTTATACAAGGGTAAAACCCGAGATATATAGAACGAGAAACATCTAAACCTTTTGTCATGTGATCATAACCACTCTCTAAATGCACAGTATGAGGATATGAAGTCTCCTGTTATAATTTGTTGTTTATCTCACGAAATCTTTTCCTAATAAATTCTAAAATCGAGTTAAGTTATTTTGTACTGAAAGTCTTGCTACTTCCAGGTCATAAAGCATCCTGCTCTGAAGAAGAGAAGCTCTAGGAATCAACCTCCTCCAATTTTTTTTGCAGAACCAAGTACTCAATCAAATTCTTTTGTTGGAACTGAAGAATACATTGCTCCAGTATGGGCTTTTCTGTGTCCTGATTGTATCTGCTCATTCTCTTTAATTCATTGGCATGCTCAGAAAATTTTCATAATTCATGGCTAGTTAATGTTATTTCCCATAGTAGTTATTGCCTGCTAAAGATGACATTAACTGATTTCAAAGATTTTAATTTGATCAAAGTACATAGGACAAATTGATTTCTACGTTTCAAGCAATATTATAACATATATTCATCAATAATATGCGGAGCTTCCATATAGTCTAAGTACTCCTGTTTTGTATTTAGGTGAAATAGTAACTGAAACGTCTTAAATATGCAAATTCTATCTGATCAACGAGCCACTTCTAAGTGTCTAGTCTAGTTCTAGATATTTAATTTTATTAGTAGAATGGTGTATTAAGATTTACTTCGAAACAAGCCTCGATTTGTTTGTGTTAATGGCATACATCTCCTCCTTCTTTTTTGAAAAACATAGTTAGGGCATTTATCATATTCTGTGGAACCAAGCAAGGGAAGAAATGTGCCATTCATTAGGAGCTCCTAGCCATGAACTTGAAGTTAGTTTATGCTTTCATGTCTTTTTTTCTTCATTTTGGCATGATGATCATTGAGTATGAGATCACAATACGGCATTGTGCGATGAGGGTTCTTCATGATTTTATACAAAGATATATAAACGCTACCCAATTTTGGTGTGCATCCTATTAAAATGCATCTGATTACAACTCATTTGGATGATGTATCTTAACCTGTAGGCAATACCAGTTACAAGGTTTTAATTTTGTCAATTTGCCTTACTTTGTGAATAGCCTCCTTTCTCCAGAGAAATGTCATGTTCATTATCGTATTTTTCCCAAGTTTTTTAACATTTTACAAATTTTCTTGAAAGTACTTTTTTTCCTTTTGTTAACAAGTTTTAGGATTAGTAAAGTTTCTCGGTGTACTTGATTCGAAAATATTGATAATCAATATCATGGAAAGCATTTACTGTGCCTCCAATCTCAATACTCATTCTTATGTTCACTTGATTGCAGGAAATCATTACAGGCTTAGGTCATAGTGCTGCTATAGATTGGTGGACCCTTGGTAAGTATGTGAAAATAAATTATTTCTGAATTATTTATTCACGGTGATAGATAGATGAGAAACTTATTTGGAACAATATCACAATCTTCGTTCTGATTGAAGATAAAAGGATAGGCTAATTCTCATCTGTCTAATGTGACTATAAATGGAATTTTTTATTAACTAACATTTTTTGATCTCGTCTTAGAAATTATTTATCTCATTGTATGTATGTAATTCGGTTTGAAAACTTGTATAGTTTTCAGAGATTAAAGAACTGAGGGAAGTATAAGTGTATAAATTTATAAGCATTTAAAAGTAAATAATTTTCCAAGAAAATATGAGTTTTTGTTCTTTAATTTATCCCACAAATATCCGTTCAACAAGTTATCTTCTGAGTTTATATAGGGCCAAGACAAGTTGTTGATCTTTCTGATCTTTTCTGGCTCTCCTTTCTTGTCATCTTTATTAATTTCCTCCTGTTTCTAGTACAACCTATTTGGATAGGTATTATAGAATTTGTCAATATATCGTATGCTGTGGTGTTATGGCTTGAAAGATTAATTTCCCTTCAGAACTTCACTGTAATAGTTAATTATGATACTAATTAGCTATGCTAATTTGTGACCTTATAAAATATTTTTGACATTCAGGTATTTTGCTCTATGAAATGCTTTATGGGCGTACACCATTCAGAGGAAAGAATAGGCAGAAAACATTTGCCAACATCTTGCACAAGGACCTAACTTTCCCAAGTAGCATTCCGGTAATACTATATACTGCAGTAAGCATTGCAATTGAGCAGGTTTTCAAGTAACTCTTCGGTTCTTGGAGGTCTAATGATTTGTAGGTGGAAATGGTAGTAAGATTAGTAAATTTTTGTTTGAATTTTGCAGAATGTAGTGCATTTTAGGAAGCCATCTCCTAATATTTTGTACATTGCATCATGGAGAAATGAAGGGAAATGGACAACAACACTTAAAAAATGAGAAAATATTGATGACGACTACGCTTGTTTTAGAAGTATTTCTCTTTTTGAATCATAGGCTTTCTAAGAAAATTTAGATTAGACTGCTGAAATTGGTCAGGTGAGCGACTTAATGGATGTTAGATGTGATATTTATATTTTAGAAAAAATTTTATTTACAATTTTAAATTTTTTCTCATTTAAAAGTGGAAAATCTGATGGATTAGTTCCTGCTTAAAACTAGATGAATTTCAAAGCCGCATATGATAACATTTTACAATCAAAAAGTAATCAAAACAAGATAGAAGGAACAAAATATGCACTTCATTTACAAAAATGGCGAATTGGTAATCTAGATTTTGTATTCCAGGTGTCAGAAAGTCTCGTAAATATGAGAGTCAAATAACTTAGATTTGTATGCAAAAATATCCAATTCTCGAAGTCAAAGTAAATAGGAAAAATAATTGCAGGTGAGTCTTGCAGGAAGACAGTTGATTCATTCATTGTTAAATCGAGATCCAGACAACCGTTTAGGATCAAATAGTGGTGCAAATGAGATCAAGAATCATCCTTTCTTCCATGGAATAGAATGGCCTCTTATTCGTTGCATGGTAACACCACCTCACCACTTTGGCTTTTACTATCATGAATGAGTTCAGATATATAAGCTATTAGCTTAAGTCAAAAGTGTATAATTTTGTTGTTTGCATGCAAACCTTGAACCATGGTTCTCTTTTTTCAAAGAGAAGCTGAATTTGAAATAATGAAAATTATATTTTCTGACCTCTTGATTTCAGTTTTTTAAAAGCATTTAGAAATTAGAAAGGGCAAACATTTATATTACATGTAAAGATACCCTTTTTGAAAAATAATTTTTTTTTAATCCTGTCTATATCCAAAGATACTCAATGATAGCAGTTGTGAACAAGAGTTTAGTACTGTTTCTCTCTTACAGACCCCGCCGCCCTTAGACGAGCCTCTTCAATTAATTGGTAAAGAATCAAATGCGAAGGAGGTAAGTTGGTCGGACGATGGAGTACTTGTGCATCCCATGGAAATGTTCTAAGGCGCCATTTAAAATGTATATGTTGTGAAGTCTTCTTTGTTCTTTGTGCGTTCGTGGTGATTAATGGCAACATCAGCATACTTGGTTCCATTTTCTGGAAACCATTTTCATATGCAGAATTCAAACTAAATGGTAATATCTCACTTTCATATTCTTTCCCAAAACTCATTCTTCAACGCTACATTATAATTTAATGTAAAGAATATTAGGAAACTAAGAATACACTACTACACTAGTGATATTACTCGACCAACACATTTTTACTTGATGGATTATATTATGTTTATTTGCTCCAAAACTCATCAATATATCATGTTCTCTAATATAATATCTAAAACACATCTGAAGATCTCTAATATAGTATCTATAACACATCTGAATGTGTTGTTGGTTGGTGATTGATACAAACTGCAAGAATCAACCGAAGACTATATGGTTTTAAAGATGTTCCCCGATTCCAACTAAATTGATTGTATCAATCAAATCTTGCGTCATGACAGCACAAGCAGGAGGATCACACATGACACAACGGCTATCACCAGCGACGATTATCCATCAATTTATGTGGACACAAATATTAAAGATATCACAACATAAGATCAACAATTTCATAAGCTTGGGCTTCTGTTGCTACATAAAATGTCTCTTTCCAGGTCTTCAGATACAACCCATAATGGTTAGCCCGTCCTTTGTACATAAATCCTTGTGATGGTTTCGCATAGTTTCAACAGCTCTTCAGCTTCCAAGATAAATTCTCCCGTTTGCGTCTCATACAAAAACCAGCATAGCAGGCTAAGAGTATTCAGCTGTGTGCCAACCCCCCTCTTAGGTGTAATGGCATGGAGCCACCCAAATAGAAGGGAGAAGCGGTAGAGGATCAAAGCCCTCCACCCCAAAGTTGTACTAAAAATATACCTTTTCTAACACTAACTATAAAGAAAAAAGAAACAACAACAGGAAAAAAAAAAGATGAACAGATTAAAACAAAATTTTATCCAAGCTTCAAGTTCAGTAAAATAAATTACTAGGACCGACCTCCAGGAAAATCATAGAATTAAAACCTCCGCCTTTAGAACATATGATGTACTCCAATCATGAAGTCTAGTTGAAAAAATATATCCTCCTAACAAATTAAATAGGTAAATAAACCCTGGCCTGTCTTTCACGTGTCTCAAATAGGAACTCGACATTTTAACCGACAATGATCGAGCTAGAGTGTTGAATACATAATTATAATGACTTCAAGTCTCTCAAAGGGGAGTTTCTTATTCCAGCAACATCAATCATCCTGAAAGATTGGATATCATAATGGCACTTTCAAACTTCTCAAACAGGAACTCACAAGCTTAAGTTTGGTAGGCGATTTCTGTTTGTAATCTTTCTCCAAGGCAACAGCTGAGAGAGCTTGCAGTTCCAAGCTCTCTTTATCCTCCTTGTTACGCCCTTTTGTCAGCTGCCCAACGGCAGAAGCACACTGAAACAACCACCTACTTTTTCAGTTGCATATCATGGTTACTTGCAAGAAAGGCAGTACCAAAACTTTGCATGGACTATGGCAAACTCCTAAAACCATGTTTATTACATTTTCTTTAGAGAGGGTAAGAGAGGAATTCGAATGGTTTGAAGCTCCTCACTCAAATATATTTACAAAGCCATATACATATTAAATAAACTTGTGTACGGAAGTAGTAGTCAATTTTTTAACAAAATGGCCTTTATTCTAATTCAGAAGTTACCTTTAAATAGCAATTTCATAATATTCACTTTCATAATGAATGTTAGACGCAGAGGACTAAATGATGTATCAGACCATCAAGAAACCATGAGTTACGTGACCTATACAGTACACGAGGAAAGTGTGGGCACTGTGGAATGAACTCAAATATTTGGGTTGGGCTACGTATCTTTATATATATATTTTGGAGAGCACGAAAGAGAGAGAGTCTAACCAGGCATATGCCAAAAAGAGCTCGAATGTTCTTGCCACCAGTTAAATCTATGGTAGCTGCATAATATTTCTTCGCTGCTTGAAGATTTTCAAGTCCGCCAATTGTATAAAGCACCTAGTCGACCCAGAAAGATACAAGAAACAACTGATTCCATAATGGGATCATAGTTATACCAAATACAAAAACAATATATAAATCGAAATTACAAAAAGTTTGCACAAGCTATAAAACTTGAAATATCAGAAAGTAAGTGGCCTTTGCCAGCTTCAGCGTAAGTATTTATGGAACATGGTCAGGAGAAATTTAAGATGACATCAAGCCACGTGCAAATTTTCAAAGAACGGACGTCTTAATTGCATACACCAAAATACTATTTGCCACTCCAAAAGTGAAGTAAAATCACAATCATCATCATCATCATAGCACATTCTCGTTAATTGCGGGTAGATTACATAGATATCCAAAATAAGCAATTTTCTCGCTTGTCATCTTTTAAACCAAAATCTAACATATCATCCTTAACCACATTTATACAAATTTTCGATGGTCTACCCCTCCTTCTCCTTCCATTAACCTGCCAATCTATGTCGGATTTGAGCCTTGTTTGATCTCCTCTTCACATGATCAAACTGTGTTAGACTTCTGTCTAATCTTATCCTCTATAAGAGCTACACCTTTCAGCAATAGGTTTCAGTTTATATTATGGACAATTAAATTGACACATCAGTAGGCATAACAGCACATGCAATAAATATAATTCAATCGGACCCATAAAAAAGTCAATTGTGGATGAAATAATTATGGTTGTAAGGTAGGCTCCAGACGTTGTTCATGCGATCTTACATTGTGACCCAATTAGGATACATTTCTTCATGCTTCAGGAGAAAAACTGGTCAAACTTAGCCTTTAAAAATATGTTTACTAATGAGATTCATCTAGTTACAGTATCAGTTATTTTCAAAATGTATTGATCATGCAATCCGGGTATTAGGAAACTGTTGATTTTTCATATATATAGAGAAAAGGTTTCTACCTGGCCCTTTTTTTTTCTTTTTCTTTTTTCTTTTTTTTCTTTTTCTTTTTTCTTTTTTCTAATTGAGCTATGTATTTATAGGTTGGTCAAGTATGCATTTTTTTTAATACTGAAAGCAGCATCACAGAAAAGCTGCTCTAAGTGATGTCGCTATTTTCTCTCTATTATCATTCATTTTCATGCTTCTAAATCTCAAACTCTCTTTCTGATTGAAAAGAAAATGAAAAGTCTTTAGAAAAGCTACTTACATCAGCATATGCAAGGTGATAAAATGGAACTGTTGGCTGAGCTAAGATAACTTCCTCATAGCAGAAGGCAGCTTGCTTATACCTAAAATGTAAGCAGAGAGAAAGTAACTTAAACAACTGATAGAACTTAGCAATTTCTCTGGAGGACAAGATTCCCCTCACTACATTCCAGTACTACCTCAGGAAGAGAAAATGAAAAAATAAACTGACAATTGTAGAGATAAGTATATTTCAGCTAGACAAACTAGAACACGGCAATTTGTCTGGAGGACACGATTCCTCCATACATTCACTCCTACCTTGAGAAGAAAAATGGAAAGAATAGGCTTACATTTGTAGAGAGACATATATTTCAGCTAGTTCCCTCCATGCCTCATGATCTGCCATGAATCTGGAAAATGGTCAAAATTCTCCATTATGCAATTTGAGATAATTTTCATATTAATCAAGAACAAAACTCTTGGCATCTTACTTACATTTCAAGATACTTGTTGAGCAACTCAGTTGCCCCAGAAAGATTGCCTTGCGCCTTCGCCATTGCCACCCTCCTCTTGTGTACTACCTGAATATTTAAATCATGAGAACTATGAACATGCATGCACACTGTTCCTTTCAAAAACACAACAAAGAGAACAAATATTTTCTACAACAATAAAGAAACTTACTTAAAAAATTTATCCAATAAATGATGAGTCCCTTCACCAACCTGATCGAATTGATTATCTTCTAACAGACTCGTGTAAGCCTCTTCGGCCTCTGACCATAACCCCTTGGCTTCAAGGAACATTGCTTCCAGCCTACCTGCAAGTGTAAAAAGGTAAAACGAGCCGATATAAAAAAAAAATCTTACATTTAAATGCATATCGAAATTTTAGAAAGCATGATAGGAAAAAAATGAGCAGCTAATATACGAAGATGAAAAGCTGGTAGTGCACTCTGCACACAAATTACTTCACTTTTCATCTCCCTAAAAGTTGCCAAAGAAACTGCAGCAGTTCTTTTAAAATTGAACAAGGTGGAGACTGGGGACTGGTTTAAAGCTGAAAAATAAGATTGGAAAATACATATTCAGCAAATAACATGGAGAACCACTAAGTGGTAGCTCCATCCAATTTTATTAGCATTATTGATACAAATACCATTACCCTTCACTCGGATACACAAACATAAACCTGAGCATTGCAAGTTGATGTGGTATGATGCTCAAGAATAATCAATTCATATGCGCTATTTGACCCAATGTTCAAAAGAATTGATAATAAAACCAATGTCAGACTAGATGTTCACTCCATTTGATAGGAAGAGGGGAAGGCAATGATTATTCAAATCCTCAACCTGGAGAGGGATTTTACAAACCTCTTATGTCTCTTGGTATTACCAGGGGAAATGAAAAACGTTCCCTTTGTCTTGGAAAACAAAAAAATTAAAAGAAACAGAAATAAATTTATTGAATATACTCATTTTCTAATGCACTAACACAGAAAAAGAATGGACAAGAGAGGGGGAAATAGTTCATAACTTCATTCAATCCAAGAGCATGCAATATAGAAGCGAAATTTAATAATAGAAACAGCTTGAAATGCTACAAATTCTTGCCTTTAAAAGCGGTGGAATAGCAGAAGTAATGGTTATATATGACAAAACAAGCCGCTATGAGCAAGATAATGAAAGACAATCCGACTCCAAGAAACATATAGAAGCATATATTATCTGAAAATTATTTCAACTCACCAACCCTTCTACTCCCAGGAAACTTGTTCTTTAAAACCTTTATACACTCCTGCAACAAAATTTATGAATAAACACATCAAGTTCATGCTCAAGAACTATAGTTCATGCTCAAGAACTATAAGAGTTTCAAAGTAAACAACACATAAAATACCAAATTCCATGTTTCAGAACCCCAGTAAGTACAGTTTACAAGCCAAAACACAAAACGCATGCCATTACAGAAGCCCCACGAGCCACTTAATTCTAGTTTATAAGTGAAATCACAAATTCAAAGTCAAATATACAAGTCAATATGTTGTGACAAGAATTTCCAAGAAAATCGGGTAGCCTTCACTTTCTCTACAAATTATAAGTGTATGAAAATAAATCAGTTAATGGCACCACACTCCACAGTGCAACAAGAAATACTAAATTTCCCCCCTTTAGCCCCCAGCATATTCCTATCTTTCCTTGAAGAGAGGCAAGGTCTTCTCCAGCAACACAAACAGTAATTTAATAAAACTAAATTATGAAATCCATACCCGCATGGGGGTATATACTTCAATACATCGCAGAAAAGAAAAAGAAAAAGAAAAAAAGTTATTCCATAAAGGTATTTGATCCCTTGAGAGACCATGTGTTTTGGACTCTGAGCTCTTTAACTGATATCCTGAACACGCTTGTAGAAGCTCAGATGCAAGAAATGGCTAGCATAACTACCGCAACAGAAAACAGTCCGAGAGGAAAATGTTATAATTTTCAAAACAAGAAAAAAACAGAAGCCGGGAGCATCACAGGAACTCCTGAATTTAATGGTTGGCATGCAAAAATATATTCAAGTATTACCGGTGAGAAAAGATATACCTTTGACAAATCAAGCAGATGGCAGTCCAGGGCTGCAATGCATACTTGCTCGTATAAAGTCCATTCTACATCATTTAAAAGACAAAAACAAAGGAAAAGGTATTAATCAAAAGATATACAGCAGATGCAATTATGAAACCATCGCCTGAGAAACATGAATCCTAGTTAGCATTACCACATAAAATATTTAATAAGGAGTTGAGAATTTGTAAAAAGGTGATGCAAAACAAATGGCATTCATGTGCTCTGTGTCCAAATTGGTGTGTGATGTGCCGGAATGAGGTGCACAATCATCTACTTATTCATTGTTCCTTCACGAGTTATCTTTGGTTAAGAGCTTTGGAGGAGATGGACTTGGTTTGGGTAACTACAAGATCTTCGCACAAGCTATTTGCAGCAGATCTTGGACGTGATATCGGTAGAAGGGGTAGAATTATTTTGGACAGTAATAGTTCTTTATATTTGTTGGTCAGTATGATTGGAACACAATAGACAGATTTTTTACAGCTTAGAAAAGTTGATTGAAGAGTGTTGGGACAAGATAAGCTTCGGGCATCTAGATGGATTGGGAAGCGTGTGGATTTTAAGAACTTCTCGGTTTCAGACTTAGTGAGAAATTGGAGATATATATGATGTTGATTTGTGATGGAGTTTTGTCTATTTTATTTCTTTCTATGCAGATCACTTGGCCGATATCTGTAATTATTGCTTCCAATTAATTAATATAATATAGTTTCCTATAAAAAAAAAAGAGAGAATTTGTAAAAAGAAGTGCTCCAGTACACCAGGAATGAATCATGTGAGCCGGTAAATTTACTTCAACTTTCAATTTTTGATTGGAAAGAAACTTCAGTTACAACTTTCTTTGATCATAGACATCAGTCAAGAAGCATGCTTGAGCAAACAAAAATAACTGAAAGTAATGTATTACTGCTATTTGCCAAAACATAAATATTTTGAACCACACAAGAAATGTGAGGATTAGGACATTCCAACAATAAAAAATCTCAGAAGATAAGTGAATCCTCATCTCTCCTCAATGTCAACACGTGAAAAAAAATACTAAATAAAAAATCACAGAAGCAAAGCGAATCCTCATCTATACAACAAGATGTGAGTGTTTATCATAATATTAGAGTTATAAAAGTAAATGTAATAAATGTTCCAGAAAATGCATAGAACGTGAACCTATCATTCACAACCGGAGGCTACTAATAACTCCTAGTTACTCCTGCAACTTCATAGAAAATAGAATACTCATGTGAGACAGTGAGAGTACACTAACAAAAGAAATCAACCTCAACTTAATAAGATCTGGAATATCATGAAACTCACCTTGTTGTAAGAGTGTCACCGTTCATTGACATTACACCACGTAAAAGTTAATAATACAAATATCCATCGCGCACGCAACATCGCAGATATAAACATTTCCCGAGAGAATAAGCAAGAGGGTCAAACAGTAAATTTCATGAAAACGATATTTCCAACTGCTCACACACCCAATCTCTGCTTCAAAACCATGGAAAGATGTTATCTTTGTTTCTTAATAGAAGCCGTCGTAACATGATAATCAAGATAATGACTGACGATCAGAAACCCACTTCTTTTTTTTCTAATTCTCTCTATAACATCGACTTGAAGTAAATAAAAAGCATTCTAAAACTTCAAGCAGGCCTCAAATTGGTTAGAAAGATTAAAAAATAACAAAAACGCAAATAACCAAAACTCTAGAATTTTTTTATATATATCCACCTTCAGGGCCAAGAGCAGATCTCTTCTTGTGGTCGTTAAGAATGGGGACGCCGTGCTTCAAGACTTTATCAGAGCGGCGGAGCTTGAGCTTTCTGAGGAGGCAGAGGTAATCCCACGCGCCACCTCCTCCATTATCCACTTGGTTTTCCAATCTATTCAGTTGTTCCTCCTCTGTTTTGCTCACCATCGCTGCTTATATATATATTATATATCAACTCTTCAGTGTCCACTCGAAGCCTCTGCTTATATATGTGCCGGCAGGATATTTTACGGACTGGGGGATCTTATCGAGGGCAAAGAGCAGCAGAATCGGGGAAATTGGTTAAATGACTTACATCAATTTTTTTTCAAGAAGAGTTTATCGAAGTTAAAAAATAAAATACTCCGGCGGAATCCCACCCCACGGATCCAACAAACATCGATGAGTTGGAGTTTTCCTATCTTCTGTTAATTTCAATTTGACCCTCCAACTATGCTCCACACCCACTTCGACCCTTTGTTTTTTTATTATTTTTATTAAAGGTTTTTTTTTCAAGGCATTTCTGTTTTTTTAACAAGGTTTAATTGTAAGAGAGTCTTACTTACTAAGGTCATAAATTTTCTTCAAAATTTTAAAGAACACTATGCATATTTAATTCATGTGTTAGAAAAATTCCAACATATTTATTTCATTCATAAGGATTCTACAATTAAATCAGTTGTGTGATGTCTTCAAGTCTATCGGCAATTTAGATATCAAGTATTTTGCACATATTATGGTATTCGATAACTTCAAGTTACAGATTCTCAAGGATATATGCTTCATTGAAAAACTCTGTAACAATCTTGGTCCTGACCAGCTCAAAATGAATAGTCAAGTCGCAACCATGAATGACAATCATTACAGATACACAAGTGAAAAATCACATGGATGCACGCTTTGATCACCTTTATACTACCCTTGGTAGCCAGTTGCAGGAGATTCTTGAGTTTATGTAGCGTGATGATGTCAAAAAAAAGAAAAACAAATTACAAAAATCTGGATAAACAAAAGAGAGGCAAAGAGAGCTGAAAAAATGAGAAGACGAGATAAGAAAAATGGAAGAATGAGATGTGGTGAAAATTGCGGTTCAAGTCTTAATTGGTACATTTTTTTTTTTGTAGGTGTAAAAAGTTTAAGTTTTCATGTACTTGTAACAATATCATTTCATTTTTCTCAATGAAATTCATTTTCTTTAATTTTGTCTCTCATATTTAACTATTTTAAAAAAAAACAATTGTATTTAATCTTGCATTTTGATTTTGTCATAACCGAAAAAGAAAAATTGTTAAGTTTAAATTACATTTAGTTTTGGCAATGACAAAATTAACATCGAGTTGTTTCAGGTCCAACTGTTATTCTCATGTAATTATAGTACTATATTCGCTGGACAAGTCAAGTCGTTCATACTCTATCAGAAGCCAAAATATCATCATTGTATCTGCTCTAACCGAACCACTCTATTGAAGAAATTATCAGAGTTTGGTCATTCAAATCTAACCAGTCAGACAGTAACAGATCAAAATGGATACAACAACTCAAGTGTTCAATGATTATCAGATAAAGTGACTAGCACAGTATACTACCAACTATCGATTGATTGGAATGTTTCTTAAAATGTCAAAAGTCAATCAAATATTCAAAATCTAATAGTCGAATAACATTTTATGTTTCTTTGTTTTTTATGGCTTCAACTCTTAGATTCTGAAAATTTGATTGACTTTTGAATTGTATGATGAAGAGAGGTTGACAATATCAATCTATCGAGAGATAGTACATATGCTCGTTTATAAAAAAATTCTACAGCTAGAAGAATTTGGGTATAAATATACAGATTCGGTATTTCATAACCACGAATAAATCATTAGTTTCAAGCTTTCAAAGTCTTCGATATTCAAGAGCTCGAGCACACTTATTCTTTTTAAGATATCAAGCACGTGCCTATTTATTCATATTAGATAATCAATTATCAATTTATGATACCCTACCAACTCTAATCGTTCAAAGCTAACCGTTGGAAATTTATTGATTATGATGAACCGATAATACTTAAATAGCCTTAACTTATTGAGATATTACTAAAAGTTTTGACTTAAGCAGCGTGATAAGTCTTAGTCGAAGTAGGTTTGTACAAAAATTGTATAAATCAAAGTCTTTTAGTGAATTCCTACCTAAATGGAAGAATGAGTGACGTAAGAGTCGTTGTCTCTCCATTTAAACTACACATTTACTTTTGTTTTTATTTATCCAGTCATTGTGTTGATTCATTGTTTTCATTAAAGATATTTTTATATGTATTACTAGTCTAATCGAGCCATTTCCACATTGAAACTCTTTTGGTGGTCGAGTTAAGTCCAGTCGTTCAAGAAAAAATTTTAACAACTGATGAAACGATCATGGACTATTAAACTGAACCAACATGAGTCTAGGCCTATACATATGTACCACTACTGGTTATGGGTCGTTATGATGGTTCAGCATGAGCCGTAGCTCATGTCAATGTACCGTCACTCATAGAATATCTCACATCTGGAAAGTGATTTCTTTTGTCTCTCCCAATACTTGAACTCAAGACCTCCGGCTTAAGTACTTATATTCTAAAGTGTTGGTACTAATTGGGCTATGGCTCATGCTAGACCATCCTAACGACTCATGACAAGTACTGGTGCATGGACATGGGTCAAGGTTTATGTTGGTTCAGCCAAATAGCCCATGATTGTAACAAAAAAAGCCTTGATCGTTGATTAATATGTAATATATTAATGAAGAGAATTTGTTTTCCTTGAGCGTTGATATCCAAACTGGGATAAATGCGATAAAAATATTTATAACTAATTAGCTAAAAATAATACAAATAAATATCATGTTGATATGTTTTGACAAATATTTAGTAATGAAAAAATGGCAGTCTATTATTCGATGAGCCGAATTTTTCAAGTTCAACTCAAACATCAAAAATATCAAGTACGACACTGACTAAGTGGTCTTGTGAAGCCAAAGTGTGTGCATGAGCAGTGAGGTGTCATGGTGAATCATGTCCTCTGGACATGTGGATACATTTATATACACGATGTGTAATAGCTCAATCTTGTTGAAGGGAAATATTTATTCCTAATTTTAATTGATATATCTTATTGATTTAAATTATTTCCCTAACATTATGTTTTCTTGTTGATTTAATTGAGTTTTATATTTAATACGATTTTGTCTTTCTTAGATAATGAGATATTAATTCAAATATATTCGGAGATATGTTATTTGTGATAATGAATTGATGAGATATGGTAGTAGTATTTAAAAAGAGTTTATTCCTAATAAAACTCTTATCTTTCCTTGTGAAATATGTTTCCTTATGGAATGAAACTCCACATCTATAAATGAGAGACCAAGACATCATTGAGCGTCTTCTTCCTCTCGGTCAATATTCACTCACGTGTGCACGTTCAGAAATTCAGAGAAAACCTTATTCAAGAAACGTGCTGTGTGCAGAAGTGTGTGATAAAGTGTTGCTGTGAATGTTGAGAACATCTGCGGACAACATCTGTGAAGAAGTTGGTCGAAGACTGTTTCTCGTGGATCTCCTTTTTAGCAACACGTTTTGCTTTCTTGTTTTTAGTTTTATTCTGGTTATTTGTTTTAGAAAGCATTTGTTTTCTCAACTTGTTGAGAAAATTGATTTTAATAAGAATCACTAGTGATTGGTTTTTCTAGTGATTAATTTTTGCCCTGAGGCACCGCACATGTATTTATACTTGTGCAAATTTAATCTCGTCCATCTATTTATTTAACGTGAATTTGTGCTACGAACTTTAATTTTCCGCTGCATGTTGTCCGAGATGTTGTAACATCTGGCACAACATCTAATTCTGATAAAACACAAATTTACTATTTTTTTTGTTGCTTATTTATTTACTCATGACTGTCGAACAATATATTCTTACACTTTTAAAATTTAACTTCTTTAAGACAAAAAAATACACACTGAAAACAAGATGTGTTTGTCTAAATGGAACTTGAGAATCTCCGATTTTCTCATATCATGCGTAATACTAAGAGTATGTTTTATACAATATCATTAATTTATATTTTTTTAGATATGTCGACATGATTCATGTCTATAAAAAAAATATAGAATCGATCTAATCTATATAATGAAAAATAAATTTTTTGACGTAAAAATAACATTTCAATTTTCAATCAAGTCGGTCGATGTCACGAAATGTTAATCCTTGTATACTAATTGAGAGTTTATGTGCAGCAAAAAAAATAAATTAATAAATTAATTAAGGTTGTTGGACGAGTCCCAAATCTTACAAACTTAGTAAGCCCGTTCCACACATAAATGTCAGAAAACCAAAAGCGCAAGCGCATGACCCCAAACAAAGCAACGTCACCCCTCCCTTTCCACGCACACACTCAGAGGGAAGAAGAGGGAGAGGAGCAGTAGCACAAGAACCAACTCTGCATTTATTGCCTTGATGCATGTTTTGGATCGATTCGCTATCGGTGCCTCTCCATAATACCAGATCCTTTCTAGTCAATGGCGATTCCAATGGCAGGAGGAGCATCGTTTGTTCTCTTTCTCGTTTCCAGCATTCTATCCCTGTTCTTCGTTCCTATGTCGTCAATCCCGGATTCGAAAAGTGATCGTGTTCATAGTAATGCTACCACCATGTTTCTGCCTCTGTTTCTGCACCACAACCGGCGCGAGGTCAACGCATATCCCCAGCGCCATCTCCAGAACAGCTCCCACCGCACTGCCCGCATGTTTCTCCACGACGATCTCTTGCTTAACGGGTTGCTCCGTGATCTATGTCTTTGTTTTCTGGTTTGATGTGTATCTGATGAGTCATTTCTTGAATTGTTAGCTGGTTGTTAGATGGGATCTGATTTTGAGTGTTTGATTTGTTTTGTGGGTTTGCAGGTATTACACGTCTCGCTTATGGATCGGGTCACCGCCCCAAATGTTTGCGCTTATTGTTGATACGGGCAGTACTGTTACTTATGTTCCCTGTGCCACTTGCGAGCAGTGTGGCAAGCATCAGGTCAATTTCTTCTTTCCGATTCGACTAAAAAGTGTTGGATTGAGGTTGAATATGTTCTTTACGTCACTGTATCACTTCTCATTCTGATTGATTACAATGCTACTCTCAATCATGATAAATGTAAAGCCTTTTTATATTATTAAATAAAGAAAATCGTTCAAGAGTCGAATGAATTTTGTGATTGTCACGTAATGAGCAAATTGCAATTGTTTTGCATTCAGCTTAGCCAACTCGGAGAAATTGAAATTCAAGTGACTTTTTTTTGTAATCACTGGTTATCTTCATTGAACTTGTATTTCCATTTTATAGTGATCACATTCTCGTTTTCAAATTTTTTTTGGATATTTGATAACTGTCATAGGTGGAAATGAATGTCCGAAACTCTCTCGTGACAAAATAACGGATGAATAAGTAACGAGAGAACTTAAGAGTGACATTTTTGGTCTTCTTCCAGTCGTCATATGCTTCGATGCCACTCATTTAATTATGTTGCATTTGTCGATTTAGTTGAATGATGTTGGTTTCAAATTTTTTAATTTAATAGGATCCAAAGTTTCAGCCTGATTTGTCAAGCACCTACCAACCAGTGAAGTGCAGTATTGATTGCCCCTGTGATAGCGACAGAAAGCAATGCACTTATGAAAGGCAATATGCAGAAATGAGTTCTAGCAGTGGGGTCCTAGGTGACGACATTGTGTCCTTTGGTAATCAAAGTGAACTGGAACCCCAACGAGCTGTTTTTGGTTGCGAAAACATGGAAACGGGTGATCTTTACAGCCAACATGCTGATGGTATAATGGGACTGGGCCGTGGAGATCTTAGTATCATGGATCAACTCGTTGACAAAGGTGTAATTAGTGATTCATTTTCTTTGTGCTATGGTGGAATGGATTTGGGTGGCGGTACAATGGTTCTCGGAGGAATTTCATCCCCTGCTGAAATGATTTTTACCCATTCTGACCCTTTGCGCAGGTATGTTTAGGAAGATTTATGGTATAATGATGGAACGTTAGGCTCTTTCCTAACAAGTACACTTGATGCATCTCACGCATTTACTCTAGTTTCGGGATGGCAACAGTCCATATTACAATATCAAGCTGACGGAGATACATGTTGCCGGGAAAGCACTGCCTCTGCATCCCAAGACTTTTGATGGTAAACATGGAGCTGTGCTGGATAGTGGCACAACTTATGCTTATCTTCCAGAATTTGCATTCCGAGCATTCAAAACAGCCGTAAGATATTTAATTTTTGGAGTTTTCCATTTATCTGTGGTTTTCCAGGAATTATGCTCTCTTAGGTTGTTGTACCATTTAGCTTTTCACGTAATTTCCAGCCGGATATTAAAACACAAGTATCTGCTCTTCTTTGTTTCTTCCATTCTCACACAAAAGGCAGCTTGTTCTTGCCATTTTAAGGCTTGAAAAAGATCCTATAGTTTTCTCCTATATGGAGTCTTGTGCTTAAAACACCTGCAATCACTTAAGATACCACATTTGAAGCTGGAGATAACATTTAAAAGCTCCCTTTTAACAATTAAACTTATCCCACAAGTGTTAGAAAAATCTTCATATTTCAGTTTTTCTCAGTACTGATGTTTATCATTTTCGTCTTGTAGATCTTTAGGGAACTCAAGTCCCTTAAGCGAATACAAGGTCCTGATCCTAACTACAATGATATTTGCTTCTCAGGTGCTGGAAGGTAACATGATTATCATCATTGAGTCTTTAAAGAAATCAATACTTTCAGCACTTTTTTGTGTGGCCATTAATTGACTGCTAATTTTGTTTCAGTGATGCTTCACAACTCTCGAAATCATTTCCATCAGTTGAAATGGTATTTGGCAATGGACAGAAGCTATTGTTGTCCCCTGAGAACTACTTGTTTAGAGTAGGTGTTACTTTGTGTTATATTGTTTCAAGTCTTTCCTTCGAGTATATACCAATCTATTCCAACCTGATGCATGTACATTTGTTTTTCTGCTTATTTGTGTCGCCAATTCTATATAATAATGTTCTTCGTGGTCTTATTTTATCGACTTTTCTTCTTTTGTCTAGCATTCGAAGATGCGTGGTTCATACTGCCTTGGGATTTTTCAGAACGGGAAGGACCCAACCACTCTTTTGGGGGGTAAGCTCGGTCTTTAAATGCTATGGTTTAATGCATGTATATTTGCTTATATTTACTGGTAATAGGTATCGTTGTCCGTAATACTCTTGTGACATATGACCGTGAACATGAAAGGATTGGTTTCTGGAAAACCAATTGTTCAGAGTTATGGGAGAGGCTCAACATATCTTCTGTCCCTCCACCACTACCGCCAAGCTTGAATCTGACTAATTCCAGCATGGCTACATCTCCTACATTAGCTCCTAGTGAACCTCCACCATTTAAAGCCCCAGGTATAACAAATTACTGTGTTCTGCTTTCTGTTGCATGTCATGCTAACCTTTGCCGCTTGCAAACCTTTTCTGCTTAAGTTACAAATCTTAACAAGTTATGTGATTATTTTGTACTCTATTCAAACTTTCCTATTGTGCATGATCGAAGCTATATTATTAATAATGTCGCTTGTTGTTGTCTTCTTCATCTTCTTCTTCTTTTGGAGAAGCAAAGGAACATGAGAGCTGTCTGGCATGATTAGTTTCTCGAAGTCTAAGATAAACCGTGGGAGACACCTTTTAGGGGAATGAGAGCTTACATGGTGAGGGCAAATACTTTAGCAGGATGTGATGATCAATAGTTAAATAGCAAAAAATGATTCATAAAAATGGGATGGATCATGGGTTCGAGCCCAAAAAGCCCGACAAAGTCAAAAGGATAAAAAAATTGGAGACTGCATCATTCCAAACCAATAATTTAGGTGTCTCAAGTGAAATCCTGTAACTATAATTATATTTAGAAACTTATATTCTTGCCTAAGTTGGCAACACCACACACTACACAGACTAATCAAAGAGACAAAAAGAATATTTTACATATAACAATCGCACAGAATCTCGTTTTTTCGGAAAATACTGTTATGAGAAAGACTAGGAGAGAGGGGAATCCGTTACAGTAAGAAAATATATGTAGTTTTCAAGTATTGAAGTCATTTTCTTTGTAAAAATAGACACGACTCCATTTGATTCGATTACAGGAGAAAATGATTCCTTATTTTTTCTTTAGACCAACATTTATAAAAACCAGCAATTTTTAGCTGAAAACACTCTCTAATTATTTGGATGACTTCCTGTATCTCTACTGTTTCTAAGAATTTTTATTCTTGTATTCCTTTCACCCAACTGGCACCAATGACACTAAGCATATTTTTGGCAATTTTACAAATATGTCTATTTGCAGGAGACATTAAAATAGGGCTAATAACGTTCTCTATACTGCTGAGTGTCAAGTACTCAGATTTGAAGCCTCACATCTCAGAACTTGCTCTGTACATTGCAAAAGAATTGGACGTTAATGCTTCTCAGGTACATCATTACAAATTGTTACAATCACCACGGAATTCAAAAATTGAAAATCAGTTTAATTTCTCATTGAAACCTGGTATTTTGGTTACTCGTCTGTAATTTTTGCATGGTACAATGACTCTCGTCACATTGCTGTTCACTTCTGAGGTGAATCATTGCAGGTTCAGTTGATGAATTTTACTTCAAGAGAGAATGATACACTCCTAAGATGGGCCATTGCTCCAGCAGAATTTTCTGATTATATCTCAAATAGTACTGCAATGGTAAACTTTGTTGAACTGTTGATTCCCTTGTCTAAATCTTCGTTTTAAGTGGCTCAAAACATTTACAGCTGTATTTTTCTTTTTACCAGGATATTATTTCCAGGTTGATTGAAAACCGCTTTCATCTTCCTGACAGCTTTGGAAATTTCAAATTGTTTGAATGGAACATTGAGCCCCCACAAAAACGGTAAACTAAAATATGATTCCTTTGTGTCCCTGTACTTGGTAGACTTGTTTTTTTTTTTTGGGTAATTATTTTAAATTCATAAAAGATGATTTTGAGCATTCTATCTAGAGCAATGTCTATCTAGAGCAATGTCAATCATGAATATAAATTCAGAAAAGTGACGGGATAGTTGATCGTGGTGATTTTTGGTACAGAAACTTCTTCCAATTCTCAAAAGTGTCCAGTCTCAAAAGCTAATGACGTTACAAATTTGCAATAAACTTGAAAAACAATATAATAAACTCAGCAATTGATACAACAATGCAGTACATGGTGGCAGCAACATTACTTGGTAGTTGTCTCGTTTTCTGTAATCATGGGAATTGGAATTTTGGTGTCTGGGGCGTGGTTTATGTGGAGGAGAGAGCGATCTACCAATCCATACAAGCCAGTTGAGTCTATTGTAGCCGAGCAAGAACTACAGCCTTTGCAGAACTCCTGAAGTTTACGTTACACTTTTGGTCATGTATTAGCCTAGCATGTGTTGTCTGCTGTTAGTTTCTGCCACTGTCGTATCAATGGAGTCTTTACACTGATATGCCACCTTGAAACGGCCCACACTTGTAACTAGCTTATCCAGTATACGCATGTCTGTGTGAATAGCAGAAATTCTCGGCTAACTTGAGTATCTCTGCTTCATATTTTCCATTTTCATGATATAGCAAGCATTCTCATTTTTACATGGAAATCCATCCTTGCTACAGAATGTGAGTCAATTGGTTGAGTCAGGAGTCAGGAGTCAGGACTTACCTTTATGGTGATATGGTCAGTTTAAAAATTATAAAAGTGGCTTTACATTTTATAACAGTGGCTGTACATTTTTTTTCAAATGGTAAAAAAGGAAAATTATTTTTTGGTCTTGTAATTTGATATCTAATACAAAGATGACAATGAGTTGGGTCTACCAGAGTTCGAGACCCGACCCCTTAAAACGTTGAAGGACTCGTGCTTGTTAGAACTTAAACTCAAACCAACCCGACCTATACTCGAAATTTAACATGTTGGATTCGTTATATCCGTAATATAGTTATATTATTATTATATGTAAAATATTCTTTTTGGTATACAAATTAAAACAGAGTTCACACGAAATCGCTTACTTCTGTTATACATAACTTCCATCAGTACAGCTATAATTGGTAACACAATGTAGGAATAAGAGTGAAAAAAGACTTCACAAAAAAGTAAAACTGGAAGCATTGAATTTTATTCCCGATTATGCCCGAACCTCCTCAGGCTTTTATACGAACCACAAAAGAACCTGAAAATTACAGAGAAGGATTAAGCGCAAAGATTTTAGCCTGTTTTACGATGTCGTGAAGTTGTTCAATGATTTATAGTTTCTCTAAAACTTGACCTCTCATGACCAACGATTTTTACTATTTAATGTCTAGAAGAAACATATTGCTCTACCATGCAAGATTTATGACAGCAAGACTTATGACAGATGAATGTGCTTGATTAAGAAATCGGGTCGTCTAGTGCCTCAAAAAACCGTTCTTTTTGTGACTTACATTCTACAATAAGGCGGATAGAGCCTCAAAAAGGCAAAAGCAGACAAAATCAAGCCACCTCACAAAATAAATAGTGAAGTTAAAGATAATCTAAGATGCATGTCTAGCAATTAGTCATTATTTTAAAACTATTGATAAATTGTTGCCTACCGTCAATGGAAGTATAAAAATGACAAAATGTCAATTTTAGTCATCTATGTGTTGAGATATAGTTTTGTTAAATCAATTATAGCAATATAACTAAGTTATGACGATCAACTTTACTACTCCTCGTCAAAATCATGTAATTAATTGACTAATTTCATTGTTATTTTTTATAATTACTTTGCTGTGTGTTTCTCAATTAATAATACAGTGCAGATAAAAGAAGGCCAGGGAAAATCTTTAATAGTAAAAGATAATTTAATATTATTGATTTTTTTTTGCTACCAAGATCGTTTATTATATGTCATATCGTATACATTCAATATATAAATAAATAAAAATATAGTAATAAAAGTCTGGCCGTCAGGATTACAAATTCGTGAACAATCGTGTGAAATGCTCGAGATCCGTGATAATTGAGTTTGAGTCGAACAACTCATGAACCAGTTCTATTCATCTCAGTCCCCTAAATTCAAAAGTCAATGGAAGAAACTCGGTTCCTACAATCTATTTTAGCTTTTGAAGTACCAAGAGTAGTAGTTAAAAAACAGGTACAGAAAAACTTAACCTTGTGTAAGTTTTCCGATATTTCTTAACCACCTTTCCTTCAAATTACCGTTTTGAAACATTGAATAAGATAGAGAATAGTGTGACAAAGGCTACCACCTTATTTATTGATACATGTTTTTTTTATGAAAAGTTGAATTTGTGGGGATGATGCCTTTGAAATTGAAAAAAAAAAAAAAAGAATTTTCTCCGTAATTATTTTACTCTTATCATTTGTCTTTCATTATTCCTTATTCTTTAATAGATCCCAAAATGCAACAAAACTTAAAAACAGAAAATAAAATAAACACTTACATGCTGGAAGGTTGGATATATCAGCCGAAACTGCACAAGGTATGCCCAAGTTTGAAAGTGCTCCCCTTATTATTCCACAAGGAAAGTAAAGATGCATGCCGGTAGCTTGAGCTTCCTTGTTGTCTGTCATTGCTGAAGGATCTTGAATAGAACCAGACGTTTCTACCGACAGGTCAACTGACATATGTGCAAGCCACCGAAACCGATTATCTTGTAATACAAAAGTTCCCTGCAAGGAAAACATAATCGGTCACACGCATCATGTGAAATTTATCTTGCTTGTTCCTTCAGATTCTCATACGCACTCTGTGATTTGTCTTTAAGTTATCAATCTGCTTCTTGAATAGTTCAGACCAAAAGTCTTTGCAAATGAACTTGATAGCCTCCAGATGATCTGTGAACCTTGGTCGATCCATTGTGTATCTGGCACAAAACTAGATGAGATTAAATGAGAGTCTTCCTCAATACAAGAAAAGTAACACCAAATATCATGTGAATTGAAGATTCTGCATCAAGATGAAATTTTTTCTCATGTAAACTGTTTAATCTTTGTAAGAACTGGCACTGATAGGATCAAAATATCAGGCAATGACTGAGATGTTGGCCTTAACTCCACTATAATTTTGTTCTTAGCATTTCACTTTTAAAGCCAAAAGATAGTTTGCATTAACAAGCTATAAGTGAATTCAGCTTGTCGAAAACACCTAAGTTGCCACCAATTTCTCATACAAGGTTACCCAACTCCTTTCAAACTATCAACTTCCACCATCAATCAAATTAGTCAAATCATGGAGGAATGATAACCTTTTTCTACTGAAGAGGCTTTCAATATAAAAACTACGCTAGGTTCACTACAAAAATAAATAAACAAGATTCCGGTTGTTTATGGAGAAAAATGTAATAACAGCATGTCACATTCAATTCAGAAAACTCGACCCATATAGCTTCCATTACAAACATTTCTCCAAGATCCTCGATCACTGCTTGTGTTTCAGTATTAAAGACGGAAAAACCTCTACTGGTTCATTCAATCGACAACCACAGACCTGCGACTAACAAATTTTACAATTTCCCATTTTGCATTAATAACTAGGCATCTAATCCAACATCAATTTCAAGGAATATCTATCTAGCTCACCAAATAATCACAAAAACAACAACGAAACTGCAATCGATAAAAATGCATATCAGATAACAATACATGCAGAAACAAACCTCTCAGACAGTTGGTGGCCAACCTGAAAGCCAATGGCTTCTATCCTTCGAGCGGCTAGCTCGGGCTTGTTGGCATAGAAGCCGTTGCAATACGAGGAGACGATCTCCGTGAGCAGACTCTCCACGCAACTTTCCGACACTTCCCTTACCATTATGTTCCTCTTGCCCTGTCCGATTGCGAAGAAGAGGCAGGGTAAACTGTAATTGGGATCTACTAGGGTTTTGATTTGGAGATAATTGGCTAAATTCTCGGTTCAATCCCATATGTTTGGGGTAGTCCCGATATAGTCCTAAACGAATATAATGAGCCGATTTAGTCCCAAACGTCACCAAAGTTGTCTCATAAATCAATTAGAACAAAATTAAAATCCCCAAAAAAACGATACTTTTTTTACGCTAAAAATTCCCAAACTCCTCCATTTCTCTCCCCTCAAAATCCCCAGAAAAACTGATGATATCTCTATGCTAAAAATCCCCAGAAATCCCCAACCTCCTCCATCTCGCCATCTCCCGCTGTCATCAAGGTATGCACGCAATGCTTTTGACTGGAATTAATGTAATTCTTGAAATCTTTAAATCGAAGCATCGTGAAATCTTAGATGATCAAATCCGTTGTTAAATATTTCAACGAAGTATCATTTTTCGTAAGCTAATTGCTTGTTATTTATTAGCAGCCGAAAGTTACATTGCTTGAAATGGATTTCCAGTTGAAGGAAGTCTTCATCCCCGTCCTCACTCTCTCCTTCCTCAGCCGATGACTTTCTCTATGTGTCGTCACCGCAAGGTTGATAAGTAATGGCTAAACGCAATAACTCGACAATCGAAATTACTCCAAATTATGGTAATTTATTATATTTTCACTTTTTTTTACTTAATTTTGTATCATGCATTTTTCAGTCAAGACTTATATTGTTTTTTCGTTTTTCTATGTGTAGGTTTACTTGAAAAACAAGATTTGATTACTATTAAAATGCATTACAGGGGAAGGTTTAAATGTAAAGGAGAACACGATGAATACGTTGGGGGAAGTTTTGAATATTTCGACTTTTTTGATCTTGATAAGCTAGCAATGGTTGAGTTGTGGGGGTTTGCAGATGATCTTGGATTCAAAAATAAAAATGCTATTATGTTTTGGCACAAGATCGGGAATACGCTAAATAAAAGGAGATGTTTACAAAATGATTCAGATGTGTTGGAAGTTAGAAAGAATATTCCAACAAACTATGAGGTAGAAATTTATATGGAACACTTAGATGCATATTCAATTGATGGTCCAAACGAACAAAGTGGAGTTCAAGCTGTCGGTGAATTTTTTGACATCGATGAAGATGTTGTCATGGATGATATGTTGTTTGATGCATTCATTGACCATGAAATTCAATCTACGAAAGGAAAGAATACGATTTCTGTTGAGAGAGAAAATGCAGATAATCTGCAATTAGTGGTGCATGAGCTGGAGGATGATGATGGCGACGAAGAAGATGTTTGCGTAGACAATGAAGATTTGGATAGTATTCATGATTCTGATGAGGAAGAAGCAAAAAATTATCCAAAGTTTGATCCAAAGAGAGAATCTGAAAACCCGGACTTGAAGCTTGGTATGATTTTTTGCTCAAAGAAAGATGCGAAATTTGCGATTCAAACTCACTGCATTAGAAGAGGAATGGCAGTGAATTTTGTGAAGAATGATAATATTCGTCTTTGGGCGAAGTGCAACAATGATGATTGCCGCTGGATTATTCATGTTGCAAAGATGACAATGACAGTTGTTGGCAAATAAGAAGTTTTGATGACAAGCATAATAAATGTTTTCGGGAATTTAGCAACAAGAACATCAACTCAACGTGGTTGGCAAAGACTTTTTCCAGGATAATAGCGACAAATCCTAAAATGGGAACCGATGAGTTTAAGCAAGAGATTTGCAGGACATTGAATGTAAACATTTCGAGGAAGGTAGCTTATGTAGCAAAGCGAAAGGCACTAATGCTGGTGCAAGGGACTGCACAGGAGCAATATCATCAAATAAGGAAATATTGTGCTGAACTCAAAAGATCAGATTCTCGAGCCACAGTAGTTTTGAAGTTGACAGAAGACGAAGAAGGGCCAAGGTTCCAAAGATTATACGTTTGTTTTTCAGCGTGTAAGCAAGGGTTTAAAGATGCATGTCGTCGTGTCATTGGTGTTGATGGATGCTTTTTAAAGGAACAACATGGTGGACAATTGCTAGTGGTTGTGGGATTAGATCCGAATAACAACATATTCCCAATACGTTACGCGTTGGTTGAACGTGAAACAAAAGATAGTTGGACATGGTTTCTCCGGCTCTTAGATGAAGACCTTGGGATTAGTGGTGCTCAGTATGACTTTACATTTATGTCAGATAAGCAAAAAGGTTTGATTCCAGCACTTGAATCTTTATTTCCTGATGCGGAGCATATATTTTGTGTCCGACACTTACACAGCAATATGAAACGTGCTGGATTCAAGAGTTTAGCTATTAAGATCACCTTTTGGGCTGCGGCAAAAGCGACAAGAATTGAAGATTTTCGAGTTCAAATGAATGAGATGAAAGTTATTGATGAAAATGCATATGAATGGCTTGCTAAGAAGCATGAAAATCAATGGTCTAGAGCATATTTCAGCACCTCCCCTAAATCTGACATCTTATTGAACAACATGTGTGAAACTTTTAACAGCATTATTTTAGATGCCAGGGAAAAGCCAGTGATAGATATGTTTGAAACACTACGGAATCTTTTGATGGCCAGATTTCAAGTTAATAGAGAGAAGGTAAAAAAATGAAAGGGTCGAATTTGTCCAAACATCAAAGATGTGTTGGAAAAGATCTATATGGAGGCTGTTAGGTATTTCCCAATGAAGTCCGATGAGATGCATTACCAGATATCAAGATCAGATGATATACGTGATCAACATTCAGTTGACCTGTCGATTAGGTCATGCAGTTGTAGGAGATATGATTTGACTGGCATTCCTTGCAAGCACGCTGTATGCGCCATTTGGTGCAAAAAAGAGGATCCAGAGATGTATGTTCATTCGTATTACCTGATCGAGACCTATAAAAGATGTTATGCAATGTCCATAATGCCTACCAATGGTCTAAGTTTGTGGCCTGAATGTAATTTTCCTCCTCCATTGTCTCCAATTCACAAACAGAAACTTGGAAGACCGGCGAAATTGCGAAGAAGAGAACCAGATGAACCTCCCCCTTCTTCTCGAAATAAGTTGAAAGGTGTGATAAAGTTCAATAAATGCAAATTATGCGGTGGATCAGGACATAATCAAATGACTTGTAAGGGGAATGAAGACGTCCAACAAGAGACCGCGACACAAAAAATACGAAAAGAAAAACTACATGTAAACATATTTGGTTCATTTCATAGTTTTTGTGTTGTTTACGAAAATTCTTATTTGTGTATCTATAAAACTACAGGTGAGAAGACCACAAGACGTTGGTGTTCATATTCAAGTAAGCTTAAGTTTAATATCATTGATAAATGTAAATTATTTGTAATATATATTTGTATAAAATGTCTTCAATAATAGGCAATAAATGTATGTTTTTTATAGGGTAATCGACCGGTGAATATCAAGAAACCTGCTTTTGTAAAAGACGGCGTCAACTTCACAACTGTCTCACAACTACGATCGTCCATGAAGTCTACCTCGTCCGAAGGATCTAGCAGGAACAAGTGATTTTGTGGCTGTGATTTGTATTTTCTTTTTTGGCGTCCATGTTTTTCGGTAGTAGTTTTACTGTCATTAAAAAGCCTACAGTTGTCTTTGTTACTGTTATGTTGATATGAGGAAAAGTTGGTAGTTTTGTAATTGGGGTGTGTTGAAATCTTGATCCTCATCTGTTGGTGAATAAAAGTCTATGGGTATTGACTGCTCACTTTTATCATCTTGGGTATTTTACTTTTTGGTGTTCGGTTTTTCAGTGGAACATGGGTATTGACTCCGCTCACTTTTATCATCTTGTTCCTCGCTTGAATGCTTTCTCTTTTTCCCATATTCAGATTCGTATTTTGGTTCTTAAATGCAGATAATAGCAGCTTCCATTAGAAAGTGAAAGCAAATACAGTACCTAACTAATATGGGACACATGAAACTCTACCACATGCAAGCTCACAAACTCATTTCAAAATCACATACTGTATTGGTATATAAACTTTTCTCACATTTGTTGCCATGATTTGAAGCTTTAAATGCAAAATAGGTCCATGTAACTGCCTATTTAACTTGCCAATCCAGCAGCTTTGCTTGCCAGATAATGGGACCATAGCAGAAAACAGAAAAAAAAATGCACTTGCCATTCTGAAGTCTAGCACCTCAAGAAAAATGCACTTGCCATTCTGAAGTCCAAATTCTCCTTCCCCAACGACATAATAAAATGCACAAGTTAAAAAAGTCTAGCACCTCAACTGTTAAAAAAATAAACCGTTTAAAACACTGGGACCAATAAAAGTTGATAGCGCCTCGTTCAATTTATCTATTTTTCCAGCTTCAGTGGGTTTTGTACTTGCACTTGCATCTGAATTTGCACTAAAAGTTGTGTTCGACATTTCTTCGACAGTGTTGGTGGAGGAATAAGCTTGCACTGGAGCTTGCTTGTCCATATAAGAATCAAAAGCTTTTATAGCCCCCTCCCTACTCAAGAATGACCTGTGGGATGCGCCGCTAAATTTATTGACCTGCTTTTGTGCCTCTTCCCAAGTCTCATATATTCCGGGTTTTCGTCCAATAAAAACTACATATGTTTTACCCTATATCACAACAAAAATATAAGAACAATGAAGTATTTCACACAAGCAAACAACACAATATAATTTCACAAAAAAATTTTAAAAAATGAAGCTCACCATTTTGATTTCACAGATGTAACTATCGGCTGCTAATAAATAACAAGCAATTAGCTTACGAAAAATGATACTTCGCTGAAATATTTAACGGATTTGACCATCATCAACGAAAAAAAATTATGCCCAATTTCAAGATATTACAGATGCGGCTATATTTCTAAGATTTCACGATGCTTCGATTTAAAGATTTCAAGAATTACATTAATTCCAGTCAAAAGCATTGCATACATACCTTGATGACAGCGAGAGATGGCGAGATGGAGGAGGTTGGGTATTTCTGGGGATTTTTAGCGTAGAGATAGCATCAGTTTTTCTGGGGATTTTGAGGGTGGAGAAATGGAGGAGTTTGGGAATTTTTAGCTTAGAGAAAGTATCGATTTTTTGGGGATTTTAATTTTGTTCTAATTGATTTATGAAGTCAATCTACTCTGTTAAGTTTGACAGCAAACTAACAGCAAAATAGGATTGAGACAACTTTGGTAATGTTTGGGACTAAATCGGCTCATTATATTCATTTAGGACTACATCGGGAACTACCCCAAACATATGGGACTGAACAGAGAATTTAGCCTATACAGAAACTCAAATAGCTAAAAAATCAAAGTCTTTTATTTTGTCTGATTTTGGGTTTTTATCTTATAATTTATCAAAATTTGTAGTTATTAGGATTTTTTTGTTTTTGTCATTTTTTGTCATATATTTTGCCACTAAATCCATGGAATATGGTTGATTTGATATTGATTTTTTCTTTGACGAGAATTAAACTCGTTTTACTCAAACTAAAATTCATCTAATCAAAAAGAAAGAGAAACATAGAGGAAAAAATTGTCGTTTTCTTTTGTTTATGTATAGTAAAATGTGTTTAATATAAACTTTATTCTTATAACATGAACCACGTAAAAGTAGCATTGTCACATAAACGATGTCCGGTAGATTCAATGGTTTTGAGCTGGAAAAAAATAAAATATCTAATAAGTAGATGAAAAAAAAAGTTTTGACAATTAAATGACTAAAATCCAAAATCAGCCATATTATAAAACTAAAATTATAAATTTTCCTAAAAAATAAAAATATATATTTCTTTTCCACGTATTTCAATATATAGATATTACAAAATATATAGTTCTTATCTAATTTTTATTTATTTATAATTTTAATATTTTTAAACAAATATATCTATTTTTTTCCTGGAAGTCACCAAAATAACTACAGTTCTTATCTAATTTTTATTTATTTATAATTTTAATATTTTTAAACAAATATATCTATTTTTTTTCCTGGAAGTCACCAAAATAACTACATTTGGATTCGGATTCGGGTTAGGATCCAGATCCAGATCCTGACCCGGATTAGGATTCGGTAATTCTACTCCTTTGGTAAAGTATTCCAAAGCAACAGAAAATTTATGAGAATTGATGCTTCGTTCATTTCCCTACGGCTTTTGCGGTGACATCCGCCGCCACCTCATTCCTTCAAGCCACCGTTGCATTTCCTCGTCTCCTCATCTCGCCGGATCATGGATGGACAAGGTGAAAGGAGTCTTTACCGGCCAGAAGACCGCCGAAGAAGCTCCACAGTCTATGACCCTTCTCCGTCCGTCATTTCTTTCTTCTTCTGGCTCATACGTATTTAAATCCCCTCCACCTTTTGATTTTGTTTTTGATTTAAGTATTAAATGAACAGAATTTGCGGATTCCATGAGCAAAGCGAGGAAGTTGGGGGAGCTGAAGAAGTACGTAGTGGGGAGGGGTAGCGAGGCCACTTTTTCCGATGCGTTTGAGAAGCAAGAGGCAATAATTCGATATCTTGGGGGCTGTGATCCTACAGGGGAGGTTGGTTACTTATTCCATCGATTCTCTTGTTGTTATCATTATAAAATAGTTGTCTAATGGTGCTGTATGAGTTATCATTTCACAATGACAAACATCAGGAGTGATTCAGCTGTTGTCTTTTCTTTTGCTTTCTTTTTGTCGTAGAATATTCAAAGTAGTCAAAAGAAAGAGGCAGCAAAACAATGTAATTGCACTTTAACAGAAGTTGAAAACGCCTTGTCAAAGTTTACATGGGCAAAACAAGCAGAAAAAAAGGTTCTAAAACTGAAGGAAGAAGGAAAACCAATGCCCAAGAATTTGGCTGAGGTATCATCATGATACAATCTATTTCTCAGTTTCAAAATGCTATAGTGAATTTTTTTGTAGTATGATTAAGTTTGTAGATGGTGTTTCTAGGTGAATCTTTGGCTGGCAAACTAGATGTGGTTATTTGCTTGCAATACACATGGAGTCTATTTTCTTTTAGGCTATATTGGTTGTTGAGCTTTCATTTAATTATTTATAATTATGATGTATTATTGTCTTGTAAGTGAAAATGGCTGGAAATTCTATGTCAATTTACAAATCTGATTCCTGTTACAGTCATGAGGTGGCGATTGCTCTGTGGTTTCGTGGGCTTGTTATCATTCAAACCATCACTGCCTTACTCTGCCTAAATGCTTCTCCTTCGAGAATCTTGTTTATTTCGTTTCTATACTGGACTCCCCATGTAGTTACTTTTCCAGGAAACACATCATAGTCCCTCTTGTTTTGTAATTTCTGTTTTCTCCTCTTCTATTCAATCTGTTATTAACAAAATTATCACTTGTTCTTGCAATGACTTGAATTTGACTTCTTTTGATGAATTCGATTTAGGTAAATTTCAAATTCAACAACGGTTGTTTTTGGCATTTGTGTTTGTAATTATAATAGATTTCAATTGCATCCAAGATGAGTGTCATTTGAAATCCTTTATAAATCAAATCTCTTTATACACATTATATCCATCCAATCAAACACAACCTTAGGACTGTAATCCAAAGCCCAAAAACACGACCCAGCCCAGAAAACAAAACCATATTAAGCCCTTAACTTCGTTATTTAGTTGAGCAGCTCAGATTAACGTCTCTGTCTATATTTTTTAGTTAAATGTTATAGAATTTAATAGCAAAGTACTTCTCGTGTTACATTTGAGTAACAAACTTTTAGTCGACACCTCGATCTATTCTTGTGTAAGCCCTTGCCACCTTAATGTTTGATTTTCAGTACTCTTGTCCTTTGAATATATTGCTTTACATAAGTCCATTTGATCTAAGTTATATAACAGAGTTTAGAGAATAAATTACCTTGTAACACTTTCCTCTCAATGTTTGAAAAATATTGTCGTCAAGTTGACGTACTCTTCTACTCTCTTTCATTTTATTCAATCCATCCTAAGTGTTGAACTTGCTTTTATCCAACTATTGGAATTCCATCTATGATTACTTTTGTGTTATATTCCTACTGCCACTAAATTGACTATGCGTGTATTTTGTCTTTAGTCCTCCTTGGCTTAAAATTTGAAACAGTTTTTCTCTTAGGTTTGTCTCTTGTAAACCTAACTTCGCGTTGACTTCTCTTTTTGCATTATTTTAGATTGTATCATCCTTAGAGACAATGTCCTATTACCTTATCTTATGCTGTTATACTGGCATAAAGAGTTACGTGTCTTATGACTTGGTGCTTAACTTAGATGTGGTGTACTGTCATAGGTTAACCTTTTGTATGAATTAATACAGTTTGTGAGCTAATTACTACTCCTTCATACGTATCTTGAAGCATCACCATTTCCCTAGCATAATCCATTTTTTTCCAACTCCGACTATCATGTTATCCTCAATCCCCTATTTTACAATTTTTTATATAACCAAGCTTTAAAAGACAGATTGTGAATAAGTAGCTAACATGCTTAGCATCAAAATAATAATAACTAGGATGAAAACTAGGATTACAACAGTAAATAGATGAAACAATGGAAATAAGTTACATGTCAAGCTCGTAATGCAAGCAACTAAACGATTAGGAGTGTTACATGAAGGAAAACACCAGAATATGGAGAAAACAAATTGAAAGAGAGATTTTATGACATTTTGCAATTTTTACCCTTTCATTTTTATAATATGATCCGATATTCGAAAGATTTTCAGTTTGACTGTTTGTTACCAAATAAAAAAGGTGTATGGCATAAGTTTTATTCTTTTATCTTATTTCTGATCAATAGTCCTAACCATGCCTTAATCAAGTATTATCGACTTACATTTGCATGGGCGCGCACTGAAACTTTGCTGGAAATGAAGAAAGGTTGTGTATGAATCTTGGGCATTTATTTTAATTTTTGTGTTGCAAAACTTGACTTTTGATGGCACCGTTATGCTCAGGTTCAGAAGTTGATGGGATCATCCCCCTTGGATGTGGCAAGATCAAGCATGCTTAAAAGTGGTCAAACAAGTAGAAACTCGCCTTGTCCCTGTGGTTCTAAAAAGTTATACAAGAGGTACTCCTTTCTTATAGGTTAAAGGAAATGAATCTGATAAATGAACATTTTATGTGATGTGTGAGTATAGATTTGTGCCACAAATCCTCTAAAATCCGTAAATTTTTTATGCATAATTTATGATTTCTAAAATGAGGTGAATGATGATAATATCGAATTCCTCAATACATGAATAAAGAACTAGGTAGCATGGATACGGGTATCGTATCGAATACGCTACGAATATGATAAATTTCGAAAATATAAGATAGGATATGGTTAGGATCCTAGCCGTGTCCAAGATGTATCCGAATGGTCAACCCTACAAAAAGTCAATGACATAGATTTTTCTGACACGCGTGTCGTATCCGTATCTGATACTTCAGAATTTTTTTAGGAGTATCCGTGCTACATAGATAAAGAATAACAGTGAAGTGTCTGATTAATGGGTTGTGCCTATCATAAATTGTTGGCGTCCACGTCTGAAATAGAAAACAACTACTGCTTATGCTTATTCGAATGTTGCATAAGTGTCACTTGAACTTGACCCCACCACCAGTACTCATCGGATACCCCATAAGGCCATTATTTTAATGTGATTAAGATTAAAAAATTATGACAGCTGGATAGTCCACTGGTACATTGTGAACCAACAATTTTATGCTCCAAAGCCTCATCCTGTCCCAAAGTCATGATCCCTCTGGCATTGCTGTTTTCTCCTGCCTCGTTATTGTTCTAGTATATAATGACTATATTATTTAACATCTTTGTCTTAGACTGCAAGCTGGTAGAACACAGGCGATAGATAAGATAGACTTTATTCTTTAGCTTGTTATTTTGTGTTCACAATTTGCTCGAGAGTAAAATGTTGGATATCTTACACAAGTGGTCTGAGAAACGTAATTCTAATATAAAAAATAGTCAATCCATGATCCTAAAATGATTCGGAGTATCTTAATTGATCAGAAAATAAAATATTATTTACTAAACCTAAAGGATATACTTTGTGATGTCCTTAACTCCTAATCGTTATTACAATGCAATTTGATTAGAGTTAATTAATTACAGCAGAAAACGAGTAAAAGTTTTCTTTACAATGAGCCCAAAATGTGTTAACTATAATTATAATACTAAAAATTGTATAATAAAGTCTCGTCTAAACACATCACATCATAAAATAAGCCTACACATGACTGCAATCAACTATATACAAACAACTCATATCCCCAGGACATGCCCCAGTATATAGATACATATATAAACTAGGATAGACCAGTCAACCTTAACTCAGATGTGACTCCCTCCAGAAGTGCGTCTCTGGTCTCTTGGAGTACCTACCATTGTTCGCACATAAAGACAACAACAGCCTCCTTGGGGGTGAGCAAACGCTCCGTAAGAAACAATCATAATATATACACATGAATCTACACAATGATATATGATATGCAATGCATGCATGTCGTGGAGATATCAGGTCAAATGCTCATCCACTGAGCATGTATCGGAACCAATCAAATCGCTATCAAATCAATGCTCGAGCTGGCACACTGGCCTCAGTCAAGTATAAGGGAATATCCGTATGATAACGTCGGCAAAGTGCCATCAAATCCCAAATCTAAACCAATCAATCATAGGGGCCACGAATGACTATATTTTAAAGGGCCACATAATGTCAAACATACCATCGTGCTCAAAACCCAATAATCAAATTCCAATGATATAAAGGTATCCAAGAATCATAGATCAACGTGCATGTCATGTATCGATGTATGTGTAAAATGATGTGTGTTAACAAAGTATTTATTTTATACATCGATCTACCAATCAATAATGTCGTGCATGCCACATCAACTCAACGAATAAGACATATAGACGCATATTTTCAGTTAAATCAATCAAATATATATTATATGACACAGATACCTGCTGTATGTTACTCGGTCGCAACATACCTTATTGTCTGTGAATTTGTGGTTGAACTGAAGTATACCGATACAAAATATCGGTCTACCTAATAAAATAATTACATCGTTAACTAAATGTAATGACTATTTCCAACAAGGTGAAATAGAAAAAGCCACAAGCTTTAAATATTAAAGAATCAGTAAGTTTATTCTATTTGATTACTGAGCAACCCACTTGCCTATTAAACTAAGTAATTGAGTATTTTAGTTAATTTTCTTATACAATTTATTGATGATTATATATCCTCCTAAATAATATTTAAGGGCATATTTACAATTCACATAATCATTTAATGACTTAAGTGCATTCAAGAAAATAACTGTAGCTAGAATCCGAACTTTTCTACTGTTGATTCATGATATAAAATCATATTTCAATAATCATATTCTACTTAACATTTAAATGTCATATTAACATATATTTATATATCTTAGAATCTGAGACGTCATACCTCTATCAAATCTAGTTGAACAAGAGGAAGATTATAAATTCAGCTCAACTCTGATAAGGCTTCATGGAAATTTTGAGGACAATCTATCGATGTATTATTTCCTCGTCTCTCTCTAGGTACTGTAATGACTAAACACAATTATGTAACCATATATGTGTCTATATATATATATATATATATGGACACGTGTGTATACATATCCATGGTGATATGTCCGCCTACATGCAAATTTTATCGGGAGTTGCTTTCCTTAGCCTTTAGGATGTGTTGTGCCTAAAAAATAGAAGAAGCCCAACAGAAGAAGCCCAACAGAGGAAGCCCAATGTAGTTGCAGCCGGCCCAGCGGAAGAACGTTGCTGCCAGTTACGGCCATTGCCCAAGGTGGAAGATGTGGGATGATCGTGGAAAGGAGAAACTGATGTGCAGAATGTGACAAAAGGGAGGGAAGGAAATCAGAGAAAGCCCCGACAAATCAACAAAAAATCTACATCAAAGCTCTGCAGAATTCTCTCAATTCTATGCATGTTTATTTCAATTTCCAGCAGTCAAGCATTTGAATTTTTTACATATTCCTTCAACTTTCTTGTAAAAACTTTGATCAAGTTCATAGCGACATAATTATATTTGATGTTGTTAATGAATCCCTCCTATAATTTTGTCATATTCCTCATTTTGTATTTGCGTTTTTGAGCTATTTCGAAGGAGTTAGAACTTACGACCGAATCGAGACTCGCATCGCTTGGTAAACGAAGTCGGATCATTTAACATTTGGCACGAACAGTGCCTGGCACGCCCGCAAATTTCGTGACAAACAAGTTGGCACGCCCAGTGAGACCCAATGCCTCCAAAGCGTACTGAGAAGAATGAAGGAATTCCTCCATCACAGGGAAAAGGTCATCGCTCACAGGAAGAAGAAAATAATGCAGATGGAAGAACTGTTGAAAGACTCATTCACCAATTCGAAAAGGAGACTATGAAGGAAGGAGTTGTCGTTTCTGGTGGTGATGGACCTTCATTGAACTTTATGTTGGACATGGAGAAAAACATCCGCAATGATCTCATAGAAATGACCCAAACTTTCGCTACTGTTATGATGGAATTTGTGGCAAAAGTAAAAGAATGGAGGAAGTCTGCAAAGGAGGAGGCTGTTACACCAGAAAATGATAAACTTCAAGAAACTGACGTTAAATTGCTGAAAGATCAAGGCCAAGGATCAGGGGTTTCTCAAGCAGGTGAAAATCGCCTCTTGGGGGAAAAACTGATTCCTGAATCTGCCAGGAAAGGAAGATATACTCATGCGCACAAAAGGGATGAGGAGTTGGGATTAAAATTCCAAAATTGCGGTAACAGTAAACAAATGGCTGGTAATATGTTCTCTGTGACGTCTCCTAACTTACATCCAGGGATGTATGGTGATGGGGGAATGTGTGGATATTCAGTGCCAGGTTCGGGGAATAACACTCGGGGGGCATTCTATTCTCCTCACCAGTTACGATAAACTCCAGTGTTAGATTTTGAGACGGTACGTGATGTTATTCAAGAGTTGTATGGCCCAGGAGTGAGGCCAATCAACCGACCAGAATTTCATAAACCGTATCATGATATTGTGGATCGTGACAACCCTTATCCAAGAGGATACCGCATTCCAGACTTCACGTTATACTCCGGGGAAGATGTTCAATCTAGCGTGGAACATGTGGCCAGGTTTACAATTCAGTGTGGGGAAAATTTGCTAATTACAAGTTACATTTGTTCCCCAATTCCCTGACCAGCATTGCTTTCACGTGGTATGCAACGTTACCTCGGAACTCGATTATGACTTGGTATGATATGGAACGTCAGTTCCATACACATTTCTTCAGAACAACGCCGGAGATCAGTATAGCGGAATTGTCAAGGGTGGTCCAAAAACCGGGGGAATCTGCTAATGATTTTATTTGCAAATTCAAAAAGGTGAGAAGCAGATGCCGAGTTTTCCTCCCTGAATCAGAATACGTGAAGATGGCACAACGAGGGCTCGATTTTGAGCTTAGAAAGAAATTCCAAGGGATGGAATTCCGCGATTTTTATGAACTTGCTTCCAAAGTATCAGAGTATGAGGAATTGTTACGAGAGGAGAGTCATAAAAAAAAGTCTACAGTGGGCTCTTATTTCCAGGAAGTGGAGGAAGTTGCATCGGCAGAAGTAGCAAATTCCGGATCACGTATTGTTCCTTTCTTGAAACGCAAAAGTGAAGAACTTTCCAAGAAAAACATTCCTCCAGTGCAAACACCCTGTACTTTCGATGCATCAAAGACGGAGGAAATTTTCGATCACTTAGTGAAGGAAAAGTTTATAACATTCCCCTCAGATCACAAGATTACTGTAAGTATCACAATTCCTTCAACCATAATACTAATGCTTGTTGGGCTTTCAAGAATGTCTTGCAGGAAAGAATCAACAAGGGAGTCCTGAAATTTCCCGAGAAAAAAGAAGCCATGATAGTGGATGAAGATCATTTTCTCCCGGTAGCCAATGTGAACATGAGCAATACTGACTTGCGCTTCTTGATCAACGAAAGGAGGAAGAGTGGAAACAAGGACATGTCCATTAGGCCAGGAATTACTATAAAGAAGTGTTGGGTGCCTCGGAAAATGATGTTTGAGGCTAAAGAGAACAAGACAGAAACTTTTCATGGAAAAAGCCGCTGTCACAGTGGAGATGATATGTATTTTGGTGGGAGGAATATGAGGTACAGTAGGGGATCCATGGCCAAGAGGCTAGAGAACCAGTACCTCGGAAAGGTTTCGTTTCATGGGCCAATGAATGGCGAGGGAAAGAAGGACCGGCACTCATTCCAGAAGCTAATCCAGGGGCCACCACCTCTAGATACCGGTAATAGATATGAAAAGAAATCTCGTTTTGTTGTTCCTCCCAAAGCAATTCCCGATAGCGTGTGGAGGCGGGTAGAACATCCAAAGTTCCCAAAACCTATTTCCAGGACCCAAAAACGACGTTTGTTGAGAGAAAAAGCTGCTGAGCGCAGGTCCAGGATAGAGGAATCATTCAAAGAAAATAAGAAATTTGGGAGGAAGGCTAGTGAAGATGATGAGGAAGAAGATGATGACTTGTTATCGGAGGAAGACAGTGAACCAGTCAAGAGGGCTACTTTCAAA